>NW_004567105.1:36835519-36842423 GCF_000260355.1 Condylura cristata
GAAGTACACTGCTGAGGGGAGCAGCAGGCGGGTCAGGAGAGGTCTGCCACACCATATGGTCATCTCCGGGGCAGGCGGGGATTGAACTCTTGCAGAAATGGCTTTTAGCTTCTTAATGCTCTGTGCTTTAACCCACTGTGCCACCAGGGAGGGCCTATCCTTTTTATTTTTTTAAATTATTCTTCATTTTGTGCACTTTTTTTCATCTCAGTTGTAATCCCCATGGGCTTCCCAACACCAGTTCACCCGTGTGCAATAACCACAGTCCAGTGCACTCTTCCTACCCCAGTTCTGACCCCATTTCCCCTCTCACCCCCATAAAATGTCTCTGGCTTATAGTGGTTCATTGTTTTCACTTTTACTCTATTACATTTGTTTGTCTCTTTTTATACACACACACATACACACACACACACAACCATAAAATAGTACATTCTATAGTGATGAGTACATGCTCCTTTTCTCACTTGCAACACTCATCAATCTCTCACTAACCCCAAAACATTGTTTTTATCTTGTGACTCAGTTAACAAAAGTTATTTCCTTAGTGTTATGTCTAAGAAGAGGTATTTCCATGTTATTAAAAGTCAAGCCTTTAGAGTCCACATACCAGCCACAGCAGGGTGTTCTGATCATGTAGAAGCTATAAGTTGGTCAGAGTCCATGACCACCATTGCCTGGGGCATGACCCAGGCCAACACGTGTCCAGGCCAGGCATAGTCTCAGGTTATGCTTAGCGAGCTCACACCTGATTTCTCTACGTGACCCAGGTGTGGCTGGCATCTCCACTCACATACCTGTCACTTACGTGATGACTGCTGCTTTATGGTGTGTTCTCCTAATTACTCCCAAAGCTGAGATTATTTTAAATCATTTATGTTGTGAGAGGTTGACACGGTGCTGCAAAACACAGAACTTGGATTTATACCTTACCTTAAAACAGAGCAGGTTTAAAGATTGAGCACCATGGTCCCTTCACGGGTAGTGTTGGTGTCCCAACTTTGCTCTGTGATATGGATTGTCACTTGTCTGCAGACATGACCCTTCCTTTGGTGGGATCATTTAAAATTCACAACCAAAGTCTCCAAGCGGGTCCTGGTTCTGCTGTGATCTCCACTCCCTAAGCCATTTGCTGGCTCATTCTTAGTGATTGCATTTCACATAGATACCTCTCTTCTGTAATCTCTGACAATCTTAACTGATGGTGCTACTGTTTTTTTTTTTTTTTTTTTCACTTAAAATTATAAAGTCACAGCCTTCCCTGGTGGTGCAGCGGGTTAAAGCGTAGCACTGCAAGCAAGCCATAGCTGCTTCAGTGCGAGTTTGATCCCCGGCCATGAAGCTGATTCACATGGCGCGGCAGACCTCTCCTGACTGGCACACTGCTCCCCTCAGCAGTGTACATCATCAGTCTGCCTGTTCTGCTCCCCACTCTGTCTCTGGTGAACCCTCTCACCACCCCTGCATCTCTGGCCTGTACCCCCGCTCTGTATGAATACATAAATCTTAAAAAAATTCTAATTATCCTTTAAAAAAATTATAAAGTCAGAATATGGCATTTCCAAGTTTACCACCAAATGTCCTGGCTGTCCTGCTTCTTGATCTTATGTTCTCTCTTCCCTCTTGTCCTCTGCTATCAAGGCCCATTCCCTATCACTTGCTCTAAGGTATCACAAGTTTTCTTTCATTTTGTTGAATCATCACTATGAGCATGTAAACACATAATGTCTCATAAAAGCTGTTCCTGACCCACCTATCCCTTCAACTTCTATCTCTTTTCTAAACTCCCCTTCCAGAGAAAACCTCCTCCATCATGGTATATTTTCACTGCCTTATACCTGTCTCTTCTCTAGCTCTCCAGGACGACTTCTATTCTTACCACTCCATAAAAGGCCCTTGCTGGCCTGGGGGTTAAATATCAGTGCTATCACCGCTGCAGCCTGAGTTTGATCCCCGGCCAGGGAGCTAACCCACGTGATGCAACAGATCTCTTCTGCTCCCCTCAGCAGTGGATTTCAGGTATCTGCATCTTCTCCGCTCCAGTCGTGTCTGCTTACCCCTATACCTCAGTTCTTCTTTGCCAAGAAAAGAAAAGAAACCCTAGTGAGTTGACCTAGTATTTCATTGCAAACCCAATAGTCCATTCTCAGCCCTCCCCTCTTGAAACATTCCCTTGTTTTTATTCTCGTTTAGGTTTCCCTTTTCTTTGTGCACTTTTCTCAGTTCCTCCTCAGATGGATTAACTGAAATCGACTGCAGGATTCTAAATGCTGCAACTCCCCAGCACAGCCATGAGGGCATCCAGCCTCTGAATTGTTTTCTCTGCCTCTGTGGTGACTGCGTCTAGGGTCTTAGCTTTAGGCTCCATCTGTGTATAGTCGGCCTCACCATCGTGTGAATCATCTCTGATATACAGCATCTGAACTATTATCTTCTGCTGAATTAAAATATAAACCTCCAGTTTATTATGTCTAGAACTGAACTTCTGATTCAAACATCCCACCTACACTTCCTTAAATTTTTCCCATAGAGTAATGACCAAGCCCATCAGACTAATTTTTCAGATCAGAAGTCTCCAAGTGAGATTTCTCTGCCATAATCTAATTAACCCATCATCAATCCTAATGACTCTTTCTTTAAAATTGTACTCAGCCTTTCAGCCACCACCACTACCACTCACTCTAATTCTATCACTTTTGTTGTCGGAGACAGTTTCCTGAAGTGGTTGCTTCCTTTTACATTTACTCAAGAATGTATTAGTTACAGTTTCCTAACCAATATGTACTGCTATCAGTCATTTTAGTTTTAGCCAATCTGGCAGACATGAAGTGCTATCTCACTGTGATTTCAGTTTTTTTTTTTTTCGTAGGGGTATAGGCCAGAGTTGGGGGTGGTGAGATGATTCCCCAGAGACAGAGTGAGGATCAGAACAGATGGATTAACTGAAATCCACTGTGGGGGGAGCAAGTAGGTGAGACAAAAGAGGCCTGCTGCTCCATGTGGGTCAGCTCCCTGGCTGGGGATTGAACTCAGCACGGAGATTTAACCCCTAGCTACCAGGGAGGCCCCTCAGTTTTTAATTTCCTTTGCAATTAATGATGTTCAGCAGATTGACCACATTTAATTATAGCTCATCTTTGCCCATCCTTCCCTCAAGGGTCAGCCTAACTGTTCAGTCTCTCCTTTGTTCCTATCACTTATACCTCCTAACATATATGTAATTACTTATATTTATTGCTTATTATCTGTTTGCTTTTCAACAACGATGTTGGATGGACTTTCTGTTTTGCTCATTGATATGGCCCAGAAAACCTACAATAGAACTTGCCATTTGGGGGATGCATATTGGTTGGAAGATGAGTGATTGATCATTTTGATACTAGTAGCATCATCACTGAGGTGGAAGTCTCCAAGATGACTCACACAAAGAAGCGGAGTGGAGCTTTGTCCATTATTTTCCTTCGTCATCCCTGTGCTTTCTGTGTATGAGGCAAAAGCCAGGTAGCTGAGGAGCATGATTAATGGCTGTTAACAGCTGCATTTATGACTGTATGTCTAAGGCAAATGAAGATCTTCTCTTGGAGAAGTTGATGGAATTTAAAAATTACTGTAAACCTGGCAAAATATTCAAGTAAGGCAGAATAGCTGAACTGGGGTGAGAGGAACACATTGGTAGCTATTTGTCTACCTACTACCTACTTACTGTCTACCTATATACTGTGTGTCCATCCGTCTGTCCATCCACCTATCCATCCGTCCATCCATCCTTCTGTTTACTAGCTATCATCTATCTGTCTGTCTATCTGTCTACCTACCTATCTACCTATCTGGTGTCTGTCCCTCTGTGTGGCTGCTATCCATCTATCAGCAGCACAGGGCTGTTGTAGAGGAAAAAAAAATATTGTGTATAAATTAGTGATAAAAATAATCACTACAATAAATATAAATTAGTGATTAAAAATATATGCCACACCAAGTGTTGCAAATGAAGTTAGAATGAGCTTGCCGCTCTCCTTCCATCCTAATCTCTGCACCTCAGGGAGCTCCAGGATGCCCCTGCCTGCTGGGAGTGCACCTGTCCCCATCTCCTTCACGTCCAGATTTCTTAGTAGAGCACTCAGGATTCCTCTTCACTAGTCCAGCTGTCCTTCCAGTTTTGGGTTTTATTGTTCTCCCTTTTTTACCCAGACTTCCAGCAGCACAGAGAACCGGGTTCTAGGCTGTAACCTCTTTCTCACACAGACTTCGTTTTGGATCTACTTGTCTTTTCTCTTGTTCCACTGGTATAAAATTATTCTATGCCCTCTCTTGCCACACACACACACACACACACACACACACACCTTCCTGTGTTTAGTGTAATCCTCCTCCATAGCAGGAGACTGTATTCAGAGCTCACTTCCTGATGCAGACTTATTCGAAGATAAGCAGAATGAAATTCTCCCCTGCCTGTTAAACCCCGAAAGGGCCGTAGCCTGTGCTTATCTCCACCCCACATGAAGTATGAGACCAGGACTTGGAACGTCTTCCTCTCTCTGCTCAGCAGCTCCCTCACTCTGCATATCTTCATTAACTGTGAACATTTATTGAAACAAGGTGAAGCTATAAACGACTCCTCGTCCCTTATACTTACAAAAATTGAATAGATTTTAAAAGTTTTAACTACTGTGGTCATCAGCTATGTTTTAACATGTAGTTATTTGCATCATAAATACATTTCAACTATAACTGAAATTCAACTATGCAGGATAGATTTCAAAATTTGACAGAAATTTAAGAGACAGTAACTTCAGCAGGGTGTCTCCCCGTGTCCTGGCTGAGCGCCGTCCTGCCCAGAGAGCTGGGGCGAGGGATGCTGTTTGTGGTTCCTTGTCAGCCCCTCATGGTGTGTGCAGCCTGTGGTGCTGCCGGGACCTCATGTCTGAAGAGCCACTGCCCACACTACGGCCTCTGAGCAGACCCCAGCAGCTGGACATGGAACAGTCTCAGGGCCAGATCTGTGAGGGGCTGCAGCTTGGGGATGGCTTTAGAGAAGGCAGGTCTCTCTCACCAGAAAGCCTTCCTCATAGATTTTCAAGAACTGTTTCAGGCTACTTGATTTTGTTTCATTTGCTACTTAGAGAGAATACAGTGTTATTGATTTGCCAGTGATTTACAATTCTTGGTCAGTTTCTGAAGCACAGTTTCACACCTAGATGTGTGGTCCCTCACAATAGCCATACCAAAGTGCTAGCACTTTCACACCCTAACAATGACTTCCTGTCCCTCCTTCACTCCCCTGACCTCATGCTGACCTCTGAACCCGACTCTGACCCAGGTTCCCTACACAGTCATCTGTACCATCCTGCTCTAAGTAAGTTTCTCACAGAGTAGCTATGTGGTTGTCTTTGTAACTCAAAAGGTTATGGAAAAAATAGGAGATTTCAGTGAGAGTCAAGATAATTAACACTTGTGGGAGACGAAACCCCAGGAAAGAGCTGATCTTTGTGCTTTTCTGTGGTGGTGGGGAGGCTGATGGGCGGCCTGAGATGGCCCCCAAAAGGGTTTGGCTTCTCCAATGAGAATGGTGAGCAGCTGCTCGTGCCCACTGAGCCCACAATAACAGGAATGGCTGTTACAGTGAGAAGGATGTGTCTGCTACAGAACCATTTTTCATTGGCCAGATACTGAGATGACTTCGAGAGAAATGAAATCTCTTAACATGGAAACTTTTCCTTTTACCCTCATTCTGTCTGAGATGGTTTCTGTCACCACTTTTCAAAGTATGGTCTAGCATTTAGGGGCTTTTAAGGAAAGTTACTCAAAGATTTTGTTGCCAAATGTATTTCAGAAGCACTGGCTTTAACAGAGCTGAGCAGACTTCTTGACAGAAGGGCCTTGTGGGCCTGACCATGCTCTGTGCTTGTGAATTTGTGCTTGTGAATTTCTAATGGGGGCCTGAGGAGGAAAATGTATGTCTAAGATTTATTTGATCATATAACCCATTTTTAAAGGTTCCTGACAGGCTTGGTGTTCTGCGTAACATTTTAGAGATATATTGACAGAGGTGTTTGAAGGTGGTAGATAAATCCAGTGCAGAGTTGAAGAAAATTCTGACATGTCACATTCCTTCTCTTGCAAACAGTGAGAAAGAACTCCACAAATATTTCCTTTTTAAAAACCACCTAAATACGATTCCTTTGGAATCATTTCTTTTACAGTTTTAGCTATTGTCCTGTGAGTAGGAGTACATGAAGCAAGGCTTATTCAGACCAGAACTAAATCCAGGGAAGCTAGTCTCATTCAGGTTTCTAGACACACTATTTTGCTACTCGCACTAGAGGCAGAGGCTATAATTTAAAACATGGTTTTTGCTCTGGTGATGAGCCCAGTGCTGAAGGGTCTAATGAAAGGGAGCAAATAGAAGGCTGTGTGTGAGCTGGTGCCATTGGAGAGGAGAATGACCCCTAGAATACCTTGCTCACCACTCCTGGACCTGACAGCTTCCCCATGAAAAGTGAAAGTGTCACAAAACTAGTCATAGTAGTGTGTTTATAGTCACTATATTCATGCTAATGTTCTTGAGTGAATATTTTAGGAGCTTTAGAAACATAACTGGAATCTATTTCTTTGAAATAAGTCAAATAATAATAATAGTAATAATAATAACACAATGGGTAGGGACCCACAGAACAAGATGATGTATTGTCCGTCTGGATAGACACTTACTTTCACATGGTCTTGATGTACGTGTTACCGGGTAATGCTACTGTACATAATAGAGACCATCACTTAGCCCTGGAAATAACCAATAAGGATTGTGTTTCTTGAGGATTGGTGTTAGGGTTTTCAAAACCAGAAGGAAAGCACGTATACTTTGAGAGATGTTAAGAACTTGGCTCACGATGCACAGCAATTTGGAAAT
>NW_004567105.1:36842591-36868844 GCF_000260355.1 Condylura cristata
ACGAAGTACACTGCTGAGGGGAGCAGCGGGCGGGTCAGGAGAGGTCTGCCCCGGCATGTGGTCACCTCCGGGGCAGGCAGGAGTCGAACTCATGCAGAAGCCGTCTTAGATTCTCAGTGCTGTGCTTTAACCCGCTGCGCCACCAGGGAGGGCCTCAGCATAGCATTCTTGAGGCAGAGTTACTTCTTCCTCAGCAAATCTTAGTCCTCACTTACAAATTCTTCAACTGATTGGTGAAGGCCCACCCATGTTGCGGAAGACAGCTTCCTTTGCTGAAAGCCGGCTGACTACAAACGTTTACCACATCTAACAGATGAAATTCACAGCAACATGTAACCTGATGTGTGCTACCCACACAGCTGGACACCATCCTCCAGCCTGAAGGATACATCAAACTACCCATTACGATGTCTCCTTGAGCATTTGCAAGTTGTCAAAATTCTCACTGAGGTTTGTTCTTCATTATGTGGTGCTGGGAACTGACCTCAACAAGCTGTAGGGAGGCAGGCAGGACAGGGTCTTTAGGTGGGATCAGCGTTGGCATGCGAAGATTCTAAGAAGGGGGGAAAGGGGAGCGGGAACAAGGAAGACATGGGAGTTGGAGTTGGGTGCAAGTCTTCCTGATCATTTTCTCAGTAGGTCTTTATTTGTACTGTGTAGCAAGTCGTTTATTACAATAATGCATAAGGTAAGTTAATAAGAAATCACCAAAAAAGTTCTCAAGGAAGAGGGAAACAGTGCATCCTCTTCCTGTCACTTTATGGCATACTAGACTATACACATTTGTGATAACTTTCATGTATATGGATGTTTAACTATGACTCAAAGGATAAGGGGTCTGGGAAAGGATGAGCTATTAGTAAAAGATTGTTAGGAGTCTTAGGGAAGGAATAGATTGTGTTAGCAGAGTTATCAGTGATTGTCTAAAGAGAAGCTAATGGCTAACTTAAGGATAGTAGAGAGTAGTTAGTGTTTGTTTTAGGAAAAGGTTAATTAAGACAATCATGGTGATTGTCTAAGAAAAGGGTAAATTAAAAGGAAGTCACATAGTCATGCATTAAGCAAAACCTGTGTCAATAATGTTAGGAAATTGTCCATGTATCTTTATGTCCTGGAAGTTTTATCAGAGGTTTGCTTTTTGTTTCAAAAGATGGAGGAAGCTTCCAGGAGTCTTGATGCCTTGGGTGGGGAGGTGGGAGGGTGTCTTCTCTCTCTTGGAGCTTGCCTTTTGTCTCCGGACACACAGGAATTTCGGGCCCTGGGGCGGCTTGTATTTTGCTCTAGCCAGGTAGCCAATTGATGAAGCTAAGGCAATCCAGTTGCAAGCTGATGGTTGCTCAGAATATTTTTGATATTATGATTATAGAAAAAAGGGAGGTCGTAACATAAGTTAGGAAAGGAAATTTTTATTTTTTCAGAGCTTTTCCCTTCCATCTGGAATTTGTCAGTTAACAGAAGTTGCATAGCTTGTGCCAATGTGGGTTGTTAGAAAATAGCCTGCATCATTGAATTAAGCAGTGGTCAAAGTAAGAGATTGGCCAGAAAGTGTGTCCCACTGTGGGATTCCACAGGGCAAAGGTCCAGCTCTGGTGAGACCAGCGGCCCCATAGAGCCAGATACAGCCTCCATTTATTGTTAGTCCCTGCAGGAAAGACTATGCCTGCTATCTAGCTGCAGAGCCTGGTAAGCCTCCTCGGAGCGACTGTCATGAGACTCCCCTAAGAGAGTGAATCTGGGTAGGGGTTGGAGTGAATGGTATGGGGCACTATCGACTTGCTCAAACTTTGTCTCAGATCTGCTTTCCTCCTTCCATCCCCTCTGGCTCTATATCCAGAGGCCTTCACAGAGTTCTGTGGCTGGACTGGCCGAGCTTAATTGGCAGCAAGAGAACTTTAGCATTGGGGGAGCACTGGGGTCTCCTCCCACTGCATGCAACACAAGTCCTTTTGATTCAGGGGATTTTGGTCAGTGAACTTAGTCTTCAATCACCTATAGTTTTGGGTCCTCACTATGGTAGAGTCTGTTCAAGTGGGAATAATTGAATGGTGAGAATCATGGCATTCTTAAAGGGATTTTATGGGTAAGAAATAACTCCCAATTAGTAGTGAATTAATAGTGTTGGGCTTTTGCGCTCTTCTTTGTCATGATTTTCAGCCTCCCAGGAATCATACAAAGCTGCCTCTCTTTCATATGTGCTTAAGAACTCTCGTTTGATGCCTTTGGATGGAAAGGGCTTTTAAGACTGCATTTTCTTTACCACGAAACAGTGAAAGTAGGTGTATGAGTATTTGCTTTCAGAAAAATACGGCTATTTGAACAACTTTAAAACAGAACCTGTATAAATTGTGTTAGACCATTAATATTTCTACTTTGAATTACAGAAGGTTGGTGTTTGAACGCACGCTTAAGAGTAGAAAAAGGGGACTATTCAATGAAATGAATTTTCTCTAAAAAAAAAATCACTTTTTAACTACCTCTTAAGAAACTAAATAATCCATCTTACTTTATCACCATGAACTTGGAAGTGGGAAAATGGATCTTGTCCAAAGAGATACACAATATTTTGATTTAGAAGATATTTTGCTTTTGTAGGAGTACTTTGATTGATAACAGGAATCAACGACACTATTAATAGCAGCTCCCCCAAAGCTCCACTATACAAATAAATCTCTCACATCTTTTTTAGCTGCTAAGACAGATGCTTACTAGATTTATTGTTCCTTTCATATAATGTGGCCTTGAAGTGAGCCAAGAATTTCTCAGCAGTTTGAGTTGACAAAGCATGTGAATTCTTATCTGCCTTTAGGAAATGGTGCTGTAAACTATCTGGATCTTCACGAAGTGAGGGAAATGAATTTTTGGCTGTTTCTGCTTGTTCATTTTCAGCTATAAAGTTCCTCTTTCTCTGTGTCCAAGGTGCAAGTTTAATGACAAGGTGCAAGTTTAATGACAAGTTTAATGGAGATAGCTTACTTTGCATGAGGATGCCACAGGATTTGGGTGGACAGTGTTTTCCTATAGCCTAAGTCAAACCCTCTCAGCTGCATTTTGGCTTTGCTCATAGGAATGGGGTTTGACTTAGGCTTTCTCTCCTTAGTTCCCTCTGACTGGTCACCCATTCTGAGGCTTACCCCCAAGGGACAACCTCTCCCTGGGCCAGGATCTAAAGGGATCCTGATGCTGCATCCCATCTTTTACTTTACCCCCACATGACTCAGCTGGCTACCCTGTGACCAGATCCCTCACAGAGCAGTCCTTGCTTTGACTTTCCATCTCCCTCACCTGAGTAAATCATCCAATACTCTGAATCGGCATAAAAACCCAGCTGCCTCCTCTGGGTCTTTATCAGTGGAGTGGACACACCTGCCCCGCCCCTGCCCCATTCCTGGCCTTGTTTCCCCTCCCACAGAAGCTACCTCTGGCCTCAGGATATCAGTTAATTTTATGTGTCAACTCAGTGGGAATGTGATTAACACTTAAATCAGTAAACATGGAGAAAAGCAGATTGTCCTCCATGAAATGGGTGGGCCTTACCTCATCAGTTGAAAATATGAACAACACAAAAAGAACAGCCCCTCCACCAAGCCAGAGGGAGTTCAGCAGGTCGCACCAGCAGCTCTCCCTGCAGGGCCCCCTACTGAGCGGCCTCAGCTGCCATCAGAGTAGAAGTGATGTTTTCATAGTAACTCTCTTTCTTTGTTCCCATGATGTATCCTTTTGGTCTGTTTCCCTGGAAAATCACAACACACTGCCTTGTGTGATAGTACCTCAAAATCAGCATGTGTGTCTAGTTTGCCTCCATACAGAGATAGGCATCCACTGTGGGAAGATGAGGCTTCACAGTGGCTGCAGGAAGAACTTAGCCAGAAGCATCTAGCCAGCAGTCTTTGCAGCTGCTCTTCCCTCTGTTGGAATGACCTTCCTCTATGCTCTTGTGGAATTGTACCCATATTTTGCTTTAGGTCAGTACTCAAATACCCCTTCTCAAAAGAACAACCTCCATTGCCCTGCATGGCCTCCCCTGACTGGTGGGACTTCACAGCAGCGCCAGCTCTGGCCACCCCCAAGGCTTCACATGAGTGTGGTTGTTTTATTCAGTCTTCATCTCCAGCCCCACAGCTGTGGTGTCCATAAGTTTTTCCTCCTCTGTCACTGTCTCCCTTGTGCCAGGGTTGGGGGGTGGGTGGCATGGTTCAGCACAGATAGATATAGGGAAAGGATTTATTGGTACAACAAGGTCTGCTCTGCCTAATCATAGAGTAAGATGTGTGCACTCATGTACTGTGAATGTGAGCCAGCTCAGAATCCTACAGCTAAGGTTACATTACTTTGATGAAAAATATATTTTCCTATAGCAAATATCTCATAAGGTTGAGAGTTCACATTAAGAATAATTCTCTATGGTAATGGCACATGGGTGATTTGGTGATGGGAAACCCACAGGGAATACAACTGATATAAAAAATGCATAGAATGATATAAGAATAAACTGTAAAAAAATGGAAATGAATAAAAAAGAGAATACATTCTGGGGACATTAGCAGGAAATTTTATAGTGTGAAGACCTCTGTTATAAAGAGGTACTCTGGCCCCAATCACAAGGAATGAAACATGTATGACTGGAGTCTGAGAGGACCTTTGTCGCACCAGGCAGACACCCTTCTGTGCTTCCCTGGACCCCCGTGCTCTTGGGGTGTGCTCTTGTGCAGCCTCCCCTGGGAAGGGAGGTCTCTGCAGAGCGTGTGAACACTTGGTAAAATAGACCGGGAGGAGGGGGGAGCTAGCATCACACCTTCTTCCTGAGCTAAACGATCTGACACCTGCCAGCACCTGCTGGGTGCCAGCATGAGCAGGTGGTCCCTAGAAACGCTGGCTCAGACTGGTCGGGAGGTGCTGCATCGCCTTCTGGAGTTGCATTTCTCTGGCTTTAGAGTGGCAGCGTCTGCGTTTGGCTGGCAGAGGGACATGGAGACACACGTAAGGGCAGCCCAGGGCTGAGAAACTCCTGAAGCACCCACCACCTGACCTGGCAGCTTTGGGCCCCAGCCGTCCCCCTGCCAGCTGGCAGTCATGCAGTGGACATGCTGGGAACCATTTGAGAATGGCTTGGGGTCCAGACACACTGGGGAAAGCAGACAGCTTTGGAGTCAGCCAATTGTCAGATGGCAACCTGGACTGACCTCATGTGCGCAGAAGAGGTTGGCTAGGCCGGTAGATCTCAGTGGTGTCATTTGCTCATCTTTAACAGGAACGGTGCTCACCTGGTCTGGCTAGAGGCAGTGGGGCCCTGGCACAGCAGAAACACTTGAGCAGAAATATGTTTGTCTCCTGTTCATCCATGGCTTTGTGTGTGCCTTGTTTCCTTTAACAGTCTGCTTTGCATGTACATGGTTTTTTTTTTAGGGTTTCTTCTTTTTGTAATCATTTTACTTTTTTATATATCCTCTGATAGGAGAGTCCAGAGGTTCAGGTGCCAGGAGCGAGGGAAAGGGGTAGAAGAACAAAATGAACAATAAAAAGGAAAAAATAAATTACTACTCCCTTTGTACCCCAAGGCCTGCCTGCGCCCCACCATGTGAGTGAGCACCAGGAAAGTTGAGTGTCCAGCCAGTGGTGGCAGCGATTGGTCAGCAGGCTCCAGGCCCTTCTGGAAGGGGCAACAGCTTGGGTCAGGGACCTTCCTCATCCTCGCCATCCTCCTCATCTTCCTCCTCTTCCTCTTCAGACGAGTAACTGTCCAGAGTGAGGTCCACCACGTTGGCTCCTGGCTTCCAGTTCTCAACAGTACCCACCCCGCAGACCCCCACCCAGCCACCAGCACCATGGAGTGCACCGCGGCCCCTCCCCACCGCTGTTGATGTTGGGGTAGGAAGGAGCGCGCGCGCTGGCGTGGGAGGCGCCAAGCATGAGGCTGCTGCTCCACAGGCTGCAGCTGAGCTCCTTGTGGGTGCGGATGGGGCACCACGCGCCATCCACCAAGTACTCAGTCTCGTTGGCGTCCTGACACTCAGAATCTTGGAGAGGAGCCCATCGATGATGAGCTGGTCCTAGGGAGCAGGCTTGTCGCTCACGGGACACATCCAGGTGAGCTTCTTCTCGTTCATCTGGAGGCAGAAGATGGCGTCAAAGCACTGCAGGTGGGCACAGATCTCCACCCCGCAGGGCACCGAGAGCTGCGTCTTCACCAGCGAGTAGATAAGGGAGACACGCCCGCTGGTGGTGCCATTTGGGTCAGGATCCAGGTGCAGCTTCCCTCTGACCAGAGCCTTGCACAGCTCTGTTAGGTCACCTAGGCCAACGCCTTCTTCCCATACCCTTTCTCACTTTCCTCTTAAACACACACACACACACACACACACACACACACACATCTTCTACTCCCTTTCCATTTTTCCCTTTTGACGTGACTGTAGATGATGATGAAGTTCCTGGTATGGGATATTCCCCAGGTCTCCATGAAGTCTGGCAGTGGTTTCTTTCTAATTGAAAAAAGATCAATTTGTGTTCATAATTCGCTTGTCTCCCTCCTCTCTAGCAGTTATTTCGTTCAAACCCAGAGCAGGTTTCCTTGCTTGCCTGTATGCTTTTCCTGTCTTACATGTCTAGAGAAGTGATTTTTTAAGAAGTTTTGTTTTATTTATTTATGCATACAAGAGCTGGGGTGTACGCCATAGGTGGGGGAGAGGATTGAGAGGCTTCACCAGAGACAGAGTGGGGAGCAGAACAGGCAGATGATGAAGTACACTGCTGAGGGGAGCAGCGGGCGGGTCAGGAGAGGTCTGCTGTGCCATGTGGTAGGCTCCGTGGCCAGGGATTGAATTTGTGCTGCAGTTGCTGCAGATAGCTTCATAGTGCTGAGACTTAACTCCTTGAACAACCAGGGAAGAACTAGGCAAGCGATTTTTTAAAAAAGATTTATTTATTTATTCATATAGAACTGGGGCACAGGCCAGAGATGCGGAGGGTAAGAGGCTTCACCAGGAACAGAGCGGGGAGCAGAACAGGCAGATCGAGGAAGTACACTGCTGAGGGGAGCAGCGGGCATGTCAGGAGAGGTCTGCCTCGCCATGTGGAGGTGTCCGGGGCAGGCGGGAATCAAACTCATGCTGAAGTGGCTTAAGCTTCTTAGTGCTGTGCTTTAACCCGCCACCAGGGAGGGCCAGGCAAGCGATTTTTAAGAGGGCTTTCACTTGCTTCCCTCTGAACATCTGAAAACACAGGAGCAGATCATAGCTCATATTTACAAATGTAGCTATAATAGGGTAGACCCGGGAAGGGGAAGGTTCCAGGTTCCCTGCCCCACCCTAAGGAAAGGTGGAGCTGAGCAGGAGGGGAGAAGCAAGATAAAACTGGGAAAAGAAGAAAGGAGGCCAAGAAGAATA
The DNA here is from genome assembly GCF_000260355.1 of Condylura cristata. Classification (NCBI taxonomy): domain Eukaryota; kingdom Metazoa; phylum Chordata; class Mammalia; order Eulipotyphla; family Talpidae; genus Condylura; species Condylura cristata. Next base: position 36,849,974 of record NW_004567105.1, read on the forward strand.
CCTGGAGGAGGCGTGTGGAGCAGAGACATGTGAGGAAGCTGCATTTGCTTGTCCCAGGGACTTGGGGGACATGGAAGGAGACACTTGAAAGAGACAGAGACGTGGGTGAGAGACACGCGGTGGGGAGGCTGACAGTAGCAGCCTTTATCTTGACTTGGATTTTGATTTTGCTCTTTTCCTTCTAGACTTATCTGGCTGCTTCTGCCCCTTTCCTATGGGCTCCCACCAGGAGGTGCCTTGTGACTTGTGACAAGCTTTTGGGCCTTTGCAGCCCTGATTTTGGCCAAGCCTGTTTGACTGGGCATTTGCTCATGAAGGGTTAGGCAACTTTGGGTACTTAATTGGAAACTATTTTAAGTATATTCTTTTTCTTCTCTCTTGTATTATTTGTATTAAAGTTCTTTTTCATTAAAGGTCTTCTGCACTAGAGTATGTTTTGTCTTGATGCAGTAGGAAGAAGAATCTACTTAAAGCAGGCAGGTTTTAGAGTCCTGGGGTTCCCCTCTACCTGCCCTGTAACAGAGCTACAGTGTGTAACACATTGTATGTGTTGACAGCAAAAAATCCCCAGGACTGCAATACCTCAACCCCTTAAGCCCAGGACAGTAATTTTTCTACTTGTGAGATAGTGAGTTCTATTTTTAATTGAGAGATAACTTTAACACAGTAAAATGCATGATCATAATGTTTATGAAGGAGGAGTTTTAAACTCATGACCTTAAACTTGTGAGAAGTTTATGACCACTGATTAAAAACAAGTAAAACTGCAGGGCCATGCGGAACAGTCTTGATTGATTTGGAACTCAAACCCAAAAGGTGAGGGCTGGTGTGGGAGCGTGTGGATGTCCCTGCAGCTCTGATCAGCTCTGCAACCCTGTGCTGCTTGCAGAAATTTGACCTTTGAAAAGACCAAATTGTAAAACTTGAGACTGTAAAATCTAAAATTGCAAAGGTTAATCGCCATCCTAATTAGCTTCCTACTGGTAGCATTAACAGCATAAGGATTTTCCTCTATTTAGAGTCTTGTGATGTTTCTGATCAACCTGGCCCTCCGACTTTCTCAATAATAATAATAATAATAATAATAATAATAATAATAATAATAATAATAATAATAATAATAATAATAATAATAAACCCTCCTGTTTCATTTCCTGTGGCCAACAGCAAAGTTGTGAAGCTTCAGGAAATTCTTCCAGTATGCAGCAGCTCTTAGGTTTGCCATTGTCAGTCCTGTACATGCTTAACATTGGTGGTTAGAATAATTTGTGAGCCTCCCTGGTGGTGCTACATGTTAAAACACAGCACTGCAAAGCTAGCTGCAGCTGCTTCAGTGAGAGTTCGATATCCAGGCCAGGAGGTCACCCACATGGCACAGCAGACCTGTCCTGTCTTGCTCACTGCTCCCCTCAGCAGTGTTATTTCAATGGATCTGCATGCCTGATCCCAACTCTGTCTCTGGTGAATCCTCTCACTACCTCTATACCTCTGGTCTGCATAAATAAATAAATCTTAAAAAAAAAAAAGAGGAATTATTTGTGAGGACCCAACCCCAAATGAGCTGAGAGGCAGACTCAGTCTGGCTGGGAAGGCTCACTCAACCTTGGTCCTGCTGCTGCCAGAAGGGCTTGAGCATCATACACAGGGCCATATTCTGTACTCTGGCTGTGGCATGCAAGTGTGAAAGCCATGTAACATGGGAGATCTTGCCCTGCAGACCCGTCCACCTCCTCTACCTGGGATTCTGAAGGCATTTCTCAGGAATGGCTATAAAGAATCATGCAGTCAGATAATGCTCAGAGGTTTCAGCTGATAAAAATAGCATTCACTATTTAGACTTTCTTCCTTGACATTGGAATCAATACATGCTACGGAAATGCTGATTCCTGCAAGCAAGAAAATGTGATGGTACTCAGAGAACAAATAGTGACAAGAGCAGTGAGCATGGGGAAGAGTGTCAGACTGCAGATATGCACCCTAACAGAGACATTTTCCAGCCTCAACTCTAGAATGATACAAGGTGTCCCTGTGCCTTCAGGCCTGGGAATGTGCCTCCTCAACTCACTGTTTATCTCCTGACACCTCTGGTTACTGGAAATGAGCACAGTGGTGGGAAGTCCCAAGAAGGCAGGTGTGAATCACACGTGAGTCCTGAGAATCCTGAGAAAGTACAGCCTTCCCCACAAGTCTTTCCTGCCCTGTCCTATTTTTCTTGAGTCATGGTTTTTGTACCTGCAGTTCTGAGACATAAATTTGGCTATATTGTACCTACCCCTAGGGGATTCACTGATTGAGGCTAGCCAGCAAAGTCTGTAAGAGGGACACCTGACCTGGACCATGGGAAGGAGATGTGTGAAGTAGACAAGGAATGTTCATTGGAGAAGAGAGATCCAGTCTTAAAGGACAAGTAGGTGATCTGAAGTTTCATGATGTACTTCCCAGATCAACTCTTCCTACAGCTAAACACATGCACTGATAGGCAAGGAGAGGGACACTCCATGCCCCCCAAACCTTCCTGCTTTCAGTAGATTCTGCCACCTATTGCATCAAGACAAAAGATACTCTAGTATGTAAGACTTTCAATGGAAAGGAACTTGTGCAACAGAGATAAGAAAAATATATATATAAAGTTTTAAAAAGTCACCCATCCCCTTGTGGGTAAATGTCCAGCCAAACAGAGTTAGCCCAAAGCAGGGCCTCTGAGGCCAGAAAACCTACCACAGTCTAAGGCACCTCCTGGTGGGGACCCATAGGGAAGGGGCAGAAAGGGCCCAGCATGTCTGGGACAGAAGAAGAAAAATCAAAATCAAGATCAAAGCTGCCATTGTCACCTTCTCCACAGGTCTCTCACCCACATCTGTTTCAGCCAGTCCAGGGCCACGAAGCAAGTGTAGCTTCTTCACATTATTTCTGCTCTTTGGGCCTCCTCAGGCCTCTTTCTTGCTCTCCATCCTCCTTCCATCCTTCTCCAGTCTCCTCTCCAGCTTCTGTTCCCTGATCAGCTCCACCTTCACTTGGGTGGGGTGGGAAACCAGGAACCCCCCACCCTTTGCCTGGGAACCACCCTCTTACAAAATGGCTGTGCCTTTAGAGTCGTGTCTCCCAAGTTTTACCCACTGGATTGTAATGGGAAGTAGAGGCAAGCAGCAGCGTCTCTAGTCCAGAAGGGAAAGCAGAAAGGAGAAGGAGCCCCAAAGGGTGGTGCCAGGACCCCATTTGCAGACATGAAAGTTCCCTGAGTTTGCCCTCCCTGTTGCTGTGTAGACAGCCCTTTTGTGGAAAGCTGTGTCTAATATTGTCCACGGGAAAGATGATGAATTTTCATAACATGCAGCTTTTGATGAGACTACAGCGGGGAATGTGAGTAAGGAGAGAAGCAGTTGTGCCAGTTGTCAGCTTGGCAAGTGTCTTCATCCAGGGCCGAAGGGGGAAGCTTGACTTTTAGCAGCTTCCCCTAAGATGATAAATTGGACGCAGACAGCCAGAGCCTCGGGCTGCCAAGTCGATCTTCAGGATTGAAATGTAACTGCTCTATGTGGAGCTCTGAGAAACACCCACACGTCCCAGACTCATCAGGGCCTGCTTAGAGTTAGAACACGTTCCATTAGAAGTGATAATAATGACGTCCTGAGGCCTGTTTCCTGCCTCTGCAAGAATACACCAGCCTGCAGAGTGTGGGGTCTGCTCTGGTTGGGATGGGGTACGGGTCTTCATTTCTCACCTGTGGGTCACGATGCTGTGTCTGGGGAACGGCTGTCATGGGGACATGGACTTGTGTGTTTCTGTCTTCAAGTAGGCGATGTGGGCCTGTATCTGTAAGCTTGCTTCTATAGGCATGTGTGGCTAGGTGTGTCATATCTGTTTCTTACTCTGTATGTGTGTGTGTCTGTGCATATGTGTGGGCCTGTTTATCCTGATTCCATTTTCATGGACATGTGTGGGTATGTACGGCTACCTCTGTCTTGTCTGTGTCAGTGTGAAAGATTGTATGAATATGTGTGTTATTTTGTCTCTGTGTGTGTGTGTGTGTGTGCGTGTGGCTGTCTGTGTCTGTGTTTCCATTGGGCCTCAGACTCTGGAAGCAGGGTCACACTTCAGCTGTGAGCTGCACCCTCTGTGGCCCTGAGGGAGGCCTCTCCCTCAGCTGCTTAGCAGTTGGTGATTGTTGCGCCCTGTTAGTGGTAGCGCAGTAACTTGGCAGAAGCTCAGCTGTCATGGATGCTGATAGCAGTGCAGGGAAAGACATTATACCTTGGCACCTGGGAGGATCTGCCCTGGCCAGAGGTAGATGTACACATCCACACATGTCCATGAAAATGGAATTTAAGGGCCCTCCCTGGTGGTGCCATGGGTTAAAGGGCAACACTGCAAGCTGGCCGCAGCTGCTTCAGTGCGAGTTCGATCTCCGTCCTGGAGGTGATCCATAGGGCACAGCAGACCTCTCCTGTCTCTCCCACTGCTCCCCTCAGTGGTGTACTTCATCGATCTGCCTGTTCAGTGTCTGATTAATCCTCTCACTGCCCCTGCACCTCTGGTCTGTACCCCAGTTCTGGATACATAAGTAAATCTTTCAAAAAGACAATGGAATGTAAGATCCGCTGCAGGGAATCTGCCAGTCTCCTAGCAGTTGTTCTCACGGGTTTGCTATGAGGTGGGACAGGCCTGCAGTTGTCATCTCCTTGAACATATGTGGCAGATGGAAGCACAGAAAAGTCTAAAGCCACGTGCTTCATCAGCTGTAGGCTGTTGTGTGTCCTCGCCAGTGGCTGTTCCCTTATTGTTTTAATGCACGTGTCTCCTTTCTTGTATAATCAGGAATACGTAACTCCCCCCGGCCCATTTTCCAGAAACAAATGTACTTATGTTTACTTTGGAAAATGCCACAGATGCCTTCTCCGTGGCCCTTCGAATTGTGTTTGAGTTTCATCTGAATTTATTTGGCTGAAATAAGCCCTAATTGTTTTAGACAATTTTGCCCAATAAACTATGAAAATGTTTAGCCAATTTTTGATCCCCCGTTTCCAAATTGGGCTCCCTTCCCAGTCTCTCTTATCCTTGGAAATCCAAGCATATCTCAGTGACATATTTTTGCCAAGCTTTCCAACTTTTGCATTGGCAGATGCACGTGCGAATTAAAGAAGTTTCATCTTAAATATTTTAAATCCAACTTGGCTGGTTGGGGGGAGGTGGGAGGGAGTAGTGTTAGGAATGGCAGAATTTGAAGATAGGGAGACACTGATGGATATTACTGTTCTCCAGACTCACTGATGAAGGTGACTATTTTGTAAGGGTCTTTACAGTCAAGAAGAGCAGAGATCACTGTCTGCTTTTTGGAGCTGGTGCCCTGGAAGAAAGAGGGTATTGGGGATCCTCTTTCCTCACCCCACAACAGCCTTATGGTTTATCAGATAATGAAGAGTCCTTACAACCCTCAGCCCCACTGCCCCCCCCAGCCTTACCAGGTACCCAAGGCTAAAGGGGCCAGGAGTTGAGTCCGGTTTGCTAACCCCTTATCGGGCATTTTATTCCAGAGCTGTCCAGTGGTGCCAGGTGAGGGCCAACTCCACCTCCGGGCACACAACACCCTCTGTTTCCATCTCCTGGCCACATGCCCAGGCTGGCTTGCTGCCACCTTCCCTTGCCCACTCGCTACTCAGGAATGACAGCTGGGCAGTAGGTATTCTGGGGTGTTGGGCTTCTTCTGCCTATGGGTTTTGTGTGCCTTCTGCCTCCTGATGTGATTCAAGGGTGTCCAGGAACCTTACCAGCTAAGCTGTTGTCCCAGACTGGCACCTACACCAGCACTCACCATCAATTTTGCTTCTCCTGGTGGTTCAGTGCTCCCTGTTCATCTCACATTGGAGACAGCACCCCACAACCACATCACTGTGTGACTGAGTTTCCCAGTTGCTTTGCTCTGGGTGGGGGGGTCTAGGTGGCCCACTCACGGGGTGCTGAAAGGGCAAACAGCACAACCCAGGGCCCCTGACAGCACACCTCTGCCAAGAGTCGGTTCTGTGTTTCTGCTGTAGGAACGTCAGATGGTTCTGGAAAACATTCGTGTGTCAGAAGCACAGCATGTGAATGTCTTGACGTACCAGGGACTTGCATGTGGGCCTTTTCTGTTCATTTCAGTACATGGATCAAAATGTTTGCTCTGCTCTAATGTACACATGCCTAGTGGGAGTTTGAAAGTCAGTGCAACAGGTCAAAGCCAGTACAGTGGAATGTGGAATACCAGATGAATTGTCTGGTATTGTCATGCCTGCCACGTGGGACATGCTGTTTTTCTCCTGCTGAGTCCAACATGAGTGGCTTGCCATGGGATTGTTTTGTTCATGAATCTGTGGTTCGGGTGGGGCCTGCTGTTGCTGGCTCATTTCTGCTTGCCTTGGCATCAGCTGGCAGCCCCGAGGCTCTCTCAGCCACATGTTGGACTGATGATGCCTGCTGTGCTGTCCACGGAGGGACCATCGCCCGCAAGGGGGCTCCTGCTGGGCCCATACTGGGAACCCCTGGCCCCTTGCCCTCCTGGTCTCTTTATTATCCAACCTAAGAAATGATGGAGTCACTTCTGCCTTATTCTGTTTGTCAAGACAATGGTGGAGCCCTACTCAGACTCCCGAAAAGACATTTGGGAGCAGACAAATATGCTCTCTTCACTGGAGCCCACAGACTGGACTGGTGTTCCTGGTCACTCCAGGTAGCTGACTCTTCTTCAGGGTGTTAACCAGGAGTCACTGTTTGCTTTGGCCATCACTGTGTTTGTCTTCTGTTTGAAGGAGGCCTGTCCTCTGTCCCCAATGTCTGCTTGCCCAGAGAAGATACACTGTGCATAAAACAGATTTGTATGCACCTAAGATTCGGATTAAACAGCTTTAAAAAACAACCTCGGACCCTCCCTGGTGTAGCGCAGCAGGTAAAAGCACAGCACAGCAATGGAGCCACAGCTGCTTCAGTGCGAGTTTGATCCCTGCCCCGGAGGTGACCCAAACAGCAGAGCAGACCACTCCTGACCTGCCAGCTGCTCCCCTCTGCAGTGTACTTCCTTGATCTGCCTGTTCTGCTCCCCACTGTGTCTCTGGTGAATCCTCTCACCGCCCCTGCACCTCTGGCCTGCACTCCAGTTCTGTACATATAAATAAATAAATTTAAAAAAAAAATCCTCACAGATTACCGCCAGTCCACTTTAGTTTTCAGTGCCTTGTTTACCATTGGAAGTGTTACAGGAGATATGAAATATTGATCTAACTACATATATGTTTTTGGCATCCAGCCTCTAGCACAGCCTTTGACTAAATAGCCACGTGGTTGAGAATGGAATGAAAGCATGGTCTAGAAAAGTGTTGACTTACATAAAACTATTGTGTTTAAGTAGCTTAATTTTAACTAATCTTTTCTTCTTAAAAAAAATAATAAAAAATGCGGAAAATCTCATAAGAATTTATCCCTGAGAAAACAATTTGAGGCTTTAGTGTTCACTGTTCTCATGACCACATAAGGCTACTTTGCCGATATTTGAACTGTTTGCAGCTTGCCTTTTGTCTAACTCAGCCTGTAGTCGCCCTGGAATGAGGTCACTGTTCAGATGACTGAACAGGAAAGCCCCCCAAACCAGGAGATAGTCTTGGTCTTGCTACCCATCTGTTGTCTGACCATAAGCAAAACGCAAAACTTGTTTCACCCCATTTTTGGAACTAAGGTGTTTGACTACACACTTTCTAAAATTCTTCCTTTAGACAAATGGCATTTACTGAAACAGGATGTACTAAGACAGTATCTTCTGATGTTGGGCCAGTAATTAGAAATGATTGAAGTCCTATATTTTACTAAGCATGCACTTCAAAATGTTTTAATTTCCAGCAACCAATTATTCAAGCTTTCTTGAGACATTTCAGGGTCTTGTTTAGACTTGATTAAAGGAACAGTCAGCCCTTGGCTTGGTTTTATGATTTAGTTACAATTTGAGAAGCAGACAGTTACTTAATAAGTAATATTTAACAAGGACAAAACAAGTGCAAACTTTTTTACATCTTACTGGGTCTTGAAATAACAACCCATAAGCCAATGATGAGGGCTGGGCCTATATCACAACAGGCCCAGACAGTCAGGGACCTTTGTTTTGAGCTAGTGGTTAATGCAACTTTATACTTTGGGCATTGTGATGATTGTGTTTGATTAAATATGGACTTCATTACATATTTATCAGAATTCTAACATATGTATATGTAATGTATACATATACATTCACTGATATGTATATATGTGTGCATCCAAACATGTATCACCTGCCTCAAAGTAAGTGCTTAGTATTCGAATCTTAACCTATAAAAGTCAGTGGTGGGCCCTCCCTGGTGGTGCAACAGGTTAAAGCGCAGCACTATGAAGTTCCTGTACCTACTGCAGCACAAGTTTGCTCCCCATCCAGGGGGGTGACCCACATGGCGTGGCGGACTGCTCCTGACCCTCCAGCTGCTCCTCTCAGCAATGTATTTCAGTCCATCTGTCTGTTCTGCTCCCCACTCTGTCTCTGGTGAATCTGCTCATCCCCCACATCTCTGGCCTACACCACAGTTTTATATGTATAAATAAATAAACCTTAAAATAAAAGTCAGTGGCACTGAGCCTAGTTCCTCAAGAAAACTAGTTACTGTCAGCATGTGACTGCCTATCCGAACACTCCTTAAAATGTTGTTTCAGGCCCTCCCTAGTGGCGCAGCGGGTTAAAGCACAGCACTAAGAAGCTGAAGCCACTTCAGCATGAGTTCGATTCCCGCCTGCCCCGGAGGTGACCACATGGCGTGGCAGACCTCTCCTGACCCGCCCACTGCTCTCTTCAGTGGTGTACTTGGTCACTCTGCCTGTTCTGCTCCCCACTCTGTCTCTGGTGAATCCTCTCACTGTCCCTTCACCTCTGGCCTGTACCCCAGTTCTGTATGCATAAATAAATTAATCTTAAAAAAATGTGTTGTTTCATTTCTCATGTGTATTAAAACATTCTCTGATAGTAAAAGAATGAAGCACATTTTCTCTGAGTCTTATTGTATGTCAGTTATGCTGTGTCCTTTATATTGGTCACCTTGTGCCCTACTTGTTTTTAGGGGGCCTTTTTCTGACTGACTTCTATAGTCAGATTCTGGGTTTGAATTCCTGCATATTTACTACTTGTGATACCCTCAGGCCTCATTGCACTAAGGATTAAATGAGATAATTATGTGAAATACTTAAAACATTTCCTGGTATAGCAAATATTCAAAAAAATCTTAAAAATTCTTTATAATTATTGTTGGCTCTGTCCGCTCTACCAGGTAATTAATTCAGGAAAAAGTGAAGGAGGAAAGGCTTTAAATAGTGAAATCATTGAGCTATGACTGTGTCGGGCCACACAGCCCTTCAGTAGCAGAGTTGGATGTTAATTGTTTTGAATGCCAAATTTCTTACCTTCTCAGCTCTAAGTCTTTAAAATAGTTAAAATAATAATCTTGACAAAGTAGTTCAGTTTCTTCAGTTGTGCTAAGTCAGAACTTATTTGAGGAATCCTGTGATCCACACAGCAAGTTGTCTAGTGTTTTGTAGCAGATTTGTGAGTAAACAAAATCAAGTTTTCTCATCTAGATTTCTGTAATAGGAAAAACAGTTTTTGGCAAGGGGGAGGGCGAGGCAGAAACACAGCAGGGATTACAATTCCTTTTCTTAACAGCAGGAGTCTTGGTGTTTTGAATGATTATTTCTAAAACTTTGGATCTCTTTTTCTTGTCCTAAAAGAAATTTACACATTTATACTCCTCCTTTGTTTTTTATAAAGTTCACACTGAAGTGGGTCAAATGTCTGAAATTTCTTAGGATTAATGAAGCAGAATGAGTCGGTGAGAGCTCTCAAAATAAAGTCACAGAATGTGATTAGATATTTATTCACATGCCAGATGAAGGGTGATTTATTCACATCAGTGCCAAAGAGCAAATTCCTTGGCTACTTTAGGAAAACCTTAATGAGAGGAGAGTAGAAAAATAGACTGAAATGAGAAAAGTTGAATTAATATCTTGGGACAGCACTGATTAAAAATAACAAGAGAAATTGGATAATGTTACCAGGGAAAGAGAAGAGAAATAAAAATAGCTCTAAACTGGCTGACAGAGGTGTCTGAGTGTTCCACCTCTGAGTTTATGTGCACGAGACATGGAAAAATTCCAGAAGACTCATCTCTGCTATTTCCAGTTTTGAGTTCAACCTTCAGACCATGGCGATCAGTCTGAAAGGCAACTGTTTACTAAGCAAGTGTTGCCACAAAAACACAACATCACACCCACTGGACACGTGGCACCCTGGGAATGTGACCCTCTGACTTTTGGAGCTTCAGCAATTCCCAAGAAAACTTGGGACAACAGTCCCACCGACAGCAAGGTCATTTCATATAATCAGAACCTTTGTGAATATGGGCCCTCCCTGGTGGCACAGTGGGTTAGGACACCTCACTGCAAGCTAGTGACAGCCACTTTAGTGTGAGTTCGATCCCTGAGACTGGAGGTGACTCACATGGCACGCAGACCTCTCCTGTCTCGCCTGCTGCTTCCCTCAGCAGTGGACTTCGGCAACCTGCTTGTTCTGCTCCCCACTCTGTCTCTGGGGAATCCTCTCACTGCCTCTGCACCTCTGGCCTGTACTCCAGTTCTATATGCAGAAATAAATAAATACATCTTTAAAATAAAGAAACTTTGTGAATATGTGGACGGGGATCTGTGTGTCCCACTCTGCCCTTGATGACCTGGTACCCACAGGCCAAGGGTCCATTTCCTCAGCTGAGAAAGGACATATGTCCTGCTGGGTGTCCCCAATGTTGGTGGGAACAACTCTGCTGGCCTCAAAAGTTTCCAGAGGAATGAGACCAAGTCAAACAATCAAAAAAAAAAGGAATGATTGCTAAAAAGTTGCTGTGTCACTTTTTAAACTCCAGGGTTGTTTGTTGCACAATATTGTTAAAATGTCCCTTTATTAAATGATGGTGAGAGACAATGTCCCCTCGAGCACAAATTCTTCCTCTTGTCCCCTTGTTCTCTATATTCTAGTCACTTGGAAAATCTAGGAAATGGTATTTTACTTAAGTTTTAAATCCCTCCCATTCCCACTGTTTGGGGTGTGTGTGTGCATGCTCAAGTGTGTTCCTGTAGAGAATATGTGTGTGGGGGGCTGGGCTACCCCTTCAACCTTCACACAATGTTTCTTTGTTTTCTGATGGTTTGGATCATGTGAGTCTAGTTTCAGCAGGTTGGCCAAGAATGGGAAGAAAGGCCATTCATGAGTAGAGTCAGATGCATCCCCTGGGGAGGCAGGAAAGGGAGGCAATTGGCCTGCTGTGAGGAAAGGCACTGTGAAGAGTGGTCAGAGGCTCTGGTGAGGGGCCTGCTTTGTGGGGAGAGGGAGTGTCCTCAGGAGCAGCAGGTGCAGGCCATGTGTCAGGAGGAAAGCGGTCCCTGGCCACCGGGGAGGTGACAGGACCCTGCTCGTCCAGGTGACTCATCATGAGGGGGCCTCTCTGCTGGGTATGCATGGTGGGGCCTGGGCAAGGTTGAGCCCACTGGTCCTGAAAGACCAAACTGACACCATGACAGGCTTCAGAATGCTTCTGAAGCAGCCAGGGCTAAGTTTCGGTTATCAACAAGGTGCCAAGGCCGAGTTTAACTGTAAATGTCATAATCTTTCTCATACCATAGCAACAGCCAATCAGCAAGTAACCAGTATTTATCAGGAGAGCACCAGATGTCCCAAGGTATGGGGGCCAAATCGCAACAGTCACAGATGACATGCATGGACCGACCAAGTTAAGACAACTTTGTTCAATGTCCACCAACCAATGTACTGCTGAGCTGAAACTCCCCTCTTCTGTAATAAAATCCCTGCCTTCCCTGAGCTAGGGGCTCTCAACTTTGGTCACTGTGCCGGTACATGTTGGGAGTCTAGGCTCAAGCTTGCAGTAAAGACCCTCATGTGCTTTGCATCAGAATCGGCTCCTTGGTGGTCTTTGGGAAACTCGAAATCTGAGCATCACAGTCCCACTGCAGACCCAGGACAGGCAGAGTTCACAGTTGGCAGATGCTGGTAGCAGGGTGCTGTGTTGGCTGCGTACCGGGAGGTGCAACACCCAGGCTTGTTGAAAGCCATTCTGTTGAGAGCTCCAGTAAATGTGCTGACAGGCATTGTTGGGAGTCCAGGGTCTGCTCATCTCCCTCTGGATCTGCATGTGCTTGTGGCTCCATTGCACAGGTCCTCCATCTTTGTTTCTGGTCCTGAATCCATTCGCTATACATTCCTTTAAGTTTAGTCTACATGCTGAAGTGATTTTGTATTTCTGTCTTCAAATTCATGAGACTCCTCAATGCCTCCCTCTGCTGTTTCCTGCACAGAGACTAATTAACCATATGTCTTAAGGCTACATAGATTTACAACCCAATTTGACAGTATTGCAATTTTTGTTTCAATGTCTTGTTTCAATGTCAAGCATACTTTAGAAAGCTCAAGAGGAAGAGTCTTATTTCTTTACCCATATTTTTTATTTACTGTGCTCTTTTGCTTTTCTTGGTGTTCCAAGTTTCCTTCGATTATTTTCTTCCTGTTCAGGGAACTTCCTTTAGTATTCCTTCTGGTGTACAGAATTTATCTGCCGGTGACTAATTCTCTTAGTTTTTCTTCATCTAAGAAAATGAGTCATCTGTCCTGATTTCCACTTGAAGGATGCTGTCGATACAAAATACCACTTGACAACTTGACAGCCCTTTTTTTTCTGCACTGAAATGTTTTGTTACCTCTTTATGGCCTCTGGATTCCTGTGGGAAATCCACTGTCATTGGGATCCCCCCACCCAATGTTGTTCTTGGTTGCTCTCAACTTTGTCTTTAGTTTTCTAAGCTTTCTAATATAAGTTGGTGTGGATTGGGGGGGGTCTTTGCTCAGCTTTGGGTCTTTGCTCAGCTTTTGAATCTGTGGAGTTATGCCTTTTGCCAAATTTGAGATGTTTACAGCCATAATTTCTTTTAATAATTTTTCTGTTATATTCTGTTTCTCCTCTGATTCTGTGACCCCAACAAGATAACTAACATTAGGTGTTTTGTTTTAGTCCAGATCCCTGAGCTCTGTTATTTTTAGTTCAGTCCATTTTCTCTTTGTTCAGATTTGACAATTTACATTGCTCTGTTTTCCAGTTCCCTGGCATTTTCCTCTCCTCCATTCTGCTAATGAGCCCATCCAGTCTTTAAATAGCATTTATTGTTTATTTTAGTTATAAAATTTCTACTTTGTATCTTTTAGTTTTCTTGCAGAATCTTTCCACTGCTTTGCTAAAACTTTTTCCTGTTTTCAGAAAATTTTCATAATTGCTCATTGAAGCTTTTATTTATTTATTTTTAAACTGGTACTTTAAAACATGTGTCAGTTATTTATGACATCTCTGTTCTCCCCATATTGGTTTCTGTTGATCACCATCTTTCACATTTAAAAATGTGTTTTAGACATGGTACATGACTTCTGACTGAAATTCAGCTATTGAGGTTATGATGTGAGGTTCTGAATGTTATTTAAATTTCCAGATCTTAGCTGTCTTCCTTTAGTACCTCGCTGGCAAGGGAAATGGGTTCTCGCTTTATTACAGTAGGATTAGAACTTCAGGTTCATGATTGACTTCTCTTGATACCAAATTGGGGGTTATTGGGGATATTGGTAGGAAGTGGGCTCCTGGTTATTGCTGGGAGGGGTTGATTCCATGGTCTCTGTGACACCCCTCAGCTATAGGGGTGGGAGTGCCTGATTCTAGCTCCCCCATGGCCTCCAATGACAGACAGTAAGAATGGGAGCTATCTCCTCACCACGGGAGAGAAGTGGAGGGACACCTCATTACTGCTGGTGGGTACAAGTCCAGGCACCCACCAGATTGGGAAGCAAGGATTGCAGGGTTTCTTGCCTCCTACAGGCCTGACCTGATACATCCCTAAAAGGGGAACAGAGCAGAGGTCCCTAGGTTTCCAGTGGGTGTTTGTTGGTGTGAGAAAATGGGGCTACACATTGTGTGTGTGGTGGCTGGTTTGTTAGGAAGATTATTGTCTCAAACTGCCCTGCCTTGCTGACTGTACCTTCCCATTCAGTGGAAAGAGCAGGGATTTTGGGACCTTTGTTGTCTGCTCCTATTGGCATTTCTCAATTTCCGTTTTCCCACATCCAAATCTAGGAGCCCTCCATTCCAAGCCAGTATGCCTTCTTTTCACCACCTTTCAGTCTTTGTAGGCATGCTTTATTTATAATATACAACAGGATCAGTATGTATACTCCATTTCCCAGAAGTCTGTTGCATACATTTTACATGCAGTTATTTAAAAGACCATTCTAAGATGCAAATGAAAACCACTATGAGATGCCACCTCACCCCAGTGAGAATGGCACATCTTCAAACAACTAGCAACAATAAATGTTGGCAAGGAGTGTAGCAAAAGGAACTCTCCTGCACTGCTGGTGGGAATGCAAACTGGTACAACCACTATGGAAAGCTGTTTGGAGGTTCCTCAAACTGCTTAACATGGAGCTTCCCTATGACCCAGCAATCCCACTCCTAGGTATCTACCCAAAAGACATAAAAACACTTATCAAAAAACACCTGCACCCCCATGTTTATTGCTGCTTCATTTACAATAGAAATGACATGGAATCAACCCAAATGTCCAAAAGTGGATGACTGGATTAAAAAGATGTGGTACATATACACAATGGAATATTACCCAGTGATCAAAAAAGATAAACACGTGCCTTTTGCAGCAACATGGATGGAGCTGGAAGGGATCTTGCTTAGTGAAATAAGCCAGAAAGAAAAAGAAAAATACCAAATGGTTTCACTCATAGCTGGAGCATAAAGGACCGTGGGTGGGGGGGGAAATAATAATGAACAACTATATACCAGAGACATTTTATGGGGGTGGAGTCCCCATAAAAATGGGAGTGGGGAGTGCACGGGACTGTGGTGATATCACATGGGTGTTATTGGTGATGGGAGGTCCACGGGGATTACAACTGAGATGGAAAAAAGCACAAAATGATGTAAAAATAAACTATTATAACAAAATTTTAAAAACCCACCATTCTTTGCTCACACCCTCTTTCTTGGACAGGGAGGAGTGCTGACTTAGGACTGCACTTGCAGGGAGCAGGGGCTCTGGAAGAAGTGGAGCTTGGTGGGCCTCTTTCTCCTGAACACAGCTTCTCCTTGGCACCTCAGCTCTTCCCTGCCGTCACCCTGACTCTCTGCCAGGCTTCCCCAGGCTCAGCTGGAACCAATAGGATTATAATAAGGCAAGGAAAGTAATGTTAAATATTTATTTATAGTTACATAGCTAAGCTTGTGAATAATACATGAAAGAATTTTCTACCAAAAAGGATCTAAGAGGGCTGTTTTTGGTAGCATACTTTAAAAACAAATTTTTAATTGTATAGTAATCTTTAACTTACCAAAATGTTGCAAAAGAATCGTTAAAAGAAAACCCAAATATTCTAAACTTGGGTCACCTCTTATTACCACTTACACTGGACTGAATTTGCTTTTTTTTGATCTCTGTCTGCGAACACATCCCCGATAATTCAACATGCTGTCTGCACTCTGATTTTGTTGATTGACCCTATACAGTGTTTAATAGCATCCTCCCACTCTAGTCCAGTATTCAGTTTTGGATTAAGTATGGTGTGTATATATGCCTATGTGTAAGATACATAGGTTTAAGCGCTTTATATCTACCACAGTGCCCAAAAGTGATTTTAAAAAAAACCAAAACAGTAAAATGGTGTAACTGTATCTGTGCCCTATCTTAATGTATTTATAGGAACTTCAGCAGACTATGAATTGATTAACATGGGGAAAGGTGGAATTTGGCATGACAATGTGGAAGAGAGGGTCTTTTTTCTTTTTTTTTTTTTAGGAGCATGTAATGAAATCCTAAAGTGAAGCCATGGCAAACCCATCAAAACCATAAATTGCTTGACCCCAAATTAGAAGGTTGTTTATGTAAATTAGAATGGAAAGATGGTACTTTTACCACTTAAAAAGCTGCTGGGCTGATTAATGAAAGCACACTTATACAATTTACACAGAAATTCAATGTTCGCCAAGTTCTAAAATGACAGGTCTTCACCACTCAGCTAAAACATTGTTTTATTCCAACTTGAGCAGTGAGATGTTATTCATTTGCCTCCTCACCACTCCCCTTTGGACATAAATGTCTAATGGAGGGGAGCCCAGCATCTTTGTTTATTTCAGGGGCAGGATTCTGCACAATTTGTCAATAAAATCTCGTGCCAATCTGTGCTGGAATATAAACTGGCCTCTCTACCCTGGGACAGTCGTCCACTGACACTTGTGGCTGCCTCCAGAATGCATGAATGTGCATGCATTTCAAACACCCACCATTCTTTGCTCACACGCTTTTTCTTGGACAGGGAAGGGTGCTGACTTAGGACTGCTGGTGCAAGGAACAGAGGCTCCAGAAGAAGGAGAGCTTGGCTGGCCTGTCCTGACACTCTCTCCTTCCAGTAGCTTTGGTTTTGCAATCCAGTTCCAAGGGTTTGTTTGGGATTAGGCAGGTCCACGCATGTGCCTCCGAGGACTGAGATTGTCTGCTCAGACTGGTTATTATGAATGGTGCAGGGAGAGTACATGCCCCTTTGAGTTAGTGCTTGTGCATTCCTCAGATAGATCCCTAGTCAAGATTCTGCCTTGCCATATGGTGTTTCTATTTTAAAAGGAATCTCCACACTATTTTCCATAGAAGCTGCCCCAATTACCTTCCCACCAACTGCATGAAGCCTCCTACTTCTCATGCCCTCCCCAACACTTGTTGTTTCTGGTATTTTTGGTGTGGGCCATTCTTACAGGTTGGCAGTGGTTTCATATGGTTTTGAGCTGTACTTCCCTGATGACAATGTGCCCATTGGCCATCACTGCCACTTCTTTGGACAAGTGTCTGTTCATATCAGGAGCAGTGAAGTCCTTCTGTAGCTGGTCATTCAAAGGGGGTGTGCCACATCCTAGGTCATGTGTCCAGCTTGATCCTTGGGCTTCTAGGCTTCTACTCTGGTTTCTGCAGTGCTCATTCCTTCCAAAGGATGTCTACCCACCCTCCCCGCCATTCTGTTGCTCCCCCCATCCCCCAGTCTCCAAGTTCCTGCAAACCTGCCTAGAACAAGTTCTGGGCACCAGGATTCTACACCTCTGCACCAGTGTCCCCAAGTGCACTCTGAGGGCTTCTACTGAGGGCTGACCACCCTGCCCTTCTGGAGCCTCTGTTCCCTGTGAGAGCAGTCCTAAGTCAGCACTGGGCAGTACTGGCCACCTATGTCCCCCTCAACACAACCCCAGAGACTCCAGTAACCATGTCCTCTCAGAGCCCCAGACAGATGGCCCAAGCCAACAGTAGACTCCAGTCCCAGCCTCCTCTTAGCATCTGGTGTTTTTCTGTCATTTTCTGTGTGTTGGTGCTTTTCCTCAAAGGATCATTTGCTCACAGGCCATGTAGTTGCAGGTGTCCTCACTGCAGCCACTGTGTGTGTCAGCCCAAACCACACCACACCCAGTGTTCAGTCACCACTGCCCCCACCAGCTGCCCCTTCCCTGCCATAACCGCCATTCTTGTGTCAGAGTTGCAGGGTCTGTTCTTGTTTGTCCAGTTGATTTTTTTCTTTAATCCCACGAATGGGCAGCATCATACAGCACCTGTCTGACTCATTGCCCCTCATGCAGTCCCCTCAAAGTCTATTCCTTTTTGTCTCATTCTTCCGTTGGGCACTTGGACCATGTCCACACCTTGGTTAGGGTGAAGGAGGCTGCTGTGGATGTGTGGCATGGTGCTGCTATCTCCTTTAAGTCAATGTTTTCTGATTCTTTGGGTGAGTACTGACAAGTGGGGTACCTGGAACATGGGGTAGTTGTATTTTTATGAATGTCGGAGCTTTGATTGCAAAGAGGTTCTGCCCATGGAGGGCTCTTGCCCAAATAAAGCACTGGACTCCCACAGCCATGCTTGGAGACAGGGTCTCTGGCAGACTGCAGCTTGCAAACTGAAGAATTAAGTGTTGGATTCCAAACAATCTACAGACAAAGCAACTAATCCCAATACGTCTTGTTGCTTTCATATCTAGAACAGAGAAATGAGTGGGGTGTGCAGAAGTCATTGCTAAAACCATTCCATGTGGATGATCAAAGGGAACAGGGAGCCCAAGAGGCCCTGAGGGCAAGTGCAAGAATTTACTAAGTGCAAAGTGAGATTGTCAAGTTTTCAGAGGCTAGATCTAGCTTTTCAACTGTAGGTTCTAAGACTGAAGTAAGTTTTTGTTCTCTCAGGCTCTCCTGTCCTCACCCAGGATGACAGTAGGGTCCTTGTTCTAAAGCGACAATTGGATTATGAGGGGGCTGCACTCAGGAGTTCCAGATTCTTCTTATAGAGGCTCCATGAGACCTCAGGCAAGTTACCTGGCCGCTCTGTGCCTCAGTTTCTTCATCCATCCTCAGGACACCTACAGTGTCTACCTCTTGTAAGGATAAGAGTAAATACTTCTTGGGCCCTTCCTGGTGGTGCAAGGGGTTAAAGCACAGCACCATGAAGCTCGCTGCAGCCACTTCACTACGAATTCCATCCCCTGCCGGGGAGGTGACCCACATGGCGCAGCAGACCTCTCCTGACCCACTTGCTGCTCCCCTTAGCAGTGTACTTTGTTGATCTGCCTCTGGTGAATCCTCTGACCACTCCTGCACCTCTGGCCTATACCCCAGTTCTGTATATGTGTGTGTGTGTGTATGTATATGTATATGTATATGTATATGTATATGTATATGTATATGTATATGTATAT
>NW_004567105.1:36868944-36893258 GCF_000260355.1 Condylura cristata
TATGTATATGTATATGTATATGTATATGTATATGTATATGTATATGTATATGTATATATGTGTGTGTGGTGGAGGCCGGCATACCTGGGCTCGTGGCTGCAGCACCCAGTCTTCAAGGTCAATGCCTTAGATTTCTGCTCTGTCTTTGCATTGCCTTCTCCTGTGTGCATGCCCCTCCTGGTAGAGATATCTGAGATTGCGCCCTCATCATTGAGTCCCAGATGGAACTCTACAAGTAGATGAGACTAGGATGGAGACAATCATAAAGACAGGAGCTGTTCTATCTCTAGGCCAGTGCATAGTTGGTGGAGGAGGTTGTGATTTGGGGCTGCTTTCTTATAAAAGCTGTGTCATTCTTGGTCTTAGTGTGCTCACAGAGCTCAACAGATACTGTTTCATCAAATCTGCACAAACAGGCATGAGATAGACAGGAACAGAAGGAAGAATTTGCCTCACACCAGATCTTGGCAGGATGAGCATCTGCGATTCCCTCTGTAGGGCCTGGTCATGCGGCAACTGCCACGTATACCAGCTCACTGTCTGAGTTAGGAAAGCCAGGTCCATGTATACCAGCTCACTGTCTGAGTTAGGAAAGCCAGGTTGGGACTCCATGTAACATGGAGTTACATGTTTCTCCCACTGAACAATGTGCCCTGGGTGCTCCCCATACCCTCAGGTAGAATGACAGCCCTGTGGGGGCCCAGGCGTGTGTTGGACACACACAGACACTGCCGACACGTGCTTGGGCCATTTGTGCACATGCAGCGAGTGTGTGTCCCAGATGGACACTCTTCTTCATAATTTCAAGTCTAGTAAATCAGTAACTCAAATTTAATAATGCATGATGTTCCCTTATTCAGGAAACTTTGACTTGGCAATAACACTTCTTTTCAAATATGGCGTCTTAAGGCTGGTAGTCAGGACATGAGGCAACACAGCAACTTTTTTTTTAAGATTTATTTATTTAGGCAGCCATTCCTCTGCCTACCTATGCCTATGCAGGTGCTTCTTTTCACCCACTCTCTCCCTCTGCTGGGGAGGCAGCAGCATCCTGCCTGCCCGTGACCTGTACCATGTCAGGACTCCTCTGCACTGACCTCCTTCAGGGGAGGCCGCTCTCCTAAGACCGCCCGCCTGCAGCCATGCAGGCCTCTCTCTGCAAACCTGTCCCTTATTGGGGCAGCTCTTTCTTCCCACTTGTGTCCATGCAAGTGTCTTTTCTCTCCTCTCTCTTTCTAATAAACTTCTTTAAATATAAAAAAATAAAAGATTTATTTGTTTTTGTATACTGGAATATAGGTCAGAGGTGCTGGGGTGGTGAGAGGATTTACCAGAGAGAGTGGGGAGCAGAGCAGGCAGATAAATGAAGTACACTGCTGAGGGGAGCAGAGGGCGAGACAGGAGAGGTCTGCTATTCCATGTGGTCACCTCCCTGTCTGGGGATCGAATTCGTGCTGAAGCAGCTGCAGTTAGCTTTGTAGTTCTGTGCTTTAACCCACTGTGCCACCAGGGAGGGCCCCACAATAACTCTTTGACCATACTCTTGTTTCTTTTTGTTGTTTTTGGCTCGATTCAGCTCCACCCCTCTTGCTCTGGTGCATTTCTCCTAGAAGCTCAAGGCTGACCCAGGAGCTGCCCCCACTTGCCAAGTGCATGCAAATGCTCGACACCTCCTTGCTCTGCAGAACATTCTTTGTTTCCCTGGTCTTCTGTGGTGAGGGGAGTTCTAGCTTTGACACTTGAATATATGTTCATTGTCTCCACATGAATATGTCCTTTGAGGCTCTGGAGCTCCTGTGACTGTGTCTTCCATCTGTTTCAGGTTTATCATTAAATGTGTCTTAGTTCTTTGTCTTTAACTGAAGAAGTTTTCTGTCACAATACCCTGGGAAATGAGAAAAAACCCTCCACTGAATATGTGCAGGTAAATAGAAGGTGACGTTCCAGAATATCTCAGTGGGTTCTCAGGACACTTGTCCTAAAGACCATGAATGTCCTGTATCTGGCTTAGTCGAGGACCAACACTGAGATGCCTGGAGGCGGGAAAGTGTACACTTGGTTCCTCCATTTGACTGGGAATAGAATGAGATGGCGTGATATTGCCGTACTGGGAATGTGAGATAGAAAGATCCTTACCCATATCTACATTTATAAAGTTTGTGCCATCAAAAGTACATTGCACAGTCACATAGTCACATTATAAAGTAGTTTTTCTCCCTTCTCATCTTCTTCCCTGAAGGTGGGCTGCTGATTTTATGTTATGTTAATGTGTTATATATTGGGTTTGTTTATAATAGTGTATATGTAGATATATAGATGGATGGATAGGTAGGTAGGTAGGTGCCCAGTTAAGTAGGTAGGCAGGTAGGCAGGTAGATAGATGCCATAGAACAATCCTAAAAGATTTCCTTTTCTGCCAGATATTCTTTAATGAATATCTTATTAAGTCATTAGGTAATGCCATTTTAAACTGAAAGGATAGAGATTCGGTGATGTTAACTTTAACAATTAACAGTAATTTTAGATGGCATTCCAGAGTTAAAAAAGAGAGAGAGAAAGAGCAAGCATATCTGAAAACTATGGGTAGAAAAAATGTTCCTGTAATTTCTTTTTTTATTCTAAGCATCTATATTTTTTTTTGATTCATTTTGAACAGAACTATAAGGCTGTCTTTAAAACAAAGCTCCAAATAAGAAATGAGGAGAAAATCAATGATGGTTCATTTTACAACCTTACAGAAGCGGGTTAGGTATTTTCAACTTTGGCAAAATTATAAAACTAAATCATATTTTATCAATTTTTTTAAAAGAAATATGTTTCTTAAGAAAAGAAGGAGAAGCTACAAATAAACCTCATAGTAATTCTTTAATTCTTTAAATATTTTACTGTCTCCTACCAGGCTACAAGCACTTTCTGCTTACAAAAAAAAAAAAATCCTTTTTATGTGTGAAAATATTCAAATGAAGTTGGTAGTTTTTGAAATTGTTACTTTTTCCTGGGCACTGGAGAGAAAGGAGGAGATCGAGGGTCACTCTCATGCAGTAACTGCTCACCTCAGTAAACAGTTTTTGCTGCAGTGTTGCTGGTTTTGGTGGCTGTCCCACATGCCTCAGGGCAAGATCTTGCCTGTGGGTGTTCTCACACCATGGGGTTGGATAAGTGGGGAGATCAGGAGTGAGGCAGCAGGATGGGAAATCAGTTTTAATAGCTGCTGTTCCTGCAGCAGTAAACACACACAGTTGAGTCTTGGTGCCTGTGTCCCAGGGTAATGGTTCTCTGTGACCACCCACCTGCCTGTCCAGCTTCTGGTCATCAGATAGTACCTGGGGATTCATCAACTACATGACTATTCTCCTTTAGTTTTTTTGTGGTCTGTTTCGAATAGTGTAGTTAGTGCTGCCTTTTATCTTTTGGCACAAGTATATTTAATTTCTTCAGTAGGAGCAAAACCCCTCAGAAAATGTGACTTTGAAGGTTTTGGATTTAATTTGAAACACAAGTTGAAGGAAAATGTCAGAACTCTTCTCTTGAAGCCTCAATAAGGCTAAGCGTTCCCCTCTGTGCAAGGCAGCTTCCTCCTTGTGCATTGAAGCTGGGATGATGCATTTGCCCATATTCAGAAACTACTGGAACATCCGCCACCAACTTCCAAAGCTTTGTGACTATTTGGTTTTGTGACAGTCACTTATTATTGTGTGACAGACTACCTCCCCAAACGTAGTGGCCTACAGTAACAATCATTTATTTGCTCAAAATTCTGTAGTCTGGACTCAGCTGGGTTCCATGTCAAATCCTCATGGTGTCGCCAGGCAGGCTCGTATTTGCTGCCTGCTGTTGTAAGGGCTGGACCTGGGGCAGCCACGATTTATTTATTGTATACTTTGTACCTCCTCCAGGGTGGCTGGGACAGGGGGGCTGGTGTGGCTCCTTTCTTTCGAAGCAGCCTTTTATCTTCCAGGCTTGCTTCTCTCTGTTTCTGGCTTGCAATCCATGAAGAGGCTGCCTTGAACCTGTTGTGTGACATGTTGTCACAGCTCTTGTCACATATTCATTTATTTTTAAAGATTTATTTGTATTATTCGTGCATAGAAGAACTGGGATATAGGACAGAAGGAGACAGAGACAGAGTGGGGAGCAGAACAGGCAAATTGACTGAAATCCACGGCTGAGGGGAGCAGCAGGCAAGACAGAAGAGGTCTGCTGTGCCATGTGGGTCAGCTCCCTGACTGGGGATTCAACTCAGACCACAGTGGGGTGAGTGCACTCAATCCCTTGGCCACCAGGCAGGTTCCATTCTCCTGTCATTTAATAATAACAAAAGCAAAAAGACCAGGGCTTCTTAAGGCCAAGGCCCAGTAATCATCTGGCATCACTGCTGTTATATTCTGTCAGCCCAAGACATTAATACCCAAGCAGATGAAGTCAAGCAGTGACTCGTTTGCAGCATTTCACAGTAGTAAACCCTGGTTATCCTGGGAATTTTATTTTTTTGTCATTCCATTACAGTGGACACAAATTAAAGTCATACAGATTTCCCTCTTCAGTGACTACCCAGATAATCTCACTTTTCCTATTCTAGAACTTCAAAGAAGTTGTACAATAAAACCAAGAAAAAAATATACTGAATAAAGGACCTTTGAGTGAATGGGTACTTAACTAGTAGTTTGGTGATGAAATTTAAGTCATTTAAAAATACGGAGTGATAAAACAAATGATACGTATTCTTATACCTTCATTTTAACATGCAATGAGTGAAATTACATTAACTCACTAACATTTTAAAGTCAGACCAAGGAAGTGTCTTTGAATGAGTCTGCTCATTGAAATAACGATTTCATCTTTCTCATAGAAAACCACCAATAAGAGATAACCAGTGATTATCAGTTCTGAAAGCTTTGAACTAGAATGAAACTTTAAAAAACTTTCTAAACATATTTCCTTTTCAGTATTCTGAAAACGGCCCTCCCTTCCTCACCCCACTGCCTCCTCTACCCTTCTGCCTGCCTCAATTCTACAGTCAGATTTCTGGGGTTTGTTAATGGTTTGGTTTTGTCTGATCCTTTGTTCTCTTCCCTATATTACAAGTGGAATGAAAAATTAAACACCGTTGTGTATCAGCCTATCTATAGAAAATCTGAGATTTTTATTGCTTCTTCCAGTGCCTTATACTTGTTTCACTGAAACCTTGTTCAACAACAGTTATTTGAATAAATTCTTCATCATCTTTCCCTGCCACATACATTGTTTTCATAAAAATAGCAACTAGTTCACATTGAACTTACATGCTGTCAATTACAGGTACTTAGTTTATGCAATTACGATAAAATGCACAACTAGAATCAACCCAGCTGATTCTTAGGGTGTGCAATTCAGCACACTAGAAGCAGTGGGGCCCAGGTTTACTAGAGGATGTTTCTTTGGTCGTGGATATCCACCGTGGTGATTTACAAAGCAAATAGAGAATGCCTGTTCATTGGTGACATGAAGTGCAGAGTGTTAAAAAGGAGTTTCCACTATAGCTAGACTATATCTATTTTAGGGAAATTAGGACAAGCCATGGATTTCACTAGTCTTCAAAAGCCCCTGTGTGACTTAGTTATTGATTGAGTCACAGGGTTTGGTGACCAACAACTCGACCTCCAAGAGTAAAATAAAATTTGCTAGTGGCAGTGATTAGAAAGTCCTAGCATGTCCAGGAGATGCCCTTTCCTGTGAGGTCCTGCCTGCCATGTCTGGTGGCCTGCAGTTTGCCACTGAGTGCCATGTTTGCTCGCAGCCACCCGCGGATTCTATTCTGAGGAACCTCAGTCAAGCCTGAAGGCCATTTTCTTCTCCAAAAGTGTTGGTTTCAATATAAGGATGTCTCAGTGAAATAAGATTTTTGTCCTCTTTTGTTTTAGATAGACAGAATAGAGCTTGTCCTGTCCTGGAAGACAACTCAAAAGGATTCACATAAGGGACTTTTGGAAATGTCTGGTCAATTCCCAAAATATCTGTTACTGACTTTTTGAACAGAAAATATGAATGGAAAGAAAAATGTCTTCAAAGAGTTTAAAGTCCTTGACTTTCTATTGATTAATGAAGAGGGAGGGATGTGTTTTCAGTGATAACAAAAGGACCCGCAGTCAGTTTTAAATTTGTTGACACATAGGAAGGAACAGAGGTGAAAAATTTCTCTTAAAATTCATTTAAAGCCCTCCCTGGTGGCGCAGCAGGTTAAAGCACAACACTAAGAGGCTAAAGCCACTTCAGCATGAGTTCGATCCCCGCCCCGGAGGTGACCACATGGCGCGGCAGACCTCTCCTGACCTGCCCGCTGCTCCCCTCAGCAGTGTACTTCCACAGTCTGCCTGTTCTGCTCCCCACTCTGTCTCTAGGTGAATCCTCTCACTGCCCCTGCACTTCTGTACCCCAGTTCTGTATGCATAAATAAATAAATAAATCTTTAAAAATTTCATTTAATTCATGAGGTGAAAACTTATCCAGGGAATGGTGTCCACTGATGTAGCACTTTTTCTCCTTCTAGTAAGACAGCCCCATCGACCCTCATCAGTGTAGACTGAAGTAAGTAACAGATGATTGGGTACTGAAGAAACAGCAATTTGTTTATATTGTAATGAAACTCTTATTTTTGCTTAGAAGAATTGGGGGTTTTTCTAGGACAGAGGTTTGGAGGTGAGAAGACTCACCAATGGGGAGCAGAACAGGTGGATCTACTGAACTCCACTGCTGAGGGGAGCCGCAGGTGAGACAGGAGAGGTCTCCTGCGCCATATGTGTCAGCTCCCTGGCCAGGGATTGAACTCAGGGCACAGTGGTGATGAAGCTGAGACTCAACCACTAGGCCCCCCAGAGTGGCCCTATAATGAAATTTTTAACGATCTATCCTCAGTTACAGATTCACCTACTGTTAATTTTAATTCCCATTTTATTATAATTCCCTATAAAAAGTGTAGTCAGTAAAATGAGAAGTGACATTAAAATTTGAATTCACTGACAATTGCAAAAGACACCCATACATAGTTTATTTGAAGGAACATTTAAAATAACTCTCTCATGGCCACAGGTGGCCTTGGAGACCAGCTGCCTGTATTTCTGGCAGAATTAAAATACCAGTGCCATTTGTTACCCAGATTTAACAAGCAGAGAGAAGCTTCTCTGTTGCAGTAGAGCTTCTATTGTGGGATCCTCCTATAGAGGTCCCAAAATATCTTTTTGATAGTACAGTTAGAAACTTGAGATTATTTTTGCTTTGTTTTAATAAAATCACATCCTGACTATACATGCCATCTTAATTAGTCTGGCAGTATAATAAAGGGATGCTCATTAAGTCAAGGAGGTGAAATAGTACTTAGTTTTTTAAATGTGCTTGAGTTTTAGGCTATAGGTGCCGTCACTGTAAACTCAATTTCAGAATCAGAGCACTCTGTATGTTTTTCCCCATGGAGTTTTGTTTTGTTTTTGACCTCTCTTGTGCTTCAGATATAGTTTAATCGATGTTTTTAATGCATGTCAAAATGGTGATTTGGACAGGGTGTTCTTTAGATTGTTAATGTGGAGTTAGTGGAAGCTTCTGGCTCATCGGGGCCTGATAAGAATGAAATGAGTAGATTCACGTGACAGACATCTGGCAGTGGGAACCTTGGTGGTGTCAGTAGGTCCTTCTGATGTCCACAGCCACCCCCTCTAGGCACACCCCCAGGCATCCCTGGTCCCCGCTGGGGTCCCTGCCATACCTGCTTCTGGGCTCCCTTCTGCTTAATCTCCATCTCTCTACCTAGGAGTGAGGGATCCTGGATTCTGGGTTCAAGTCAGCCCTCTGCTCAGAGCCCGGCCCACCTAACCCAGGGTTAGGGGCTGCACATGCTGTGGACCCCACTGTCCTTGTCACTCACTGCTTGCTTCTCCCTTGGCTTCTGCCGCACCAGGCTCCTGGCTGTTCCTGTGACCGGGGACACAGTCCTGTCTCGAGGCTTCTGTGACAGCCGTTCCCACTGCCCGAGCACTGTTCCCTCACATCCTTGGGCTCCTCTCCCACTTCCTGCCAGCCTCATACCTTCTCCCTGGATCCTTCCCTGACCACCTGTGTAATGTCTCCGCCCCTCATCTCCCTCCTCTTGGGTTTGCTTTTCTCCAGAGTGCTCATTGCCCTGTGATAGACTTACTTTTGGTTTTGTTCATTGTGTGACTAGAAGAGCAGATATTATGTTTCTTTCCTGTCCTGCACACAGGCAGGTGTGGGGCCCAGGGGAGCCATAAGATAGGTGTTGAATGAATGACCAATGCAGTAGACACACCCGTTTGTCCTCTTGCTTATTTTTTTTTAAAAAGATTTATTTATTTGTACATACAGAACTGGAGTACAGGCCAGAGGCTCAGGGGCGGTGAGAGGCTTCACCAGAAACAGAGTGGGGAGCAGAACAGGCAGATCGACGAAGTACACTGCTGAGGGGAGCAGCGGGAGGGTCAGGAGAGGTCTGCCGGCGCCATGTGGTCACCTCCAGGGCAGGTGGGAATCGAACTCATGCAGAAGTGGCCTTAGTTTCTGAGTGCAGTGCTTTACCCCGCTGCACCACCAGGGAGGGCCTCTCTTGCTTTTTTTAACACAGGAATCATCTGCAATAGAAAGCACATACCTGAGCTCTAAAAGCCCAAGTCTCTGTGTGAAGAGCTGGGTTCTCCACTGGCCCCAGCCAGCAGGTCAGGGTGGCCCTTACTCCTGTCCTGCCCTCCTCCCTGCAAAGCTCCCACCCCAAGCTTCTGGGTTCTCAGCACCCCACTTAATATTTATGCTCCCTCCTTCACTATCAAATAACTTCTTCCACTGAGACCCAGAGGCTGCCATCTCTGATCTGTAAGTGAACAGTCATTGCTCCTCGTGCTGCTTTCTCCCTCCACTGTCCCCTCACTGCCTCCTTCTCCTCCCTCTCTTATTCACCTCTCGGGGTTTCTACCTTTTAGGGGTAGACTGACCACTCCTCCTCTTCGGGGCCTCCTCAGCTGCTCTCGGCCCTCCACTGGGTTGCTGTGGCAAGCCTCCTCTTCCTGCCTTTCCTAGGAGGGACACTTTAGTTTCAGTAACTTCAGTTACAGTCTGGGGCTGACTGGTCTGTCCAGTCAGTATCTGAACCCCATCTTCTTAGATGTTGACACTGTTTACCCAGCTACCTAAGGGGTGTCCCCACAGTGGACCCTGTGCCTCAACCTTGGAACAGTTAAGCTAAGCCTGATGTCTTATTTTCTAAGTGCTCCCATCCTTCATTCTCCTCGCCCCGCCACTGTGCCTCACCCCAGTAAAAGGTCTTCAGTTGCCTGGGTTTTGCTTTTTCTCTTTGGAAAACCTTCCCTCCTCCTGCCCCTAGTTCTCCCCCCTCCCCCCCAGTTCTCCTGCACCAGGCGTCTCTGGTCCCCATGAACGCTGTCAGTCATCCCCTGTGCCCTCTGTTGTTGTTATAAGTTGGTTTTAAGTCGGCAGGCTTTGCTGCCCGCCTGGGGTGCTTCTGGGGCAAGGACGGCATCTCCTTCCACGTGTCCCCTGCAGTGGGCCTTGGGCCTGCCCTCTGCGGGGACTTCCTCACTGTGTTTAAAGATAGGCTGAAGAAGTAGGGACACGGGTGGGCTGCTGAGCCTCAGGACAGAGGATGACTCTGGATGTGACAGTTAAGGAGACTTGTTGCGTCTCACATGGGCCTCTCTTTACTTGACTGTTCTGTGCCCTTTGGGAAGATCAGCTTCTGCCCACCTTCTTCCAATAGCACCCTCTGTCCTGCAATGGCCACATTGCCTTCGTTCATTTCTTTGGGCTTCTGAGGGCTGGCTTGCTCAGGGTGGGGGAACTTGGGGCCCAGGTTGATGCTGTGGGTGGCACCATGGACCCTCAGGGGGAGCTCTGGGGAATCCCAGATCTCTGTGCATCTCCTTATAGCCATCCATTGTTTAGATCCAGGTTATAGAGCAATCATGGGTCTCCCCTGGAAGGAAATAAGTTGGGTGACCATTGGTATATATTAGTCTTCTATGCCCCAGCCTCGGTGGGGCAGTTTTCCTGCTCCTCTGTCAGTTGTTTACTTGTGATTTTGGCTCACCTGAGTTTGATACAGCCCCCACCAGTGAAGCAATTGGAGCTCACAGGATATTGAAATCCTGCCTGTAGATACAGGGTGTTCAGAGAATTCCAAGTCCTAGTTGCCCTGGGCATCTGAACAAGTTTTCTAGAAGATTCTGAAGTCCTCTTCTCTAAGAACTATTAACCCAGACTATCTCTTGATGGGGGGGGCCTCAAGTGGACCCTCAGTTATGGCGGTGGTTGACTTGGGCATGTTTACTTGGGAAGAGTGGTTTGAGACCTTCAAACCACACAGAACTGTGGAGAAGATGGGCACCATTCTGAGTACAGACTCACCAAGGAGTTTTCCAGAGGATTAATTTTCTTGATGGAACCCATCCATGGCATGGGTTCAGTCAGCATCAGCCTTCTCTGAGGCATATTCTCAGGATGTAAAAGACAGCATTGTATGTTCAAATGCTCTGGAGCCTCCCAGAGGATTACATTTGGTGGTTGAAATGCCATAGTCCCAGAATATTCGAAGATGTTACAATGTTCACCTTCCTGATAGAGATTTTAGGTGCACAAAGACTTATTCTGACAAATTCTCCCTCATTTTTTGTGTGTGAAAGAAATTTCCAGAACTTAAGGTTTCAGTGATATAATTATGTGATCAATCTGTCTCCATAAAATTCTGACAGGAGACCTGTGTTATCCCTACAAATGGATTCCAGGTTCTGTACACATTTCTCGAGCAGGGACTTAGGATTGTATCCTTCTCCAGTGTCTTCAGGGACAGTGCAGTTTTCCTGCTCCCCTGACTGTTCCCCGAATCTCTCCACTGACCAGATGCTCCCCACCCTTTGAAGTTTAATGCCATTGCTCTGTCTCCCAGTACCTCCCAGAACCTTGAGTGTTAGTGTAACCTTAGATGTAGGCTTATAGGTGGGTGTGTCTGGAACTCCACTGATGCTCAAACTTCAGAGAAACGTCCAGATGAAACTGCTCAGGTGTCTGTAAGATCATCTGCTTCGGGAAATGAGGGAGTGTACACCCTTTCAGTTTTGAAACGGAGCGAGTGGTTCACTGGCCTTCATGCTGAAGCCCTCCGTGTGCAAGATAGTTGTCTCAAGTGTCCCTGGGCTGTCTCACATGTCTCGGGTTGTCAGTGCCCAAGGAAATCATCCTGTACCCTCTGTGTTTTCCAAAATTGGCAAATAATGAAACAGCAGTTAGAGAGATCAAGAAGAAAGTCAAACAGAAATTTTGATAGTAATGTATGTGCCTCCTGTATACCTGGGAGCAACCTGGCATGGCTGAGTCACCTCTCATGTGGCTTCAGACCTCACTGTAAATAGCTTTTTAAGGTGGAAGGACTTTGGGGAGATAGGTAGGGGAAGTCAGTTAGGAAGCTTATCAGCCTGGCACTGTCCCTGTGAGCTGTGGAGCTGCCTGGATGCCAGGCCCAGTGGCTGTGTGGGGTTAGGGGCTGACAGAGCCCAGGACCCCCTTGCAGGGGACACTTCAGGTTGTATAGAGTGGTGGTGGCTTTATGCCAATCCTTTCATTTGCTTACCAGGTAGTCGTGGCTTTATGCTAATCCTTTCATTTGCTTATATGATTGGCCCTGTTTTTCAAGATGAGACTAAAACACAGACATAAGCCAGAATTTGGAAGCATGAAAGTGTCATATTCAGAAAGTCGCCGAGGGCTCTGCATCCAAATCCAGTTCCCTTCCCATCTCACCAGAGCTCTTCCCCATTCCCTGTCACCGAAACAGCCTCATTCCCCTCACACCAAGCTGCCAAGAACAGGTTAAATTATGGTCGCCACTGCCTGTTTAAAATAGCAGAGAAGTGTAATAGTACTTGGTAGAAGAGTCTCATTCCAAAAAACTCCTGCCCACTGGTACTTAAAGGATTAACCCCTCAACTCTCAGGCGAAAATCCCAAGGCTCATTTCCTGAGGAAACTGCCAGCAATGTCTGGTTGCGAATTGCCTCAGAAAATAAACAGAGCCCTTCTAGGTCATCCCCAGGTCATTCCTGGAGCTCTTCTGTTCTCATGCAGTTGGGTTATGCCTTGACCCTCACTGGAGACCGCCACATTGCCCTCCATTGCTCGGCTTCCTCAGTCTGTCTGCTGTGGGTAGAAGTAACACTGGACCATCCGTTGCAATTCCAGGGAGTGAAGGCGCTGCTATTAACAATGGCAGTTCACTGACATGAGAACACAGCTATTATGGCAGGAATTAAGTTCTGGTAAGACCACAAATCAAATGCTTCCCAGAGGAAAGCAGAGGCCCAAGGCCCGATGAACAGCAGAGACTAACATGGTAAGCTTCTTTGGGTAGATTTGAGCACTGTGCAGGTCAGTTTCATGAATTTCTGCCTATAGATTCCTCTGGATTTGAGTTGGACATATTTCCCTTTGGGAAAATAGAAATTGCTTGAAATAGAAAGTGAATAGTGTAGCTTGCTGATAGCGGACTGCCGCTGAGACAGTGTTTGACAGCAGCAGTCAGACCAACAGTAATGATGCAGATACTCAGGAAGTCGCAGAGAAGGGCACAGACTCTGTTAAGAAAAATTATGAAACAATTACAAATTGGGTAAAATGTTTAAGATTTTTAGGGCATAAAAATCTAGAAGAAATGGTGGACATCTTCAAATGTAAATGTAGTCATATAAATTTATTCAGTAAGTTTTTGTCTATTTTCTGGATTATTGTCCTATTTTTTTGCTGTCTGGCCTTCAGTCTACAGACCCTTGGATAAAATTAAGAAAACTACAGCTGAGAGCATGCTATATTTTCATTTATAGTTTTCTATAAAATTTCAGAGGCTGCATTTTATACACTCTCTAAATGTTGTCGATTCTAAATCAGTTTTGCATACTGCCATCATTTTCACTAATGTTCATTTTGTATGTTAGAAAGCAAAATTTTATAAAAAAACAAAAAAAAATCTTAGTAGAAAAAGAAATTGAGTTTATTTGCCTTCAGTCTTTGGGAACCAGTCCCTAAAAACTGAGTGTCTTGGCCCATTACACAAAGCAAAGTGATTATCCCAATGGAAGATTTAATGAGTAACTACATATTTACCATTTCCTCACTGGGCTATTATTCCTGAAAGTTTAATTGAACAGTCTCTTGTGAAAGCTGTTAGATTGACTAGAGACATTCACCTCCTTGCATTTTCTCTCAAGAACATCATTCTTAACAATATAATTAAGGTAATAATTATTCATATACTTTAAATAATCCACATTTTATTTAATTTCTTCCATCAGTTATTTCCTCTATGGTAAAGTAGGAACAGTAATTACTTTAAAGAATCATGACAATTACATGATCTAAGCAACAGGAACATTTTATAAAGTATACCCTATAATACAAAACATCAGCTCAACTATCATAGATCATTTGGGTCTGTTTTGTTCTTTGGAACCTGTTTCCATTTTTCTCTTGGGTACACCCTATGCCCCCAACTCTGTGTCCTATCCAAGTGTCACAAATATATGGGCCAGTGTAGAAGAGGATAGCTGTGTCCGGTTACTGGCTTTTCTAGTCATGTTTAAGAAAATGCTGTGAGGTAGAAATTCAGAGTCTCTTAAGTGATCAAATAGTTGTTGCCTTTGTTAAGCATTTATATATTCTAATGTTTTAGTTCCAAGGTTGAAAACTGTCAGTGGATTAGAAATTATTTCCATGACAACTAAGTTTTTCCTTTAACATGTTCATGATATTTCTATTTATTTTGCCTTTTAAATGAAAATAAATATGCTTCCACCTCATAATTACTTAAAGTACCAAACACAGTATCTACTAATGAATCTGATTTTTTAATTTTCTTACACCACTGTAGTCCCAACAGTCTGTCATCTGTTGGGACCTCCTGCAGATATTCAGGCGTCCCAGGGGCATCCCAGCACGGGTTGACCTTGATGTCATGGCTGTGTCAGTTGCTGCACCAGCCCCTTCTACTGGTCCCCTTTGTGTGCCTCAGTCTTGCGATGCCTCCCCTGCATTCCTTCCTCCATCAGTAACTCTTAGACTGTGTAAAATATGCCAGTTTGGGGGAAGGGAGGCAAATGTGGGGAAGGGGACAGGGTGTGGACCTGGCTTGTGGTGAAGGGGGCACGAGGCATGGGTGCATGTGGAGGGGTGAGGTTATACCCCCAAAACTGTTCTACAAAAGCGATTGGAAAATCAATAAAAATTGAGGTGAGCTTACATTCATTCAACCCGACCTATCTTGAATTAGTCATCTTTGCAAAGGCCCAAAGAAATAGAAAAACCCAAAGGAGCATTTCCAAAGAAAAACCTCTTCAGTCCCCACCTAGTTCAGACACGTTTGCAGGGATATACAGAGTGTGTTGTTTCTCCCCAGGTCTGTGCTCAGCAAAAAATAATACACATGTATGTTCTAAGAAAGCATTTACTTTACGAAAAGAAATCAAAATGAAACATTGATACTTTTTCTGACCTAAATGTTAAAGAATCCTTTTAATGAAATTGAGCTTTGTTTCGTAACTAATGCAATCCTTGCACATAATTAATTGAGTCCCAAAGGAATTTTCACCTAATCAGAGACCTGGTAAGAGAGGATATTGCTTCCAGATTGGCCATTACCAGGAACAAAAATATCTGCCATTATCCAGATGGAGGACAGACTAGCAGTCCCATGCCTTGACACGTGTGGCTGTTTGTGAAAACTCAGCCCTGCTCTCTGTCTGTAGCCGACGTGGACGTCATGATTCTGTGTGTGGGCAGTCCCCAAGCATGGGTTTATGAAAGGCCTTCTCTGCCTACCAACTTTAACTGCTGTCATGGGTAAGACTTCTGGCCAGCAGTAGGAGAGGCCATGCCCCGTTCAGGTTACCTACGGAAATATCATCATTCCCATTGCTGTCACCAAAAGTGCTCCTAGATGTACCACCCTCTTCCAGTGCTTGCTTTAGCTTCTGTGCTGGAACTGCAGTTGTTTGTGTCATAGCAGCCCGGAGCAGCCAGGGGCCTGTCTCTCGGTGTCTGGCCCTGCTCTTTCCCTCTCATCTGGCTCTGGTTCACAGCTCAGGTCTCTGTTACATCATCTTCTGTCCTCTCCTCTGGTGAGGTGTTTCTGCAGAGAGGTAGAACCACATATTTCAAGAGTCAACTGTGTGAGGTTTTAAGAAGTTACTTACTGTGTGAAGGGAAGTGGAGGTGCCTGGGGTATTCTGTAGTTCTGCTTGTCATCAAGGGAACTGTCAACAGGGCAAGTGCCTCCCCACTCCACCATGAAGGACAGGTGATGGATGGTGAGGTAATAAATAGATGGTAGAAAGAGAGAGGGGATGGGTTGATGAGTGATGGGTGGATGGATGGATAGATGGACGGAGGGAAGGGTGGATGGCTGGATGGACAGATGGATGGATGGGTGGATAGATAGTTTAGGGGACAGATAGATGGATAGATAGGTGGATGCGTGGATGATGATTGATGGAGGGATAGATAGGTGAATAGATAGACAGAAGGATGGATGGATGGGTAGATGGGTGGATGGATAGATAGGTGGGTAAATGGATGGGTGAGGGATGGGTAGATAAGATAGATGGAGGGTTGAATGGATATATAGGTGGACAGATAGATATATGAGTGGATAGGTGGATGAAGGGATGGGTGTTGGATGGATGGATAGGTAGATGGGTGGATGGATGATAGATAGGTGGATAGACAGATGGATGTATGGATAGATAAGTGGATGGATGGGTGGATGGGTGGATGGATAGATTTAAAAAAAAAAACCAAAAACCTTTTGAATTACTCTCCTAGCTGTGTTATGCTCTCATAACAACATTCATATCACACCAAGTAAATATTAGA
The DNA here is from genome assembly GCF_000260355.1 of Condylura cristata. NCBI lineage: Eukaryota > Metazoa > Chordata > Mammalia > Eulipotyphla > Talpidae > Condylura > Condylura cristata. Next base: position 36,884,853 of record NW_004567105.1, read on the forward strand.
CACTGCTATCTGGGAATTTTGGGGTGAGGCATGGAAGGTTAGCATGGGGTGTTTGTGTTGCACTCCACTGACATCAACTAGTGGCCTTTCTGAGAGGCCCTGAAACTGACACCCCTCCAGGGATGGTTTGTTTAAGGCAGGGGGTAGGGATGAGAGGGGAAAGTGCCCAAGGAGGCCCTTGTACTGACTGCCAGTTAAAGGTAACTAGAGAGAAGTGATAGGATGCTCCTGGCTCTGCAAGATTTCTTCATCCACCTGCCCCTTGGTCAGCCACAGCAGTGCTGTTGGGCCTTTAATGCTGACATGTCCATCTCCTGGCCTTTCCATGTATTAGATGTTCCTGCCATGTATTAGATGAATCACCTCAGGTGGGTTGGCCCTCGGGAGTGAGCACAGCTATTCCTGCTACCAGCCAAACTTGGAGCTGTTTTTATGACCTGGGAATGATCTTGGCCTTTCCCACACAGTTATTTCTAGTGGCTTGCGTGACAGTGATGGAGAGAACCTATCAAATGCCAAATATGTCTGCCTTTATCCTTAGTAGTAGTAAAACAGCTTGGTCACCAGGGATGCTGCTCCAGATTCCTGATACTTTTGAATTAAGGAAGGCAGTGGCAGCTTCTCTTGCTTCATAACCGGCACAACCCTGGTTCACTGAAGTCCATGTGGTGAAGCCCCCTTCGCATCTGCCTCTGAACATTGAATACAACATCGGCTTGGTATTTGCTTCTGTGTTTTGTTTGTTTCCATGTAATGGTGCATGGCTTCAATACTTTTCATCATCTTTTGCCAGGATTTCAATGTTGAAATGTTTAGCATGCTATGCTCGTGGCAGAAGGGGGGGAGGGAAAACAAAACAGAAAGGAAAATCAAGAGAAAGGTGTTTTGGCGACATTTTGGAAACCCCTTTCCCTATAATGTAATATAGATGCTTAACCCAAAAGGTTCTCACCATCCTGTGCTCTGTAAAAGCAGGGAGCTCAGCTGCCCCACCAGGCCTGGAGCTCAGCCCCTGAGACAAGGAGTTCTTTAGCCCCAGGTGAGCTAAAATGTATTCAGTGCTGGTAGCACTTACTAGTTGTTCTAAATCATGCCACATGCTTGGTTACTTACTTTAATACTTTGGATCAGTGATTTTCTTAAAAGAAAAAATTGACCAGTGTTTGATTCTGTTGGTGAAGTAACTGCAAGAAAAAGAACAACCGAATGGTGCTGAACTTGGAGCTTTTTGTGCAATCAAATGGCTGCACTTCTCCAGGGCCCTGGACAACCTCGGACACAGCACAGAAAAAGACTCAGCCAGAGGGCTCTTCGGCCACAACACCAGTGGTCACCTGCCATCTTGGAAGTGCTTTAAGGGAGTAGACAGCGTAGGGCAGATGGAATTTCAGTGCTGTTTGAGTTGTTCTGCCTATGTCTTTTTAGCAGAAAGGTCAAGAGTTTCCAAGATTTAAGAGATGTCCTATTCATATGAATCAATTCTTTCCCCTGTGAGTGAACATTTCCCAATGTTCTTTTTGAAAATACCAGCTCTGAGGGATGTCCACAGATGTGGTTACCTGGGAGCTGAGAGTTCCTGGCCTAATTTGCTGAGCTAAGCAAAGATGGATAGACTTCTTGATGGCAGGGCCTTAATTCTGCTATGTGCTCTGTGAAAGCTTAACAAGGCATATGGACACAGCATTGCCCAAGATTGACTCTTAAAAGGGCACTTCTTAAGACCAGGGTTCTCCAAGGCATGTTATTTGGTGAAAGGTATTCAGGATTGTAATTCAGTTATAAGACTCAGCTTATGCAATAAATAAGGAATGAAGGGAGCCGGGTCAGTGGTGATGACCTTCACTCTTACAAGTTCTGCTTGGTTTTGGCTTATGACTCATTTTGAATTGCAATTCAGTCATTGAAGACTGAATTAGAATTGGATGACATATGTATTTAATATAAGCCTTAGGCCTGTGGGTGATGTTAGTGATGGTGTTGAGAGTGATGGTATTTTACTTCCAAACTAGTAAGAATGAAAATAATAACAGTAAAATAGAGATGTTAAAAAAGGTTGGGCTCAAAGAATAATGAAATACTTATTTATGCATTCTGTCAAGTCATGAATTCACACAAATGAGGAAATAGTTTCTGTATTCACAAGCTTCTGGAGGACCAAGAATAATACTCATTCATGTTTATACATCTTACAAAACTTGTGCTGGTCCCTTTTTTTTTTTAACTACATAATTGATGACACTTTTTTTTTTAATAAAGAATTATTTATTCATACAGAACTGAGATACAAGCCAGAGGTGCGGGGTGGTGAGAGGCTTCACCAGAGACAAAGTGGGGTGCAGAACAGGCAGATCAACAAAGTACACTGCTGAGGGGAGCAGCAGGTGGGTCAGGAGAGGTCTGCCGTGCCATGTGGGTCACCTCCGGGGTGGGGGATCTAACTTGCACTGAAGCAGCTGTGACTAGCTTTGCAGTGCTGCGTCCTAACCTGTTGTAATACCAGGGAGGGCCCTGATGAAACTTTAAAAAATATATATATATATATATATAATAGTTTATTTTTACATCATTTTGTAATCTCCATGGGATTCCCATCACAAAATTACTCCTGTGCCATCACCTGTGTACTCCCCCCCCCCATTTTTTATCCCATCCCCCACTCCACCCCCATAAAATGTCTCTGGTATATAGTTGTACATTATTATTATTATTTTCTCCCCTGGTCCTTTTACTCCTACTAGTGAAACCATCCAGTATTTTTCCTTTTCTTTCTGGCTTATGTCACTAAGCATGATCCCTTCCAGCTCCATCCATGTTGCTGCAAAAGGCATGAGTTTCTTTTTTGATTGCTGAATAATATTCCACTGTGTATATGTACCACATCTTTTTAATCTAGTCACCTGATGACACTTTTAACTGAATTAAATAACCCATCAGAAATTCAGCAATCAAATATCATGCTATGGGTATGTCCCGCTTAATCCACAAAGATGGAAAACTAAAATTAACAAAATTTTCTCTAAAAGTGTTTTGAGTTTAAACCTTCAGCCATAAAAATTAAAATTTACTAATTTAAACTTAAAAAAAATTATGTAGAAGAACTGGGGTGTAGACCAGAGATGCAGGGGGTGAGAGGACTCACCAGAACCAGAGTGAAGAGCAGAACAGGTGGATTTACTGAAACACATTGCTAAAGGGAGCAGCAGGTGAGAGAGGAGAGGTATGCTGTGCCACAGGTGGGTCAGCTTCCTGGCTGGGGATCATAGAGGTGACAGTGCTGAGGTGTAACCTCTGGGCCCCCAGGGAGACCCAAAAATGCATTAATTTGAATGTGGCAATAAGACAAGTTTTTGAATATTTTTTTGTCCCATCAGCATGAATAGTGGTTATGAAGAGTCTGGTGATTCAAAACAGACATAATTGTTTTGTTCCTCTTTCATTTTTTATAAGCAAACCACATTTTAAGCTGGGTTATATTCTATATTGAAGAAGCCTTTTTTATGATGTCATATACGTTTTTAGTGTACAAACTCATGAATCCACGTAAGTGTATATTGCATTATGCTGGTCACTGAAAGTCTAGTTTCTGTCTCTCCTCTTGTAGCTGACCCACTTGCCCAGCCCATACCCCCTTCCATCCTGGGAACCACTATTTTATTGTTGTAGCCTTTATAAGTTTGATTTTGTTTTATTCTCTTCTCTTTCTTTATCCTCCCTTGAGTGACATCATATGTTTTTTCTCTTTCCATCTGGCTCACTCCACTCTTTTAAAGTCGTACTTGTCCAGCTAAATATGCATGTATGTTAATTGAAGTGGTCACATTCCATTCTTTTTCATTAATACTTGGTCAAGGTCTCTCTCCAGATGGCCCTTTGCTTAATGGGTTGCTCATGGTTTTCCAATTTTCCATAATAGAATGAACATAATTGGCCTGGTAACTGCAGTGTAAGGCCTGTTCACCCCAGGATTGTGGGGTTATATGCGTACGATATGTGCTTTTCCGCAAGTGTGGTCATGTTTTTCTTTAGTCCTGTTAAATGGAAGCATCGCTGGTTGCCAATATGGGAATTTTAATATAGTATATGGTGATAACTTCCCTTATGGTTATGAAGTAAGCGGTGTGTTTAATGATCTTAGATCTCCTTGACCTCAGATGAAAAGCAACAAATTTTTTCACCAACAAGAAGCAACAACAAAGAACTTGGAAGCAACAACAAAGAAGGATTGGAAAAACATAGACTCTTGGTAGATGCATCCTTGTCTCCAGAACAAAAATCTGTTGTAATCAAGGCGTAAATAGGAAGAAAGTGGGAGATTGATATGTAGTGGCTGTTCATTTGCTTTATGGAGTTTTCTCATTGGCGGCACTGTTCCGGGGCAGAGGAGAACCTGCTCATTCCTTCCCCCATCAGGAATCGATGTCACTTCCCGCTGGAGAAGCGGGCACGTTGCTGAGCAGGTACGCCTGGAGCCCTTCTGGTCTAGCCTCTCGACCTCATTCAATACAAGTTCTGTGTATCAGTCTGCACCGTGGATTATAAAATACAGGGACAACAGCAACTATCATTGTTATAGTAAAGACAATTTAAAAAGTATAAATCAGAACAAATTTTTAACTTAGTTTGAAAGCTTAATTTGAAATAGGTACTGGCTGATAGAAGCTGAGATGGGTAAACACCAAGAACGACTGAAAAAGTGAATTCTGAAAGGGCATTTTAAGCTCTGAGAATCTCAAAAGCTGAAAGGAAATGAAAGGAACTCAAAAGGTGAAAGAAAAATGAGTGTCATTATTAGAGTATTTATTTAGAATATTTGACTGTACAGTGTTATGATTTTACTCTACTACAATTAAACTTTATGATCACTTTTTTTTCCCCTTGGGTACTTTTAAGGACTCATTTTTAAAGTTATTGCTGTTTCTCAGTACATTCTACTCAAAACCTAGGTCACAGGAAGGCTTTCCATATCCCTTCTTAAATCTTTTTGGGTCCCTGGATCACATAACACAATGAAAAATTGATTTCAAATATCATGTAGATTTTTTTTTCTTGGCTACATCTTTTAAAAAAATCCACTTTAAAGAACTGACTACAAAATGTGCTTCACTCCTGTGAAGATCCCCTGCAGTTATTTACCGCTCTGTGCTGGCCGCGGTGCCACGTGAGAGAGATGGCAGAGATTCTTCTAAATTTCATTTTGCCAAGACCTAAGCAAGAGATCAATACTGTAATCTTTCCTTTTCTATTCACATAAATCACCTGTAACTATTTCCTTGAATTAGTACATATGAGTTCAATTTAGAAGAAAAAAAAATTATTTTGAAGGATGGTTATGGCTCTTTTTCCCAGTAAAAGGGATTCTAGAAAAACTGACAAGAAATTCTTTTCTCAGATGCCACAAATCATGTTGACTTGGGTGACTTCTCTGGTAAATCCCTGCTTACACATTCACAGTGCAATCTTTTCTTTACTTCATGGGGATCTTACCATGCAAAGTAGGTCAGGAGGAACAAAATGTGAGGTTCTGGGAGATGCAGTCACTTCAGACGGTTACACACTTCAGACTGGTGACGGGAGCAGACTGTCACCCTGGCCTCCCATTCTGGGTTCTTTGTTTGGCGCGTTTTGCAAGCAGAATGGCTCATTTCAAGGCAGCTCATTCAGTCCAGTAGTTTAAATCACTGCACTAGTTAACATCTGTATAACGCCATCAGAGCTATCTTATGTCATCTACTTTATTATTCCATTTTTAGGGTGACTTTAATTGTAGCTGTCTTCATCATCCTCATCCCCTTTTTATAGATGAGAAAGCAAGGTTCAGAGCTCTTCTGTGGCCGCGGTGAGGCTGTGGCCAACCCAGGGTTGTCTCCCTGACTTTCGGCTTCTGTCCTGTCACTTCCCCTTATCTGTGCTGCCCGAGTAGCTTCAAAAAATTGTATATATTCATATTTAATTTGTTGTGTTTTGCTCCTTTGGAGAGAGGCACTCTCTTAACTGTGCCTTTCTGAAGGGAATATGAGCTTTGGTGTACATTACCCTGAGCAGTATTACTGAGGGAAGAGTGGTGACCCAGAAAACAGTGGGACTAATCCACATTTCGATAACTCTGAGCTTCAGTTCCACTTTCTTTAAGCTATTTATACTTCTGAGTAGCTGTGGGTCAAAGTCTGGAAGTAGACAGTAAGATTTTAAATCTGTGTTTGATTTGTTGTGGCTTGTTTTGCTCTGTCTCACAATAGAATATTGGTTTTATCCTTTAAAATTTTTGTCCTTTTAAAAAAATATTTAAAACTTCCTGTTCATTCCAAGAACCAAAATTAGCTCTGTTGCTGTGAATTGCTACAAGGTAAAAACTGTCTGTATTGCTGTTTTATAAATAAGGAACCGATGTGTTGAGGTCTCCAGAAGAGAAATAGAAATAGCGCCACGGTATATTCTCTCTGGGATGCAAAAAATTTGCAATCATGTTTCTGCTTTCCGGGGCCACCTCGAAGTTCGGCTTTTCCCCCAGAACCCCTTGTGAGTGACTTTCAGTGGAATAAATGAGAGGTTCAATCAGCATAGGAAATCCATCAGAACTGTCCGTGCTGGTGGGGAAATGCCAAAGTGCTGGGCCACATTTGTTTGGATTCTTGGAAGCATCTGATCTGTCACTACTTGTCACAGTAACAGAACTTGGACTGTGATGCCAGTTCTTCCACAAACATTGTTCTTCCACGAACCTCAAAGGTGATCCCCAAGATTCTGCACAATCTAATTTCAGTAGGAGAGAGTTTTAAGGAATCACTTTCATGTGGATAGTCTTACTTGATCCTAATGACTGATGACTTTTGTAAAGATGAAAACATAAGTTATCTTTTTTTTGAAAATAGACAAAATTAGAATTAATTTTCATGGGTGAGCAGAAGTGTATGAAGGCCCAAGTGTAATAGAACACTTAAATGTGGAACACTGCAAGAGTATTTCTGCACATCATTGATAGCAGCTAAGACACGAAAGCAACCCAAGTGTTCACTAGTAGTAGAGAAGAAGTTGAGACATTAATGGTGGGGATCATTAATGGTGGGGATCCATTTTGAGAAATGCATCACGGGTGATTTCATGATCGTGTGAATGTCACAAAATATGACTACACCAAGTAGTGTAGTCATAGTCATACACCAAGTATGACTACACTTCCAGCTATACACTAGTCTGACTGCATTAACATACTGGGACTGTGTCATCTATACAATCCATCATTGACTGAGGTGTCCTTAAGTAGATTGTACACACACACACACACACACACACACATCTACAGAGGAGTATTATTTGGCCATAAATATCAGGAAATCTTGACATTTGCATCAACATGGGCTATCTCTGGGGACATCATGTTAAGGCAGACAGAGAAAGATAGTGTAGGATATCACCCATATGTGGGATCTAAACAGTCAAGCTCATCAAGTGTAATTCCTTGGGAATGGTAATTCCTGAGTGCTAGAGGTTGGAGACAGAGGAGTGGGCTGGTCCAGGGTACAAACCTTCAGTCATACAATGCACAAGTTACCAGGCTCTGATGCATAGCATGATGACTGTAGTCATAGTACTGTAGAGTATGATTCAGTTTGCCAGAAAGTACATCACACACACACGGTAAAAAGAAAGAGAAAACAGTTATCATTGGGAACTAGAATGCAAGCCTCCAAGATGATTCATTTTCTTAGGGGTTAATTATATGTAACACCAGAAGAGGATGCTGGAAAGACATACAGGAAATTTTAGGTTGTTATTATGCTGTACTTGAAATGAATGTTCTATTAACTCTGACAACAATGACTACCCCTGAAATGCTGTTAGATGATATTAAACTTCCTGATGCATTTTTTTTGACTGTGTAATAAATAATTTAGGGAACCTAGAAGTCAACTGTTAGCTTAGGCTCATATATGAGTATTATGTTAGCTATGTAAACTGGATTTACAGGTATATTGAGAAAAATAATAAATAATAGTATTCCTCAGGGTTGTCAGGGCAGTGTCCATGGGATGTTTTCCTGAACTGTGTTGACAACTGAAACCCCTTGACCATGGGTGGATAAAATAGGAAAGGATAAATCAGCTAGAAGTGTTGACTATTCCAAATACATGCCCTGTCCTGGCAGCATGGGCCCATGTTAGCCTGAAGTCACCATACCATGTTGGTGAGAGTCCAGGAGGCTGGACTCTCATGAGAATCTGTGCTGTGGGCCACACACTGGCCCTCAGGAAGGTTTGTGGAGGGAGTGCTGTAGGCACCTGCAGAAGCAGGCAATTCCAGCTGCTGTGGTGTGAATGTTCCCGGATTCATACGCTGATGTCCAGCCCCAGGATGATGGCACTCAGCAGTGTGTGTGTGTGTGTGTGTGTGTGTGTGTGTGTGTGTGTG
>NW_004567105.1:36893358-36927938 GCF_000260355.1 Condylura cristata
CTGAACCTCAACCCCTGGGGCCCCAAACCAGGTCTGGGATTGTGAGGAGTGAGTTTCTGTGGCATTTTGTTACATCTATCTGGGCAGACCAAGAAACAGGTTAAATCAGACCTGCCTTAACATAAAACAATGGGATTTCCCACTAGGAACCTGTACTTCCTTATCAAACAGTGAATATCAGGAAGGTTCTGTTATTCTCTGGCTTTTCCCCTAGAATAGCAGTCTTGAAGGGTCAGTGGCACAGTAGTGTTCAGAATATTGACTGCAGTGCCTGCCCCAAAACAATCCTGGCATAGCTCATAGACCCCACCATCTGCACCCTGTGCTCCAGCTCAGGGCCAGGGGGCCTGGCTGAGACCTGCCGTTCCTCATCTCCCAGGCCTGCGAGGCCTGAGGCTCCTGGGGCCAAGGAAGTACTTGGCTTTAAAGTTGTGTGTTTATAGAAGTGCATCTGCAGTGCTCTTAATGCTTTCTCAATGAGTCTCTCATTAGACAACAAAAATACAAAGGGTGTGCAAAAGATTGTTGAAGTTTGTTATGTATACACACACTCAGCTTTGACACCAAAGTATTCCCAGAAGTAATTCTTCAATGGGTACATATATTTAAATGAGCCTTTGTTGTTGATTAAAATGCTTGTAACTTTTATCGTGGATTTTATGGTCAGTTGAGTTCTTGCTGTGTAAGGATCATAAAATTTTTTAGCAGTTTTTTTTCCCACAGAAATCTGTCCCAAGGAGCGTAGATGTAGGAGGAAGAGACTGGAAGTTCCCAGAATTTATTGTTTCTGTAATAATATAACCTGTATGCTTCCAGAATCAGCAGGAAGAAAGAAAAGACAGCAGTTTCATACTGAAGATTTAATAGCATTCAATCTATTTGATTTTAACCCAGGACTGACCTTTACTATAACGACTCTATTGGAGTACCTGGCATGGAACTCAGAGGAGAAATTTACATGTTTCAGGCCCCTCTTTCACATTCACTTGCTAAATCAAAAGCTGTCATCAAAACTATTAGCTAGAAATTACTTTACCGGAAACTTCCATCTAACATTCCCATGAGGGACAGACCCAGCAGGACAGAAGCATCTCACTCATACTTTAATTTAATAAATGTGTTACTTAGTATTTACCAAAGAAATAAACCAACGAGATGCAAATACACAGAAAAACTTACTATAAGGAATTGTCTCCTGCGATTATGAGGTTGATAAGTCCCCAAATCTGTAGAGTGGGCCAGTGAAGAGCCCAAGAGCAGATGTCCCCGCTCTGACCCCAAGGCCACTACTGGAATGCTCTCCCTAGAGAGAAAATTTTTGCAACTATATCTGATAAGGGGCTTATATGTAGTAAGTACAAAAGCTTCTTATCTTACCTTCAATTAATAAAAAGACAAAGAACACAGTTTAAAAAGGGCAAGGGTAGGGCCTCCCTGGTGGCCTAAGGATTAAGTCTCAGCGCTGTCACCCCTATGGCTTAGGTTCGATCCCCGGCCAGGGAGCTGACCCACATGGCACAGCAAACCTCTCCCTGCTGCTCCTCTCAAGCAGTGGATTTCAGTAGATCCGCCTGTCTGAGGAATCCTCCACCGTTCTGCACCTCAGGCCTACACCTCAGTTCATCTATGCAAACAGAGAAAGAAAACACATTCAGATTAAACATCAGTTAATGAAAGCTCCAAATTCCTAGTTTGTTTGCTCCCTCTGAGCTCAATCAGGCAGAAAACACTTGTAACTGCTCTGCCTGAGGGAAGGTCGCCCTGAGGGACAGCATTCTTAGCTACCATACTGGGGACAGCCACCGTGTGGGGGCACTTTCCAGATAGGATGTGATTTCCATTCTTGCAGATGGTGCCATCTCCCTGCAATGTCACCTGCCCGTTTTCTCTCCTTAGACCCCATCTATTCTCAGGGTCAGTAAAGCTTCCACTTGCTCCTGGGAGCACATTTACAGCTCTTGGGGGTCTTTCCTGGGGTTCCTGTAACCCCCACTGCACACAGGACTGAGCCAACTAGTCCTGTGCTTTGAACTGCTGTGTTTGTGTTGTAACCTGGATTGAAGGTGGTGTTGGTGTTGATTTTTAGGTTCATAAGCTCATCTGAACACAGGCTGCTTGTTTATTCAAGAAAGTGCTGAGATTTTTGGACACGCGCTCCTCCCACAAGGGTTTAGTGTATAGTTCTCTGTATAATCCACTTGCTACAGCCTCTCTTGACTTGATTTGCTCTAGGTTTAATCTGCCCTGCCGGGTGATAAAGCATTCACCTCTGAAGCAGGGACCTTGGATTCCAGACGTCACAACAATGTGGCCAGCTGTGTGGACTTTGCCCAGCCTACATCTCTCTGGAACTCAGTTTACAAATCTAGAGGCTAAAAAAATTTCTGAACATCTTTTCTACTTCTAAAATTCCATGAGTGTCTAGTATCAGCACCTTCAATATCAACAAACTACTTATCAAGATTATAATGCGTAACAAATATCCAGTGTGATTAGTACTATTATCCCAATGCAAATGTGTCAATATTTTAAAATTGAGCTTACATTTTGCATGGCATTCTGAAGTCCTAATTGTACTTTTAAAAGGAGAGTACAAAACTGAATACTGTCTTGGAATGATTACAGATTCTAAATTGATCAGCTCTAAATTCACAAAAATTTACTATTTTTAAATGTTTGGGCAGTTCAGCTACCTCAACATTAATTCCAGTATTTTTCTCCTGGTCCCAGCATTCATCCTCACCACTGACAACTTTTATAGAGGATGGAAGTTTAGAAAAGATAAATGTACACATGTTTGTCTTTACTTGTGTTAAAGAGTGACAGATGCCGCACTTTAGAATCAGTAAAATGATAGATTTTTTTCTGAGTGAATCAAGGGTAAATAGGTGTGAATTCACTGCATTTCACATATTTGAGGTTGTGAGCCATTTTAAAAGACTCCTGACTCCATCCTATCTCCAAAGGTCACATCCTTTGCCAGTCTTTCTTACATTAAATGTGATTTTGAAATGCTATGAGATTAGAGAAATAAATGGAACATTTGAAAGATTCTTTCTTCGGCTTTCTGGACAATTGATTTTAGCATTGGAACAGCAGAGCCACTGATGGGGTCCCACGGGTCTCTGACTCCCACAAGCACCTTCTCGGTCTGTGGTAACTCATGCCAGCCCACGCCCATGCAAAGCATGGAGAATCTAGCAACAAGAAACCCACTTGGCTCTTCAGCAGCAAGCAAACTCCTTTTGGAATGATTCCTTTGGGGGTGATACTTTGCTCATCCTCCCAGCATTCAGGTGCCCACAGTACCTGAAATCTATGTCTACATATCTTGTTCAGTTGACCCCAGCTTGGGAACCCCTCTGACATTGCATGCAGCATTTCCCAGTCCCCATGCAAAGCCTGCCTGGTGCAGATGCAGCTGTGAGGAGGCAGGCATGAACACAGCAGCCCCCACAAAGTGTCAACATCGCCAGACAACACACCACAGGGATTTAGTCCCAGAAAAGGCACCTCAGTCTTACCCAAGCAGGCACATTTTGTGTGGGGACCAACCCAATGCGTAGAAAGACCTTCCCTACGCTGAGCTTCAGCCTGTCCTTGATGGGCCCTGTTTCTCCACCTGGGGCCTAGAAAGTGTTTGGCCATACTCCTTTGTTCCTTCTCTGATCATGCTTCTCTCTATCCTAAACACCCCATTTTTTAAACCTGTCTCTCAGTTGCCCAAGTTTTTAGATGGTTATTTTCCCAGTCTTCAGACTATCTATTCCCCCACTAAAACATGGCACCTTAAATTTGAAATGGCTGGGCCCTCCCTGGTGGTGCAGCAGGTTAAAGCACAGCACTGAGAAGCTAACGTCACTCAGCATGAGTTCCATCCCCGTCCCGGAGGTGACCCACATGTCATGGCAGACCTCTCCTGACCCGCCCGCTGTTCCTCTCAGCAGTGTGCTTCATCAATCTGCCTGTCCTGTTCCCCACTCTGTCTCTGATGAAGCCTCTCACCCTCTGGCCTGTACCCCAGTTCTGTATGCATAAATAAATAAATCTTTGAAAAAAATTGAAATGGCTTTTCAAACTGGGTTTCCCATATGTTGAAGATGGAGAGAGAATATTTACTGCCCAGCATTGGATTGATCCTATTTGTATCTATAATCCAAAGTCCTATGTATTTTTGTGTTTTTGTGCCTTGATGGTTCACATTGGCAATGTAGTCAACACAAACCTTATTGTTGTCTTTTTAGTGTGAATTTTTGGTGGGCCTTACTCCTGTTGAAGGAAACCTGAGGGGAAGGAACCATAATTGTCTTTAGCTGATTCCCCTTCTTGGTATCTTTGTGAAATTTTAGGTTTCTTAGAACATCTTAATTTTTTCCTGATTGTTGCCTTAATAAATTTCCCAGCTATTTTGATGGACACATTTGATCAGAATTCCTTCTGACCAAATCACTGCTGTCCTAAGTGACACAGCTGTCCTCATGTCCCATGTGGTTACTTGTCCCTGGGGCTCTTTTCTTCAGGTGGGCTTCTGTCTTGATCAGAATTCTTGGGTGCAGTTAACACACTAATGGTGAATATACCTGCTGTATTATCCAGTCTGGGGTTCTCAGTCTCTTCTACAATATCATGAGATTCTTTGTTAGATACTTCACAAGAAACACACTCTGATAGAGGGTGATGAAATCTAGGGAAAGTATGGTTAGTTCTGCCCAGTTATATGTCTCAGTGACGTTGAGAAAACGTTGTTAATTTGGAATGCCATTCTTATGCTTCCACTGGTGGGATTTCCTATTCTTAGTGACAAGAAGAGGAAAAAAAAAATGAGTGTTTAATCTCTTAGTATTTTTGCCTGTGGCTAATATTATGTTCACTAATTTTTTTTTCTAGAATGTGCCTTTCCAGTTTTATAAAGGTTAGTTTTAAGTGTTCTGGGACCTGTTTTATCAAGCATTTTTAAAAGGAATGATGTTTTCCTATAGCAATAAGCAATACCAGACACACTTACATATGTTAAGATACCTTCTCCAATTGATCCTTGCTAATATATTTAGAAATTTCATGGAAATAAGTACCAACAATACTTGGAATAAAAGAGCTATATTGGCCAAAGTAGAGAATTTGAAATGGGGAACTTTAAAAGTAAGGGAAAAAATGTTGAAGAGACACTATATAAATGAGAATGGAAGACATACACTGAAATCTAAATGTGAAATTGATAGAAAACATAAAGCAAAGGTGTGTTTTGAGGAGGGAATTCTGAAGAAACATGAGGACTAAAACTCTTGTAAAAATATTTAGAGTAACTGAGCCTTTTAAATGTGCTCTGGCAAGAGAGGCTGAAATTCTAGAGATGGAAACAGAACATTGGAAAGGATAGAATCCACCATGGGAGATGATTTGGCTGCACCTGGGGATAGCTTGCCTGTGAGCCAAGAAAGACTAAAAGTCCACAGGACAAAGGACTGAGAAACAGCAGGGTCCCTTGGGGGCACAGAGGAGAGGCAAGATTTTAAGAAGGGATGAGATAAATCAGATTCATTTTTTATTTGCACAAAGAATATGACATATAATGGAAGGGCTGAAAAAATAGAAAGCACTAAAAATAATAATAACCCTCCTACCAGGCCTGAATCACATTCACACAATATATTGTTTTCATGTCTTTCCTATAGAATGAATGCACACATGGCATCATTACTTCAGCCATCTAAGTAAAGTTTTGTTTAGAGAGTTCATCCCTCCTTTGTAGGGAGATGATCAGTAGAGAGGTCGATAGATAGTATTATAGAGGATTAGTAGGATTCCTTAGAAAAACAGAAGGGATAGGAAATAGATTGATATATGGATAGATGATAGATGGATACATCAATCGATAGATCTGCAAGTATTGTTTTACATGAGATAGAGGCTGACAGTTTCTACAATCTGTACTTTGCCAGCTGGAGTCCCAGAGAAGTCAGTGGTGTACTGGGAAGGACTGGGCTCATGCCAACAATCACAAGGCAGGTTCACTCTGGATTCAGGCAGAAAGATTAAGGAGAACCCAGGAGCCCTCAGTGAATTTTTTAGGCTTTAATGCTCTCTCAGCATTGGGACCGTGGGTATGGGGCATGCGTGCCCAATTGTGGACACCTTACACATGTGTCAATGAGCACACCTGAGCCTGGAGGCCAGGGATATAAGGGTGGTGTCACTCAGTCATGGGGCTACAAGGAGGCCAGGAGGATGAGTGACTACAGAAAAGGTGAGACTGTAACAGATACAGGTTTCACGGACTCCGCCCCCACTCGATGCTGGAACTCCAAATCCCATCAGTACCAAGGAGAAGCACGCAGGGACGTGAGGGCGGAGCTGAGCAGCCAGGTGGGGATAAAACCGGACACGTGGGCTCTGGGGGTCTCTTGGCCTGGTGGTTCGCAGCTGATCGTTTTGGCGCTCAATCGGTTTTCAGCGTGCCGGTGGAGTCCACGTCAGCAGAACTGGTAGGACATCCTAGTTAACCTGTGTTTCTCTCCCTCTTTCCCTGGGTTATCCCTTTACCTTTCTCCTTATAAATAAATCCATTATTTAACCTTTTGAAGTGTGTCCATAATACGATTGAATCGTAAGCGCACGGGTGAAGACCCACAGACAGGCAACCCAATTCACATTGGGGTGCCCTGTAACAAGACCATGAAAGAATGCCAGAAAGAGCCCAGAGAAAAAGTCTAAAGATTTGTGTGGGGGGGTGGGGGGAGGGGTTAGCTGGGAAGTTTGGTTGCCTGCCCCCCTGAGCCCCTGCCCCCGAGTCCCTGCCTCCTTTCAGGCATTCCCCTTCCTCCTTTTCCCTCCATTGTGTCAGGCAGGGAGCCTGGCATACAAGGAGACAGGCTTGGGCCAGTTGTGGCAGGGGAACAGAGGGAGGGGGTTGGGGGACAGGCAACCAAGCTTCCCAGCCCCCCACACATCTTTACACTTTTTCTCTGGGCTCTTTCTGGCATTCTTTCATGGTCTCACCTCTTCTGTAGTCACTCGTCCTCCCATAGCCATCCTCCTGTGGCCCCTGTCTCAGAGTGACACCCACCCTTAGATCCCTAGCCTCTAGGCTCAGGTGTGCACATTGACACATGTGTAAGGTGTCCACAATCAATCACACATGCCCCACACCCACGGTCCCAAGCATCTTCTGTTAATGTGATCAAGGACACAGATGACAGCCACAGAGGCTAGTGGCCCAAAAAGCCTGATTAATTCACTTATGCTAAACCTGGGAACCAAAGAGCCGATGGTGTAGATTCCAGTTCAGTCTGAAGGCCTCAGAGCCAGAAGCATGGAGGCAAAACGACATCTCAACTCAACAGTCAAGTTCCAAGAGAGAAGTCAGCCTTCTACCACCGGCAGTGTTCAAGGCCGTCCATGGGTTGGGTGACACCTGCTGACACTGAGGAGTTCCATCAGTTTTGTTCAGTCCATAATTCAAATGCTAATGTATTCAATTAGCACTGACACACCCAGAGATAATGTCTAACCAGGTCTCTGTGTATCCCTTAGCTCATCAAAGTGTCATGTGAAATCATTTTTTAATGTAGACTGACACATGAAATTAACCTTCATGAGAGAGAGGGGGGAAAGAGGGACACAGAGGAGAATTCTAAAGAAGGCCTTGCTAATCTCATTCTCTGATTATTCAAACATCAATGCTGTGAAGTGACTTTGTGGATTTAGTGAAAGTCCCAACTTAGTTGACCTTAAATACCTTAAAATACAAAGATTATCTGGGTGAGCATGATGCAATCACATGAAATTATCAAAGGCAGAGGAAAGTCAGATATGGAGCTTGAGCAGGACACTAGCACCTTAACGCCTGTTAATGTGATGAAGGCTACACGTGACAGCCACAGAGGCTAGTGGCCCAAAAAGCCTGATTAATTCACTTACTCTAAATCTGGGAACCAGAGAGCCGATGGTGTACATTCCAGTTCAGTCTGAAGGCCTCAGGGGCAGAAGCATGGAGGCAAAAGGATATCTTGAGGACAGAAAACATCACATTAGAAGGAATATGATAGCCTGCACAGCACCAATAGATGGGACGAGGGTCCTGTAAACCCAGGAACTGGATTCAGGCCACAACCTGCAGGAATTAAAACAGACCCCTCTCTCCAAACTCCGCCCTCTGCTCCCATCCTCTAAATATCACCCACCCCATGCCAAAATATTGATTTTGGCCTCAAAAGCAGAAAATTCAGTTGCGTCCCAGATTTGAGACCTGTAGAACTGAGAAATAATAAATAAATGTTGTAAACTGCTAAATTGTACTAAATCATCATAATACAATATAGAACTACTCAGCCTGCTTTATATTGGCATATGCATACATTAAATTATTTACAGGTTTACAGCCAGTTCTATGCACTTGTCATCAGGTTGTATAAAATATTGGGTGTCTTCCCCCATGTTTATTGCTGCTTTATTTATAATAGGAAAGACATGGAATCAATCCAAATGCAAAAAAGTAGATGACTGGATCAAAAAGTTGTGGTACATATACACAATGGAATATTATGCAGCAATCAAAAAGATAAACACATGCCTTTTGCAGCAACATGGATGGAGCTGGAAGGGATCATACTTAGTGAAATAAGCCAGAAAGAAAAAAAAGTATCAGATGGTTTCGTTCATAGCAAAAGTATGAAGGACCGGGGGTGAGGGGGGAAATAATAATACTAATGAACAGCTGTATACCAGAGACATTTTATGGGGGTGGAGTGGGGAATGGGATCAAATATGGGGGAGAGTATGGAAGTGCACTGGACTATGATGATGGCGCATGGGTGACTTAGTGATGAGAAGCCCACAGGGATTACCACTGAGATGGAAAAGGGCACAAAATGATGTAAAAACAAACTATTATATTATCTAAAACATATATTGGGTGTCTTTTATATTTCAATATGACTTTCATAAATGCCATGTTTGTGCTGACTTAGTAGTTACTGAGCTCCTGTATTAGAGATTATGTATAATCCCCCTTTGGTTGGCCATCAAGATTCCTTTCCATTATTTATAGAAATGAGTATTTTCATGTCTATGACTTCTTATAAGTGGGTTTTGGATAATCATCTTAAGATAGAGTCCTAAAGTTCCTGGTCAAAATGTATGTGGTATTCTGTATCCTCTAATGTCATTATGTGATTGGCCATGTTAATGTGGCTAATTTGGTTATGAAGTTGTCTGGGAAACCAGCAATGTCTGGGACACCAGAGGAGGCCAGAAATGCCATGACATGGGTCTAGAGAGCAGGAGGCTGCAATTGTGTGCAGAATATAGGCAGCTGTTTTGGTTTTTCCCTTTTCATGATTTTCCAACACTGCCGCCGCCCCATGGCTGGTGGTTCACTCACAGTATTCTAGTAGTTTTTATTTGGAAATGAGTGTTTGCATTTCCTCTTTAGGGTGCTATTTCTTTATTGCTCAAATTGCCACAGTCTAATAGCAACTGCATGCTGCTTGCTGCCGAGGAAATCCCAGATGAGGACAGAAGCAGCATTGGCTGAGCAGGGGCCAGGGCCAGGGAGCAGTCCTGGCTGCATGATGCATCTGGGAAGACAGCTAGAGAGCTGAGAGGGAGGGGATTTTTCATTAAATGCTTGTAGAAACAACAGAGAGTGAGGGTTGCTCTGTAGAGGAAGTAAATGTGCAAGTTGAGGATGAAAGAGGAGACATTTCTTTCAGCTTTTGAATAAGTGGGTCCTAAACAGGACATGTCTGAAATCATTAGAATAAATCTAAATTCCAATTGGTCATTATCTTAGTTTCCTGTGGCTTTTGTAACAAATAACTGTTATAGGACACCCCAAATCTGTTAAGAGGACAGGGGGAGAGAGGCACTCCTGAAGCCCCAAAATCTGCCTGCCCTAAGTGGGTTCTGCCATCTGTCGCAACAAGACAAAACATAAAACTTTAATGAAAAGGGACTTTAATACAGTAAATGTACAATATGGAACACAAAGGATATAATTTCTAAATCAAACACCTGAAGTTACCCATCCCCTCGTGGGCAAAAGTCAACCCAAAAGGGATTGGCCCAGAGCAAGGCCTGAAAGCCTGCCACAAGACTAAAGCACCTTCTGGCCGGGACCCATGGAAAAGGATCAGAAATGGCCAGACAAGTCTGGGAGGAAAAGAACACAATCAAAATCAATATAAACACTGCCATAGTCACCTCCCTACAGGTATCTCACCCACATCTGCCTTAACCAGTCCAGGAAACAAGCCTGATTTCTTCATCACATGCTTGCTGCTCCATGTGGCTTCCTTAGGTCTCAGTCTTGTTCTCCATCCAGCTTCATTCTCTTCTCTTCTTTTTCTCTGCTCAGCTCCACCCTCCTTCTGGGTGGGGCAGGGAACCTGGAACTTCCCTTTTTCCTAGGGACCACCCTGTTACATAACTACGGATTGGTGACTTGGAACAGCCAAAATTGCCTAGAGACCAGAGTCTGAAATTAAGTGTGTGCAGGCTGGAGGTGTCCTGGCCTCATCCCACAACTGACTATTTCACGTGTCTCTCGGCTTCCTTGGCTTGTGGCCACAGCACTGCCATCTCTGTCTCTACATGAACTTTTCTGTGTCGCCTCTTCTGTCTTTAATAAGGTGACTTGTGGTATCCCTGACCCTCCTTTGGAGCTATTGTGTTGGTACCCAAAGTCCCTGCTGGTCAAACTAAACATACAATGACACAGGGGGCCTCTAATAAGGACAAAAGTCCTGGCAGGAAGAACATACTGCACCAAGTGCAGTATCTGCTGAAAACAGCAGGTAGATACTATGGCCAGATTAGGGAGATCAGCTAATCTACCTTACTTGTAAAGATTAGCAAAAAGTTCCATAATAATAGAGAATGGAAACTATTGGCTTTGACTAGCAGAACAATGAAGTCTTCAAGAAGTAGCCCCTGGTCACTCCACCCTACCTTGCACCTTATATAAACATCCCTGATAATGCATCCTCAGGCATGTGCATCCCCACCCTCGCTTCTCTGAACCTGGTTCTAAATAAACACGAGGCTGCCCATGGATCAGGCTGCAGCTCCCTGGTGCAGCCCTTCTAGGCTTCTCATGGTTCCACTTGACTTTGAATGCTCTCTCCTGGCCTGTGCTGCTCCCAACACTGCCGCCCATGAGGCAACAACTTGCCATTGGACTTGGGCCTCACCTGGGTAATCCAGGGTGACCTCATCCCACATTCCCTAAACAATTAAATTTGCAAACACCCCCCTTCTTCAATAAGCATGTAATCAAAGAGTCCAAGGAGTTACATGTGAATATATTTTTTAGGGGGAGCACAGTGCAGCCCATTCTAACCCTTCATTTTGTTGGGCCCTACCAGTAATTCGGCCCCCCTGCCTTCCTTTGCGTCTGTGTGGCCCCTCCCTAAGCCCTATGCAGGCAGATACCACACCCTAGCGTTAATCCCTGGGACAGGTCGAAATTGGATTATGATAAACACGCCCTTGTGTGGTTGAACTGTGACGCAAGCTATGATGCTTGTTAATCTTTGAATTCAGTTGCTAAGTTGAATTTGCGAGGGTTATGACTCATGTAACGGTCAATGAGGCCTATCTATTCCCTCACATCCCTCTGGTCGGGATCTTGCTTTCCTTGTGTGGTCTGCATGCCTGCAAGAAAGCTTGACCCCAGCTGGCTCAATAAACTTGTGCATCTCTGGTTCTGTCCTTTGTCGAGGGAGGCAACCGGGTGATTTTGGACCGTAACAATTTACCAGAATCTATAAATTTAGAGGAAAATAGTTTATGAGAGATAATTTATGTCTTATATTATCTCGGGTGAGGAATGCTACAGAGTGTTTTACTCTGGAGCAGCTTTTCAGTGGTGGTACCCAAGACCATCATCTTTGAAATGCCCACCTACCCTCCCAGGTGGGAGGTACGTTACTGGAGATTATTCACAAAGCGGTATTTACATGTCAACATGGAGAAGGTGCCAGTTTCCAAGAGTAAGTTCTCCTGTGTGGCTGTTCTCGAGCTGTCACTGAGCATAAAGCCGGAGAGGCGCTGTGCTGCTTCCGGGCGGTTCTCCACATCGCCTGCATTTTTAATTAATGTGACTTGTAAATATTTTATCTGCTTTTCTTCTCAACCCCACTGCCTGTAGAGACTAAAATGACCAAGCCTACTTCAGAAACTGCTAAATGAAATAGAAAAGGAGCTGCTTGGAATGAAGGATAAATGCACTGTCTGTACTGGGAACAAAATGATAAAGGATTTTTAATATATTACTCCTTTTAATACTCCTTTTTAATATAATGTTATACTATCCTCTTCTCCTGCAGTGATATCTTTTCATATATTTTTTAATAGGGGTCTGTTTTCTTCTTAGACATTCAGTCATGAGTCAGAGGGAAACAAAGACAAATATGGGGAATGTTTTCCATGGCACTGTTAGCAGGCAAGCAAGAGAGGACCCCTCAAACCTGCCTGTTCTATATCGGTTCTGCCAGCTGCTGCATTGAGACCAAACATGCTCTAGTGCATATGACCTTCAAGAGAAAATAACTTTAATATGATTGGTGTGCAATAGAAAGAAGGGAAGAATATAGGTAAAGCAGTTTCTGATTAATCACCCCAAATTACCCATCCCCTCATGGGTAAATGTCCAAATAGGAGTGGCCCAAAGCAGGACCTCTGAGGCCCATGAGCCTACTACTGTCTAAGGCGCCTTCTGTGGGGACCAACAGGAAGAGGCAGGAGAGGTCAGGCAAGTGTGGAAGGAAAAGAGCAAAGTCAAGATTAAGGCTGCCATTGTCAGCCTCCCCATGGGTCTCTCACCCACATCTGTTTCAAGTGTCTCTATCCATGTTGCCCAAGTCCCTGGGACAAGTCCAAGGCTGAGAAGCAAGTGCAACTTCTTCACATGTCTCTGCTCCAGGTGCCTCCACCAGGTCTCCTCTGGCTCCCCCTCTGCTTCTTCCCTCTCCCCCTCTTTTCTAGCTTCCATGCCCAGCTCAGCTCTGCCCTTCCAGAGAGTGGGCAGGGAGCCTAGAACCTCCTCCTCCCCTGGGGCCACCCTGTTCAGAACCAGAATCACAGTGTAACAGGGTGGTCCCCAGGAAAAGGGGAATTTCCAGGTTCCCTGTCCCACCCAGAAGAAGGGTGGAGCTGAGCAGAGAAAAAAGAGAGAGGAGAAGGAATCAGAAGAGAAAGAAGGAAGCAGGATGGAAGCCAGAAGGAGACCTGAGGAAGCCGCATGGAGCAGCAAGCATGTGATGAAGAAAACAGGCTTGTTTCCTGGCCCTGGACTGGTTAAGGCAGATGTGGGTGAGATACCTGTAGGGAGGTGACTATGGCAGTGTATATATTGATTTTGATTTTGCTCTTTTCCTCCCATACTTGTCTGGCCATTTCTGATCCTTTTCCATGGGTCCCGGCCAGAAGGTGCTTTAGTCTTGTGGCAGCTTTCAGGCCTTGCTTCGGGCCAACCCCTTTTGGGTGGACTTTTGCCCACAAGGAGATGGGTCACTTCAGGTGTTTTACTTCAACATTATGTTCTTTGTCTTCTGCATTGTATACTCACTGTATTAAAGTCCCTTTTCATTAAAGTTTTATATGTTTTATCTTGATGCAGTGGATGGCAGAACCTATTTGGAGCAGGCAGGTTTGGGCGTGAGAGGGGTGCCCCTCTCTCCCTGCCCTGTAACGAGACTGCTCCTTAGTACCAGGAACCTAGAGGTACAATTATTTGATATCAATATCTGTGCCAGCTGGAGGTCCTCTATTAAAATTCTGGACTGAAAAATTTACATTTCTCGTTGAAACCTAACTGCATAACCCTGTATAGGAGAGAGAAGCTTTAGAGCAGTGACAGAGTCAGGAGAGTAAAACCAACTCAGGTGAGAAGGGGTGTTCTCACTGAGGGCTGTGCGGCTTCAGGAAGCTACTCCAAGACCATGGCTTTTAATTGCTTCAGGAAAAACACTTCCCCTGAGTTTACCTGCATGTTTTGAGACAGAGTATATGTTTTTTTTTGTGTGAGAGCAATCTTCTGCCTTGTTAAAAAGTGCAGGAAGTTTTAAAATGATACAAAAATGTAATTTTCCACGAGTTTGTTCATGGCTGCTCAGGGAGCATTCAGCTCTTGGGCCCTTGCTGATCCTTAGCGTCACCACTCCCTCTGCCCCAGCTTCTCTTCAGCCAGTGCAGTTGGCCATACACGGTGACATTCAGCCCCACCTGACTGTGCAGTCCACCTCTATAGAATGCTTGGCACACTGGGCATCACTGTGTGTGTGTGGAGGGACACTCTGTATCCTATGGAAAATAAGCAGGAGAGGTGTAGGGTGAGTCTCTTGTTGATGCCCTGGGGCCTATCTTTTCTTGCTTTGTGGGTTTAAATCAGTCCTTTTCTTGAAGCCTGTGATCTCTGAGACAAAGCTTCCTGGCTCACACTTCCTTGCTCTCTTCTGCTTCCCCACATGCATGCTTCTGTCCCTTCCCTGTGTTTGCAATTTTGAGAGCACGTGTGTATAGGACACACATTATTGGCTGTCCAGACGGAAAGGACCGGAGCTGGGAGCTGTCTCCCATGCCCCGCTGTGGATTGCCTATCTCCTGGGCAGCAGTGACCAGAAACTATCAAGTTTCTTCACGACCCATGACAGTCCTTATAAGTTCATTGGCTTGTCCTGGTTAGGAAACTGATAGTCCCACATTCCGAGGGTCTCTTCAGCCCCAGGCCAATCAGGACAAGACACCTTCTCACCCCGAGTCTGGTTGGTCCTGGGACACCCCTGTGGCCCTGCTCTCCAGCCAGCCCACACTCAGAAGTCAGCACTGTGAACATTTCTGGCTTAATCTTCACAAGGTTTACATGGCTTTGGGGCGTGTCCTCCCAGAGCAAATGCCCAATTCCATGTCCCCAGCAGCCTCCCAGCTGAGGCTGTCATTCACCTTGTGATCTCAGTTACCTGAGGGGCTCAAGAACAGTCATTAATTTGCAGTTTGTCCTGCTTCCTTTTAGCCAATGGGAGCAGATGTTCTTTTCAGCTTTCTGCATCTTCCATCTGAAACCAGAAGTTTCCTAAGGAGTAACTAATCCTGATGTACATACACACGGTGTGAAATGCAGACATTTTGCAAGCTAATATTGACATCAGAGAATCCTGATGTCTGGAGTGGGTCACCGTGCCTCGCTCAGAACAGATGTCTGGTAAAGGCCAGCATTTCCCCCCATTTTACCACCCTACCCCGCAGTGTCCCAGGACTAACCAGAGTCGGGGTGACCAGGTGTCTTGTCCTGATTAGCCTGGGGCTGAAGAGACCCTCGGAATGTAGGACTGTCAGTTTCCTAACCAGGAAAAGCCAGATAATGTTAATTTTTCAAGATCTTTCATGTACTTTTCTTATTCTGATCAGAAGAAGCAATTTAATGGCAATAACGAAATGAAGGAGAAGGGAATAAAGAACTGTCCACAGCGCTTGGACTTGGAGAGCTATGGGGTCTCTTCATCACTCTGGCAAGGGCCAGTAGGGAATATCTGTCCTGCTGAGACTAGATAATGCCGATCAGCCTACCTATCAGATAAATGGCATCACCCCGAAATGAAATTCACAGGCTGGGTAGGGAGTTGAGTGTTGACAGCCACATGGCCCAGGGGACCAGGCTTCTCCACTCTGCAGCTCGCTCAGCTCAGTGACATTGGCCCAGATCTTATAATCTCGTCTGTCAGGAAATCTCTCTAGGCTGCAGAGAGGGGGGTTGATGATTAATGGAGGAGAGGCTTCTTTTCACATCATTTACACAACTTTTATTAAATCCATGATGCAGACACTTTCCCCTGAGTGCTAAGGAATGGTGTCTGAATCTGGGCCTTGGTACAGGGCAAGCACTAGCTTTCTATACAAGCCTCCCCTGTATTCCCTCTGGTAGTACAACCACCCAACAGAGCTGATCCCTTTCCCTGTAGAGAAAGAATCCCCTAGAGTGCCTGGCACTGCTGAACCAGGCTGGCTGTACTAGACCCTGCATTCCAAGAGCAGAGGAGTTACCCTAGGACAGGACTCCCCCACGGTCTTCCCAGGGGATAGGAAACCAGTTTGTATGCAGTCTACCCCGGTCTTAACTTCTTGGAGGCCACCTGGCTCCTCCAGGGTAGATTATAACTGGAGATGACAGGGGTTCAGGGCTGCTTGGAACCCCTGGGCTGTCCCCACATGCCTGGGAAAAGGCACTGCTTGTGGCACACTGGCATGAGCAGAGCAGTGTGTGTCAGAGCAAAGTGGGTGTGGACAGAGTAATTGTGGAGAAATGCATTCTCCCCACGTCCACCATGTCTTTCTGGCTCCAGAATCATCTGGTGGCTGGGTGGCTGGTTATAACAGGGGGGCCCTCAGGGGATGGGGAGATTCAAGGTTCCTGCCCCACTATAGGAAGGGCGGAACTGAGTAGGTAGGAGTAGAAGCTGGAGAAGAGACTAAAGAAGGAAGCAGGATGGAGAGGGAGAAGGAGACCCGAGGAGGGCACAAGGAACAGAGAGACAGGTGAAGAAACCACACTTGCTCTCAGCCCTGCCTGTACTTTTACCAAGGACTTTAGAGACATGGAAGGAGACCCGTGGGGAGGCTGACAGTGGCAGCCTGTATCTGGACTTAGGTTTTGATTTTATTCCTTTCCTTCAAGACTTGTCTGGCCCCTTCTGTCCCTTCCCTGTGGGTCCCCACCAGGAGGTGCCCTAGATCGTGACAGGCTTTCAGTCCTGTTTGGCTGGACATTTACCCATGAGGGGATGGGTAACTGGGCGCTTGATCTGGAAACTATATTCTTTCCCATCTCTCTGTTGCACACTAATTATATTCAGGTTTCTTTTCCATTGAAGGTCTTATGCACTAGAGTTTGTGTCTTGATGCAGTGGATGACAGAACCCATACAGAGAGGGTTTGAGGGTCCAGATGTGCTCCTCACCCTGCCCTGTAGCATGGTGACTGGGCTGGCCTGTTCCTGCCTCCCCACACCTCCTGTTCCATGTCTTCCCTCATTTCATGCACATGGCACCACAGACCAGCCCCACCTTGTAGTTGGTGGAATGTGCTAAGGAGGCTGCTCCTGTGTAGGGCTCTGCCCGTCGGTGACTTTCAGTGCTGCTGTGTGGAAAGAGCTCTGCTGCTTATGATGTGCTTTAAGAGCCACGTGCACTCTTGACAATAATGGTGTTTACAAGTAATGAAAAGAGACAGTTTACTTTGAATGCAAAAACATACAGCCATTCTCTTTGCCCGGTAGACACCCATCCTGCAGTAAAACTCTTTTTAAATGATTTTTTAACCTGAAATAAGCACAAGTCTTCGTTTTGTCATCAATTTGAAATTCTTTTATTTTCAAGAATATAGATATATTCAAACTGATTTAATATGAACCAACCTAAGAAGTTGGCTTATTTTACATTTAAAATGGTTTTCTATTCCTGCTCACTGGCCTGTTAGCAATGTAATACAAATTAGTAGTCATACACATTAAGAAGTCAACAAAATGAGCACATTAATGAGGAGAAAGAGCAGGAGAATGGCTGGCTTAGGCCTCTTTTCTTTAGTAACAGAGATAAGCCCCAAGCAGCTGAACTCTTTTTCTTACCCACAACAGCTTCTCCTGGTGTGTTTTCCTACTTGAGAAGCCCCCCATCCTCCCCCGGCCCTGCTGTTCATCTGTGTGTGGATCTGTCTCTGGTCGCCTGCCCTCCGCAGTGGCACTTGTGGGACTGAGCAGGGCACCGGCTTCCCCCCAGGAGCTGTGAGTGGGCTCAGCTGGTGGCTGGGTCAGAGAAACCAGCTCTGTCTCCTTTCTCCCTTCTGGTGGTCAGGTCTTGGTCAAAACTCTCAGCCTCTTAGTGGGCTCGCCTCTGAGCGTGTGGAGGGCTGGCTGACTCTGCTTCTCCCGAAGCCCATGAGGAAACTTAGGCAGCAGCTGATTTGAAAAAGCTGTTCAGGTCACATGCCATCGCTCAAAGGAAAGCTTTTTTCAATTCATGTACTTCACTAAACAAATGCAAGATCCCCTTATTAAGTGATTTACATTTCTACCCAAAGAAACAGCAGCAAAACAAAAATGCTTGATTGCAAAAGAGATTTTCAAGCTTCAAACGACAGAGGCTGATGAGAGCAGCGTCCCAATCACTGTAGCCTCGCTGAAAACAAGCTCCACGATTTGCTGCCAGGCGATTTTCCTTCTCTAATAACCTAGTGTTTATCTTAATGTCAGAAAGGATGAACTGGGTAAATAACATCTACCGAAAATTTGAAAATATCAGACTCTCTGGGATGTTGGCAAGGACATGTTTTTATTAAAGTCCCACAAATAAAAGACATATGGAGTTTGTTTTTTGTTTTGCTTTGTTTTGGTTGTTAAGTCCTTTGATGACTGCATTAAACTGGAAATGGTCTGAAGTTAGGCAAGGAGGGGAAGATGCTGGTGTGGCTGTTCAGGACAAGGGCTCATCATACTGGCCAGAAGAAGCACAGAGAGTTTTCTAGGTCAGAAGTCTCACCTTCCTGAGGCTTGGCGGTTTGGTTTCCGGGGAAGAAGCAGGTCATTATCAGTCTCCATCAACCTTAGCTCAAGTCATCCGGGGACACAACAGTCCAGGGGAGCTCACAGCAGCAGAAGAGACCCGAGCAAGAATCTTGCAAGTAGCTCGGAGCCACCCATTGCCCGTGTTGCTCCGTGCACCGCTGAAAAGGGATTGGCCAAACTTTTCTCAAGCGTCTTCTCTTTTCAGAGCTCCCCTTTCAGGGACACCTGGCGAGTTTCCCCATGACACAGAGATTTTAGTTATATCCAAAGGGGCAGGATTATTATATGAAAAACAAAACAAATCAAAACAAAAAGCAAACGAGAGAAGACGATGTTTGCACAGACACAACCCACAACCGGGCAGGAATCTCCCGCTCTGAAAGGGACAGCTTTTTGAAAGGAGACGCCTGCGTTGGTCACAGGTAGGCAGGCATGCGGCCGCTTACCAGGACAGAAATTGCTTCTAGGGAGTGCCTAGGGTGTGGTTTGAAAGGACCAGGGATTCTCTGTGGTGGCCTCCATATTCACATCCCACCTCTGGTCTGCACTTCGGGATGCTTCCTGCAGCATCTGACACTTCTGTAGAAGTTGGCACCCAAGGCTTTTCCTTTTTGGAACTGGTTTAACAACTATGTTCATCATCTCTACCGCCACCTCCAGTTTCTGGCCTTGTGATGCCTCTGTCCCAAGCTTTGTGTTCTCAGCCTCCCTTCATCGTGACAATAGTCCTCCACCATCTTTCACAGCATTTACTGTTAGAAATGAACATTTCACTCACAAGTCTTGATTTTTCAAACGTAGTGCACTGTAGGGAACATAGAGGGCGCTCTTTTCCAGGGCAGTGCGATGCCTGTAGGGCAGTATGAGGAAGGGGGCCGGCTGTGCTGCTAGGTAGGGTAAAACTGGGGGTGAGGGGGCCTCCCTGGTGGCACAGTGGGTTAAAGTACAGCACTAAGAAGCTAAAGCCACTTCCGCATGAGTTCGATTCCCGCCTGCCCTGGAGGTGACCCACATGGCGTGGCAGACCTCTCCTGACCCGCCCGCTGCTCCCCTCAGCAGTGTACTTATTCAGTCGGCCTGTTCTGCTCCCCACTCTGTCTCTGGTGAAGCCCCTCGCCGCCCCTGAGCCTCTGGCCTGTACCCCAGTTGTGTATGCAAAAATAAATAAATCTTTTTTAAAAAAAAAAACTGGGGGTGAGGGTAGGTGGTTCTGTAGGGAGGTTCTGATGAGCCTGGAAGGTGGAGTGTGAACAGTTGTAACCTATCAATGTTACATATGTTGATCTGACTTCAGGCTTAGACCTGTTTAGCAAAACCCTAGATGCCAACATTGCTTTTATAACTCAGATTTCCTTCTCTTTTCCTGCTCTTTGTTCTCTTTCAATATGCAGTCACTGAATTTCTTTTTTTCCCTGCAAGAAGCTCTTCTCATGAAAGCAGGTGAAATCATTTGCCACTGTGTTCCTGGTTCTGAATTCTACATACTTAGCCAACTTTGTATTGAAAGCGCAAGTGATTTCACAGAGCTTCCATTGGGCATCTTGGTGGTCACATGTGTGTGCACATACATGCATGCACAGACATACGCACCCATGCACATATCTGGGTATGTGCACCCATGCATGCAATGCACACATGCACACATGGACACAGCCACACATGCACACACCACATATACAGAGCTGTAAAGTGTGGTCATCCCACCTCTCTGAGTCACTGAATATCCCTGCACTTTGTCAGGAGTGTCTCCTGAGCACCTCCCATCAGGAACACTTTATTCTCTAAGGCTCTAGCAAGAGCAGTGAGGTTTAGGCAGTGATGGATGAGACACAGGAAGCTGAGCAGATGACCCAGCAGATGGGCGTCTGAGCCAGTGTGAGCAGTTGACCAGGAGAGGGGCCTTGGTTGGGGTTGACTGTGTGGGAAATGGGGTGCTCGGGCCTCTTTTGCCTGCTTGTTTCCAAGCTGAGCATTCCCTGATGTCTATGGGAAAGGAGGGGAGGAGAAGCAAGGAATGTCCCATGATCCACTTACTTCTTTAGCTCTATCTCAAAACTTGCTTGGCACATGTTTGGTATACAAATGTATGGGTGGTTTTTTCAGTTTATTTTTAGTGATTTTATTAAGAGGAATTCTCACATCTGCATGCTTTATTCATCACCGTGTTCCTCCTAATTTATGTTCTAGTTTTTTCCTTGCAAAAGATGTAAAATCCATGCAGCAGATGAGCTGACCCATGCAGTTACACTGTCACCTCCAGTTTAAAAATCTGCGAACGGATTCACGGTGTGTTTTGTGTGCTGGCTACGTGCTCGGTGTTGTCAGAGGCAAGAGGACTAGAACAGATTTTGCTTGTTAACAGGAACAAAGGAATAGCTACTGCCTTTGTCCTTGGATCTTATAGTTCAGATGGGGACACACCACTGGTCAATCGTTCCATAACTTAGTAAAATTATAGCAATACTCAACCATGCCCCGAAGAAGGAAATGGTCCCAAAGGGGCAGAGGCAGGGAAGGATAGAACATTCCAGGCTAGTAAATGGTCCACAGTGGTTCTGCAAAGGAGAGAATATGGAGGAACCAAGAAATAAAGGCAGAGACATGAGATAAATTGCAAAGGTAGGGCCAAGTCCAGTAACTTCTTCCTTATCCTGGAGATAATGGAGTGTTGGGGGCTTTGAAGAGTAGAAGATAGGAAGAAACTTGTTATCTTAAGGGAGGTCTGGCTCAGGCTGCAGGCGAGGCAGGGGTGTCCCAGGAAGACACATTGTCAAGGCAAAGTGTCCACCCAGGTCTGTTTCCTTTCAGCTGTATGTCTGTCTGTTTCCTTTCAGCTGTCTCCCTGTCCAGTGACATAGGGACATTTCATTGTCACCAACCTCTAATTGGACAATCTGTGGATTGCCAGGACCTCAGGACTCCTGAATGTGAAGGTTGGGCAAGCCATGTGCCTTGATTCCCACCCATTTGCACGTATCTCACACAATAGCAACTAACACAGAGAAACAAGAGTTTAAGTGTTCAGTGTTTGGCAGCGTTTCCTGTCTTTTCTGCTTTCATTCTATCTTAATAACCAATCTCTTAAATTTATTTTTTAGTTTAGTGTGATGCTATCGACATGGCACTCCAGCTAAATCCAACTCAAGAATCACATGTAAATTTTTTCCCAGTGACAATGAAAACATTCAACTACAAGTGCAGAACCTCTTGACAAAGCTTTTAATACAAACAGTAAAATAAAGACCTTAAATTATGTTCATGGATTAAAATGCATTCTCAATCCATCTTCATATATACTCACACAAGAAGATCTCAGACATTGGTGAATGTACAATGAATAATTGAAATTATTTAATTTGATAAATGACTTTCTATTCTTATTTTTCAAGGTCCCACAATACCTCTGTGGCTTTAGATCTATCACTGAAGCTTTGTTTTCACAGCATACCACATTCTTCATTTTCCCTTCAAGAACCTCCTCCAGCTGAACTACTGCCTGAGTAGTCTCAGGCATATCCACATCTGCTCTTTATGTCCTTGGGTCTGCTCTGATTCCCACTCACCCACCAAGACTGTCTTGATTCCTCAGGAAGGCCTTGCTTCTCCTGTGCTTTGTTATGCCACTTACGTAAAAGCCATCACCCATCCATCCATCCATCCATCCATCCATCCATCCATCCATCCATCCATCCATCTGTCCGTCCATCCATCCATCATCATCCTTCTCCATGTATCCATTCATCAATCCATCCATTCACACACACATCCTCCCACTCACCCATCCACCCTTCCATTCATCCATCCATCCATCCTTCATCCGTCCATATATCCACCCCATCCATCTATGTATAAGTGTGCCTGTATTTGACTGCATATAAACACATATATCCAATTAGCTGTTCATTACTTTACCAAAGAAAAGAGAAAGTTATGACATTTGCAAGGGAAAAGTATGATATTTATACTTATTTATAAATGTCCTATAATGTGCAAATTGTAAGCATTGTCTTTTAAGATTGTATGTGTTAAGTGCTGACCTATAAATTGCAAGACACATGAAAAGGAGGAGAAAGAAGTGCTCTTTCTCCTCAAGGACCTTCTAGTCCCAATTGACTGTATACGTAGATAGGCATATTATATATTTATGTCTAATCTTTTGATATAATATTATTTATGTATCTATCTATATATAATCGCCTTATACATATGATTTAATTACTGCAAATAAACAAAAATACTTTAAGAAAATCCTCAAAGATACTGCAGTCAATACTATATTCATTTTGAGATAAAAAGAAACATGTAAGAGGAAACAATAATGCACCTCAAACAGCTGGAGACCTTTCACAGTGGCTGGGGAAATCCATCTTGTGTTTCGCTGAACTGAGCATCAAATTCTGGCTTAAAATAAAGATAGTTGAGTGGTTCAGATGCTCTACTGGTGAACTAAGTGCCTGAGAGTGGCCGCGAGCTGTCTCTGCACAGACTGGAGAGGCAGGACAACTGTCGAAGGGAGACAGGATGACTGGGTGCCCCACTGGGTAGGCAACTGTGCTAAGAGTCTGGGATAATCAGAAATTTTTATTGCAAACTCCATTTATAATGAAAACGGCTGAAATCCACAGTTTCCTCATAGGTCAAAGGCAGTAGGAGATGATGCACTATAATAGAATCGCCTGGATTCCCTGCAGGCATCTTCAGCCTCTTTTCATCCACAAGGTTAGCTCTGCAGGGAAATTACACTTTTCAGTTTCCTCCACTTTGGAATCAGCAATTTACGCGTCGCATGCAACTGGAGAAAATAACAGAAAGAAAATGGGTCATTTTGTGAGCTGGTCATGGCTGCTTCCAGGGTGCCGATTGTGACATCCGTCATCTGTGTTCTCATGTGGGAAGCCAGTTCTTTCCCCTCTCTGTCAGGATTTGCTGTGTGACACCATGATAGTCATGTTTTTAAAGACTTACTTGTTTTGTCATAAAGCAGGCAGGGAGCTAAGTCAAAACCAAGCATGGAGCTGAGTGAACAGGGAGGATTCTGTGCAGCAGAGTCTGAGAAAGAAAGAAATTTTACCTGGACTGAGTTTTCCTCTTGAATCTTTCTTCTCTGACATAATTGAAACTTGCAGATTATTTTCCATCTGAATTACTTGAAAATGAAAGTGTATAGGGTGCTCCCCAGGAAAAGGGGAAGTTCCAAATTCCCTGCCACACCCAGAAGTAGGGTGGAGCTGGGCAGAGAGAAGAGAGGAATCTGGAGAGGAGAATGAGGAGGGAGGAAGCAGAATGGAGAGCCAGTGGGAAGCCTGAGGAAGCCACATGGAACAGAGAGAGGCATGTGAAGAAGCAGCTCTTATTTCTTGGCCCTGAACTGGTTGAAACAGATGTGGGTGAGAGATCCATGGGGAGGTGACTATTGCAGCGTTTATCTTGATTTTGATTGTGCTCTTTTCCTCCCAGACACTTCTGGTCATTTCTGACCCTTTTCTATGGGTTCCTGCTAGAAGGTGCTTTAGCCTTATGACGGGCTTTCAGGCCTTGCTTTGGGCCAATCCCATTTGGGTGGACTTTTGCCCACGAGGGGATGGGTCACTTCAGGTGTTTGATTTAGAAACTATATTCTTTGTCTTTTCTGCATTGCACACTTACTGTATTAAAGTTCCTTTTCATTAAAGTCTTCTTGTTTGTCTTGATGTGGTGGATGGCAGACCCTATTTAGAATGGGCAGGTTTGGGGTTCAGGGGTGCCCCTCTCCCTGCCTTGTAACAAAAAGAGACATCTGTGAAATGAGTTTAGTGCCGTTCGTGTTTGGTCAGGTGTGAACAGTGTGACCCTTGCTTGTCTGAATCTGATGTGTGTGTATCAGATGCCTTGTTTTACTGAAGATTGAGGGAATCATATGTGTGTGTCACTCACTGTCAGTTCATGAACTTCATTCCTGCTTTATTAAACTCAAGTTCTCTTACACTGGCAGTGATGACCGTCCCATGAGAGCATGACTCTTGCAAAAACATCTTCTGTCTCTGTGGGAGAGAAAAGGAGGAAACACTGTTAACAGGGTGTTTCCTAGGAAAAGGGGATATTAATTTTGCTTGTGCTCTTTCCCTCCCAGACTTATCTGGCCATGTCTGACCCTTTTCCATGGGTCTCGGCCAGAAGGTGCTTTAGTCTTGTGGCAGCTTTCAGGACTTGCTTTGGGCCATTCTCTTTTGGGTTCACTTTTGCCCACGAGGGGATGCATAGCTTCAGGTGTTTGATTTAGAAGTTATATTCTTTGTGTTTCGTATTGTATACTCACTGTATTAAAGTCCCTTTTCACTAAAGTTTTATATGTTTTGTCTTGACGCGGCTGATGGCAGAGCCCACGTACAGCAGGCAGGTTTGGAGCTTCAGGGGTGTGCCTCTGTTAGAGTCTGAAATCACCCGGTTGCCTCCCGCGACAAAGGACAGGACCAGAGATGCACAAGCAAGTGGCGTTTATTAAGCCAGCTAGCTGGGGTCAAGCTTTCTTGCAGGCACGCAGGCCACACAAGGGGAGCGAGACCCCGATCAGAGAAATGCCAGGGAATATATAGGCCTCATCAGCCGTTACATGCGTCACAGCCCGCGCAAATCCAATCCAGCCAGCAAATCCAAAGACCAACTACATCAAAACAGCTCAACCACACAAGGGCATGTCCTCCAGGAATAGACTCCTCGACAAGCTCCAGGAACCACCACCGGGACTCAGCTCCCGCCCACATCCCCTTAGGGCCTAGGGTGGGAGCCACAGAGGGGCCCAACACCCCTCTCCCTGTCCTATAACAGACTTGGTGTCCTGTAACAACACCAAGGTGTCTGGGGCTGAGCCCCAGTTCCTATTTCATGGATATAAAATGCTGGGGTACTCCAAGTAGCCCTGTACTTTAGTGGTGGTGTGAGCTGCCCAGGGCCTGATAGCCTGCAGGAGGAAAGCAGGCCTCACCGGCTGCGCCCTCAGATGGAAGCAGCACTAAGGTGCTGTGAATTGAGATGAATGGGAAGCCGAGTCCCAGGCAAGAGTCATGATGATGCCTGATGAAGCGGAGGAGCAGGGGGACCCCAACTGTTAAGGGGAAAACCCCATTTTGCCTGTTCTAAGAATCTAACTATGAATGTGCACAAAAGGAAGTGGTCACGCGGTGCTCAGAGACCCTCAGTCAGTGAGAGACTCCGAGGGACTAGAGAGAGCTGGGCAAGAAGTGGGGGAAATGACTTCCCAGCCTCTCGTAAGCAGATGTCAGGCCAAACGTACAGGGCCCAGAGCTGCAAAGCTGCCGGACAACAAGGCCAGGGGCCTCCAGTCGTGGTGGGTCAGGGCTCAGGAGGCTGAGTGGGAGACATCTGAAGTCCATTGGCTCTTCCAGGCTGGATAGTCAACTCCGGGCTGGGCTGACAGCTGCACTCATCCAGAAGAGCCCTCCCGCTGTAACTGGGTGGTCCCTAGGAGAAGGGAAGTTCCAGGTTCCCTGCCCCACCCAGAAGGAGGGTGGAACTGAGCAGAGAAAAAGGAGAGAGAAGAAGAGAGAAAGAAGGCAGAAGGCAGAAGGCAGATGGAGAAGGAGACCTAAGGAGGCCACATGGAGCAGCAAACATGTGATGAAGAAACCGGGCTTGTTTCCTGACCCTGGACTGGTTAAGGCAGATGTGGGTGAGATACCTGTAGGAAGGTGACCATGGCAGTGTTTATATTGATTTTGATTTTGCTCTTTTCCTCCCAGACTTGTCTGGCCATTTCTGACCCTTTTCCATGGGTCCCGGCCAGAAGGTGTTTTAGTCTTGTGGCGGGCTTTCGGGCCTTGCTTTGGGCCAGTCCCTTTTGGGTTGACTTTTGCCCACGAGGGGATGGGTAACTTCAGGTGTTTGATTTAGAAGTTACATTCTTTGTGTTTCATATTGTATATTCATTGTATTAAAGTCACTTTTCACTAAAGCTTTATATGTTTT
This sequence comes from Condylura cristata, assembly GCF_000260355.1. Classification (NCBI taxonomy): domain Eukaryota; kingdom Metazoa; phylum Chordata; class Mammalia; order Eulipotyphla; family Talpidae; genus Condylura; species Condylura cristata. The sequence continues at coordinate 36,919,874 of NW_004567105.1, forward strand.
GTCTTGTTGCGGCGGATGGCAGAACCCACTTAGAGCAGGCAGGTTTTGGGGCTTCAGGGGTGCCTCTCTCTGAATTGAGGTGCCCTATAACAGATTTGTTGCCCTATAACACCGCCACAGCCAGGGCCCAGGCCTGGGAGCGACCCCTTCTTGTGTCTCCCCTTCTTTTGTGTTTCCTACTGGTGTGTGTTCCCCTTACCTTTCCTCCTTCCCAGCAACCCTCTCCTGGAAGTCCGGCGCATGGCAGGCTGGGAGTTGCAAGGAGGTCTCTGAGAGATTGGGGTGTGGAATGGGGGGATGGCACCCCCCCATTCCACTGGCAACACCCCTTCCACTGGCCACACATCTTGTAACATTTTGGGTAAAAGAATAAATAAAATAAAATGTTCTCATAGCAGTGCTTCTCAATCAGGAAACATCTGGTGACATTTGGAGACATTCTTGGCTGTCACAGCTCAGGGTTGTGCTGGAGTTCAGGGGTGGATGTGCTGCAGGATGGGGTGTCTGACAGGAGGCAGCCACCACTGGCCCAGCCTAAATAGCCACACCCCCAGCTGGGGAGCAAACGGGATGAGCATCGTGAGGTTCCCTTCCTTCACAACCTGACTCAGATCCAACATGTGGCTTCAGAACTTTTTTTCCCATTTCCTCAATCCTTGTTCTTACTAGCCAGCACGTTTGCTTTGTTTAATAGTCAACGCTGGCAGAACTTCCCATCTGACTATAGTGTTTATGTCTTACCAGTCAGGATTCATCATCATTCATTTATTCAAGTAATATTTATGAAAGGTTCCCTAAGAGCAGTGAATAAAAGCCCTACTTACGGGGCCTTAAAAAAATGGCACTGGGTCCTTGCTGGTGGCACTGCGGGTCAGGATGAAGCACTGCAAGCCAGCCGCAGCCACTTCAGTGCAAGTTCGATCCCTGGCCCCCGAGGTGACGCACATGGTGCGGCAGACCTCTCCTGACCCACCTGCTGCTCCCCCAGCAGTGGACTTCATGGATCTGGCTGTTTTGCTCCCCACTCTGTCTCTGGTGAAGCCTCTCACCACCCCTGCACCTCTGGCTTGTACCCCATGCAGCTCATTGGTTCAGTAGGTGATTGTCCTTTCCAGTCACCTAAGGCTGAAGTTGTCTCCTTGTCCAAGGAATCTCCTTAAAAGTGGAGTTTCAAAACTGGCTCATTTTTGCTGCGAAAGTCCCTGAGGAGATGTAGTAGACATCTGCCGTTTTGGCAACCAGGAGATCTGAATCTTAAGAAAAGGTACCAACAATCCAAGACCCATTAGCAATTATTCTTGGCACCACATCAGGATCTGGTATGGGGAGGGTGCAGCCAGCCCTGGCACGGTTCCCTGGCTGGTTCCCACTGCCTGGCGCTCTCGCTTGCTGGCATTCCCCAAGGCTGGTTTCCCATCTTTCTTTTATCCCAGAGAGCCAACCCACGCCTTTCTCACCCATTCCTTTCCTACTTGCATTAGAAACGAGAGTTGCTTCTGTCATTTGCCACCAAGAATGTGGTGGGCAACAGCACATGGATAAAGAAACGGGAGTGGTGGAGCAGGTCACCTAATGCAGGATGCTGCTGAAGAGCAAGATCCTGGCCTGTTTATTGATAAAAAGGGGATGTAGAAACGGAAAAAGTAGAGGAAGGAGGGACAGGATAGAACTGTATTATCTTGGTATTTGGGTCCAGCCCTGATTCCCCAGTTAGGATTTTAATAAGGCGTTCCACTGATCAGCTTCTGGGGTCCTTTGTTATACATCAGTCAACAGCCTCCTCTCCCCACCCCACCATGTCCCCAGTTATACCTCGTGACGTATAAGTCAGGAGTAAGTTTATGCATCTGTCCTCAGCCCTCCCTGCCGCCTTGTTCCGGTCATACCTCTTGATGCACACCCCTCTCTGGGTGATCCAGCTTTATGCTCTTAATTGATATCAAAGTCACCTTGTAGGGCTGGGCTCTTAGGACCGGCAGTTCTGACCTTGCTTTGTTACAGAACTGGAGGGAACAAAATGGAGGCTGGATAAGCCGTTTAGGTTTGGCAGACCCACAAATACTCATTGATACAGAAAGTGAGCGAGCACTGTCCTTCAGCAAGAGGGTGGTTCAGCTGCTCCTTGCGCGCCAGCCCCGAGTGGTGTGCTGTGTGCCTGGCTCAGTATTCCGCTGAGGGCTCCGATCCATTGTGAGCCTGCCCTGTTTATGCTGGCACTACAACTGCTCGCAAACATTGCTGCTGGTGAACATTAGCAGTCCGCATTATCTAAACCATGCAGTGAAATTCTGAAATTTTCAACATTTTCTCCTGTAATTTGCAGAAATGCAGAAACCTGTAAGAAATATGGAGGCATATAAACAGGTCAGGTTATTTCCTTTTGAAAAGCACGTATAACAAAACCATTCAAAATTGAATGGAAAGCAAATGATACGTGATGGGGGCCAAACTGGCTTTGTTTTGATGACTGGGTAGGGGTTTTGCTTTTTATTCTGTGCACTTGAGAACTACAGAATGGATAATTTGTCTTCTTACTTAGAGCCACATAACTTCTCCTACACTTTGAAACTGAAATAAAGACGTGGAAATCTGAGCTGTTAATAAAAGGACGGGTGTTGCCCACATAGGACACCAAGAGAGAAAGAGATGGCTTCAGACACCAGGAAAATATAGAATATCTCCAAGAATCCTCCTGTTCCTTAGATTCTATGTGAGGTTGACTAGAAAGGAAATGTGGCAGTTGAAATTTCTGGAATGGGGTAACTATTTTGCTGAGGAATAACTATGAGCAGAGCTCGGTCACATAGACTCTGGTTTCTATGTTAAGCATTTGCTCTCAGGGACCATTTTCTCCCCACCGCCACCTCTTTTTTTTAAAGTCACCTAAATTTTGACATACAAAACTTTACAGGTAAAGAGGATGATAAGATATGTAGGTTATGTTGAGATGGCTGTAAAACCCCATTTGGAATAAGTGGTGGTTCTTTTTTAAACATATGGGGGAGGGCCCTCCCTGGTGGTACAGTGGGTTAGGAAGCAGCACTGAAAGCTAAACACAGCCGCTTTAGTGCGAGTTTGATCCCCAGGCCCGAAGGGGACCCACATGGTGCAGCAGACCTCTCCTGACCCACCCGCTGCTCCCCTCAGCAGTGCATTTCAGTACATTTGCCTGTTCTCCCCACTCTGTCTCTGGTGAATCCTTTCACTGCCCCTGAACCTCTGACCTGTACCCCAGTTCTGTATGCATAAATAAGTAAATCATAAATCTTAAAAAAAAAAAAAGTATCTGGGCACTCATCAGTTAGCTTGGTCATTGCCAGCACTACAGATGTATATATTCCTCCTCCCGAGGGCAGCTGAGCAAGCCCTATATAGAGGGATTGCTTTGCAGATCTCTTCTTCTGGACCTTTCAGGTGTGTTCATAGGTCTGAACATGCCTTTTTCTGTTTGGGTTCCATTTTCAATATCTCATGTTTATATTCAACTTGAAATCTATCTAATTTTCTAAAATATCTGGCTTTAAAATAGGCTGTGGGGTTTAAATGGAAGACCAGGGCTGTTCATGTAAAATAATAACTAGGCTTTTGGCTCCCTGAGTCTTTTATGGATTTGTCACTCTCTGAGTTATTTGGTGACACCACTCACTTTTTTCTGCCAGGCAGAGCACCACTGAATTAGAATAATGGCTTTTGCTTCCAATTAGACTCTGTATGACCCTGATTTACCTTAATAACTGAATAAACGGGGAAATGCAATGAAGTACAATGCTTTATAATGGACCTGTCTCCCCACCACTTGTTTTCATGAGATTGCACATTGGGTCCTAAGGGAAAGTACTTAACTCTAGGACACTAAGCAAAATTTAGGCGTTGCATTTTTAAATAATTGCTCACTAAACAGAAATGCATAACATCCTCAGGGAAGATGTGGGAGTAAATGTGATTTTGCTTGACCCTCTTTTGAAATGCGCAAAAATGAGCAAACATTGTTGGACTAGAGATTTATTTAGTAAGGAAGATGGCACAAATGTTATTGAATAAGAAGACAGAGCAGGGCAGGACCATCGGCTCTTCATCTGAGCCTCCAGACTCCGCCTTCGGGTTCCATTAACCTAGTGCAGGGGATGGCATTCTCTTACCCAAGATCTTGATATTTCTACTGTCACACATTTCATGCTCCTCCTTAAAATTTCAGAGGACCAGGCCCTCCCTGGTGACGCATCGGGTTAAAGCACAGCACTAAGAAGCTAAAGCCACTTCTGCAAGAGTTCAATCCCCACCCTGGGAGGTGACCACATGGCGTGGCAGACCTCTCCTGACCTGCCCGCTGCTCCCCTCAGCAGTGTACTTGGTCCATCTGCCTGTTCTGCTCCCCACTCTGTCTCTGGCGAATCCTCTCACTGACCCAGCATCTCTGGCCTGTACCCCAGTTCTGTATGCATAAATAAATAAAACTTAAAAAAAAACTTGTGGTATAATGGGTTAAAGCACAGTTTTATGAAGCTATTGCAGCCACTGTAGCAAGAGTTCAATCTCCTGCCATCAGGGTCGCAGCAGACCACTCTTGACCTGCCTGCTGCTCCTCTCAGCAGTGTATTTCAGTCAGTCTGCCTGTTCTGCTCCCCACTCTGTCTCTGGTGAATCCTCTCACTGACCCTTCTCCTCTGGCCTATATCCCAGTTCTGTATGCATAAATAAACTATTAAAAAAAAAACAACTTCAGAGGACCCTTGTCATGTTCTTTCTTGCCTAGAAAAAGAAATATTTCCATGCCTTTCCATGCCCCTGTGAAGGCCATTAACTCAACATCATTATTTGTCTTCCCGCATGTTCCTAATCTATCTCTGAGCAACTTTTCCTGCAACTTACTCCACTCTTTTAAAACTTAGTGCATTTTAACCACATACTAGCTTTCTGTCCAGAGCCCACTCAAATCTTTGGACGTGGTGAGCGTCTTCCTATACATTTGGAGTACTTTCACATTAGATATAAAACAAGTTAAAGATAGAGAGAAAAGCAAGTTTGGAAACAAAGCTGTTCCGATGAAAATTCCAGATACATCTTTAGGACAGCTGCACAACAGCCAGATCCTTGAAACAAAGACAAATAACTTTCCTGGTTCTCGAAGTTTTGCATGTCTTTGTCTCTAAAACCAGGCATGCACACGTTGCGTGGGCCCTGCAGGGTCTGCAGGGAGTGCTGAGGCAGGGAACTCAGTGGAGGGCAACGTCACAGGTGTGTCACCTGCCTTCCTTGAGCTTGAGCCTAGGCTTCCTTGAGCCTGGGCCTGCTCTCCTGTCCACTCACCAGCCTGTAGTGTGCTGGGCACTTGTACCCTGTGGCCAGTACTTGCTGATGTCTAAGCTGTTCATCCTGTTTATTGCTCTCCTTGGCTATAGAACACAGTCGAGAAGGGGATCACACTTATTTCCCTGAAGGGCGTTTAAGTAATTGACTTCATCACCCATTCCACATACAGTTCACTCCTTTTGAAGATGAAAGACACTAGATGGTAAAAGTCTGAAAGACTTTTGCACATAATGAGCATGTTGGTTTTGCCATGGATCTCTTTTTTATTTTTCCTAATTTAAATCCTTGAGACTGTTACAGGATACTCCAGAGTGGCCTGGGCCGCCTGTCTGTGGGGCCTCACCTGCATGCTCAAAATTCAGTTATACTGCAGGCACACACAAAAGGGTCAATAACGGGTTTATTTACAAAAGGGGAAAGGAATAGGAAATAGCCCAGGGAAAGAGAGCGAGATACAAAGTAACTGGAATACCTTACAGGCTGGGCTGATTGAAAACACCAAGTCATTTAGTTTAAAAAATAAAAACAAAGGCATCATTTTGCAAAAGTGCTCTAGAAATAAGTGTCTTTATATTACAAGTTAAGAGTAAAGAAATCCCTCTTAGGCACTTGGCTGGGCCTTGTGTACCATTTGCAGAAGGATCTGGTCTCAGTGGAGTGGGACTTAGGCATTTGGGGTGGTCTTCGCTCTAGACATTTATCTGCACTTGCTTTCCTTAACTTTGTGATTTCTTAAAAACCTGTGGCTCCTCCCTAAATGTAGAGTTGAAACAGGGTGGTCCTCAGCAAAGGGAAATGTTCCTTATTCCCTGCCCTACCTGAGGAGGAGGAGAAGCTGGAGAGGAGACTGGGGAAGGGAGAAAGGAGGTTGGGGAGCCAGAAGGAGACCTGGGGGAGGCACATGAAGCAGAGACATGTGAAGAAGCTTCTTGGTCCTGGACTGGTTGGAACAGATGTGGGGGAGAGACCCATGGGGAGGTGACTATGGCAGCTTTCATCTTGATTTTGATTTTGCCCTTTTCTTCCCAGACTTGTCTGGCTGTTTCTGACCCTTTTCTATGGGTTCTCTTCGGAAGGTGCTTTCGGCTTGTGGTGGGCTCTTGGACTCTGCTTTGGGCCAACCCTGTTTGGTTGGAAATTTACCCACAAGGGGATGGGTAACTTTGGTTGCTGGATTTGGAACTTTATTCTTTTATGCAACACACTTTTCTGTGTTGCATACTAATTATATTAAAGTTATTTCCATTGAAAGTCTTACACATAAAGAGTATGTTTTGTCTTGATGTGGCAAATGGCACGGACAGGATTGAGGCTTCTGGGGTGCCCCTCTCCCTGCCCTGTAACAATATGAATGTACCAACCTGAAGGACTCAGGTAGGAGGTCATCTCTGGCTTTTTTTTTGTGGAAAAGGTGCCATTGGCAGAAGTGTTTGATAGTAAACAAAGCCTGCGGCAGCCCATAGGGTCAGGAGGTTTGATTCATTCTGACACAAGGGAATCCCAGTAATTTAACTAACCAAAATTTCTGTTTCACTCAGACCTGGTAAACCTCCATCTCTCTTCTTACCTGGCGTTGGACCCTCTATTGCATCACTGGTGGGCTCAGGTAGAATGTTAACATCTCACGCAGCTTCAGGGCGTGGCTTATTCACACACTTGTTGACTTGACTCCAGCTCTTGCTGCTTTTGTTAGAAATTGGGAAGCACAAGAAGGAAAAGTCCTGATTCAGAAATGCAACTCCATTGAGTTCTCAAGGGAGAGTCCCGCGTAGTTGCCTAATTTAAAGAGACTCACTTAAGGTCAGGAGGATTCCTTCATTCACGATAACCTCATGGAGGTTGTCAGAGCCTGGAAAGCATGACTCTCTGTTCTAACGTAGTGGTTGTTCATACAGTGGGGTAAGTGAATGACTAAGTGTTAGGGGCTGTGGTGGGACCTGGGGTCACAGCAAAAGTAATAACAGATTTAAATCCTGCCCTCCTCTCACCTAAGCTTCTAAAAGGATGAGGCAGTAAACAACTAACTGACATGCCAGAGCTAAGTTATGTTAGGATACATATTGGTTACTTTTGAGGGCTCATGCTTATACCTGAAAGTCATAGTGGCTGTTGGCCTGGTATCAGTCAGGATGTGGCTGTAACGGCCTATTCCCAGTATCAAAACTTGTAGAAGGGGATCACCAGTTTGGGACAAAATTCCAGGGGCCCCAGCAGTCCACTCCTAAGGAAAGCCCCTCCCCAAATCTCCCAGGGGCCTGAGTGTGTATGCGTGGAGGACACTGGCCCATGGCATTCTGAATATAATGTAGTTTGGGGGGTATCCCAAACAATTCATTTTGATGATCTTTTCCACTGAGGTTTGCACAATAGCGATAGAGTTTTAAAAATAGTGTGGGAAGAAGTCTATAACAGCTTTCAATGAGTGTGAAATAATTTTGAAGTAATAGAGCTATGTGTCCATCTTATTGGCAGCAATTTTAGCTTCTCAGTGGTACATAGCCACTCAGTTTCTGTCATTGATGGTAATGTTTGTATATTTAATGGCAGTAAGTGCTTTAGAGAATGCTTAAAATATAGGGTGCATGGGGGGGTTGTTTTCAGTTTTAATTGGAGTAGGCAGAGAAGCTGATTAGAATGTGACTTTAAAAAAATTTGTTTCTCACTGTTAAAAGAAATACAAGAAGACACCATGAAATGGAAAGACATCCCCTGCTCATGGATCGGGAGAATTAACATCATCAAAATGGCCATCCTG
>NW_004567105.1:36929385-36942907 GCF_000260355.1 Condylura cristata
GGGAGGGAAATGCACGGGACTATGGTGGTGGCACAGGGGTGATTTGGTGATGGGAAACCCGTGGGGATTACAAAAAAAAAAAATTTGTTTCTATTTATGTATATAAGAACTGGGGTGTAGGCCAGAGGTCCAGGGGTGAGAGGATCAACCAAACAGAGTGGGTACAGAACAGGCAGATTTACTGAAATACACTGCTGATGGGGAGCAGCAGGTAAAATAGGAGAGGTCACGCCCTATTTGAGTCACCTCCTTAGCCAGGGAGGTGCTGTAGTGCCTGGCAATAGCTTGATAGAGTTGAGACTTAGCCTCTGCACAACCAAAGAAGCCTTAGAATGTGACTTTAAATAAGACTTGAGCTGTGCAGAAAGCTGGGAAAAGAGGGCTTCAGGTGGAGTGCAGACCTGGTGTGAAGGTCTCAGCAGAACTGGCCTATCTGAGAAACAGCAAGGAGGTCTTGAGGCTAAGGTACAATGAGCAAGGTGGAAAGTATAGGAAATGAAGTTGAAAGTCATGGAGGGCCAGCTCACTGGGGCCCTTTAGGAGGTTGTGAGTTCATGTTGTGAGATAAAAACATTTCCATGTTTATCGTCCGAGGACTTTTTGTAGAGATATAGCATGATATAGCCTTCATATTTAAAGGATGTTTGCTCAATATAAAAGACCGAAAAGAGACAAAGACAGAACCAGGGAGTCTGACCGGGGGTCTCATCATGACCCAGGTAGGGGATGGAAGGTGCTGGTGTGCAGGTATCAGGAAAGCAATTGGGAACTCAACTCCTTGGCAGTAGATACTGTTGAAAAATTGTTAGAGGCTAGTGTAAGTGATGCAAACACTCGGTTTAGCCCTTTAGGAAACAGGCAGTCTCCTTCCGAGCAAAATGGGGTAGAAGCCAGCAAGCTTTCATAGGATAAAGCAAGAACAAGGGAGAGAAAAATAGAAACTGTCTGCTTGACTGAAGCCACATGTCAACCTTGTTGGGATGAGAAGGTGTAGAGTTGGCTGTGGGGCTTGGCTAACTGAGTGAGCTGCTTCTGGGGAACACACAAGTGATGTGTGTGGCAGGAATGGGTCCATCTTGGGTCTACAATCCAGAAGGTTTTACTGGTAATTTGGATAAAGAATGGGAGGAAAGAGAACATCCATCCTAGCCATTACAAGGATCAAGTTGGCAGGAATAGAAAGGGAAGACATAAAGGGCTAACCAGAGATCACTTTAAACATAGTAAGACTGAAATGTCTATCAACCATTCCAGGGGAGATGCCATATCAACAACCAGATGCAGGGACTGGAATTCTCACAACCTGTCCTTTGCCAAAATCTCCCCATCTTTCGATAATAGAGTGGAGTTTGTCCTTTGTAGCTCTGGTGAAAAGCTTGAATTTATATTGGGTCCAGTGTTCAAATAAATAAGCAATAATCCCGAACTTCTTATGTGTTCAAAATCAAGTCCTAGAGAACACACCTAATGACAAAATCTGTCAATTCTGGGTTGCAATGTTAATAGGTAAAACTGCTGCAGAAAAGAGTTATTATTTAAGTTGAATACACAAATTCTAGGAGCCAGCCATTCCACACCAACATTTATATCCAAGAGAAAATCTTGCCAAGTACATTAGAGTGGGCATAAGAATATTCATAATAGCATTTATTGTAGTAGCAAACGTTGGGAAAATCCAAAAGCTTATCAACAAATAGCCCAATAACCTAATAGCGATGAAATATTATACAGCAATCAAAATGCTCTATGGCAAAATATAACACTATGTACTGATCAGCAATATACCATATTTCATCTGTTCTGATATGTGCTGTTTTTCTTATAATATCCCAGAAATATTAGCTTCTTTGCAGGATTTTTTTTATTAGTGCTTGCACCAGTTATTAAGGTGTTGTCCCTTGTATGAGCTGCATTGTGATACTAACCCTAAGAGATTGCCAGTCTCACTGGTATTTTGCTAACTCTACCTTCTGAAAGCTTTGTCAGCAGGGGAGGCTGCCAAAGTAGGCTTCAGGGTAGAAGAGGAAGAGGGCCTTGCTCACCTGTTGGCTTCTTGGCCTTCCTGTTCCATCAGCTCCACGGGCCACTGTCCTTCACAGCAGTGACAGAGCATTCCTGTAGCAGCAGCTGAACCCAGCTTGTCATTTTCCATTGCTTGAAGACCAATTTGGTCACACCCTTTCATCAGAGAGCCACCCCTCCTCACACTCCTGGCCCACAGCCCCAGGACTCCCTCCACCAGGCCCAGCATCACCAGAGAGATGTTCCCTTTTCCGGAGGTCTCAATACTTCCCCCGAACCCCAACAACCGACCCCTCTTCTAAGCCTGTCCCTAGGTGTCCTTTATTTTATAAGCCACAGGGGACAGCTGCTTCTTCCTTCAGTTTCTACTTCCACGATGACTGAGATTGTTTATATGGAAAACAACTTTCCAGCTGGCACCAGTGTGTTAAAGCAGATTCCTCTGGTCAAATAGCAGCTGTGGTTTCTGATTCATACAATGGGACCTAAATAACCAGGCCTCTTCTAATTCATGAAAACTTCAGAAAATCATAATCTCAAAATACCTTTATATAAACTTAACAACAAATGAAACTGTATATTAGGATGAGTCAAACATTATTTAGGGTCATTCTTACCTCTCCTAAAGGAAGGTAGTGATATGGCTTCCTGTGGATGGAATAAGCCATAAGCTCCTAGTTCTTACAGCTGGATTCATGTGCTTTTATGTTATTACATAAATCATACCTGCCTACCTTTGTGGAAACATCAATTATAATACATTCTGAACATGTAAAAGCACATGTACACATGAAAGCGTACCTAAAAACAGAACTCTTGAGCATCAGTGAGGCTGTAAGAACTCTGCTTAACCCAATCTTCTAAACATGATGTGAAAATAAGTGAGGCTATTTCCATTTTTACTTAAATTAAGGTCTGGCTGAATAGGAAATCCTTGATTCCCTTCCGGAATGGACTGTCACAGTCTGTGTCTTCGCTGTCCTCGGTACTGAATGTTCCTGAGTAGATCACAAATGTCATCCTAATTTTACATATTTCCCTTCCAAGTGAGTTCATCCATTGCCTGCTTTTCGCAAGGGCAAGCACTCATTCTGCGCCCATCAAGAAACCCCAGAGGACTTTGCTCTATGTCTTGAAAGACAGCAGCTTCACCAACGAGTACTGAATGTGCCCTGGATTTTCTGTAATTGTATGTTAAAAGATGTCTTCTGTTGCTTTCTTTGGGGTTTCTTCTCTGGATCCCCAAGTGAGTGTGCAGGTGCTGTGCTCTGCTCCCTCCTTCACTTCTCTCTATTTCTCTATTTTTTGTTCTTCCGACTTCCAGTTTCTTTACTCTCTACTGTGGCCTCCCTCTTGTCAAATCTCTTTGGTGCTCTTTATAGTATTTTTTTTTTTTTGGTAGTTTTCCCCTTTAATTCTGTGGGTTTTTTTTTTTAATTTCTGTAATTTTTTTCTTGCTCTCTTCCTTACATTCTGCCACCCGTCTGTTGGCTGTTTTTACTCTTCCCTGTTTATCTTTCTTGGCTTTCACATTTGGGATTCATTCACTTTTTCTTTCACATTAGTGACAGATTGCTCAGCCATAATTTTTATTCTATGGCAGGTTTCTCTGAAAACTTCTTTCTCTATAGAAAAGTTGTCTTGCTGCTCTTCCCCCACATAATTTCTTTGAGTATTTTTTTGATGAAGACTGTTCATTTCCTTTAAAAAAAAAACAACTTTTTTTTTTGTACTGCCTGGAATCCATTTTTTGCAAGAAATTGGTGGCAGACAGATAGATGAGGAGGAGGGGCCAGCATAGCTTTTCTGTTTGGGCAACCCCAGGCCCTACCTTGTCTATGAGTGAACTCAGTGGAGTTTCCTTTAAGTGTGACCCTAAGGGGAGGGTTTCCCTAGCCTCTAGCACCAGGCTCCCGGTGGCCCTATACCCCCAGCTCCCTCACCAGTTTCTGCCACCAGCCCTTGTAACACCTGGCTTGGCCCTCCACCAGCTGTCCCTTGTGAGGTGGGACAGTCCCCCCTCGAGGGAGTAGTTCTCTAGGGACCCCTGGGACACCAGCCTCTCCCTCTTGAGGCCCTGGGGGTCCTGCTGTTTCCTACCACATCTTCCCTGGAGCTTCAGTGGCCTCATCACAGCTCTTAAATGTACAATGGAATTAGTACATCTTCTCCCATCTCCTGGCCTCACGATAAACAAATTCTGGGACTTTTGAAAACTCTTCTGCTTGTGTGGTTTCCAAGAGGAGCTGAAACAAAATTCACCGTGATGCTGGCGCCACTTCCCTGCCCAAAGTCCTCTTTCCGTGCTTGACAGTAGAACTGCCTTTGTGTTCTTTCCACAATCTGTTCCCAGTCTTTCCGAGCACCTTGTGAGCACTGAGGGCCTGTGGAAGCAGGTACTGTGCCTGATGTGTGCCTCTCTCCCTCCATGCTCGGGGGGTTGGGGAGGGCGGCGAGCTTCACAGGACACAGGGCTGCAAGTCACCATGACTTCCTACTCATGGTCTGGTTTTTTTACAACCTCCTTATTGTTTTATTCATTTATTTATACTTTCACTTGTTTATTGTGAAAATAGAATCAGTGCAGAGCAAGACCCATACACATGTGGTCAGGTAGATAATATCTATGCAGGTAGATGAATCGGCCCAAAGCAGAACCCTTCTGGTCCCCACCCAGATACAACCCTCACCCCACCCCACCTCACCACCACATATCTCCCCTGGCCCTTTTCAGAGGAAACCTCATCCTCACTTCAGGGATCCTCCTTGCTTTTCTGTAGTTTGACTGCCTAAGATCAAATGCTTAAGTCTTGCTGTTTTTGCCTGTGTAGGAATTTTTTTTACCTGTGTTCAAATTTCAGGCATTTAGAATCCTGTGGTCTGAATAGCCTCATATCTGGTTGACTGAGTGCTGTCGATCTGTCCCAATTAATTACATGTTTTTCCTCCAAAATTGCCTTCTTTCTGTCCTCTAGTGTGCATTTACTATCTACCACCTGGTAAGTTATACCTGACGGTTCTTTTGCTTCATATGAGTTTGTTCTTTTCCAACTCTGACAGTATTGATACTTTGTTCCCTTCATGGGCAGTGCAGGGGCTTTACATTCAGAGAACTCCATTCTTTGAGCACCTCACCTAATCCCCTTTCGACTTTTTGGGCTGTGTTTTATTTTTTCATTTTTTGTGAAGTCCCGTTTTAAAACATCACACAGGTGTACAGTATTATAATTTGACATCTGTAGAGACTACACTGTGATCTCCTCTCATGATATTCTTCTGCTAGTGATGGCGAGAAAAGTTGAAGAAACAGAAAAAGAGTGAAAGGACTTAACTTTGTCAGGAATTCTGTGGAAAGAAGAGAAGGGGCCAGAGAGCACTGGGTTCTTGACCTCCCTGCAGCCATGCCAACGGGATTCAGGCAATAAGCAGTTACATGAAAGTTGGCTCCGAAATATAGATTCAGAGCTAGGCAACCTTTTAAAAACATCACCTTAAGTTGTGAAGCCAAGAGTAAGTCCAATTGCAGTTGGTAAGAAGTTTTGAGAGGTATGTTATCCACGTGGTGTCCGTCTCCCCAAATCAGTCAGACAAGCTTTCTCAAAGCACCAGGGGCAGCTTCTCGTCTGGTATGGAGCCGGAGGTCAGTGGAGGCCCTGGTTCAGGGTGGTCTGTCCCATAACTTAGAGGCAGCGTATTGGGTGAGAGCCACAAGGGCCCTGAAAGCTGAGAGAAGATTCTGCCCTTGCCTGAGCCTCTTAATCTTCCCTATCAGAAACAGAGAATGTAGTGGGGTGGGGTTCTCCAGTGAACATGTGTGCCCTCTCTAAGGATCTCAGTTTACCCTAGGTCCCAAAATAAGCACCCTTGGTCTACTCTGTCATTCTTTAGAGTGGCCAGGGATTCAACACAGACCCCAGTCAATTCTCCATAAGTATATTATGAAATTGTTTATCCTTTGTTCATTTGACTGATGCTGTTTTGATGACTTGTCCTACCTGAGAGGAACTCAGAGGAATAGAAGTGATCTTTTTGTGCCCTGACATCATTAAAATTTTGCTAAAAGAGGGAGCTCTTACCCCTAGCTAGGATGTCTCTTTCCTTTTTTTTTTTTTTAAAGATTTATTTATTTATGCATACAAGAACCAGGGTATAGGCCAGAGGTGTGGGGGGAGGGTGAGAGGATTCACCAAAGGCAGAATGGGGAGCAGGACAGGCAGATTGACTGAAATACACTGCTGAGGGAGCAGCGGGTGGGTCAGGAGAGGTCTGCCACATATGCACATATGCATATCGTGCTACAGTGCCTGCCTATAACTTCATAGTGCTGCACTTTAACCCGTTGAGCCACCAGGGAGGACCCGAATGTCTCTTACCATACTGATGGAGGAATGCATAGCTACTCAGTTGTTCCTCTCTGCTCACTCTGACTGGGGTTTGTGTTGAATTCCTGGCCACTGCGTTGGGCTGACTCACCACCTACCCAGTGATGTAATCAGAACTGAGAGCCTGGCTTTGCAGGAAGTCTCACCGTCTCCTAGCGACAGAAATGCTGGGAAGTCTAAAAACCCTTGATACCCATGAACCATAACCTCAGTGTCTGCATTTCAGATTCCCTGACAGAGTCAGAAGCTGTTATTTGGTCAGGAGGCTTCTAGTGCCAGCAAGCACAGGGCAGGTGCACCATGGATTCAGGCAGACAGATAAAGGAGAGTCCCAGAACTCTTAATGAACTTTTCAGGCTTTGATGTTTTCTTAGAGAAGCAGGCACACAGGTACACCAGACAGGGTGGCTGGCATGCAAGAAGGCAGGCATGAGCCAGGCAGTAGTGGTGAGGGGGTGGGGAAGCAGGCAGGAAGGTAGTGGAGCCTCCCAGCCCCCCACAAATCTTTTCTCTTTGTCATTTTCTCATGGTCTTGCCTCTTCTGTAGTCAGGCAGCTTGTCCTCTCATAACTGCCCACCTGAGTGGCATGGTCCTTTTATCCTAGCCGCCACGCTCAGGTGTGCACACGGGCACACGTATACACACCCATGTCAAGGTGTCCAGAATCGGGTCCATGTGCCCCAGGTCTGTGTTGTCAAGCGTCTTCTGAATTGACATGGTCAGGGCCACAGGTGATAGCCACAGCAGGTCGTGGGGTAAGAAGCCTGATGAATTCACTTACCGTACAAGGCTCTTTCTGGAACCCCTCCAGTCACACTTGGGGACTTGTCCACACATGTCCTGCCGCAACATCTGGCCAGATGCACCATGTACCGTTGGGCAGGCCACCGTGCAGGGTGTTGGCATGTCCATGGGGCTCCACTACCTGCATCCCTGTCTGCATTGTAAGTGTAAGGCCTGACTCTGGGGCAGGGATTACGACTTGCTATTTAAGTGTGGTAACGTCAACAGTCCTTGCTTAATCCCATAATGATTCCACAACTGCTCCTTTGATCCCCTGAGCTGCTGAGATGTTACAGGGTAGTTTTCAGATGCCTGAGTTCCAGCTCCATTAATTGCTGTACTTAGAATGCAGCTGCGATGCCTAATCCCTCTTTACAGCAAAGATATTTAATTGAATTGAATTATATTAAATTGCCCTGAATGTGCTTAGGATTGTTCATTTGTTTGAACTGTATTAATTCTTAAAAAGACATTTTTCATTTTGAAAGCCATGGACCTTTGAGGTGCCGACCAGACTGTTTCGTGTTTTCTCCTATGACCTGAAGTTGGTCTGGCGCATGGGGTGGGGGAGCTGCTAACTATTGTTTGGGGACATTTTGTTGCTGTCTAATGGTAATGACACTGTAGTGCCAACTTTCACAAGGCGGGTTCACTATGGTTTGGGGAGACAGACAAAGGAGACGTCCCAGAGCTCTTGGTGGATTTTTCAGGCTTTAATGCTCCCAGGGGAGCAGGCCCACAGGCCCACAGGCAGGGAGACTGGCATGCAGGGAGGCGGGCCTGGCCAGGCAGAGGGGGCTGAAAGGCAGGCAGGCAACTGAGCCTCCCAGCCCCCCACAGACCTCTGCGCTCCCTCTCTGGGCTCTCTGGCATTCTCGCTCACATTGTCTCATGGTCTCGCCCTCTGCAGTCACGCTGCTTGTCCTCTCATAGCCGTCGTCGTCTGTCTGAGTGACGCTGCCCCCATAGCCCCCATAGCGTCTGTCCTCAGGTGTCCACAGTCAGGCATGTGTGCCCTGAGCCCACACCTCCAAGCGCCGTCTTCATCATATGATCAAGGCTGCAGGTGACGGCCACAGGAGCATAAAAGCCTTACTCATTTACTTACCTACAGACACCTTAGCAGTGTTGCTTTTCAAGTTCTTCTACAATCACTTAAAGGTAAGCAACATATGCTTTATTTACAATAGGAAAGACATGGAATCAACCCAAATGCCCAAAAGTAGATGACGGGATTAAAAAGATGTGGTATATATACACATTTGGGATATTTCTCAGCAATCAAAAAAAGATAAACTCATGCCTTTTCCCAACAACATGGGTGGAGCTGGAAGGGATCATGTTTAGTGAAATAAGCCAGAAAGGAAAGGAAAAATACCAGATGGTTTCACTCATAGCAGGAGCATAAAGGACTGGGGAGGGGAGGGGAGTGAGGGGGGGGGTAATAATAATAATGAACAATTATATACCAGAGACATTTCACAGGGGTGGAGTGGGGAATGGGGTCAAAAAAAAGGGGGAGGGGGAGGAAAGTGCACTGGACTGTGGTGATGGCACACAGGTGCTTTGGTGATGGGAAGCCCATGGGGATTACAACTGAGATGGAAAAAGGCACCAAATGATGTAAAAATAAACTATTATATTAAAATATAAAACAAAGTAAATAGCATAACAGGGGGGGTACTGCTAGAGTAAACACTGGCCACTGAAGGGTGGGGACTGCTCTTTCCTCCTGTTTAGTCATCTAAAAATCTGCCAGTGAGGTTGTTAAAAAAATCAATTAAATTTAGTAACTTAACTATCTTACTAGTGAGTTAGACTATTCCCTTTATAGTTGGAATCTGCATCAACATGTTGTGAGTGGTGAAACAGAGGCATGGGGAAAGGAAATAAAACAATAAAAACTCATGCTGCTTAGAAGGGAAATGGGGAGAGCATGGTGGTGACATGCATGCATGAGGCTACCTGCATGCATGTGTCTGCTGATAGGGACAGCTTAGGGCTCCCTGTGCAACTACGGAGTACATAAACCCCCAGGGGTCACCTCTGGCTCAGGCTGGGCTTGAGGAAGGCCAACCACCTCCTCTGGGCTTCAGCCAGACTCTGGTCTGCTGTAGAAAAAACAGACTTGTGGGATCCTCTTCGGAAGTAGCAGAACCTCCCTCTGGGAATCCCAGAGCTCCTGGAGACAGTGTCTTTCCTCTCCATGGAACGTGCCCTCCTGCCTAGTGCCAGGTATGCGGGACCAGAGAGGTGGGCCAGGAAGGAGGTGCCGTGTGACTTCACATCCCCCATCACAAAATTCCTCACAGGTAGCTCAGCCCTGCCCTTCCTGATCATCTTCACAAACTGCTCTGAACATCAGAAACTAGACCTTTGCAGCAGCGTCTCTGTCTAGTTTCCTGTGTCCTCCCAAGCCAGAGAGGGCATGAGGAAGCAGGAAGTGGAAATATGAGATCTCTCCATGTGAGTAGTCTCTTCTTCACTGCCAACAGTCAGTCAACAAGTCCTGCCAGCCTTACCCACATCCCCAATAATTCTCAAACATGTCCCCCCTGCTCCAGGCCTCATATCATTGTCCTCATCTAAATTCTGGTGGGAACCTCCTAATTGCCTCTTACCTATAGTGCTACCTTCTCAAGTGCAATTCCAATAGGCAACTAATCTCTCTAGAATGAAAATCTTATCCTGATACCTTCCTGTTAGCTACAGGACAAGAGATACAACTTTTCCCCCACAATAGAAAGTTCCTCTTCATCTGATAGTAGTGTCCTGATTAAGATTATGGGATTTCAAATTAAAATCACCAGAATTCTGGCTCTTGCCTGAAGTCGAGGCAAACCATTTCACCTCCTTTTGGTCCTGTTTCCTTTTCTGATAATGAGGAACATAACAGCAGCACTGTGGTGAGCAGACACTGGGGTGCTCCCAGCTCTTCCCACTGCTGGGCGCTCCTACCCTTGTGGAATCCACTCCCCGTAATGTGGGTGACACTTCTATTCAATAGGATATGGCAAGTCACTTCCATGATTATATCACATGTACTATAAACCAGCCTTCCTGTGAGATGCTCTCCCTTGCTTATTTTGAAGACAGAAGCTGCCAAGTTGACAAGGCCCATAGGCAAGGAACTAAGAGGGGCACCACTTTGCTGGAAGAGGTAGACCTAAATCCCACCCTTCCCCCCAAGAACCAAGTGGTGTCAACTACTGCAGGAGCCTGGCAGTAGACTCCTTTCAAACCGACAAACAGAGCCTCCCTATCAAGCTTCAGGTGAGACCCCACCCCCAGCCAACATCCCAACCGCAGGTGTGTGAGACTGAAGCAAAAGATCCAGCTAAGTTGTTCCTCTGCCTGACACACAGTAGGTGAGTTCCAGCAGCAAGAAAAACAAAGGAGAAAATAAACAAATGGGGCTACATCAAATGAAAAAGCTTTTGTACAGTGAAAGAGATAGCAACCAAAAACTAAGAGACATCCTACTAAATGGTAGAAAATATTTGCACACCACACATCTGACAAGGGACTGATAACTGAAGATCTTCCAAGAGCTCATACAACTGAGCAAAAAGAAAACAGACAACTCAGTCAAAGAATGGGCAGAAGAACTACATAGGCACTTCTCCAAAGAAGACATGTAGGTGGCCAACAGGCATATAAAAAATGTTCACTATCATTTATTATCAGGGAAATGCAAGTCAAAACCACAATGAGATTCTCCACCTGTGAGAATGGCCTATATTGGAAAAAAAACACAAACAAACCAAAAACAGAAACAACAAATGCTGGTGAGGCTGATGGTATGCATATAAACTGGTCCAACCCTATGAAAAGAAGTGTGGTGATACCTCAGAAGACTAAAAATGGATCTGCCATTTGATGCAGTGATTCCACTCCTAGGAATTTATCCAAAGAAAAGAAAAGGGCTCACTTGAAAGGAAACCTACACTTCTGTTTTTATTGCAGCCCTATTTACAAAAGCTAAGATATGGAAACAACTCAAATGCCCAAAAACAGATGAATGGATCAAGAATATGTGGTTAGTACACACAATGGAATACTACTCGGCCATCAAAAATATAAACATAGGCCATTTGCAGCAACATGGATGTAGCTAGAAGGGATTATTCTCAGTGAAATATGTCAGAAGGAAAAAAAACAAATATTGATGGTGTCACTTATATGTGAAATATAGCAAAATACAAAGATAAATTTAAAAACTAACCTTTCAAGGTGGCTGTAGAACTGAGGCTACCTGCAGGGGAGGACTATATTGGAGGACTGTGGGTGCTTTGGTGGTGGGTACACTCAGATAATTACATTTAAAGTCAATGATTCTGTTCTTCCAAAATGACAACAATATAAATGTTACCTCAATTAATTAAGAAGGAAAATAAAATAATAAACATTTAAGCCACTCCCATTTAGAATTTTCCTGTAAACCCTGCCCTCCTCAGAACTATTTATAGGGCAAGAGTGCTTTCCTCTCAAGAGAATTTATCCCCCTTTTCTGCTCTGTGCTTTTATATCCCAGAGCCCTCCACTTCATCTTTTCTATTATAATTCTAATCCTCACAACTGTAATCCTTTTTCCTCGCTCCGTCCTTATTTGTGAAGTCAAGAATCACACAGAAAGTTCTAGAAAAAGCACAGGTATGGCCAGTGTTCTCCTCTTCAGCGGCCTGTCTCTTGCCCCAGTGTCTGTCCAGCTCCCATTTGTGTCCTTGGGTATCTTCTCTCTCTAGTTTCCCAGACTCAAGGTTAAGAAGGCTAGTTAAGAAAAGAGTGGAGGGCCCTCCCTGGTGGCACAGCGGGTTAAAGCACAGCACTAAAAAGCTAAAGCCACTTCAGCATGAGTTCGATTCCACCCGCCAGAGGAGATCCACATGGAAGGGCAGACCCCTCCTGCCCCGCCACTGCTCCCCTCAGCAGTGTACTTCGTCTATCTGCCTGTTCTGCTCCCCACTCTGTCTCTGGTGAATCCTCTCACTGCCCCTGCACCTCTGGCCTGTACCCGAGTTCTGTTTGGATAGATAGAGTGGAAATAGCAAAGGAATAGATTTGTGTCATTGAAAGTTCTAGATCTCAGCTTTACTGTGCTCTTCCCACGCCTTCACAGCCCATGATAATATTGAGTAGAATCAAAGACTTAGCTCTATGGAGTGGTGCCTTCTGGGCCCAGCTGTGTCCCTGGTGCCCAGTCACAGCGACACCAGGGTTCCCCACCACCTCCGCTTGCAGTTCTGTCAGGAGCCTGAGAAAAAAGATCCCCAGATGAAGCTGCTGACTCTGAGTATGCTGTCTGCAGCGTCCCAGGAAGAAGTCCAGCAGCTGGATGGTGGGCCTGAGCACTTTCCTCCATAAGAGACACTCATTTTCTCTGGCACATTCACATCAATTGTGCATTTGAAATAGGGCTCATTTTCCTCAGACCACTCCCGGTGACCAAGGAATGGAGAAAGCATCTCTCACAGAGAAAATTGCTCGCTCAATGCGATAAGTGTGGCTCACGTCTCAGGGAAGGGCTGAGATGTGTCTCAGAGCACCTCCCCCGGGCTCCAGGAGCTTGATGGCCATGGGCTCTTATTGTTAATATGAATGGATGTGACACCTTTAATTAGTGTTCCCTGATTTTCCAGCATTTCACTTGTGCTGTCACCATAGACAGCTGTGGTTACCTTGAGCAGAGGCCTATCCTGTGAGTCCTTCTTTAAGACAAGGGCAATTGAGCAAAGAGTGGAGTTGGGGCCATCACCCAATCTTGTCTACCCTGAGCCTCTTCTCTTCCCCCATGGGACAGTATATATATATATATATAGTTTTTTCACTTTCCTCTCTCTAGTCACTAATAATCCTCATTGAAGTGAGCCTTAAAATAAAATCCTTTCAAGATACCTGCACCCCCATGTTTATTGCTTCTTTATTTACAATAGGAAAGACATGGAATCAACCCAAATGCCCAAAAGTAGATGATTGGATTAAAAAGATGAGGTATATATGCATAGTGGAATATTACTCAGCAATCAAAAAAGATAAACACATGCCTTTTGCAGCAACATGGATGGAGCTGGAAGGAATCATGCTTAGTGACATAAGCCAGAAAGAAGTGGAAAAATACTGGATGGTTTCACTCATAGCAGGAGTATAAAGGACCAGTGGAGAATATAATAATAATAATGAACAACTATACACCAGAGACATTTTACGGTAGTGGAGTGGGGAATAGGATAAAAAAATCGGGGGGGGGGGGCAGGCGGGAAGTGCACTGGGCTATGGTGATGGCACACAGGTGATTTGGTGATGGGAAGCCCATGGGGATTACAACTGAGATGGA
>NW_004567105.1:36943007-36964992 GCF_000260355.1 Condylura cristata
CTATTATATTATTTTTAAAAACAAAATCCTTTCCAAATGGTGTTTGATCTTATTGCTCTGGATTCCAGTCCTAAAAGTAATGTGTTTATTTGGGGGGGGGGTCTTTACTTTTTATTTTTTAATTTTATTTTGTGTAGAATAACTGTGGGTAGATCGATGTGGGGGATGAGAGGGTTCCCCAGAAATAGAGTGGGGAGCAGAACAGGAGAATCCACTGAAATTCACTGCTGAGTGTAGCAGTGATCAAGACAGGAGAAGTCTTGTGAGTCAGCTCCCCGGCCAGGATCATACTCAGGCCGTAGGGGTGACAGTGCTGAGACTTAGCTCCCAGCCCACCAGGGAGGCCCTGTCCTTGGGGGTCTTGCTGAGTTCCCATCGGTTAGCTGTCCCCTTCTCCTCAGGGCTACCTCTGTGCTCGAGACATCGCTGGCCCTCGCCTGCACCCTGCCTCTCAGAGCCTGATCTGGGTCTTCCTCTGGACCCCATCTCTCTGACCTCTCCTGGCCAGAGGCTTCCCTGCTGCACAGGGCAGAGAATATTGGTGGCTGCTCCCAGTTTCCAGAAACAGAGCAGGGAGGACCAGCAGATTCCCCCAGTGGTGGGGCTCAGCCATGTTGTCGGGTCTGCCTTACAATAACGTGCTACAGCTGTATTTTCATCGCATCACAGTTTTGGTTTCTCTCTGCCTGGCTCCTATGCTGTCTTGCCACTGGTTCTGAACTGTAGTGGGGAAAGGCTGGTAATTTACTGGTTTTCCTCAAATCCCCAAACAAACAAAACAAGAGCAAGACTAGTAGCTTCTTGCGGATTTCTTGGATGACTCTCCACTGGCTTGTTTGTCCTGCTCTCTATTTTGGTTCTCAGCTGTTGTTGCCACAAATTACTTCAACCTGAACAGCTTAAAATAACAAAAGTTGGGCCCTCCCCAGTGGCACAGCGGGTTAGAGCACAGCACTAAGAAGCTAAAGCCACTTCTGCATGAGTTTGATCCCCGCCTGCCCAGAGGTGATCCACATGGTGCTGCAGACCTCTCCTGACCCGCCCGCTGCTCTCCTCAGCAGTGGTCTTCATCAGTCTGCCTGTTCTGCTCCCCACTCTGTCTCTGATGAAGCCTCTCACTGCCCCTGCCCCTTTGGCCGGTACCCCAGTTCTGTATGCATAAATAAATAAATCTTTTTTAAAAATAACAAAAGTTTTGTGGCCTCTCTAAGAATGTTCTGTGTACTCTGAGGTATAAATATTTCCTCAGATGTCTTCTTCTAGAAAGGTATACAGTTTTCATTTTTAGATTTACATCCATGATCCAGCTCAAGTTCATGTTTGTGTACGGGATGATGTAATGGGAAGGAAACCAAGAGCCAAGCTTCTTTTTTGTTGTTGGTTCCTAATGGGTATCTAGTTGTTCTAGCACCATTTGTTGAGGAATCTGTTCCTTTCCTGTTCAATTACCTGAGCAATTTGTCAGAAAACAGTAGGCCAAAGTCCTACAGGAATGTAAAGCCCAGTACTTGTTACCTAAAAAAAATTTAAGGAGCTAAAACCATCACCCATATGGGGGAACTCAGATTGCAGCACAGCAGTGAAAAATCAGCCATGCCCAGGACGAATGAGTGACCAGCCCATGCTGAAGGGGGTGGTTGAGAAAAGGCCTGAGTAGAGCTGCTCTGCACACTGCCATGACTGTTCCCTGTTGATGCAGAATTTAAGGGCCGGAGCTGTACAATTTGTATAATATAGTTTGCTTAGTGGGTGAATGGGTTTCTCACAGGAGTCTGGGTCAGCCACACAGAAATACTTGCGTGTAATATAAGAATAGGAAAAACCTGTGACAGGGTTGTGGCGAACAAGGCTGGGGCCACTGTCAGAGGACATATATGAAACTGGAAGGGCCTGCCCTGTGTGCCCTGCAGAATTCAGGTTTCAGGCCCAGCTCATGGTTTTTAACACACACGTGTACATAGAGAGCATTATGAGTGTGCGCACTTGTGTGCGTGTTACACATGTGTGTGTTGTATCTACCTCTGGGAAAGGATTAGGACTGGGGCTGGGGTTTGTAACTGGGCAGTATCACTGGAGCACAGGCTCAAAACTTCCAATTGTAATTGCCTTTAAAAATGTGTTAAATCTGGTGGGGCTGGGAGTCTTCCTTGGGCTGGCCCTGGTGAGCCAATTGCTCGACTTTCCTATATTTATAGAAGCTGTGTCGGTCACTAGGTCTCCGGAAGCGTGTACTATTTAAAATATAAAGTAGAAAAATAACGCTGACGCAACTGTCTGCCCTAGGGAGTTTCCCCTACCCACAGCTCTTGGGCCCATGCAGGCGTCCCCGCCCTGCTTTCCCTTCCAAGGCAGGAGCTGGAGGACGCAGACAAATGGAAAATTTGGTTCATGCTGAAAAGAAAAGCTCTGTCCCTGCTCAGGTCCAGTTCTGACCAGAGTCCTCCAACCTGGCCTGCATTTCGTCCTGTCTTCTGCTCCCCTTTCGCCCCCAACCCGCAGAGCCCGACCCTGGTCCTCCTCCCGCCTGCAGGTGTCTGTGGCTCTGGCCTGCCACCCAATCCCTGCCCGGGTGTCTTTGTGGCTGCTAGTGTCCTAGACACAGCCATCCAGAGCTGGAGCCAGTGGTTCTGGCACTTTCTGTCATCGCCTCTTCCTCCAGAGTCCCAGGTTCCCACATCTGGCTCTGTGCTGCCCCTCCTGTGCCCTGGAGCCAGAAGGCAGGCTCAGTGGGTACACAGGGCCCTTCAGAAGGTCCTGTTGTGTTCACGAAGACAGGGAGTGGTGCTATTGCTGCAGCTGGGGTTTTTCTCCTGGGAAGCACTTGCTCCCTCAAAATTGGGGGATGTACCCAGTCTGGGACAGCAGAGCAGAAGCACCAGGCCCCTCACCTGACTCATACACATTTTAACTTTTTTTAGGATTTATTTTCAGTTACTTATGCATACAAGAACTGGGTGTAGGCCAGAGGTACAGGCACAGAGGTACAGGAGTCCCGAGAGATAGTGTGGGGAGAACGGGGGGGTTAGCTCCTAAAACAGCTCATCTGCACTTATGTTTTCATAAAGTATGCATTTTAGAGAGGTCTTATGAAAGGGTAGTTCTGGCTCCCCAGGACTTACAGCTGAAATCCACTGCTGAGAGGAGCAGCAGGTGACACAGGAAAGGTCAGCTGCGCCATGTGGGTCAGCTCCTTGGCTGAGCATTGAACTCAGGTTCAGTGGCTGGTGATAACTTGATAGTGCTGAGATTTTAACCCCTCTACCACCAGGGAGGCCCAACCACACCTTTTTTTTTTAATATAATAGTTTATTTTTACATCATTTTGTACATTTTTTTTCAATCTCAATTGTAATCTTCATGGGTTTCCCATCACCAAGTCACCCGTGTGCCATCACCATAGTCCAACGCACTTTCCTTTCCCCACTGTTTTTGATCCCGTTCCCCACTCCACCCCCATAAAGTGTCTCTAGTATATAGTTGTTCATTAGTATTTTCTGGCCTGGTCCATTATACTCCTGCTGTTGGTGAAACCATCTGTTATTTTTCTTTTTCCTTCTGGCTTATCTCACTAAGCATGATCTTTTCCAGCTCCATCCATGTTGCTGCAAAAGACATGTGTTTTTCTTTTTTGGTTGCTGAGTAATATTCCATTGTGTATACATACCACATCTTTTTAATCCAGTCATCTACTTTTGGGCATTTGGGCTGCTTCTATGTCTTTCCAATTGTAAATAAAGCAGCAATCAACATGGGGGTGCAGGTGTCTTTTTGAATCAGTGTTTTTTGTGTCTTTTGGGTAGATACCTGGGGGTGGGATTGCTGGGTCATAGGGAAGCTCCATGTTAAGCAGTTTGAGGAACCTCCAGTTTTCCATAGTGCCAACCACACACATTTTTAAAAGCACCTAGATAAATAACTACTTCCCCATTAGAGAAGTTACCCACAAAGCCTGACTTAGTGTGTATGGCCAGCAAATATTTTAAAGTAAAGATGTATTCTGACAGAACTCATTAGAGAGAAATTTGAGACAGATATATTAAAACCTTTCTGTGGTTATACTTCTATGTGGAATATAGAGAAATGAGCCGATGCCTTTGCCATTTGCCAGCCTCGTCACAGCAGAGCTAAGGCTTCTGTTCTGTGAGGGCTCAGTGGGCCTGTTGGCTTCTGGGGAAGTGAAGGAAGGCAGTGGGGCCTGGCAGGCCTCAATCCTCCCTCTTTGCCTTCGATGATGCCTCTGACGATCAAACATCAGGACCACTGAGCATGTGTGGAAAATGCACACTCCCAGGCCACCCCCAGACTTCCTGGGTCAGCAGTGGTGAGGCTTCAGTGATAAATTCTGTGTTGTCACAAGTCTTGCACGGGATCTCATGCAGAAGACCTTGAGAGCACTCAAGGAAATGATCGCAAATATGTAAAGAAAACTAAAGTGTTTTTATTAAAATCAAGAGAAGAGAAGATCTGGATTGGGGTAGCCTGTGAGGCCCCGAAATTCCACTTGGCAGTTTCATGCCCTCTCCCCTCTTCCCACCCCCACCAGCAAATGCTGTAAATCCTGGGGAGCCAGGCCCTTCCAGAGCTACCCTTTCATAAGCCCTCTCTAAAATGCACACTTTATGAAAATATCCTGAGGTGCAGATGAGCTGTTTTAAGAGCTAACACAGAAATGAAGGGTCTGAGCAAGTGGTATCTTGGGCCACACTGGCCTGTTGATTCCTCAGCCTCCATCCCAGAACTTTAGCTTTGCTCTTTGCTTTTGGGTCCTTGGTGGGTCAAGGACACAGCCAGCTCCTTGATCTTATGCAGAATTTCGTGTGTATGTTACATTTTCAGAGGACAGAGTCAGTAGTTTTTTATTTTATTTTATTTTAATTTTTTTAAGATTTATTTATTTATTCATACAGAACTGGGGTACAGGCCAGAGATGCGGAGGGTGAGAGGATTCACCAGAGACAGTGGGGAGTAGAACAGGCAGACTGATGAAGTACACTGCTGAGGGGAGCAGTGGGCGGGTCAGGAGAGGTCTGCCACGCCATGTGGTCACCTCTGGGGCAGTAGGGGATCGAACTCATGCGGAAGTGGCTTTAGTTTCTCAGTGCAGTGCTTTAACCCACTGCGCCACCAGGGAGGGCCCAGAGTCAATAGTTTTTATAAAACATGCTAAAGGACCCGTGACTCCAAAGAGATTAAGAACCACTTTAGAAAGAGGGTTACTGTTGAACTGTGGCCAAATATTAAATACAACTTGAAAACCAACAAGATTGGCTTTCTTACTCCAGAGCTTCTCAGCCAAATTCAAACAAGGAAAAGAATTAGCTCTGTGGGTGGCTTTTTTTTTTTTTTTTTTTTGTATATACAGTATATCCTTTTAGGATTTAGAACCTCATAAATAGCCATTTCAAGCCTTTCAGTACTGTTTGGGCTGAGGTGGGTGGGGCTCTGAATTCTGCTAGCCCACTCCAGACTCATCCTGCTTCGGTGGTCTCTGGACCACAAAGGGCTAGACCCCAGGGTGTCTTCCAAAGTGGGCCTGAGGACACACAGGCACGAAGCATGTACTCTTTTCATATCTTGCTTTTGTCAGGACCTTCCAGGTTCTGGGGAGCCAGGGAGTGCCTACCCCGGCTCTGGGAAGACCAGGGCCTCAAGCCCAGCTGCTGCTGGCCAAGAACCCACACCTCGCTGGCTCTTGCTG
Source organism: Condylura cristata (assembly GCF_000260355.1). Taxonomy (NCBI): domain Eukaryota; kingdom Metazoa; phylum Chordata; class Mammalia; order Eulipotyphla; family Talpidae; genus Condylura; species Condylura cristata. The sequence goes on from NW_004567105.1 coordinate 36,948,706, forward strand.
GCATGGTTATTTGTTCCAGTGTCCATGTTGAGATGGGGAGGAAAGGAGGCAGCAAGAGGGGTAGAAGGCACTTCTCTCCGAAACCAGAAGCTCTCGCTCTCGCTTGACCCTGGATCTGCCTTTCTCCTTGACTACCTAACTCTGCTCTGCTCTGCTCTGCACTCTTCTCTCAGCCACGGCTTCTGTTTCTAGCTTCCGCTCCTGCTAGCTCCACCTCGCCATCACTCAGCTCACCGCTGAAGGCTGCATCACTGCCCTGGAGGCCAGGCCTCCCCTGGAAAGCTGACCCTGGATGGCCAGCTATTGAGCTGAGACATGGCCTCCATTGTCGTGATGAGAGCTGCCTCTGAAGGCTTTCAAACTCCCAACAAAGGAGGGGTGAACGTGGCAGCTCCCCTCCAAGTGGGGTGAAGGACACAGCAGGTGGTGGTGGGAGTAGTTCTTGGGAACACATACTGTTGTCCTGAACTCCGATTTCGCATTTGGATATTTATGGGCCTTTCTTTTATCTGACAGTGAACTAAAACCTTGTCTCCCACCCCCCGAAAATTCCACGCATTTTTTTATTTATAGATTAGGCAACACAGAAGAAACTCTCCTACGTTTGACAAGCCTTCAAATATTTGACGGTAGTTATTATTACCTGTATAACTCCTCTTGATAAAAGCCCCCAGCTTTCTTCAACTGATTCTTACACTGAGTTCTTTGAAGAAGAGCCACTCTCCTTTAGAGTCAGTACCTCTGAGCTGTCAGGCAGCTAGCTGACTTGCTTAATGCAACCTATGGCTGACACCACATTGCAGGGAGACTTCACACATAGCATTGATTTATATCGAGCTAGCCATGTATCAAATGCCCCAACTCTTTGTCACTAGGGCATTGTTAAGCCGTGTCACATCACACAATTGGACAATTGTCACTTTGCACCAAAATGGCCTGCTTTATCAGTGTCTTTTCTGTGCAGCTCTGTGTCAGCTTCACATTGTGTAGAAGACTTCAGTTCTCTTCATCCAGATCCCCTGCCCTTCTGGCCACTTTTTTTTTGTTACAGTGTTCTGAACTGGAAGACCCCTGAGCACCTTAGCTCCCAACAGCCTCATGGTCTGGAGTTGTGTGGTTAGTTGTGTCTGTGGAATGCAAGAAATATGGAAAAACCAAAGTATGTAGTTGCTCAATTACGTGCTAATGACTGTATCTGCATTGTCAGGTCAGAGAAAGGAAATTCAGTGTGGAGGTTGGTGATGTCAAGGAAGAGACAGGACCTTAACTGAGCCTCTGAGGATGACTTAAGTAAAATTTGGTGAAATGGGGGAGATGGGAGAAGGTATTTCAGAAATAAGTGTAGCTGTGTGTTGACATGGGGGTGGGAAGGCAATTAGGGTACCAGGGACCAGGGAGCCTTAACTCAAACAGTGAGGAAAAGGTAGTAGAGCAGATGAGGACATTTCTCCAAGCAGGCAATAAGAAACCCCCCAAACTAGCAGAGAGTCTCTTGTTTGTTCTAATGTCTTAGTGAGTAGGGAGGTACATGGGTTTTTGAGTAGGGAGAGGCACAAAACTCATTTAGAAAAACCAACAGCTGCAGCATTGAAGAAATTGGTCATGGAGATGTTATCTGGAAAGTTAGCAATTAAATCTTGAGAGGAGGCCCCGAAGTAATAGGTAGAAATTAAAGATTTGTGATCTATGAAAAAATGTTCACCCTTGATTTTATTTTTTTTTATTATTTTTTTAAAGATTTATTTATTTATGTATACAGAACTGGGGTACAGGCCAAGGTGCAGGAAGGGGAAAAGAATCAACAGAGTCAGAGCGGGGAGCAGAACAGGCAGATCGATGAAGTACACTGCTGAGGGGAGCAGTGGGCGGGTCAGGAGAGGTCTGCTGCGCCATGTGGGTCACCTTTGGGGCAGGGATCGAACTCATGCTGAAGTGGCTTTAGTTTCTTAGTGCTGTGCTTTAACTCTCTGTGCCACCAGGGAGGACCCTCACCATTGATTTTAATCAGAGAACTGCAAGTTAAAACCAGTATGAGATGCCATCTCAAACTCGTAAGACTGGTCCATATTAAAAAGACTCCCAACAGCAAGTGTTAGAGAAGAAGCTGACAAAGATAAACCCTATTATGCCATTAGTAGGAGTGGCGCCACCCTTTGGGAAGGTGATCTAAATTCTTCGTAAAAAACTAAAAATGCATGGGTAATTTGGTGATGGGAAACCCTAGGGAATTGCAGCTGAGATGGAAAAATGCACAAAAATATGTAAAAATAAACTATTATAAAATCAAAAAAATATATAGGTTTCAAAAAAATAAAATCTAAGTTTCATAATAAAAAAAACAAAACTAAAAATGAAAATACCTGTGGCCCAGCCACTTAGCCCTCTGCTTATCCCCAACAACTCCCTGGGCCTGCTGTCTTTCCCATCAGGGTCATCAGTGTATAAATGACTTAGTTGAAAACCTCTCTAAGCCAGTAGCTTCCATTGCTGTTTGTGCTCCGTACAGGCTCTTTTGATTCTTAGAATAGTCCTCACAGACTCCAGACAATAAATAGTGATGTGTGATGACACCACTCATTCATTCATCCAGCAAATGTTTATTACACACCTTTCTCCATCTGGGCTCCGAATTGGGCCCTGTGGTTATGATACAATCATTGCTGATTTATAATCTGTAGGCAACAGGGAGCTATGGGAATATGTAGCAGGAGGAATCTAATTTGTGGGTTGAGAAGGCCTGCAAAAAGAGGGGTTGGTTTTATGGACTGAGATTCAAAGGAGAAGAAGCATTATTAGTTTAGCTATTATGACAATGAAAGAATTTCAGACCAGTAAGTTGTACATCTGAAAGCTTGGGAGGGAGTGGGGACCTGGCTGATTAAAGAAATGGAAAAATGTCTCTGCGCCTGGATAGTACTCTCAGAAGGAGAGTGTCCAGCCAAGGAGTGTCCTGTGGAGACCATTGCCTGCCCCTAAATATTCCCCAGGCCCAGGGTAGCTTTTCAAAAGTCCCCGTGAAGCTGCCATTTTTAAGTCCCAAAAGCTGAGGAAATGGATTTCCTCAGCATGACAGTCCTGTTGCCCAGGTCATAGTAGTAAGCAGGAAGAACAGTCAGATATACTGATTGATGATCTTCTCTTTTAGCCACTCATTGTCACTGGCACCAAGCCAGCTCTTGGCTATTGTAAACAACACTGCAGTGGACATGGGAGACATAGACAGCTTTTCAAATTAGTGTTTTCATATTCTTTGAGTAAATGCCCAGCAGTGGAATAACTGGGTCATATAGTATTTCTATTCCTTATTTTTGGGAAAACTTCCTTGTTACTTAAAGCAAGGCATCACCCAGTGGATTTCTGTGGTTTGTTTTATGATCAGAACGGAATTTACTGCTGTGTTTGGAGATCCCTAATTGGTAAAGGCTCTCCATTAAGCCAATTGGCTGCTTTCCCATTCAAATGACATCTGCATAACCAACTTTTGAGCTGTTTAGATCAGGGACTGCAGCCAGAACCACTCTAGTTCTAGAAAACTCCATCAAGAGCATCTCCAATCCTTCTAGACAGCGTTCATTCATGGGCAGAGGACAGCAAGCACTGGCAGTTTGCTTATGGATCATGCTGATGGGGTCCCAGTCAGAGTGTTTGCAAAGCACTACAATAATTGGATATCTTGAATCTAAAATTACTGTTGACTGATAGAGTGAGAAACGCTGACGTCCTTAAACCCCCACAACACTTACTCAGAAGCACGAGCATACACGGTGAGCATCTTCCAAGAGATGCTCGGAGGACTTTGAAAATTATACCAGGCACCAATCCAGATGGCAGTGCTCATGGAGCTGTGTATTTTCCACCCCTCTGAAGAACGTCTTCACTCTGCAGGTTTAGAGAGGATGGGGGTCTCAGAACGTCCTAGTCCGTTTGGATAATAAACCATACATTTCCAGGAAAATCTTACTACAGCCATATTCTTCCTCGTTTCAAATCTGAAAAATAAAAACACCAAACTTACTCTCTAAGAAAATAATCCCCCTTCCCCTCTGCATTTTCCAACGTCTGGTTAGAGTCGGGGTGACCAATCCTGCTTCTGGTAACCTGCTAAGTGCTGAGGCCCTTTTGGAGGTGCTGGCAGCTGGTGCCTCTCTGCTGGCCCCCCCTCAGCCCCATGTCCTCACTCGCTAACAATGAAGGGGCAAGCCCAGCGCAGAGGCAGCCTTTCGGGACCAGAGGCTCTGCCTCTGTGGCTCCGTGTCCGCTAACATCCAGGTCCCCACTGTCACCAAATCCGGAATTGACTGATGCCTCCAATTTAGAGCTTGGCTCCAGGAGTCTATACTATGCATTAGTTACATAAATCATATTTAAAGCAACATTCATTCACACTCTGTGCTATCATAAACAAAATCCTATCAAAGTACAGAAAAATCTGTTTATAAGTGGTAAACGTGGGACATTTTCTCTCTCTTGAACTCTAATGAGTTGTTTCTGCACCCTTTCTCTCCCCTTCAGTGTAACTCGTGTTTCTGGCTCCAGGCAGGTTGTTCTTTAGTCACTTCTCCACTTCAGGCCTGCCGTGTCTGCTCACTGTCCAAGCTCCATTCCCGGGGAGGCACCCTTGTCACTCGTGTGACTGTTTTCTGGTACAGACTTTCCTGTTTAGATCAAAGTCCCTGCTCATCAGAAACTGCTGCTGTCTTTGCGACATCCCAGGACCACAGTCCCTCTGTACGGAGCTGCCAGTTCATGAGCTCGTCTCTGCACTGCTTCCATGTGTGTCTGACAGAGGATACCAGAGCCCTGTCTGTCTGTGCAGAAGCGCCCTCTGCTCTTCTGCTGTCTACAGAAGCTCCCTCTGCCCATCTGTCTGATTAGGAGCCTGATCGGGCTCCCCCTTCCCTTCTCACCAAGTTTCCATTTTACTCCAGGAAGGTCAGCTTCTGCCTCCTGTGTCCTATAATAACCTCTGGCACTTCCCGCTGTGCACCCTGGCGGGAGCCGTTCCAGCTCATCTCCCCAGCTGTCTCTCGGCTGCAAACTGAGCCTTGCTGCAGCTCCATCTCTTGCCCAGTTGTGCCTGGGCTTCATTGTGCCAAGCCCTGCAGGCAGAGCTGACGCCCTCTTCCTGCCCCTCCTGCTCACCCTGAGCTCAGGTCCTCAGGTTGAAGCTGCCTTGATAACTGGGTACTTGAATTTATACACACACACACATATAACATTATTCTTCATTTTGTACATTTTTTCATCTCAGTTGTAATCCCCATGGACTTCCCATCACCACCTCACCCAAGTGCCATCACCAGTGTGATCGTCCAGTGTGCTCTTCCCACCCCAGTTTTGTTCTTGTTTCCCTCTCCTCTCCCCTAGACTGTCTCTTATGTTGTTAGTTGATGTTCTTTTTTACTTTATTACAATTACTACATATATATATATTTATATATTTTTTCCTGATCCCTTACACTCTTGCTATCAAGCAACACTTATATAAAAGGGAATCCATTAAACAATAGTTAGGAAAACAACCCCCAAATTATCTGTCATTAGTTGTTGTCTGTTCACACTTGACGGGTCAAATGAAATGGTCTTCACTGGTAGCCACTGGTGATAGAGTAAGAGGTGCTGGGCTGCCCTTCTTTGGAGCTTCTAGAAGGTTGTGACAGCGTTGTCTGGAGGAATCACAGTGACCTTGGGAGCTGTCATGGAAGGAAAGAAGGTGGGGGGTCCTAATCAGAAGTGAAGGAGAGCACCCCGAGCAGGAGGCCCCTGCCTTGTGAGGATGATATGTCCCCCGGGGTGTGCATTCCCCCCCCCCCCCCCCCCCCGCTCAGGCAGGTATCTATGGAATTCTACAAGCAAGTGCTGTTTTCTATATTTTAAGCTTGAAGATGCTTATGCGTTGTTGCAGAAAACAGGAAGAAGTGAGTTTGCCCTCCTACCTTAAGGAGTCGGAAAACCCGGAATCTGTAGCTCCAGCAGGCCAGACCTTCCCTGGCTTTGTCACTGTCACTCAGCCAGCAGCCATGTGCTGCCATGTAGGTAACCTGCTCCAGGCCAGCCAGACCACAGCAGCCCTGCTGCCAGGGACTGAAAGGCCCGTGGAAATGCTTTATGACAGCGGAGTGCTCATAAAGCAGAAAATACAAAGTGTGAGCCTTTCCACTGCAGCTCCGTCGTGTTATTTAAACCCTAATGTGGTCATCGTCCGAGGCTTCTGTCATGATGGGGGTTTGCCCTTCACACCACGCAAGCACGTGCGGCATTTGAGGAAGCACGGGAGAGCGGCCTGACCTGCCCATGCCCTGGGAAACCACATCTCTGTTTCGTCAGGGGCCTTTAGCGAATCCGGCTGGAAAATCAGAGCATGTGTCTCTGCTCACCATCGGGCTTTGCTGTCTCATCTGTTTAGAAAGTGTCTCGCACCTAGTCTGACCTCTTCCCCCGCAGCTGATGACCTCAGAACTCTTCAGCGCCATGGAGTCCCTCAATTTATAGGCCTTTGATGTCTCATATTTTGTTGTTGTTGTTTTTGTTTTAAGAAAATAAAACTTCGTGGAGAGAGTTTTTATACACCACAAAGTCCACTCTTCTAAGATGTGTAATGCCACGAAAGTGGAATGTGCCACCACCACCGCCACCACAATCTAAGTTTAAAACGTGGCTTTGAGATATTTTACGGGGGTGGAGTGGGGAACAGGATCAGAAATGGGGGGGGAAGTGCACTGGACTATGGTGATGGCCCACGGGGATTACAACTGAGATGGACAAAGGCACAAAATGATGTAAAAATAAACTATCGTATTATTTTTTAAAAAGCAATATCAGATTAAAAATAAAAAACAACCCATGGAAACAAACTCCGCACACAGGAACCTCTACTCCCTTTATCTCTCTCCTGCCCCGGCCCCTGCCAGCTGCTGCCCTACTTTGAGCCTCTGAAGATCTGTAGGAGGCAGCTTCCAGCTAAATCTAACCACCTGTTGCTCCCGTGACCATTCAGGTGCACTTCTTGCTCTTCCTCAAGCTCTGTCTTCGCATCTGGGCTCATCTTCATCCGGAGGAAAGTCCCCTGCTAACCTTTCCTGTGGGGTTTGTCTTCTTGTGGGGAATGCCTTCCTGTTAGTGGAGGTCTTTCTTTTGCCTGGATGGAGAGGGCCAAGGTCCCTGGGGCCGCAGACGGGAGTGGCACTGACCTCAGTTCCTGAGAAAGTTTCAGCGTGGCCTTCTGCTGGGTCCCAGCACCCCTCGTGAATGAGGGACTCCTCCTGTCCTTCCTAGCCCCTGGGTGTGGGTGCCCTGCTCTTGTCTCACACTCCCCCAGCCCACCTGTGTCTTCTGCTGACCTGGTTCTCTCTGCTCCTCATAACCGGATGTGTCCTGTTTTCTGTCCATGCTTGGAGGGAGGGTGGCGTGTGCTCTGGGAAAGGTCCTTCCCCTTCTCTACAGCCAGGATATGTCTGCTTTCTGCAGGGTTAGTTCCAGGGGCTCCTGCTTACTAGCTGCCGCCTTGGAGTCTGCATTCCAGCAGTGGAGCTGAAGCTTCACACCTTTTTTTTTAAAAAAAGATTTATTTATTTGTGCATACAGAACTGGGGTACAGGCCAGAGGCTCAGGGGCGGCGAGAGGCTTCACCAGAGACAGAGTGGGGAGCAGAACAGGCAGATCGACGAAGTACACTGCTGAGGGGAGCAGTGGGCAGGTCAAGAGAGGTCTGCCCACGCCATGTGGTCACCTCCGGGGCAGGCGGGGATCGAACTCATGCGGAAGTGGCTTAAGATTCTTTGTGCTGTGCTTTAACCCGCTGCACCACCAAGGAGGGCCTGAAGCTTCACACCTTTAAAGGAAAGAGAATCAAGATTTCCTTGAAATTCCTAGTGTATATCCTCGGGGATAATATCCTAGTGTATAGTATAGTTCCTAGTGTATAGTATATCCTCGGGGATAATATCTGTGATAGCAATTCTATTTTGATAGTTTATTTTCACCAGAAACTCAACTTTACAAGAAATTTTTTCCTTTAATTTAGAGCAAATTGAGCAAAGGGGTAAACATCAGTGATAAAAGCCAAATAACCCTGTTAGTAATTTCTTTGTGAAATTACTAACATGGGGAAATATAAAAAATTCGGATACAATGAATGCTAAAAAAAGAATTTATATGATTTTAATGGGTAAAGTTTTAGAGAGAAAAATTATTAAAATTTTTTGAGAAGCAATTTGATCCTGATAGTCAAATTAGGAACTACAGTGGGTGACTCACTGGCCATGAAGGTTTTGCCACACCAGGAATTAGGTTTTAATTGGTGAGCAAAACAGATTGTGGTTGTCCAAGAGAGTCCAGGTTAGGCTGATGGTCACTTGTGATAGATACATAGGTCAGCTAGCTAGCTAGCTAGATGATAGAGATAGATAAAAGACTACTGTTGATGATGATAGGTAGATAGATAACAGGTGATAGGTTATTCATGATGATGGATGGATGGATGGATACACAGATTGACAGATGACAGGTGATATATAGATAGTAGATAGACAGATTATATATAGATAGTAGATATACATATTTTCCATTTTCCTTACAATGGAGAGGAAAAGAAGTAACAAGAAAAGTTTGGAGAGAAAGGAGAACGAAATCGTCCCCATCACCCCCTCTTCTGCCCTAACTAAGTTTTCTCTGGCACACCTGCTCTGTCAGGCCCTCTCCCAAACTGCTGGCCAAGTTCTTGTTAGCATCACAGTTGCTCTTGGGATGTCTCCATAGTTGGGTACCCTGGGGACAGTCTGGGTAGGCGGGCAGAGCAATGCCTCTTCCGTGAACAAATGGACTGTCAGGCCACTTGGAGCAAAGTGGGGCATGTGTTTTGGGAGCAGGTGAATCGTTGAAGCTCTGAGTCCTGGACTCCAAGGAGCATTAGATCCACCTGATGTTTGATTTTCATCCAATGAGCTATTTGGCTATTTCATTACCAACGATTATCCCTTTGTTCAAATTGCTCTAAATTATTGAGTTTCTTTATAATTTTTGATGGCATTTTTCATGGACTTTTTACATTTTCTAGGCACTCTTTTCATGTAAATAGTATGGTAATTCTTATATGTGGTAATTTTCACTAATGGAATATATTTGCAGAATCTTGGAAATTCCTATGGAAACCTCCTAATAAGTATCCCCAAATTGAAAGGCATGATCTTCTTAGAACTGTTAAAAATGGATTAAAAATGTATTTATTCATTTAAAAGTGATAACCTCTAAAGTGAAGACATTAGATAGGGGCCCTCCCTGGTGGTGTAGGGGTTAAAGTCTCAGCACTATCCAGCTAGCTGACCCCTATGGTGCAGTAGACCTCTCCTGTCTCACCCAATGCTCCCCTCAGCAGTGTGTTTCTGTCAATCCACCTGTTCTGCTCCCCTCTTTGGCTTTAGTGGGTCCTCTCACAACACACCTCCCTTCACCTCTGGCTTACATGCAGTTCTTGTATGCATAAATAAACAATAAATCTTTAAAAAAATTGGCTGTTACATACTCACTTTATATGAAGTTTATAGAACGTGTCCTGGTATTTCTGAGTGTGTGTGTGCTTATGTGTAAACGCCTTGGCATGCCACACTTTTTTTTCCCAGGGAGAACATTCCACAGATCAGGAAGAGGAACTCCGAGGCCCAGGGTCAGCTGGGTGGGGCCACACTGGGAAGAATCCTGAGGCTGCATCTGGAGGGAATATGACGACTCTCACAGTTGACTCGTCAGGTTTGTTTTTTTATGGACATAGACAGAAGAGGGTTCTTGGCAGCTTTCCTGGGTTTGCCATCACTGTCAGTCCTGATACCACAGCTCAGCAGCTGTTATCTGAATTTTGGGCCAAGAAGGAAGGGAAGAAAACCATTTGGGTATTTCGATAAACACAAGTCATTCAGCCACGACTGCGTCACCAGGACACGCTATTCTTAGGAGGCAGGTACAATACATGTTCTCTTCAAAAAGGATGTCAGAGTATAAAACACCCTCCTCATCCCTCAGACTGTAGCTGAGAGAAAGAATGAAATCACTGAACAAATGGGAAAATGAAAGGGTTGGAGGATGCCAAGCAACACTCTGTCAAACTGGGCTGGCCACAGCATTCAGTGCTTAGCCAACATGTGCAGACTTCGAATTATTTATTTTTTTCTTTTCTTTTTTAAGATTCATTTATTTATGCACACAGAACTGGGGTACAGGCCAGTGGTGCAGGGCAGTGAGAGGATTCACCAGAGTGTGGCACAGAACAGGCAGATCAGTGAAGTACACTGCTGAGGGGAGCAATCAGTGAGTCAGGAGAGGTCTGCTGTGCTCTGTGGCTCACCTCCAGGGCTGGGGATTGAACTCACAGTGAAGACGTTGCTGCTAGCTTGCAGTGCTGCGCTTTAGCACATTGTGCCACCTGGGAGGGCCCATTTGAATTATTTAAAAGCAACGACTAGGCCCTCTCTGGTGGTGCAACTGGTTAGGATGCACACTGCAAGCTGGCCTCAGTTGCTTCAGTGCAAGTTCGATCCCCGGCCCCAGAGGTGACCACATGGTGCAGCACATCTCTCCTGACCTGCCCGCTGCTACCCTCAGCAGTGTACTTTGTCACTCTGCCTGTTCTGCTCCCCACTCTGCCTCTGGTGAAGCCTCTCATCATCCCTGCACCCCAGTTCTGTATGAATAAATAAATCTTTAAAACAACAACAACTACCACTACCCAGAATCCGGAGCTATCTCCTCCACTGGTTTAGGGTCTGGACCTTAGAAAGAAAGGGTGGGAGTGGACCTCCCAACCAGCTGTGAGGTAGAGAATTCCTTCGCAAGATAGCTTCTATAATTCAATTTTAAAAAATGGGACACATTCAATTAACCACATTAAAGTGTTACCGGGCTGCACAGAACATAAAACACAGAACATTGAAGACTGTCATCAACACCTCATATAAACCAACCAAACTTTCTGATTTTTCTATTGTTTGTTCCCTCTTTCCTAAAATACGTGTCATTTGGAGCCTCCTCATCTACAAGTTGACAACCACACAGGAGCTCCCGTGGTGAGGCACTTCCAGAGGCTCACAATATTGGCAGCTCTTTCCCTCTGCCCCCTGCCTCCCTCTCTTTCTCTTCCATTCTCCCTCTCTTCTTCTCCCTCCCTCCCTCCCTCCTTCCTTCCTTCTTTCTTTGATTTTCTTTCTGTAGCCTTTCCTGAAGATTTTAAATGGGAAAAGTAAGCAAGCTTAGTATGACAGGTTGGTTGGCCTGAATTGCTTTCTTCATTCTTCTTGGGGGTAGTTATCCATTTCTGAAAAGAAAAAGAATCTGTATTATAGAAACATATATGAGCAGAAAAATAATATTTTTTAAAGATTTATTTATTTATGCATACAGAACTGGGGTACAGGCCAGAGAGAGGATTCACCAGAGACACAGTGGGGTGCAGGACAGACAGATTGATAAAGTACACTGCTGAGGGGAGCAATGGGAGAGACAGGAGAGATCTGCTGTGCCATGTGGGTCACCTCCCTGGCCAGGGATTGAACTTGTGATGTGGCCGCAGCCAGCTTCTTAGTGCTGTTCTTTAACCCGTTGCACCATCAGGGAGGGCCCAGAAAAATAATAATGGGAGGTTCGACATAGTCCTCACAAGAGTACCTTTCCTTCTGACACCAACTGCACATTTAGGAGGTTCCAGAAACCACTTTTAGTTTTGATCATTTGCTAGAAGGATTCACAGAACTTCCTGAAAGCTGCTTTGCTCATAGTGACAGGTTATAACAGGGCACATTTAGAGGCAGAAACCAGTCAAGGAAGGAAGAACACAAGTAAGGGTGTGTCCCCTGTGGGGACACCACCAGCATGTATTGCTCACCCTGAATGTCCCCCGCCCCCACTCGCCCAGCTTGATGTGCAGTTTTTATTGGGGCTCCTTACAGATTGTGCACAGCCGACCTCTGGTGTCCACCCCTCTCAGGCCAGTATCTTTATTCTCCAGTTTTGCAAAACCTGGAATGAAACAGAAAGCTCCCTTGGAAGCCACATTGTTAAACTGTCCAGGGCCAAAGTCCCCAGCAAGCAGAGACGGAGATGACGGGTTAGGGAGGCACCCCGGGGCCTAGAGGCAACCGTCCAGTGGCCCTTAGCACAGACTGGACTCTGGCTGGCAGGCTGATTCTTCACTGAGTTTAATGTCCCCCGCTCCCCACCCACATCTATCACTCATATTCAAAGTTATGTTACTAATAGTGCTAATCTCATCTTAGCTGCCCGTGTGCCACTGTCAGTTCACCCCAGTTCACAAGCTGTTACATTTTTACAAGTTTTCTAACCTGGTTGTTAAACCTGGTTGTTAAACACAATCATATATATATAGAAAAAGAATCTGTATTATAGAAACATATATGAGCAGAAAAATAATATTTTTTAAAGATTTATTTATTTATGCATACAGAACTGGGGTACAGGCCAGAGAGAGGATTCACCAGAGACACAGTGGGGTGTTATATAAATGTATGATTTTATAACTTGGATTAAAAGCAAAGATAGTGAATATCCAGAACTCATTTTCTAGTTATTTTACATTACTTTACAATGGGCATCTCTTGGCTGTGTTCACCTCTACTGTTTCTGCATGGAGAGAGCGCAGAGGCTGACACAGTCCTACAGTTCTCCTGTCTGTGTTAGTATGTAATCAGTAATCAACCATGGTTGGCTCATTGACACCGTGAAATCCCACAAATGTCTTAAGTCAGGCACTGTTTTTGGATGCTCTTTAGATCTGAGAAGCTTCCTTCTGCTGCTTCAACTGTTACTGGAGCTGTGAAGAGCATTTTAGGGCTGTGGCAACACTGGGATACATTTCTGATCAATTATTTTGAAATATAAATCATCATACTTCTAGTGTTGATGCTGCTGCTGCTGAGGGAATAATTTCTCTGAAAGTATTTAACTCTATCCCAGCTAGTCTGGTGCAACTCTGAATTTAATCTTAAATGTAAATTTATGCAGTGGCATTTTAGCATCATCTCTGACATCTTTAGTTACAAGAAACTAAAACTGGCTTTTGCTTTGTGTGTAATTAAAATGTTAAATAAAATATGTATGTAATTAAAATTTCATTCCTATGAAAATACTGTTCTTATGTTTCATACAATATCTTAAAATTTTAACTTCTATTGCTAAAGCTGTATATTTGCTTTGTAATGTTGCAGCAGTTTTCAATGCCAGAGACTCTAAACTGTTTGAAAAAGGAACAGATATGCTTTATTGCAACGAACATGTGTCTGCTTTTATCTTGTAGTAATTTGCTGACAATGTTTATTACCTGTGAGTCACAATTTGCAAGATCAAAAATTGTTTTTCATATTCTTTAATTTTACTTCTGTGCAGATATACTGAGAGAGACTCCTGGATGGAAAAAGAAGGCTATTTCTCTGTGTGGGACGCTGGCGCTCCCGCTTGGGGTCATTGCCCCCAATTTTGGTCCAGATCTGGGCACAGCCGCCTCCCTGGATCACTTGGCAGTCCAGATGTTACCTCACTTGCCGTACCAGGTGCTGGGCCAGCTTCTGTGAACACTTGTTACCTTCATAGCAAAGTGGTAAGTTAGGTATATTTTAATTTTCTTGTTCTTTTTCAAAATTTCTTTATTGTTGCTTCAAGAGCAGAAGTTAAATAACTGGACAACAAAATTTATTTTTAATACAAATTACCTTATTAACTCTACCAGCATTTCTGCCTTTGTAACATTGCCTGAGTTCCCATATATGAGGTCTGTGTGAACAAGGTGTAGCAAGCTGAAACAGTGGGCAGTAATTTGAAATTTATTTCATTAAAATACCTACTTGCTCTGGATTGATTTTCAATGGTGTCCTAGTTTCCTTCAGGAATATGGTCCATTTTAATTTGTATGAGTGATTTAATCTGTATGAGCTTCAGAGAGGTGCTTCTCTCATCATTTGTGTTTTAAATTGCTCTGAGTAGACAAAAGGTGTCTTGGAAGATAGTTTTGCCCTAATTATAAATCCTTAAAAAATAATCAGAGGCTAAGTAACACAAATTAATCTGATTTCCTTTTGGGCCCCTTTATTAGTCTGGATGAGTGCTTGACACCAAAAGAGAGAAGTGAACGGCAGCCAGGCTGGTGTATCCATGTGAACCTTCCCTCTCAGCTCAGCACTGTCCCCCATGTCCTGGCACACAGAGTGGTACTGAGTCAGAAGTGAGGGGGCTGTTGGGGGCCATTCAGCTTTACAAAGTATTTACTTACTTGTTTGTCCTTGGGAGGACCTGAGGTACAGCTCTACCGTAAAGTAAGAGAATCCATACCCGTTATCTGAACTAGAGAGAACAGAGATGCCACTGCATGAGAAGGAAGATTCCAGAAGCTGCTGAGTGCAACAGACTCTCTGCCCCTTTCTCTGTGCTTCCGTGACCTTGGCTCCGGGGTGTCCACCCATGTCCAAAGAGGAGGATACTATAATTTCATCCAAAAAAGTGAACAACTTGAGTGTAGTCAGTGTGAAGCCAGCTGTGGCCGGCGTCTACATGGATTATGTCTGTGTGAGTGTTATACCAGGGGGATGCAGACTTGGATTAGGAAGGTTTAGGCAGTGCTGCGCCTCTTACAATGGTTGGGGAGGGGGAGGAGTTTAAGGGAGGTAAGGCCTGCTCTCTATAGAAATCTATTATTAGAGTTTGTCTTTGGGGTGAAGACATTAAACCCCTAGAAATATTAATTACAGGTAAAGAGTGATATGTCTGCCTGTTATCATTTTGGCCAGGACAATTTCATATCCCTGTTGACTGTTCACTTAGAGAGTTAGACACTGATGGTGTTAAACAGGTACACATATACATAGACACATATGTACACGCACAGACATACACTCATGTACATATACACAAACACACACAGACATACATACACTCGTGTACACACACACTTGGGCAGCTTTGTTTGTTTAGCACATTGAAGCATGAAGTTTATCTTTTGTATTATTTTCCCTAAGTTGCTGAGGGCTGAATGGGGCTCTGGGGGTTAATGAGGTGTGCGTGGGGTCTGGGTAGTCAGATGACACAGTGTCAAAATGTTTTGATTCAAGGATTAAATATCCATGCTCCGGATTTTCAGTTTCATTTCTCAAATGTGAATTTTTAAGTCACCAAAAGAGAAAGTGAAATGGATGAAAACCACCCAGACTCAGAAGTGCTTGTATATTGAGGGCTTACTGTTCACATATATCTTAAAAAAAAAAAAAAATAGTTGGCATAGTAGAATCACACAGAAGTTCAGTCATTGTAAGAATAATTTTGGACTTTCATTTTACTATTTTTTTTTTTTTTGACCAGTGAACCTTTAAAGATTTGGGAAGAAAAGAAAAATTTGGGATGTGTCAAATTCCAGGAAACTTTAATAACAGCAATGAAAATTTGCAATAGGCACGAAAGAGTTAACAGACATTTCCAAGGTGGAAAAATTCTAGTAATCCTCTCTAGGGACAACTCATTTATTTATAAATTAAAATTAGTATTTTTTTTTAAAGAAAGCTTTCAGAAAGACAGGAAGATTATGAGGCAAAGCCTTAATGCAGTTTTTATTTTTATGCTTTAACATCGTATTGACACAACAGGAACACTTCAAACACACCCACACCCCAGGAAATGATACTCAGGCCCATGTGATCGATTTAGATGGGAAGAAAAGTAATTTGCTTGGCAGCTCCCTGGTTGTTTTAAGAGTTTCAGAAAAATGTAAATGAGAACCGTTTCAGAAGCCAATTCGGACCCCAGACCCAAACCCCAAACTCAACCCAGGACTTTTCATCAGCGCGAGGGGAGCGCTGGGCGATCAAGAGAGCGCGGGAGCTTGGGCCAGGACCGCTGTCCCTCGGCTTCGGCAGAGGTGTGGGTGGGGACCTCCATCTCCCCATGTCTCCCGGAGACGCAGCCGCGGCCGGGATCGGGAAGGGGCTGCGGAAACGCGACCGGACCGAACGCAGGGCTGGCGGCGGGAGAGAGTGTCCCCGCGCCCCGCTGGTGTCCGGGGTGCTGAAAGCCGGCGCTTCCTGGGTAGCTGCAGCTCTCTTCTGTTCCGGAGTGGGGGGTCTCCGGCTGCGTCCCGAGTAAGCCCGCTCAGTCCCGCGGCCCTGAGGTTCCTGCCAGGTGTGGCTTCCCCAGCCCGGTTCGCGGAGGGGTGATGCGGTCAGCATCGTGGACGCCCGGGCAGGACCCCGGGATACTCCCGCAGCCCTGCGCGCGCCCCCCATCCCGGGGCCCGCGGTGGCTGGT
>NW_004567105.1:36965428-36967488 GCF_000260355.1 Condylura cristata
TGGCGCCGGCCGGGGCCGCGGCGCTGTTGGCCGGGGCGAGCTGCCTGGTGTTCGGCCGTTCCCTGCAGGGAGAGTTCGTGCACGACGACGTGTGGGCCATCGTGAACAACCCCGACGTGCGGCCGGGAGCGCCGCTCCGCGGGGGTGTCTTCTCCAACGACTTCTGGGGCAAGGGCATGGCGGAGCGCGCCAGCCACAAGTCCTACCGGCCACTCTGCGTGCTCACCTTCCAGTGAGTCCTCCCTTGCGGGCACCCTGGCGGGACGGGTTGAGCGGGGAGCGTCTCTCTGCCGGCCGCCCTAGCCCTCCACGTCCCCATCCTAGGCTCCCGGGGTTCCGCGGGGGCGCGGGTTGGGGCGTGGGGGTCGTGTTTCTCCGGAGTCTGGCCCCTGGCGGCTGCTTCCTGCTCCGGGGTCGGGCGGTGGCAGGCAAACCTGCCCGGTAGTGACCAAGTGACAGCAGCCCGAGCCCACGAGCTCGAAGGGCGACGGCGGCGGCGATTCCGCGCGGACATTTCTTGGGGCTATCGGGCAGCTGTGCAGAGGGGGAGTCCACCGTTCTATTGGGGTCGCGTTGGAGGGGACCGTGCAGGAGTGTGGTTTAGGCAGGAATAGGAACCCACCGAGGGTCTCCTGGTCCTGTGAGCGCGCTGCGCTCTGCGTCTCCCGCCTGCCTCGAGGGCTCTGGATGGGATGCACAAGCCAAGATCCCCTAGGGTACCCGCGTCCAGTCGAAATAGTTTTCTTTTCGTGCTTCGGAGTCATGATTCAGCATTTCTGGTGTGAATCAAGTGTAAAGGGAGCAGAGAGAACGCCAGGTTTTTTAGGTTGGGTATTTTCTGGAATGGAAGAGGGCCACCTTTGGCCGGAAAGCAGGAGGAGAGCTGATTTGAGGGAGCGCGGTGGCATTCTTCTTGAGCTTGGCTTGTGATTTAGGTGGTGCTGTCCGGGATAAAACTGTAAATAACATCGGCTCAGTCACTTCTGCTTTATAAGCCTCTTTCTCCGGGTGTAATGGGAACCCGGCTGGGTCACCGTTGCTGGCTGGGCAGCTTGGACCGCCTGCCTGAAGACCGGAGGCTTTTGACAGGTGGTTTGATGATTGACAACAGGAAGCCATAGAGGTTGGAACAATTCATGGGATTTTGTCTTAATTTTTCCATTCTAAGTTTAGTGGGTTTAGCAGGTGAGGAAATCATACGTTTGAATCTGAAGAGAATATTTTATAAACATTTGGCCTCTTGTCCAGACAAGAGGACATTGGGGTTTTCAGCTGAAAGGTTACCTCGCTACTGAGAGCCACTTGATATTTTCAGTTTTGTAAGGTTCTGAAATCTCTCCAGATGCCACACAGAGCTGGAACTTCTGGTGTGGCCTGCCTTTCCTTTTTGGCTGTGAGGGTCAGTGTGAGGTGTGCAAGCTTGCCGGGAGGGTGGGCTGGCCAAATAATAGTCCTGGCCCTTCTTGATTCCTGGTCTGAAAAATTTCCTCCCTCATCCAAGAATTTTCCATTTGAAGGTTAAATGCAAGGACTGGGGGAGGGAGGGGAGGAGTGCCTTCACTTCTTGATTTTCTGTTATATTTTATAATCTGTGCTGGAGGTGGCTGGTAGGAGCGGAGGAAGGGAATAGGCACTGACGAAGATGGAAGTTGGCAGCACAGGGCAAAGGAGGAGAGCTGGAGCAAAGGGTAGCTCTTTCCTTGTGATCATCCATGACAAAAGCCTCTTGGTGTCTGAAAGGTCTGCTCTCGTTTATCCCGCCCTGTGACTGTGTAGGACACACTTTGTTTTGGAATAGGTTGAGTGGCAAATTGAGAGGTTGAGTGGCCCAGCACTAATTGGAAAAGGAAGGGGGCCTGTGCAGAAAGAGAGCTGGCGTTCCCGTCAAATCTAGTGCTTTCTCTACAGTCACTTTAGGGGTCTGGGCTCTTCTAGTGTCTTAGACTAGCACTTCGGGATGGACAAGGGACATAGCCATCTGCTAGACCCTCAGGTTGGAGGACCAAAGATCATACTCACCTGCTAGTCAGAGCGAGGTTGGTATGAAGTTAGTGAACACC
>NW_004567105.1:36967588-37007178 GCF_000260355.1 Condylura cristata
TTTTTTTTTTTTTTTTTTAAAGATTTATTTATTTGTTCACAGAGAACTGGGGCACAAGCCAGAGGTGCAGGGGTGGTGGGAGGCTTCACCAGAGACAGAGTAAGGAGCAGAACAGGCAGATCGACGAAGTACACTGCTGAGGGGAGCAGCGGGCGGGCCAGGAGAGGTCTGTCACGTCATGTGGTCACCGCCGGGGCAGGCGGGAATCGAACTCATGCGGAAGTGGCTTTAGCTTCTCAGTGTTGTGCTTTAACCCGCTGTGCCACCAGGGAGGGCCTAACTATATGTATTCTTAAACTATCTTTATTCAGTTTTGTGTGAGCAAAAGTTTTGGAGATTCAAACCACTTTTTGCCCCCCCCCCCTTTCTTCATTGTGGTAAGAATACTTAACATGAGATCTTTCATCTTGACAACTTTCTCATCTCAGCAAATTTTCTAGTACACAGTAGAGACAGTTAGCTGCAGGCACAAAGTGACACAGCAGATCTCTAGTCTTTTCCCTGTTTAACTGAAACCATGTTCCTGGTGACCAGCAAGCAATCTCCTGCCACTCTTTTGCTGTTTTTATGAGTGTGACTATCTAGAGACTGCATACAAATAGAACCGGGCAGTATTGTCCTTTGGCAATTGCTTATTTTCATTTAACACAATGTCTTTCAGGTTTATCCACCCATGGGATATCATTTTTTTAGTCTAAGTAATGTTTTCTTGTACTCCCCTTTTCTGTATCCATCAATCTGATTGTGATTATTTTAGTTGTTTCCTTATCTTGGCTGATGTGAAAAATTCTGCAGTGAACATGGCAGTGTCGAGCTCTTCAGGATCCTGATTTGGGCTCTTCCGAGTATATAACCAGAAGTAGCATTTCTGGGTGGTAATTGGATTTTTAAGTTTTGTGGAACTTACCTGCTTTTCATAGCAACATCACCATTGCACACACCCATCAATAGTGGTGACAGCTGTACATTATCCTTACCAGCATTTGTTATCTTGTGTGTCGGATAAAGCCATTTTTGAGACAATTTTCTTTTCCCCAATTGTGCTATGGTTGTTTTTTATGCTAATATCATACTGTTTCATTACTATAGCTTTGAAATATATTTAGAACTTTAAGAAGTGTGTGGTATCATCTCATTGTGGTTCTGACATGCATTTTGACATGTGAAAATGATGTGAGCCTTTCACATAATCTGTTGGCTATTTTTATATCTTCTTCAGAAAAATGTCTGTTGAATTCCTTAGCTTATTTTTGATAACCAGATTATTTTAGCTATTTCATTGTAGGATTCAAGCACCTTTCCATATCCTTTTTGATGGCTTTTATGTCTTGTTTGGATAAATGCTTATTAAAATTCCTAGCCCATTTTGTAATCATTTCAGTTTTCATCTTTTTACTTTCAGCTGTGGGAACTCCTTATATATTTTGAAATCAGATCAGTATTTATAGGTACTTTCTCCTGCTCTGTAGACTGACTTTTCTCCCTGTTGTTTCTTTCCTTTGCTGTCCTCAGGCCTTTTAATTTTTTGCCTAAGTTTGCTTGTGCTTTTGGTATCGTCTGTATTATGAAATTTGTTTTGTTTTCTTCTAGGAGTTTACAGCTTCAAGTCTGATGTTTGAAATTTAAATAAAGTTTAAATTATTTTTTTTGCTTATGGATTAAGGATCCAATTTCATTATCTTACATGTGGTTATCCATTTCTCCCACCATTTTGTTCAAGAGACTGTCCTTTCCCTATTGTTCCTGGCATGCTTGTTTAAGAACATTTTACCTGTTTGCATGGATTAATTTCTATTTCCCCCAATTGTGCTATATGTTTTTAAAATGCTATACTGTTTTACTCATTGTAGCTTTGGAATATATTTTGAACTTTAGTCTTTATTTTTCTGATTTTTTCCTTCTTTAAGATTGTTTTATAGATTTAGGGCTTCATATGAATTTTTTATTTTTGTATAATATGTCATTGAAATATTGGGTAGTATGAGCATTTTAGTAATATTAAACCTTCTAATACTCGAATGGGGTGTCTTTTCACTTATTTGTTTCTTCTTTAAGTTCTTTGGTCAAAATTTGTACTTTTAAATGTGTAAGTTTTTCAACTCATTCTTTTTTTTCCTATTTTATTCCTTTTGATACTGTTATAAATGGGATTGTTTTCATTTCAGGTGGTTTGTTACTGTATAGAAATAAAACTAATATTTATATGTTGATATTTGTGCCCTGCAACTTTTCTGAACATGACAGTTTTTTGTTGTTGGAGTATCTTGGGTTTCTGCATATAAGACTATGGTGTCTATATACAGAAATAAATTTACTTTTCTTCTGATTTAGATGTCTTTTATTTCTTTTTCTTTTTCATTGTTCTGACTTCATTTTAGTAGAAAGCTGAAAAGAAGTGGCAAGAGAGTGGCATCCTTGCTTTATTTTTGAGCTTAAAGGAAAAGCTTTCTGCTTTTACCATTGAGCATTGGTTAGCTGTGGACTTTTCATGTATGTTGTTTATTATATTCAGGTAAATTTTTCTAAATATATGTTTAACCACAAAAGAATGCTGAGTTTTGACAGGTGTTTTTGCTGCTATATTGAATTATTTGGTCCTTTATTTTGTTCATAGGCTCTATCACATTCATTGATTTGTAGATGTCAAACCTCCATTGTACCCCAGGGATAAAACCCACCTGGTCATGGGGTACAATGTTTTAATGTGCCATTGGGTTTGTTCTGCTAGTATTTTGTTGGGCACCTTTTCATGTGTAGGTCAGAAGTATTGGTCTGCATTTCTCTTGTGTGCTTTCTGCCTCTGCAAATCCATTTTTTAAAAAATGTAATAATATAGAGATCCCTTTTGCCCTTCATCCATTTCCCCTTAGTGATAACATCCTCTACTATTTTACAATTAACAACAAAGAAATTGATATGGATATAAGCACTAACTTTTATTCTGATGTTACCACTTTCCCACTCACTCTTTTTGTTTTTGTTAGTGTATATTAACAGTTTTGTGTCGTTATGCATCACTAATCATTGGGGATAAGTTTTTGAGAAAAGTGTTACTAGGTTAGTTTGTCATTGTGCGAACATGATAGAACATGTTGACACAGTCTGCATGGTGTAGCCTAGAAAACCAGCTGTCTTATGGATTCTACGGGGACCACCATTGTAGATGCAGTTAGTTGTTATCGAATGGCCATTAAATGACATATAACTGTAGATCTAAATGATTTCTTGGATGACCAACACAGTCAAAGTATCAATCAGTTCCATCCAAGAATCCTTCCTGCTTCCCTGCCTTAGGTATAGAAACCTAATGCTTATCCAACCCCTATTCCATCACAATAGCTCCCTCCAAAATAATCAGCAGTTTGTTTTCCTTCCTTGTAATTTTGTTACCTTAAAAAAATTTATGTGGTGGCCCTCCCTGGTGGCGCAGCGGGTTAAAGCACTGCACTAAGAAGCTAAAGCCACTTCCGCATGAGTTCGATTCCCGCCTGCCCCGGAGGTGACCATATGGCGCGGCAGACCTCTCCTGACCCGCCCGCTGCTCCCCTCAGCAGTGTACTTCGTCGACCTGCCTGTTCTGCTCCCCACTCTGTCTCTGGTGAAGCCTCTCGCCGCCCCTGGGCCTCTCGCCTGTACCCCAGTTCTGTATGCACAAAATAAATAAAAAATCTTTAAAAAAAAATTTATGTGGAAATGTTAGGAAAGATTAGCTTTTCCTGTACATAGCATAGTTCTTTAGAATTCATTCACATTGTCGCTTTTCACTACTGTTTCTTTTTACTGCTAGGTGGTATTCCATCTATGGGATGGGCCCCAGCTTATTCCATCATCTAGTGAGAACAGCTGGGTTGTTTCTAGGTTGTAGCTACTATAAATAAAACCCCTAGAAACACTGATTTATAGGCTTTCACATGAAGATAAAGTTTTTATTTCTCTGGGATAAGTCCCAGGATTGCATTTGCTGGGTGATAGGTTGGTTGTATGTTTAATTAAAAAACAAAACAAAACAAAACAAACAAAAAAAAACACGACAGTGTTCTAGACTTTCTATCCCGTGTCTGAGTGATCCATTTTCTCTGCTTCTTGACCAGCCTTTGGATTGTCACGACTTTTGATCATAGCCTTTCTGATGAGTGTGTAGTGACATCTCATTGTGCCTTAGTTTGCATTTCCTGAGTGATAGCTGCTATTAAGTATCTTTCATGTGATTATTTGCCCTCGTGTGTCTTCCTTATTAAACTGTCTCTTCATATCTTTACCTACCTTCCTAGTGCACCTTTACTTAACTTTCACTTTTAGGGTTTTCTTTTTGAAATATCTTTGTGTATTCTTGATACAAGTCCTTCATCAAATACTGAATTG
Source organism: Condylura cristata (assembly GCF_000260355.1). Taxonomy (NCBI): domain Eukaryota; kingdom Metazoa; phylum Chordata; class Mammalia; order Eulipotyphla; family Talpidae; genus Condylura; species Condylura cristata. The sequence goes on from NW_004567105.1 coordinate 36,971,951, forward strand.
GCATACGTTTTCTCCTGTTCTGTAGCTTGTCTTTTCATCTTCACATCTTTCCAAGGGCAAAATGCAAAGTCTATTTTATATTAGATGTAGTTTATTATCTTTGCTTCATCAAATGAATATCACACATATTAAGAGAGCTAGATTCTTTGTCCCTTAAGAACAAAGAATCGGTTAATTAACAGGCTGTTGTGACTGTGAAGGTGCGATAGTCGTCACAGTTTCTCTCAAATAAAAAATGGGCTGGAGTAGAAATGAGGAAATGAACGCTCAGAGCATTAACTTTTACCGGATTGGGGAGCAGCAAGCAATGGAAAATGAAGGCAACTTCCAAGGCTCTGGTGGTCTGGCCTGTGTCTAGTCGAGCGGGACATTTTCTTTTTTGCTTGATTTTGGGTTGAGATTTGGAAGTGAAGGGACCTGATCCTGTTCACATTCAGGAGAATGTTGTAGGTTGGGGGGCGCCCATGGTCCCAGGGATGGACACTGAGCCCTGACCCACATCTAAGTCAACCTAAGTGGGATGGCGGCCCAGTCGCACTGCGCAACAGGCGGCGGACTTGCCCGCATCTGTGGGGCCCACTACCATCACCAGGGCCCTCGCTCTTCTTCCTTCTCCGCTTGCCTCCTCATCTGCTACAGGGCTGTGGGGTGGGGTGATCTGGAGTGGCTGGCCCCCTGCCTGCAGCCCCTTCAGGCCATGCAGGTGGCATGCTTTGGCCCCAGACTCAGGGCTCCGGTGTGTGAGCTTCCTGTGAGGGAAAAGCCAGGGTGTGGGCATCGCATATGCCTTCCAGCAGTCTTCTCAGTGCCAGCATCTACTTCCTTTCCCTCCCTCAGGCTGTGCAGCCTCTCGGCCCTGCTGGCTTGGACACACAGCGCCTGTAGCCCCTGTAGTCGCCCGTAGTCACTGTGGTGACTCCACAGTGGTGACAGGTGTCCTCTCAGGGTGGACTCCTTCTTAGTGCTCCTGCATCACTCCTGGCTTCTCCTGGGTCTTCTGGTACTCTGGTCCAGCCTGAACTGATGCAACCGGTCTCCTCTTTGTGCTCCTGGAAGTGAACTGAGAATTCTGATGTGTTTCTAATTCTAGCCAAATCTTACTTTCAGTCTTTTCATCAGATCATTTCCAGAGACACACGGGATTATTTTTGGACCCTTGTAGAGCAGAAGCAAGGCAGCTGTGAAAACTTCATCTGCAATCTGTACTCTGTTTTTAAAGTTTTACCTCTTTATCCTTCACTGGCTATGACCAGTTTGTAGATCAGGAGGAGCCAAGAAGTGCCTCTGTTTGCTGAATTGACCCCAAGCCAAGCCTGGTGACACCTGTGACTTCCTCACCTTGAAAACAGCCTGGACTGGTTTAAGATGCTTGCTGCTTAATTTTATTTCCTCTCTACCCTCGCCACCAGAGAAAAGGCCCGTGCTGGACTAGCCAGCAACTGTCCACCTCAGTAAACAGGCCACACCTCCCTTCCACAACAAAGAGCTAATGGTTCTTTCATGTCCAACCTGGGGAAATGAAGGCAGACAGAGGGCCTTGAACTCTGGATTCCATCTCTGTGTTTAGGTGGCTTGATCACAGCATTCTCCTGGTTTGCTAAAAACTTTTATTTTATTGAAGGCATCTGACGATACTATAAACTTTAAGAGGGAAAGTGGGTGGCTTAAAATGTCAGCATCAAAAAATAGACTCTGTTGCTCAGTGCAGCTGTGCAGCTCCGCAGCGTCCCCACGCGGGGGTGGAGGCTCGCAGCAGTCTGCGTCGCCTCCCTAGAGACACCTGTGTGGCGGCTCCAGCCCCCTCTTCTGCCGCTGCTCTGGGCCCTGTGCCTTTGCACTTGACCCCTGTGGGATTTCCCTTTGAGACAAGCTCTTGCTGGAGATGGACATTACTTGTTTTCTAGTTCTGGCGTGAGTTTGGAGTGCTTGACTCCCTTGTCTGGGATGTTCAATGATACATGAAAGCCAAGGACATTGGAGGCCATTATGGACTTGACAGGGAAGATGGACCCACGGTCCCTGAAGATGTCCTAGTTAACTTGGGTTATCTCAGAAACCCCCGGAGAGGCAGGGGGTGCCTGAGCCTGGGAGGGCAGGATTTCCACTTTCCACTCCAGTCTGGCTGTGTGGGAGGGATGGGGAGGAAGAGGAGTGGAGTTTTGATTCACAAAGGTTTTTATGGGTATCACAAAGCACCTTCTGGAATAGTCATGTAGCAGCAAATATCTTTCCTATCTTGCTTCGGGGCTCCATTTGTATTTTTTTGAATGGCGAGGAGGCCTTGATTGTGCCAAGGTGCTGGCAATGTCCCTTTCAAAAGATACCCTATACTTTCTGTTCTTTGCCACCTGCAGGTCGGCCCCTCGACCCTGCCTGATCTCTCGTCTGTAAACCTCTCTGCAGCCTGTTTCCATCAGCGTTCTAGAAACTTTGCTCCTGTGCTGCTAGTTCCCTCTTCCTGGGGCAGCCCCCCACCTCCACCCAGGCCTTGCTGCTCCCACCCACTCCAGGCACTTCAGCCCAGAGCCCCCAGGGCACTGCCTGTGCACCCTCCCTGCCTTGAAGCCCCCTGCTGTCTGGTACCATACACTGCTGGTTCTCAGCTCCCCTCTTGCGCTGTGCCAGGGCCCCACAAACTGTTGCGCCGGAGCCCCGCCTGCAGAGTCGGGGTGCAGTCACTCTCGCTGTGGAGAGAGTTTTCCGTGAAAGCTTGGCCTTGTCAGGTCATGAGGTGGGCTGCTCCTCTATAGTGGAGGGGGCCGTCTGTCTCTCTTCTTGACTGACTTACCTTTTTGCTTCATCAAAGAGAAGCAGAGTCAGATGGGGTTTTCTAGACCCATGGATGACTTCAACCTCCTGCTGACTCAATGTTAAGGGGCAGCTTTGATCTGAAGTGGTGGTTGTGGCAGCTGCTGGGAGGTGACTGGCCCGCAACCAGGGCTGGCACCTCCGCCCTGCTTCTTTCCGGATGGTGCGTCAAACATGAAGGTTGCTGGGAGACTGGTGAAGTAGATGCTTACACTGCTGTAAAGGTCATGGCTGGACCTGGCAGCTGGACCTTCTGAGGCACCTGGAATTGCAGGGGTTTTCTTCAGACCCGGCACATCCATGTCAGTGTTCCCTTTCTATGTAGTCAGTGAGGTAGACATGAAATATCATTGAACATCATGAACTGTCTTCTCTGGTTGGGTCAGATGGAGTCCCAGGGCCTGGCAATGCTTTCTCAAGGGACTGTCGTGACCCTGTTGCATAGTAACAACAGCCTTGGCTCTGGCTTTCTGAGTGACAGTAGTGTCTCTGCTGTTCATGGTGGACCTTGGGTAGTGTCCAGTGGGGTTGGCTGTGCTGGGAGACCAGTCATAAGATCCGGGAGTTGGGATTGAGGACCACATGCCATCACCCTGCCTCCGGGCCTCTGGGGAGGGCAGGGCCAGAGGCGACTTCAGCCACGAGCTGGCTGTGGAATCACACAGCCTGCATGACATTTTTTAAAAGCTCAGTAGCAAAGCTTGATGGAGCATCTGTCTCTGGTTCAAAATCTGTCATCAGGGTGTCCGGGATCAGTGTCCTGAAGACACAGGAGGTCTGTGTTTTGGACTCTACCAGATCTTGCTCCTCAGGGCTTGTCTTTTGACAGGTCTTGATCTGCATCCCTTTACTTGAACTTGGACTCTTAAATACAGTGCTCTCCTGGATCCTGTGAGTCCCTTTAACAAATCATAGCCCCCTTGGGAGCTGTGGGCACCCTGGATTTGTGGGTGGCCGGGAGAGCGGGGGGTATGGCCCATTTGTGTCTGTGTCTGGCTTGAGGACTGTCACTGTCCTGTGACAGGGAACTTTGCCATTGGCATGGAGAGCATGGTCTTTGGGACCCACAGAACTCACACCCTTGAAAGAAGGCGCTGCTGGCAACTGGCCCCTCCGAGCTATGACTTGAGGGGTATCTGGTGTTGGTCTGTTTATTGCTTGCTGGCTCCCTTTGGGAGATTTCCCTTCTGGGATTTGCTGTCGCCTCTAGCCAAGCTTTCTCACCCTGGGCACACACTCTATCTGCACTGCTGCTTTGGGTATCCTGAGAGATGCTGTCAGCTTGCTGGTTTACTTCTGGAGTTGGAGCGTATCTAGGAAAGCCACCAAGATGGTTGAGGGCTGGAGGATTCATGCGAGAGCAGAAGATGAGCAGAGGCAGATGAGGCCACGGACCGTGGTCAGGACGTCAGCGATGAAGGAGAACTCCAGTGTGGAGGGAGGTGGGAGAGGGCATTCATTCGGCATGGGCCGGAAGCCCACCAGGGTGTGCGGGGCCACTGTTTACCGGAGACTCCTAAGATGTGGTCAAAGCGACATTTCCCTTCTCCTATTGCCTGGCTTGACATCGTTACTGGGGAAGAACAGGTGTTGGGTCACTTTGGGGAAAGGAGGTCTTGTCCCGTCGCCCGCTCTGAGGGGCTGTCCTGAGTGTCATCTCTCTTGAATCAGGGTGTTGTGGGGACAGGTCTCTAGGCCCATTTCAGCTCTGCTGACGTTGACCACCCTGGGATGGGTCCAGGGAGTCCCTACTTGTTGCTGGCACACTAGGCAAATTGGGCCTGGCACCCTGGCGTCAGTGAAGCCTGTGGTAACAAGGTCCAGGTCCCGCTCGCCCTGACAGTGTGGAGAGCGGCAGCCCTCCCACGCTGGGCGTTCCCCTGCCCCGTGACAGCTCTTTCTTCCACAGGCATGTTCTGCCTGACCCTGGGGGACACCAGGGGACACTGCTGACCTGCAGGGCCTCCGCAGGGCAGAAAGGTTGGGCAGCCCTCCTGGATGCCACTCCTCTGTGTACTGCACAGCTCCAGCTTCTATATGCAGCATGGCTTTGGGTTCTCTCACCAGGGCGGCTCCAGGTTCTGTCTCCAGCAAAGCTCTGGTTCTGGGTTGAAAACTTGAGACTTTACAGTGGGGAACCTGCTAGTTGGTTGAGGGAGAGCTTTTTGTTGGAGTGTAGTTGGGGTGCCCGTAGGAAGGACCCTAGTGTTTGCCTCTTCAAGTCACTTCCAGGGGTCCCGCATATTTTTGTTCTCTTTCCCTAAACCAGAGCAGTTTTCAGAGAAGAGGATAAAGAGCGCCATCTCTGTCTAGGTACTGAGTTGAGCATGTGTGAGATGGGGGGCATTGGCTCCCTCCTCCCCACCCTCTCTTCCTCACACAACTCTTGCCAGATTCTTAAACCTGTGACCTTTTCTGGGGGCTTGGGTGGATTACTGTGAGCTCCTGATGGCCCCCTCTCTGGAAGGGCATTTTGGGTGGAGATGGGACCATGGACATCTGCGTGTGACACAATCTGTAAGTTTTCAGCAGCCAGACATGAGTCTCAGGTTATTGCAGAAAACAAAAACAAAAACACCACGTTTATTTCCTTGTGCATGGCCTGGCTTGCTTTCTTTTTGAAGATTTATTTACTTATGCATACAGAACTGGGGTTCAGGCCAGAGGTTCAGGGATGGTGAGAGGATCCATTAGAGGCAGAGTGGGGAGCAGAACAGGCAGATCAATGAAGTACACTGTTGAGGGGAGCAGTGGGAGGGTCAGAAGAGGCCTGCCGTGCCATGTGGGTGACAGCTAGCTTCCTAGTGCTGCACTTTAACCCGTTGTGCCACCAGGGAGGGCCTGCTTGGCCTGGCTTTCAATGAGAAATGAAGGCTAAATTAAAAAATAGAGATTCTGAGAGTTGAGAGGGAAAGATGACCTTTTCCAACAAACAACTTAATAGAGTTTACTTGTTCATTGGTAAACATTAATACAGGTGCTGAGTGCCCTGAGTTAAATGAACAGAGATATGGACAATGTATGAAGAAAGTGTCCTGCTCCTGGAGGAACAGAGCTCAGATGCTGCGCCGAGCAGGTACCTGCAGGGCCATGTGGAGGGGGCTGCCGTCTCCCGTGGCCTTCTGGGTGGGCTGTGCTCACGCTTCTGCGGACACTGGCCCTGGCTGATTCTGGTTCTCTTCCCCCCAGGCTCCTGGCTGGAGAATTCTAGGAGAACAGACTCTGCTGCTGCTGCAGCCTGTAGATGCTCGAGTCTTGGCATCTGGCCCCTAAAATTGGACCACACCCAGCATTTCAACTGTTTTTAGGCTGGGCTAGGACCGTGCTTATGTCAGTGGGGATGAAAATGGAGTTGGTTAATAATTGTGACAGCTAGATCCCTGTGTCCAAGGGGAACTTGAGCTGGTTAGAATTCCACCCTGGGAAGCTGTGCCTGACCCTAGTACCTTGGAATACTCACACGTCTTTGCTAAGGTTGCTGCATTGTTTTGGCAGAGGAGGACTTTCTTGCAGAGAAGCAGAGCAGGGCATGAGAGTACAGACGTGGAATTACTGTATCAGAAACTCAGATTGGAATGCAGACACCCCCGCCTGGAGTGCATTGTTTCCCAAGATCCATACCCTATCCCACTGAAGTTCTTCCGTTACCCCACATTCTTATTTCTCCCGTTGGTGCACTTCAGTCCACCTTCAGAAATCTCTCTGGTGTGCATTTTATCGCAGGGAAGCATTTTTTTAAGACATTGACTGTAAAATTCCCCTTCTCTTTGTTGTTCTCTTTCTGTTGGGTTGTCTGAAAAGTCATGACACATTTTTGCGTAGACAACAGAAAAAAATATGCCATGGCTTTTCTGACAGCCCATTATCGCTTCTGCACAATATTAGAATTCAGAGTCAGAGCGAGGAACCGTCTGATGCAGGTTCTGAATGCTGCGCTTGCTGCCTGGGCTCCCCACTCAACTGCAGCCGAGGGCCGGTGCCTGTGCACTGGTGCCTGTGTGATGGGGGTTGATGGTGAATCCGAACACGTGACCTGCAGCTTTGGTTCCTGGCGGCCCCATGGCAGGGATCATGTTCTGGCCTTACTCATCCCACCTTTGACCACAGTATCAGCCTCACAGTTTCTTTCTCGCCTCCACTGGCTGTGGCTTTGAGGCCAGCGCCATGGACTTGCCTTCACCCCCCCCACCCTGACAGCTTAAGGGAGCTGGCAGGAAAGCCTGAACCCTGGGTGCAGGGAAGACTGCTCATTGCATCCGTGATGCTCGCTGGGTAACACTGCACAGCCTGACTGTGGCTCGGCAAAGTGGAACACTCTGAGCGGGGCGGGGGGAGGTGGGAAGGGGTGAGTAAATGGATGGAGTGACCGATGTCGGAGTCACTTGGAAAGACAGAGGGCTGTCTCAGGCGACAGCTTCCCTTGGCTCTCCATGTGCATCCGCTCTGTTGGTAGCTGACTCTATGTCTGCATTTCCAGGCTCAACATCCTCCTGACCGGCATGGACCCGTTCTATTTCCACGCGGCCAACATCATCCTGCACTGCCTGGTGACACTGGTGCTCATGTACACCTGTGACAAGACGGTCTTCCGGAACCGTGGCCTGGCCTTTGTGACAGCCTTACTCTTTGCTGTGCATCCTGTCCACACTGAGGCGGTGAGTGTGTATGAGCTCGACAGCGGGCCCCTCCAAACGCCAAACCATTGCTTCTTTTCTTGCCTTTCAAAACAGTCTGAATTCGGGCCTCCTTAGTGGCTTAGGGGTTAAGTCTCAGCACTGTCACTGTGACAGCGACAGCCTGAGTTCACTCCCTGGCCAGGGAGGTGACCCACAGAGGGTGCAGCAGACCTCTCCTGTCTCGCCCACTGCTCCCTTCAGCAGTGGACTTGAGTCAGCCTGCCTGTTCTGCTCCTCACTCTGTCTGGCCTGCACTCCAATTCTTATACACACACACACACACACACACACACACAATTGTGTGAGTTCTGAGTGCCACTGCAGTGTTACCTTAATATATAAATCTTTCTGCACGACAACGTCCCTTTCCAAATGTCCGGTTTGCCTTCACTGGGCATCCAGGGTAACTGCTTTTCAAAGGAACCCCTGTTATCATTGCAGGTGGTAATAAATGGCTACGGTTCTCTATTTGCAGAAAATTTAAGTCCTGGTGGTTTTCAACATCCAGGCGCATTTTGAAGTATTAGTCACGCTGGGACCCGTGTGCCTGCTCCACATCGATGTCCTGCTTTCTCTTCACTTGGTTTTAATTTATAATGTGTATAATGCAGGGCTACTAGGGAGGATGATGAAAAGTCAGACTGATATTTTTCAAGAGAGAAAGACAGAATTAGAAGACATACAGGCTGCTCCCCAGTCACCTGATGTTTTTTGGGTGGTGAGCAGTTGCTGTTGAAAGCACAGGAGCGCATGGCCCTGTGCCCGCTTCCAGGTCATGACCTACCCTCAACCCAGGGTAGCCTCAAGCTACTTCCTGTCACATCTCAGTGGCCACACTTGGCTTAATGTTTATGGCTTGGGGTAAATGAAGATTTCCAAAGGAAAAATGGGTCACCCCAGTTCTGAAAAAATCATGTCCAGAGTTTCCCTTCCTAAAGCACCTGTGCACCTTCTTAAAGCAGGTGTTTGAGCACACCTGGGACAGAGGTGTCTCATTGGTTTTCCTTTCCCTCTTCTCTTCTCATTAAAAATAATGAAGAAATATCTGTTGGTAGGGGGGTGTCTAGACCCTCTTTCAGTGTCAGTGTGTGGAGACTGTAAGCTGCCGCCAGCATGAGATGGTCTGAGCGAAGGACGTCAGGATTAAAGCACACACTTCTTGGTCAGCAAGCAAAGGCACACTTTTTTCTTCTCTCCTTCCCTACTTATACCCTTCAGCATGGAACCTGGGGCTGGGGGGAGGCGGAAGCTCTCAGCAAGTGCATCAATAACATACGACAATAACATGGGGGTCAAAGAACAGTCACGTAAACACAAGGCAGTAAACACAAGGCAAGAACACTTCGGGCCTCCTGTTTTTCTGTTCCAGCACCCATGGCTCATTCTTTGCGGGGGACCTTGACCAGCAAGGCTGAGGATTGGGGTCTCAGGGTCGACGAAAGGAGAAGGCAGAGCCTTGACCTTGTGGCGGGCCTTGACCCGCATGGCGAGGGGGTAGAGCCCCAGGGACAGCGTGAGGAAGAAGGCAAAGATGGAGACACGTGCGAGAGAGAGAGAGAGAGAGAAAATGTTTACTCTAAGTTCCAATCAAGTGCTGTTTTGTGCATAGGAGGCCGGTCCCCGACAATTCTTTCTGTTTCCACACAACAGTGTGCATATGATTCTGTGGGGGAGGTGGGGAGGTCTGTCCAGGCAAAGGACCCAACATAAGCAATTCTTGGCATATGAGAATTTGACTCAGCTCGGACACAGTCTACTTGGATGTAGCATTCACAGGTGAGATTCCACAGGTGAGAGCTCAGTTTCCTCAACCTCCCTCACCTGTGTTGCCAGTGGTGCAGCGAGGCTGTTACCTGTGCCTCTGTTCACCAGGTTACTACAGGTTATAACTCAGGAACAGCCACAAAGAGGTGCACAAGACAAGGTGGGGTGCACTTCCAGGCCCACCCCAGGGTGCCACAATTCCCAAATCTCCCAATTCTCCCTGCCCGTTGGGCCTTTATGGAGGCTTCATCACAGAGGCATGATTGCGTCACCAGGGACGTTGGCAATGGGCCACAGCCTCAAGCCTCGCTTCCCTTCCTGGAAGTCTGGGGTGGGGCCAGCATCTCTAGCCTTCTGATCATCTGAGCATTTCCCCGGGCAACAGCCCCTACCCACAGGTGCTCCCCAAAGTCACTTCAGTCACATGACAAGAGACACCTTTGTTACCTAGCAAACTCCTAGGGTCTGGGAGCTGTGAGCCAGGAGCTGTGAACGGAATGAAATACATTTGAGAAATAGATTCTGGTCATCTGAATGACCCAACCTGAATGCCTCATTAGTCATGACATGGCATGCACAGATATCAGCGCTTGCTGTGCCCTGGTGTAGGAATCTCCGAGGCACCTTACAAAAAAGCAATGATATGTTGGTTCCACAAGCCTCCTTCCATTATGGTACCATAAGCCCAAAGTGGGCTTCCTGTCTTACCCCGTCTCCGAAAACCATGGCATGGTGCGGAAGCAGGCTATGGCGGCCTGTGTTGATGTTCTGGTTTCAGAAGTGGCGGCTGCTGTGGGGAAGCCCTCTGGCAGGATCCTTTCCTGGACACAGAGGTCCGTGTGGGCCAGCTGGTATGACGGTGAGCACTGGTTTTGCCCGCCAGGCTCTGAAGCAGGCATTTTCCATGAATAGCACTCTAACTCACCAAGCCCAGGATTTTTATAAATGCATAAAAAGTTGTCCTGTGAAGGGTAATTTTCCAGCCCTTTCTGAGTCTCATAGACCTGTTACAGGCCTCTGAGTGGAGGAAGTGATACTTCCTGGGGAATCTCAGCAAAGCCCTTTTGCTCCACTTGTGGCCGTTAAATCCAAGGTGGGGGTACTTAAACGGCTGGCTTTCAACTAGATTAGGGAGGATCTGATTAATGTGTCAGCTTACGGGTCATTAAACTTCATGTACAATGAGTGAGTCCCATGAACCATGCTGATAAATCTCATGTTCGAAGAAAATGGTCAATTCGATGATGTGGTGATGTGGGGACTCCATGGTCATTTATGTGCATGACCTGAGGTGGTGGGAGCTGGGATAGAATCAGTGCCCTTTCCTGCTGCTTTCTCCTTCTCACCAGGGGCTATCCTCAGCCATCAATGCCTGAACTGATTGAAAAAACACTTGTTCCACCTATGAAATTCAGAGACATATTTTTATTTAAAAATTATTTGTTTTTTTTTTTCTGATTTAATCTTGGCATATCCAATAACTGCATATTCTAATTGGGACAATTGTGCATCATTAAGCATGCAACACCTTCATGCTATGATCACCAGAAAGTCAAAAGTCAATTTAATGGTATATGTGTTTTCATTATGGAGAGAGAAATGAGGTGAATTCTTTTAAAGCATAACTATAATACTAAGAAAAAATGCTGTGGGAGAATGAAAAGGAAAAATGAGTCCAAGGCAGAAGGGTTCTAAAATGTCCACCTTTAAACAGAGACTGCTCATGCTTTTGTAAATGGAAAATGAGTCTCAAATTGGTGTGGAATGTTCTAGAGTCTACTTGATGCTTTTAAAGAAGTGGCATTAAAGCCTATTTAAATATATCAGTATTTAGAAAGCATTGAAAGTTAGAGCATTTTAAGTATTTAAAATTAGGATGAAAATTTTTACAAATGCATTTGTAATATTCTTTTGAATGTTGGGGAAAAAGCATTCAGGTACCACCACTGCTGCTTTTATAGAATATTTGATGTAAAGGTGATCACTATATTTTAAACCCAGCCTGTGGATAATATAGTGTTTTGACAAATGACTTTAAAATTATAGCTGAAAATATGAAGTTGGAGTGGGTTGGGGAAAATTCTTACAAGAAAGACTGAATGCGCAAGAGACAGCAGTCAAAATTCTGTGCTCACAGTGAGGGAATACATAACACGCAGGTGACCTTGGGCCCTGTGATTAAGAGCTAATAAGGAAAATCCTGTTAGCCAAAAGACCTTTAAGAAGGGGTTCCAGCTAGCTAGCCTTTGTACTAATCAAAAAAAAAAAAAAATCCTGGTAACACAATTATAGGGGCAAAGGAGTCAGAATTAACATTATTTAGGGAAAAACTATTTGCGTTCATAAGCAGATGAGAGAAGCTGAGGAGAGCAGTGAAAAGATCTGACCCACTTAACAATGCGCTGCCAAGTCAAGTCAGGAAATGACCATTTAATGATCAGTATTAGTTTAGGCTGCTAAGGATGGGAAGAGAGAAAAATAGATGTGCTTTATGGATTCATCGAGATGGTATTAAAAAACAAAGAAAAGGTGCTAGTGGATGGGAAAGGCAGTGATGTGTGTACATAGCTTCCCTTTGTGAAACTAGAAGGAAAATAGAACCTCCAGTTCTCCCAGAAAGGATGAAAGATCAAAACAGGGGCAGGCAGGTGCTTTAAGCAGATTGTGAGGTTCACACTTTGCTAGATTAATGATTGCAGTCAGAAGATCATCAATGAGCACTTGCTTGGTACAGGTTCTCAGCTAGAGTCGGGGTGTAGGGAACAGGCCTTTGGTGTGTTCACAAGCTCCTCAAAAAGTCAGAAACACAGTCTACATGTTACAAGACACCCCAATGTGAACTGGGCCGCCTGACAGTGGGGCCTCTCCCACATGCTTAAAAATCAGTTGTACTGCAGGCGCACACAAAAAGGTCAAATTGGGTTTATTTACAAAAGGGGAAAAGAAAAAGGAAACAACAACTGGAATATCTTACTGGCTGGGCTGACTTGGAGCTCTGGTAATAAACTAACTGAAAGCCCTGAGTCACGAGGTCCTGACAGCTGTTTCCTGAGCAAAAGAGCGAGAGACAAAATGGTGCCCTATTTATCCCCAAATGTCCCAGAATTCCTGCTAGCTCCGCCCTTGGGTCCTTGCAGTTCTCTCCCTCGTACTGCTGGGAATTGTAGTTTCCAGTCACTGGAGTAGGGGGTAGGTTCCAGAAAGCTGGTGTAGGGGGTGGGGTCCACAAGACTCTGCAGAGTTCCTTTAGGACATCCTTCCCCTTTACATGCTTACAGGACAAAGTAATAGGTTGTCGAGAAACACAGATCCCATCAGAGAGAAAAACCACTCAGTGGACGTGATTTCATTTATTCACTTCCCTCTTCCCACAGATATTGGAAGATCTGAGTGACACGTAGTCACCAGGGTAGGGGCACAGTGGTGAGCAGGGCTGCCCTCACCCTGCCTCACCAGAAGCCTCCGTGTCTTGCAAGGGCTTCCTGATGGTTTATTTCTTGGGAAATAAACAGCAGAGCTGTGCGTGGGTGCCTTCTTGTCTCACCACAGGGCCACCTCCTTGTGGATAAGAACATCCAGAACTTTCCTCACACAGGGTCTGTTTGTCGTGCACAAATCCATTAAGTGAGTGGTGCTCCAGGAAATACCAGGCTGAGGACCCCGTGCCGTCCTTTGATAGCCATTTCCACACTTGATTCTGTTAAACTTGCTGGGTGATCCACATGTTATGTCATTAGGCTGCTCCCCAGTGCTCCTCAGTCATGGACGCCTTCCACCATCTGACTGTTCAAGGACACAGTTCCCTGGGTGACAGCTGCCTTGTGGTGCTGAGGCGGCCCCTGTGTGCGCCTTTGCATCTCATTGTTCTGCTCTTTTGAGCCCTGCAGTTCAGCCTTCGCTGTTCTAGCATGAACCCTAAGGGGCTTCTCCTGGGGCACCCCTCACTTTGCACCCTGTCATGCTCTCATCACTTTATACCCCCCTTTCCAGAAACACCTTCTCTTTTCTCTGCCAGAAAGATTGGCACCTCAGCTCACGGCCCTATCCTGAGCTCCCTGCTGCCCTGCTGGCCTGTCCTTCTTCCTGGTATAGCATGGGGGACCCCCTCTGGGGTCCCCACTCCTGCTGTGAGAGCCACTTAGTCTTCCTGGTTCAGGTGCATCCCTCCTTCTGACTCCCTACCGGATGTCAAGCTCCTTGAGGCTGGTTTCCTTCCCAGCAGACCCAAAGACTGGTACAGAGGCAGCCTTTGGAAGCAGCCTTTGTGGCTGGAAGAACATTCTGGGCCTGGCATCAACTTATTGATCACAGTGATTGGCTGGTCTCAGCAGAGCAGTTGATGACAAGATCTCATCTTCAAGGCATCTGCTGCTGGCCCGTAAGACCACACTTCACAGGAGTGTGGAGAGGTGTTGGACCTGGTGTGGTGTTTGTCAGTTGCTGGGGACATCTCAGCACCTGCGTGGGCTTCTTGATTTGGGGGTACCACCCCATTCATCCTCCTGTTGCTGCAGTCTGCAGTGTGGTTCTGCCCACCTGCTGGCCACTGCCCTTGGCACTGACCTGCACCCAGGGCCAGCCTGCAGACTCACTGTTGTGGCCAACGCAACAGCAGGCATGCTTCGAGTAGTGTCCCTCTGGGCCCAGCTGCCTCCCCTCACCCGACTTGGGGGTTCTGTTTATCCCTGGAGGCCTGGCAGGAGAGGCGAGTTCAGGGTTCAGAGCCAAGATGTGGGCTGGCCGGGCTTGGCCAGGCCACACTCGGGAACCCCGCTAATCCTGCTTTGCAGACATGGAGCCCCAGTTGGGCCTGACACCCCAGAGATGCCACGTTGTCACTGCCAGCTTCCCTGAGTCACCGTCTTCCTGATTTGTGCTGACACTCCTTCCTTGTTGGCACATGGGCCAGCGGGCACCAGTTGCAGCCCAGACCACATCAGGCATCACTCTCCGCTCCGCCATCCACAGTCGCTTGCTGTGTCTGGGTTTCTCTTGGTGCAGATTGGACAAGATTTTTTCTCAACGCATTCATGGTTTAATCGGTTTTTATTTAGGTGATTAGCTAATAAATACATCAACTTATCTAGTAATATGTAAAACATCAGACACACAAACTTTAAAGTAAAAAGGTGATTCCCACAAGTCATTTAGGAAAACCTGTCTCAGCTCTGCCCCCAGGCCCTTCCCTGCAGGGAAAAGGAGGCCAGGGGACTTCACACACACCCCATCTCTTTATTTCACTAAGTAGCACTGCATCATAATAACCCCTGAGTTTCCTGTGTGCACGATGGCAAGTCAGCACGTGTTTGTATCACATTAAATTCACCAGAAAATTCCGTTCCACTCTTAACTGTTGATCGCTTCTCCAGCACATGGTGGAGGTCGGGTCCTCGCTCCTGGGTGATGCCCTTCCCCAGCCTAAGGTCCTGGCCTCATTCCTGCTCCCCACCTCAAGCTTTCTCTTAGAATTGGGTTTGAATCATCTTTCCCTTTACAGTTTCATAAAATTCCAAGAAATGCACACACATTTTTTTTTATTACAAAGTTTATTTTTACATCATTTTGCACATTTTTTTTTCCATCTCGATTGTAATCCCCGCAGGTTTCCCATCACCAAATCACCCCTGTGCCACCACAGGGGTGCATTTCCTTCCCTCCCCCCCCCCCCCCCGTTTTTGATCCCATTCCCCACTCCACCCCCACAAAATGTCTCTGGTATATGGTTGTTCATTATTTTTGTTATTTTCTCGCCTGGTCCATTATACTCCTGAAATACACACACATTTTAAGCAGCGAAGTAATACAGAGATTTGTAAGTTTCTGCCTTCCCCTCCTATTTTGCACTTCAGTTTCCTTCTAAAGAAATACATTCAAAACAAAAAATTTAAGCTTGAAAATATAATGACTATATAGTCTTTATTAAAATTCCAAATTTTTTATGTTTTACCACTTTGTTTTATCAATTTCCCTCATTTTCTCTCTTAATGCATGAAAACATTATTTGCTTTCTAAAACACTTGAGACACTTCATCCACTTTATGCCTTAATAATTTAGTTTTCTGAATTGTTCTCTAACACAAAGGTCATTCATCATTTCTCTTTAGTCTCCTTGAACTAGCAAGTTACCAGTCTTCATTTTCTTTATAACATAGAATTACATATAATGTGAATTTTGTATTAGAGGTTATATAAGTGTTAACAGTATTGTTCTGCAATAGACATCATATAATATATACCGTTAAATAATTGTAGCCTCTATATAATGTGTAGTTTATAATACATGTCTGACTTACAGGTATAGTATAACAGATGAAGAAAAATATTGATATGTAAATATATGACTCATTTGTAAAGTATATACAATGTAACAAATGCTCATAGGCTACATTACCAGTGTCACACATGTCATACCTGTGTACTATGCAGTATTACATTATGATGCGTTGTTATATTACTGCCTTTATTTAATGTTCAAGTTGTATGCAGTGAGAGCTCCCTGCCACCTCCTCCTACGCCCTTTTGTGTGTACCTGCCATTTGGGGGTGCTTTCTTGTTTGTTTTCTGTCATGAGAAGATGATCCACATGACCTTGTGTCTCCTCTTCTGGCCAAGGACTCAGCTGTGTCCTCCTTAGTGGAAAGTGCTTGGCTGGCTTTTGCTCCTGGGGTGTCTTCCTTTCAGGCGCTGTTAATGACAGAGCTAAGAAGTGCACACAGGTCACACACAAACACACATACTCACTCACCATCACAGTTGGAGCCTCATTCTCTTCTTGCCAGCAACCTGCCCTCTCAGTCTCCCCTGCCTCTGAGTACCCCCGTTCCTTGGCTCCCATGGCCACAGACCTGCACAGCATCTGGACTCATTGCTCCTAGAGTATTTTGAGTTATTTCACTAGTGAATAAGTTTTGTTGCTGTGAACTGACCCTCCAGAGAAGAGAGGATGAGCCTGAAATGAAGGGAGAAAATCTTGCCCTTCCTGCAACCTATCGGCTGTCTATGGGCAGGGGTGGGGATGGGTCAGATGGAGAACAGCGTTTGCTGTTGCGTTGTACCTTCATTCATCTAAAAACAACTCTGTGGCCATCAGGGTTTTCTGGAAGGCATGTTCTGAGGTTTTCATCTTCCATTTTTCCAAACTTCCTAGGTGGCCGGAATTGTTGGCAGAGCTGATGTGCTGGCGTGTCTGCTGTTTCTGCTGGCCTTTCTCTCCTACAACAGGTATGTATGGCCCTTCTCCATGATGGACTTATGCCTGCCTGGGTCGTGTACGTGTGTGCATGCACGTATGTGTATGTGTGGATAGAGCACCAGCCTGGTTAACGGGGGCTTTTGGGCAGTCAGAGCTGAACTGGTGCCCTGCAGCCCAGGGCTAGGAGTCATCCTCCTTCCTTACTTCCTTTGAGGCCTTCTCTCTTCCAGTCTGAACCACATCCCAGCCTCTTAAAGAAGCTGCTCTTCCAGGGCTGGGAAGGCAGCTCCTATCTCTCGATTCCTCCTCCTTGTTGCTTCTCACCGGGATTAGAATTTGGAATCTTAGTTCTGAGCCAAAACACACTGAGCAAGTGTCGTCTGCACTTCTGTGTTCCTGTGATTTGTTTAATTTCTTCTTTTCATCTTGGCCGCATTTTGTTTTCCTTTTCACTAGTCTCACTAATGTAAGTGCAGAGCTTAAAATAACAAGGCTGAATGGAAGGGAGTATTTTCCAGCTGTGGTTTTTCCAAGTCACACACCCTTACATCAAAATATAGAAACTTGTGGCATTGGGAAATTGAAAAGAAAAAAAAAAAGTCTCCTATGATAATGATCCCCCCCCCCCCCCCCCAGGTAACCAGGTAGGTTGTCACCTAAGTTGTGACATATTTACACTGGGAAAGGGGCAGGTGGATAAGGCCTCCCTGGTGGCTTAGGGGTTAAATCTCAGTGTTGTCAGCACAGTGGCCTGAGTGGCCTGAGTTTGATCCCCGGCCAGGGCGCTGACCCACATGCAGCAGACCTCTCCTGTCTCTTGCTGCTCCCCTCAGCAGTGTACTTCCTAGATCGGCCTGTTCTGCTCCTCCCTCTGTCTCTGGGGAATCCTCTCACCCTCCTGTAACTCTGGCCTACCCCAGTTCTTCTCTGGAAAAATAAATAAATAAGAGAACATTGTGGGGAGTAAACCTGGATGTCCTACTCTCCGGGAGGAAGGCTGGTTAATTAATGATTTGTGAATTTTGATCTCTGGATCAGTTCATTTGCCTTAGAATCTTTCAAAGCCCAGTGACTCTGAGGAACCAGTGGCTCTCAGTTCAGGGTGTTTGAGAGGACACTTCACAATGTCTGGAGGCTGTTTTGTTTGTCCCTGAGAGGCCAGAGATCTACAATAGCCAGCGCAACCTTTCCAAGCTAGTGTCAGAGGTGCGAAGGTGGAGGGCCCCATTAGAGCCAGTTCAGACCTTGGATGAGAATGACATGAAGCTTCGAGGTGTTTTGGTGCAAGTGGTCAAGAACCTTCTTGTAGACCTGACTGGGTGGCCTCCCACTGCACGGGAAGAAATCACGGTGTGGAAATCTGAAGGCCACCAGCCTGCTATCAGCAGTGTGTTTCCTCTTCACTCTGGTGATAACGACATTAATAACAGCTTCAGATCCCTCTCTGCATGATACTGAAGCGTGTTATTTCAGGCCCCTGTGGGGCAGGCCAGTCCCACCTTAGCAGTGTCAGCTCTGCAGGAAGATGCGGTACACCTTTGCAGGCCACGGTGGGCAGCCACAGTGGGGTGTCAAGGTCAGATGTCAGTGCCGTGGAGATAGGGCAGTTTTTTCCTTCAGAGCTGGGTAGGTGGGTGTGGCTTGCCAGGTGTGGGGTGCTGCTGGTGTGGCCAGACACATGTGTCCCTGAGAGAGCGAGCTGCAGAGGTCGAGGGGTTTTGAAGACCCTGCTGGAAATTATGCTGAGGAGGAAAAAAAATGTGGTTAATATTTCCTCATGGGAGATCAGTGGGAGAAATGCACTTGGCCACAAGGAGGGTGAAACATCTGTGTTTTCCATGGGTGGACCTGGAGGGGTGCTGCTGATACAGTGTCAGCTCACACCAAGTCTGCTGTTGTCTTCACTTTGTACCATTTCTAGGGAACAAAGCCAATGAGGCTTCTCTATCTTTTATAGTTTGGTATTCTGACTTGTTCTGGATTTGCTTCCTTAAAACTTGGGGCAGATCTGTGTTGGTCAGATCTGGATTAATCATTAATACCTTTTATAATCAAATAGTAACAAAGGCATCTGTATTTTCACCATAGAAATGAGGATGCTACTTTATAATTTAAATATATACTGTATTTAATATATACTGTATACATACATATATATGTACTTGCATATACATTTTACATATATGGACATTGACTTCTTAGGTTTTGTGTGCAAAAGCATATATATAAATAATAGTGATCACACTAAGCCCTTGCCATTTATTTACTCCTCCTACTGCCCTTCCTTGTACCCCCCTCCCTCCCTTTTCACAGGTACAAAAGCTAAGAGAGTCATCTGCCCCCTTTTGCCCTATAAATTGTCTGCTAAACTGCGATTTGAATTCAGGGGCCTGACTCCAGATTCACACACACGGCTGGGTGGCCTGTCTTGCTTAAAACACACTGACTTAATGTCTGCCCATGTCATGAAGTGTAACTCTGTGGTAGCATTTTAAGTGACATTTTGCATTCATTTAATGATACAAGAACTGAGGTACAAGCCAAAGCTGTGTGTGTGTGGGGGGGGGGAGGTGGTGTTAGTGGTGAGAGGATTCACCAGAGACAGAGTGGGGAGCAGAACATGCAGATTGACCGAAATCCACTGCTGAGGGGAGCAGCGGGGGCGGGTCAGGAGAGGTCTGCCGCGCCATGTGGTCACCTCCCTGCAGGATGGAACTCTTGCTGCAGTGGCTGTGGACAGCTTCATAGTGCTGTGCTTTAATCCATTGCCACCACAAGGGGAGTGCCTTCTATGCCATATTTTCTCTTAATTTAAGGAACAGATTCAGGGTGGTTGGGGATCTGCTTTCTTCTGGGTTTGCAGTTTAAGTGGTTTGGTGTCGCACACTGTGGACGTCTCTGCTCACCTGGAGCTCCGCGGGCCTGGTGTCAGCGCCTGCCTTTCAGAAGTGGACGCTCTGGCAGCGCATGTTCCTCCTCAGCTGAACACAATCTGGAACTTGTTTTTCAGGAGCATGGCCCCGGGTGGGGTGGGGGAGCGCTTCCCCCCGACCGTGTCCCCCTTCTTCCTGCTACTCAGCCTGTTCCTGGGCACCTGTGCCATGCTGGTGAAGGAGACGGGCGTCACCGTGTTTGGGGTCTGCTTGCTGTGCGACCTCTTCTCCCTGTCCCATGCGCAGGAATCGTCGTAAGTCATCTCCCGGTTTCGAAATTGGGCGGGGCACATGCAGAGAGGAAGTTCTCAGATTTCCTTTCAAACCAAAACCAAATAAAACACCTGCTAAATGTATCCCCCTGTTACGTAACAGGCACAATGTGAGTCCAAACTCTTCCCACTTCTGGACGAACTAATGAGGTTTCACTAAGTTTCCCTGAGACCTACATTTAGACCTCACATGGCTCGTTGCAAGTTCATATGACTGGGTTGTGCTGCTTGCATGCTGCTGTGAAATCTTTACTCTCACAGAGAAGTTG
Organism: Condylura cristata; assembly: GCF_000260355.1. Taxonomy (NCBI): domain Eukaryota; kingdom Metazoa; phylum Chordata; class Mammalia; order Eulipotyphla; family Talpidae; genus Condylura; species Condylura cristata. The sequence continues at coordinate 36,991,865 of NW_004567105.1, forward strand.
CAAATGGAACAGTTTCTAACAGTTTTTGCTCGGAATCTGCATTCAAATGAGTGGCAGCTGTCAGAAAACAGCTGTTGAGCTGGCTCTGGGGTTGCGCTGTCAGCTGAGAGTTTTCGGAGGTGCCTTCTGGAATCCCACAGAAGGCAGTGTCAGCCGCACTGGAAGAGTCGCAGGTCACACTCAGATTCCGAGAGGTCCGTTTTCATTTTAAAAAGGGAAGGCACATTCGTGTTATCCCCTGGCTTACATATGGTAAGGAAGACGAAGGTGTTTTCAAGTTCCTGGAGCTACCATGGTTGTCTTCTTCTGTCAAATCCATCCTCACTAACCATTTCACACGGAGCCCCTTTTGTTATGGAACTGCAAAGTCCTTACTTTGGAATTTTTAAGAAATATGAGAACTTACTCCCTGCTTTTTTTCTCCTACTTTATGCCTTTTATGTGTCTGGACGTAAGGACAAGACAGGGAGTGGTAACACGCTGAGGTGAGGCCTCCTTGGAGGTAATTTCAGTAGAACCTTGTGCTCCAGTGCTCTCGATACCCCTTAAAGGTGCTTAGGAGGAGGGAACCCAGTTATTCTGACCCACGCTTATGCCAGGAAAGCCTTGGGTCAGAGGTGTGGCTTGGATGACACCTCCCCTTCCGCCCCCCCAAACACACACACCAGCATCAACACAGGGCCAGCCTCGCTTTTTTGGAGAACAACCATCTCCCCCTTCCTTCCCACTTCCAGAATCCTCTTTGTCTCCTTACCTTTCTGCTCTGCCTCACTCACTGCAGCCACCCACAGCCCCTCTGTGGCCCTCACAGACCTGTCATAGGACTCAGCTCTCCCTGGTCCTGACCTCTGCTGACCTGTGCCTCTGTTCCTGTTTTTCTCCATCAGCTCCCTGGCTCCCTGGAGTCAGACATTCAAGGGGAGCACCGTCTGTCTCATCCCCTTCCCTGTCATTCTTAATCATCTCACTGAACTGCAAGGAGTTTGGTGGCTGAACAGCTCTGCTGATGGACATGCAGCCTGCAAGACGTGGGGCCGCAGTGTTTTTGTGGCAGCTCTCTGCTGTCTGCCTGAGACGCTCCTGCTTCCCTTAGTCCTCTTAGCCCACCTTGTGCTTGTTTGCTGTCCAGCCAAGAGCAACTCAGGGCCCATTCCTTCCCCCAAGCAGCGTGCGCAGGGAAGGGATGGCAGATGAGACTTGGGCCATCAGGGGTCCCCTAGAGATGGTGTTGAGGGGTGAGGAGGAGCTGGGTGCATCCCTGGGGGAGGGTCCAGGCTCATCTTGGTTAGAATCTCCTGAACAGCATGTGCAGGTGTGAAGCCCTCGATACTCACAGTGCTGTTAGCCTGGCTTTGTGGAGAGAGACTGCTCCAGAGTCACTGCCTCAAGGAGCCAGGATCTGGAGCCCGTCTGTGGGGCCCTGAGCACCTCACTTCTGTAGTGGGATACAGGGGCAGGGCCTCAGGACTGCCTGAAACATCCACTGTTAGGGCACCTGGGGGTCACAGCATCCTCTGAGGATCTCGCAGAGCTGTGTCCATTTTCTCAGAATAATACATATGCACAGTTCTTCATGCATTCTCAGTGATCTGTCCCCCACTTTTTTTGTGAATCCAGAGGGCCCTGGGCCACTCCTTTAAGAGTCAGCTAGGCTGCAGGGAAGCTGCAGCGGGGGTGTGCGCATGAGTTGCCTCCACCGGAGCAGGGGTCCTGCTGTCGTGATGGGGCTCACAGTCATGAGACTGGGTCTCACAGGTGACATCACCTTTAGCAAAAAACAACTTCAGAGAAATGAGCTTGTCAAGCTTCAGTTTTGGTTTTCTGTTCTATCCTTTGGGGAGATTGGGATTTCATTCTTAACAAGCAGAAAGTAACCTGCAAGGGGCCCAGTCCCTGCCCTTGTCTCAAAGTGACCACAGACTTGAGCTTGGCACGTCCACTCCAGTGAGTTTCGTGCAGTGGTTTCCTACTGTGTGTGTCCCGTACATGTCTGCAGACACAGACGGTGCTCACGGCCTTTCTTTTCCTGCACCACTGGCTGCCTGGAGTTGTCTGCACTGACATCCCCTGTTTATTCGCTCAGCTGCACTGTGCCGTTTGACGAACACTGTTTATGTCCCCATCCTTCTGGATTTGGGGTTCAGGTGTTCTCCACATGTCTTGCTCCACAGACTAGGTTGCTGTGGACATCACATCATGCTGTAATGTACAGACGCCAGGGCTTCTGGGTCACTGGGGCCCAGGTGATGCTGTTCCCTGTGACATTCCAGATGTCGCATGAAGTGTGGGCTGGAGGGGCCAGCCCCCCGTTCCTTCCCACATGCCCCTGTTCACTCTGCTGCTGGGTATCATCCATGTGACAGCGTGGCCAGCCTGGTGGTTATGAATTATTTCTCAGGACCTATGAAAGCAGCTGTTCTGAGAAGTTAGAGGGTGGATCAGCTCTGCACACAATTTTGTGGGACCATGAATCCCAGTACCACTTCTTCCAAATGAGATTTGAGAAGTGTACGGGGAGGATGCGGGGTGTATGTGTCCCGGGTAGGGGTTAAAGGTATCATGGAAGATACCAGACACAAAGTAACCGCAAGGCCCGAGGGTGCTGGCTCCCAGGGCCAGCTTGGGGGTGCACTGCTGTCTCTGCTGCAGGTCTTGTCGTTCCCTTTGACTTTGTTTCCCCTCATTTCTGTGCACAACTAGGAGCAGTGAGGACACAGATCGGCATAGCCCACAGCGGCCCAGGAGTGCGCACTCCTCACTGCCGGCACACGCCTACCGGGAGAACGGAAAGCAGCAACGCGCCCCCCAGAAGGGACCTTGGGGTGGCTGCCAGTCCCCACTGCCACCGGCACCCAAGAGCAGTGGATGCCCTGTGTCTCCTCGAGCCCTGTGGTCCGTGATGAGGTACTGGCTGGCACCTGCTCTTGCTGCCTGGTGTTACCTGGTGTCCTCCCTCTTTCCTATCTCTCCCTCCTCTCCTCTAGCCCCTCCCACTCCCCTCTCTCCTCCCCCTATTTAGATCAGATGAGATAGGAGTGGTGTAAGCAGCAAGCAGACTCCTGCAGTCTGCCCCCCTGGGGAGCCTCTGGGAAGGCCAGGCCCACCCCCTGCCTTCTCCCTGACACTCCATCTGAGCACAGGCTGGGGAGAAAGCCCCGGGCTCTGCCTCTGGGTCGCGTTTTTGAGGATATAGCAGAACCTTCCTTAAAGCAGGGCTTTTCTTCATCTTCTGTTCTAACCCAGCACTGGCAGCTCACATGGCTACATGTGAGCAGATTCTCCCCGGGGCAGGTGGGCTCTGGGTGGCTCCGGCCCTGGGTGAGTCAGCGGGCTGGGGTGGGCCTGCGCTCACAGCATTGGCACCTCACTGTTTCAGGTTACTGTTCGTCTTTCTGTTCAGTTGCAGAAAATGTCTTCTCATAAGGCTCTCTTTGTCTTCAACTGATCCCTCCTTTGCTTTTTTTTTTTTAAAGATTTATTTATTTATGCATACAGAACTAGGGTACAGGCCAGAGGTGCTGGGAGGATTCACCAGAGACAGAATGGGGAGCAGGAAAGGCTGCCTGAGGAATACAGTGCTGAGGGGAGGAGAGGTCTGCCGCACCATGTGGGTCACCTCCGGGGCTGGGGATCGAACTCATGCTGAAGTGGCTTTAGCTTCTCAGTGCTGTGCTTTAACCCGCTGCACCACCAGGGAGGGCCCCTGCTTTTTTTTTTTTTCTTTTTTTTGATCTTGCCCCATTTGCTTACCCATCAGCGAAAACCTCTTGCACATCATCATGTGCTTAGAATCTTCCGTAACCAGGAGGTCCCTGTGGATAAGGGTGTGAGGTCTCCCCTTTTGCGTTTTGTCCCCTCTGGGAGAGACAGAGGGCAGCGTGACTCCCAGAACAGGAGCAGAGGGTGACGGTTGGGCCCCACTGGATGAGTGCTGTGGTTGATTGAGGAGGCCTCCTGAGTCCTCATGAAAACTGGATGGGCAGTGGGGTCCAGGCAAGGAGTCCAGACAGGTCAGTGGCAGTTTCGGAAGTAGAGGGAGAGTTTTGGTGTATGGTGCCTGGGCGTAAGGGCTGTGTTAGTATGAAACCAAACCTGGATTTTATTCAGAGCTGAACAGGAAGATGTTGGAGAGAAATGTTGACTTTAAAAAATACTGACTCCTGTGCAGTCATGGTGTTGGCAAGAGCAGATGGGCCCAGAGGGTTGAGGAGTCTTCTGTCCAGACATGGTGGAAAGAGCATCTTGGCAGAGGGTGGCAGAGACTGGCTTGTAGAGGTGGTGGTGGTGGGGAGGGTCCTGTGTTTGGGAGTAGGGGTGAGGGGCAAGAAATGCGGGTGTTCAGGTTTTCAGCTTCTGCAGTTAGTGGTAACAGCATCCATTACTGGGAAACGTGAGGGGGAAAATTGGTTTTTTGAGGTTTGGGGCGTGGTTGGAGGGACAGAATAAAATTGCAGTAACACTTGACAGTTCCTGAGGAAGAAAGAAAAGAGACCAACAGTCTCAGTCAAACATTGAGGGTCTTGACCTCTGATGAGAGTCTGGATGGAGAAGACAGACTTGAGGAAATTGTCAGGGAGGCTGAAGACTGGAGATAGAGGTGCTAACCCCTAGTACCTTGGTGACCTGGGGGGCCAAGGCTTCAGGCTGCAGTGTGGCTGGGAGCCCCATGAGGCGAGCTCCCCGTTGGCCTTGATTACGTTGGCAACGTCGGGTTCCCCCATCACCGTCTGCCCAGTGGCAGACATGTGGGGTGTCAGTGTGTGCTCCTGTGAGTGTGCATCTGTGCATGTGTGTATGTGTAGAAAGCTTGTGGAGGGCAGAGGTGGAAGGTGCTGGAGCAGGAGGGCCGGAGGTGTGCCTGTTGCTGTGGGGCTCAGAGTGTGAGACGTGACTGCAAAGACACAGATCCTGTCCCGTGCCTTCAGCCACAGAATCCCTCCTGCGAGGCTGATCGTGGGCTGCAAACGTTCCTGGTCATGGGCTTGGAACAGCAACATGGCACCGGGTCAACAAAAGGTGGCCACGACGCCAGGGACACATTGAGCAGCGCCTTGGAGTGATTGAATCAGGGGCTTGCATTTGTTACTGCCTTTATAGCTTTAGTATGATTCAAGCTGCTGTAGTTGGATAGTCAGTCACGCTATGTTTAATGACTGGTTTGCAGACTCCCTGAAAATTGTTTCGTCTCCTCCGGCCACCCGTGGGAGTCGGTCGGCACAGTGGGGGGTGGGCCTGCCAGAGGGGTGTGATGGGAGCAGCTTCCTCTCAGCTTGGGTGTCTGGGCTAAAAGCAACAGGCCATGTAATAAGCATGTGACAGGCGTGCAAAGAAGTGTTCCTGCTGGGCCCCAGCAGCGCCATGCTGTGAATGTGCTGCGTCCCAGCGGGTGTTTGAACACCAGGAGGTGAAAGGGAATGGGCAGGCTCATGCACAGGCTGCTGCGGATATATATATAGTTCTGGTTGAATTCTGAGGTTTTTTTTTGAGTTCTTCCTTGTGTTGCATGCATGGCATCAGGCTGACAAAAATTTAAGCTAGCTCATCCTCAGGGGAGATGTTTTCAGGAATGACCAAACACAAGGAAAAGTCCTGCCTGTTTTTTTGGTGGGAATTCTAATTGGTTTGTGCCATTAAAAAATAACAACAACAATCACCCTGGGACTTATGGTTTATACTCAGATGATCTTTCCTGTTGGTACAACTTTTACTGCGAAAGAGAACCCCTAATAATTGGTAGCTTGGAGAGTAGAGCATCTAGACTGACCTCCAAAAACTAAGTATAGAAAATACCACATGACCCCAGCACTCCCACTCGTGGGCATCTCTCTAAAGAACATGAAACCACCAGCTCAAAAAACTATGTGCTCCAAAGTGTTTTTAGCAGCATCATTTACAGTAAGTGGCACTTGGAGGCCACCCATTGAGAGAGGATGGGATCAAGAAGATCTGATCTGTCCACAGAACAGGCAACTGGTCAGCCACGAGGAAAAACTAAATAGCGTCATATACAGAGCGTAGGCGCCTGAGGAGTTGTGTGGCAAAGCAGATCAGAAAGGCAGACAGGTACTGGATGAATAAAACAAGGAATCACAGATGAACTGACAAAGTGACATAGTTACGAACTAGCAGACACTTGTGAATGAAGTGGAGTTCAGGGACAGAGGGGTGAGAAGAGAGGGCCAGGGAGCATAAGGAAGAGGGGATGGGGAAAACGGTTGACTAGACGTCTTGCTAATCAGTGTTGAAAGTCTAATTCTGATGAAAAGCACACATACACCCCACCTCCTGGAAGAAGATGTCAGCTCAGATTTTATGTGGAAAGGACTTTGTCAATTCTCTAATTAATTGCTACTGATTGTCGTTCCTGCTTCCTTTGCTGTGTGTAAAGAGAAGCTGGGCTCCATTTGCCCTGGAAATCGTCTTCGGTGGGGTGGATGCTGTAGCTATCATACAGAGGGCGGCTCACTCCGACTGTCCAGGGAGGGGGCAGCACGTGCTGGTGGTGGACCTGTGGAAGCCGAAGCTTGTGCTTTGTCATTGGCACTGATCAACCAACTGCCCACTTACTGATAAAGTCATTTATGATGGGCCTTCATGCTTGTGCACCTGCCAGGGTATGGAAGCGGTATCCAGATGACACGTGTGACCTTGGCCTCCATGTACCTGCCCTTGTGTAGGTCTCAGCGTCCTTTTTCCGGAGTGAGGTGACAGTGACCTTCCTGGGAGGCTGCTCTCTCTGGGCTCCTGACTGTACACTCTCCCGATGGGGGTGGGGGGCGGGGGTGGGGGAGGAGGGGATGCTGCTGCAAAGCAAGCATTTGCCTCCTGGAGCAGAAGGAAATATTTTATTGAGAAGAGGCTGTTGGTGTTTTGCTGTAAGAATGATGGAAATGCTGAGAAATCCATTTAAAAAACTAAAGTTGCTTTCTAGAATAAACTGGTGTGTCAACTAGTCTTCTAAGGTTTCTTAACTGGGAGCTGCGTTTATTGGGCTACTGGCTTTAATGTGCCTTCAGGGGTTGATTTATCCAATCCTGGTCAGCCTGTAAAGTAGCTTTTCTCGAACACAGAACTTCCCAGGAAAGTATTCTGCTTTGTAGGTAGAGATTTTGAAAAGTTATTTTTTTTCCTCCTTTTACTCTCTCTTAAGCATCTCTTGAGACTGTGTTAGTCCCCCTGAACTGGCCTGGGTGGGTGGGAAAGTAGAAGTTACTTTGAGTTCATCTGAAGCATATTGAAATCTACTTTAGGAGGGGGTCCTCCCTGGTGGTTTAGGAACTAAGTCTCAGTGCTTTCACCCCCATGGCCTGCGTGCAAACCTGTATAGGGAGCTGACCCACAAGGCACAGCTCACCTCTCCTGTCTCACCTGTTGCGCCCCTCAATAGTGTATTTCAGTCAGTCTGCCTGTTCTGCTCCCCACTCTGCCTCTGGTGGGTCCTCTTACCTCCCTCCCCTGCACCTCTGGCCAGATTAAGTGGTCCTCCAGTTCTATGCAAAACTAATTTTTAGAGAAAGAATAAGGAAAAGAAAGAAAGAAATCTGTTTTGGTTCTCCAACTGAGCTCAGTGCTAAAATGGATCATTTCAATGAAGTGTTCCTTGGCTTCATTCAGAACTTAGCACTCAAAGCTCTTCCATATAAATCACTTGCTAAGAAGGCAGAATTCCTTTTAATTTATGGGTAGCAGTTGGCGGTGTGCTGGCGGCTGCCAGGCGTCATCTTGATAGGGCGCCCGAGCTTGGCAGCCTTGCACCCCTACGAGCTCCCGTCCGCTGAAGATAAGCTCTTCCCTTTCTCACTGCAGAGCAATCAAGCTAGGCATCTGCTTCCCAACTGGATGCCCAGGGACATATGTTCAAAGAGAAGCTACTAGAACGTGGGAGGCTTGCTTGGCAGGCAGTCTCACCTCTGCTGTCCTGGCTCTGCCGGCACTCCCAGGCCTCGGCGTAGTCCTCAGCTCACAGTCACTGCCTGGAACTGTCAGCTGGTCCGGTGCGTCTAGGAGGCGACTTCCAGGCTACCACCCGGCTCCCTTCTCCAGCATGCAAGGCTGATGCTCTGGGGAGCCCAGAGGTGTGCTGCAGACCTCCTGCTTTGAAGCTATTGCCTTCTTAGGCTTGGTCCTTTCCTGTTTACTTTTATTTTTTTGTAAAGATTTATTTATTTATGCATACAGAACTGGGGTGCAAGCCAGAGGTGCAGGGGCAGTGAGAGGATTCACCAGAGACAGAGCGGGGAGCAGAACAGGCAGAATGATGAAGTACACTGCTGAGGGGAGCAACGGGCGGGTCAGGAGAGGTCTGCCGCGCCGTGTGGGTCACCTTCGGGGGCAAGGATCGAACTTGCACTGAAGCAGCTGTGGCCAGCTTGCAGTGCTGCGTCCTTAACCCGTTGCATTGTGCCACCAGGGAGGGCCCCATATTTCCTTTTTAATGCAACCTGGTAAGCAGTTGTAAAGTGATGCTAATAGAAGCAGCATCACGTTGTCAATACTGGGACCAGATTAAGTGGTCCTCTCACAAGCACCTGGTGTGCTTGTGCTCTTACAGCAGATCTTGGCCAGTTCAGAAAGCTTGCTGGAATTTCCACTTTGTTGCTCTGGAAATTTTCTGCCACCTAGCTTGGTCTGGTGGTACGTTTTGTAGATTGAGTGTGACAGAATCTTAAAAATGCACATCCTTAAAAAGAAAAAGAAAAGTAAAAACCTCAGCCAGAGTTTGAAGGCACATTTCGCCCAGCAAGGAGAGGTGGAAATGCAAGTGATTTTCAAATTCTCCTTCACGAGCGGCCTGCTCTCCATCTACGCCAGGGTATCGCCTCCCCCACCCCGGCTTCTGCCAAGGGGGCGTTTGCTGGCAGCCAGGAGCCTGGCATAGCTGGCAGTTTGCATTCTCGCCAGCCCCAGACCGATGGCAGAGTCTGGAGCAGGGAAGAGGCCTCGGTGTGCCTGGTGCCAGTTCTGCTGTGTTCACGCCGTCTCTGGCTAACAACTTCTGCTCTGTGCTCTCGGTGGCCGAGTACAGAGAGACGGGTGCCTGGTCCCCCGAGTTATCGTGAGGGAAAGCGAGGTGACCCCTTCAGCAGTTCTCCAAGAACTCTCAGTGGTGGTTTTAGGAGATGGCAGTTCCAGAGCCAGAGCAGAAGGATTAGCATTTAGAAGTTTTTCTGGAGGCTTCTCCTTTCCTGTGTTGTGTTTGTGAAACTAGTATCATCTTGATTTGCATAGGACATTTATTTTCTCTTTTTTCACCATCCTTTATTTTTTTTATTTTTCTGTGTAAAATAAAGAACTAGAGTGTAGGCCAGAGGTGCGGGGGTAAGAGGATTCATCAGAGACAGAGTGGGGAGCAGAGTAGGTGGATCTACTAAAATCCACTGCTGAGGGGAGCAGCAGGTGAGACAGCGGAGGTCTGCCCCGTGCCATGTGGGTCAGCTTCCTGATTGGAGATCGAACTCAAGAAGTCGCAGTGACAGCGCCGAGACCTAACCCCTAGACCTCCAGGGAGGCCCTTACGGTATTTGAGAGGGAAATGACTGTATGAGATAAACATCTGGCACAAGGATGGCACGCTCACCACTGTGGGGATAACAGAGGCTGTGTGACCACCGCTTCCCAAGTGGTGGCAGGTACCATTCTCTGTGCGCCATCCCAGGAGAGATGCTGACACTGGCCTTAGTTTGTTGTGAGGCTAGGATTAAAGTATGGAATGCAACTTAAATTTTTGGATATTTTTCGAATGACCACTGAATAAATCATTAGTTCAATAAACAGTCCAGGTTGAGCAAAAAAATGATAAAGACACTGCTTTTTTATAAAGGTGGCCTTCTGGCCCGGTAGGAAGATGTGTTTCAAGTTTTGAATCTTTAATGCTGTTCGCGTCATTGGAGCGGGGATCTTTATTCTGTTATGTATGATTTGTAAAATGCATATTGATTCTGAGGTCGCCCCAAGCAGCAGACTCCACAAGGAGCCTGGCATTAAAGATTTTCTCTTAATGATCCAACCTCTGAAAGTATCTGTAAAGTGTTTAGAGGGAACAGAAGAATGGATTTTCAGGAGATGAAGGTAATTAATATGTCAAAATTCAGGGAAAGCACACAGACCACTGAACCCGATGACCGGCCGGAGTGAGGTGGAGGGAAGGCGTGATGTTTTCATTTCAGTAGCTTGACACCCCCGGGGGTCCTGAGGAGCAGCCTGGACATTTCTGTTTTCCGGGGCTGGGGCTCCCTGCTCCAGACATGAGAGTCTCGATCAGAGTGTCCTCCCACATGTCTGCATCTGGCTGCCATAAGTCATTTTTCCGTGACTGGAAAGGAATGGGACTGTGCGAAAAGAATTCTCCCTATTGCACTGCTGACAACAAAGGTTCTGATTAGAAAGAGCTTCCTGTTGATTACAGAAGTGCAGTTGAGGTCAGGGGGGGACCCGAGTGAGTGCGTTTCTGTCCTCAAGGGCCTCGTTTCCTTTCTCTAGCACAGCAGCTGGAGCTCCAGAGGAGCGTCTTCCTTTCTCAGCCTGGGGGTGCGGTGGTGGAGGCCAGTCTTTATTTTTCAGTGTTGCTGTTCACACGACATGGGCACAGCGCAGACCTGCTGTTGCTTCTGAAGGCAGCGCACGTCCTGGCCTGCGTGGCGGGGAGGGGAAGGTTCTCATTTGTTCTGTGTCTTGGCCAGTTTTTCGCTTTCCTGTGTTTCCCTTTGTCTTATCTATGAAGCAAGGCAGGCTGGGTTGTCTGGGGTCATTTGATGTTCCCCTAAGGGCTATTTTTGTTGCGTTCTTAGGAAACTTCTGTCTCTTCCCCCCACCTCTTTCTTCACTTGCCACCCTCACGGGCCTGGCATCACAGGAGTGCTGCAGGGGGCCTGGGGTGCATGGGTGACGTGCATTTTATCCCTTCCTTTATTCCTGTCCTTTCCTGGATTCTTGACTCCTGAAGCCTTTGAAACTTAAGTCACATGTATGGAAAATCTCACTATTAAAAAGTGATTACGCTTTGGCCTTTAACCCTCGGACTCAGGGCCCCCTGACTCAGCAGAGAGTTTGTTTACTCATTTGGTTAATAAAGCTTGTTAGATACTCCCCACAGGGGTGTAGGAGGGACCCTCAGAGGTGCCCTCTGTTTTTTGAGTTGTGTGTAGAAAGAAACCTGGGTGTAAAGCAAGATGGAACATACGTTAAATGTTAAGGTCTGGGCCCTCCCTGGTGGTGCAGCGGGCTACAGCGTAGACCTCTCCTGACCCGCCCGCGGCTCCGCTCAGCAGTGTATTTCAGTTCTGCTCCCCACTCTGTCTCTGGTGAATTCGCTCAACCCCTGCTCCCATATCTCTGGCCTGTACCCCAGTTCCTATATGCATAAATGAATAAATTTTTAAAAATGTTAAGGTCTTTTTTAAGAGTGACAAAGTGGTAAGTAATAACAAGACTTTTTACCCTGCTTAATCTTGCATACTTGTGAGTGCTCAGTATTTTCTCCCTCTCTTTTTAATAATTGTGACTTATTTAAAAATCTGTACACATTTTCGTGATTTCAGAAGAATTCACATATTTAGGGAAAGTTCACAGGGAAGCTGAGCACATTTTCCCAGGACAGGAGCAAGATCTGGTAGCCAAGCCTGGTGAGGGGTGGAAGCTTTTGTGAGGGGAAATTTTCTCTCTTGGAACAGAGAGCAGAGGGGACCCCTTGGAGGCGATGACTGCCCCCTACCCCCATTGCACACCCAGTGTGCCGGGTTTGTAATTTTGACTTGCGATTGATTTCTGATTAAACTCATCAGCTCGCACGCCCGCGGTGTCCAAGCAGCTGTTATATTTCATGTTGGCGCAGATAATTGCCTTTCTGCTTGGCAAAGAAAATGAGCAGATGCAAAAGAAGGCTCTTTTTCTGGCACCATCGATTGGAACGCTGTAGCCTGGTGTTGTCTGTCTTGCAAGAGACGCAGCAAGTGCAAAGTGCAGCTCCTGGCCAGCTCACAGAGCCAGGAACTACTCAGGCCATGTCCAGATACCAGCATTGATCTGTTCAGTTTTCCCACAAGGAAAACTGAAGGCTCTGTTGGTGGGGTGTCCCCAAAATGAGGCTTGGCTTTCATTGCTGATTTATTGTTGATAATGACGAAGCAGCGTCATGCTCCATAGTTAAGGGGTGCGGGCCCCGACTCTCCCCAAGGAGTTTAGCTCCCAGATGTCTCTCTGGGCGGTAATACAAAAGTGGTGATGTATTGTAGCAGCGTCACATCTATGAAACAGACATCCTCGGTGTATTGATGATGAGCAGCATGTGCAGGGTTCATCCGGGCCCAGCGTGGGTTTCAGGGAGCGCCAACTGTGTGCGAGTGAATGTGAGACGTCCAGCCTTCCTGCGGTGGCCGTGGGGGACGAGCTGCTGTCTGGCACCCGTGGGCCTCTCATCACTGTCTTGAGCGTTTTGGGCTTCCTGGCATATTAGCCTTTCCCTCTGGAGGTCAGAGGGTGCCCGTGTCACAGCCAGGAGGTGAACAGGGATCAACCCCTGGTCTGCCACGGGGTCCTTGGGGAGGAGGCCTTCCCGCATGGCCAGCGCCTCCCGGGCACTTCCCCAATGGGCAGCATCATGCAGCAGGAAGATCTGGCCCTTGAGCCTACATGTATCCTTTGTACCCTGCCATGGGCAGCAGGGGCCCAGTCCCTTACAGTGTTTCTTGGGAAGAGAGAAATTTCTAGAAAAGACTAATTCGCGGGGGTGGGGTGGGGGAGGGGCACAGGATCATGGTGGGAGCATTGATCTGTTCTGCTTTCTTCCATTTACATGTTGGTCTGACTCTGCCTGGCCCTTAGCCATGCCCTCCCTCCCCACATCCTGCGAGCGTCATTGGGCAGTGTTTCACTGGGGAGGGAGTTTCGCATAAATGACTGTGTTTTTAATTTGAAATTGTGCGTGTTCATTGTTGGTGAATAGGAAAGCAATCACGCCCCCCAGCCTGGCTATGATTCTTTGTTCCAGTAGTTTCAAATCGATTCCTTTGGTTTTTCTGCACAGACAACAAGATCACCTCTTTCTTCATTATGTTTTTGTTTTTTAGGAAGTGACCATTTAAATTAGGAAAGTGAGGAAAAGGCTGTTTTTTGTTTAGTTGTGTTTTTTATTTTTTCTGACCTGAGAAATATAAAAATATTCAGGTGAGCATGACAAAGTTGTGCTGGCCCTTCCTGCCTCTGGGCTTATTTATTTCCAGTCCATTTTCCATCGGGCTGTTCGCGAGCACGAGCATCCCTGGTCAGGCTGCAGCTGCCTTAGCCGGGCCTGCCGTCCACGCCTGCCTTCTCAGGGCGCTGGCCGGGTGTGTGCTGTCTCCTAGGCCACCCGTGTCCACCTGTGCCCAGTCTTTATGTAGAGTCCTGCGTAGAAAAGGGGCCAGATGCCACGGGGATCACAACTGAGATGGAGAAATGCACAAAATGATGTACAAGTAAACTATTATATTATTTAAAATAATAATAATAATAATAGTCGTTCTATGCTAATAGTGACATTAGAGCAATTAAACTAGATACTTTCCTAAAAGAAGGGGTAGGTTGTAAAACATCTGTATTGCAATTCTTTTTGTCTACTTGATTATCTTAGCCACATATATATATATCTTTTTAATTTTTATATACCTACACATATGGAATCTTCATTTATTATTTATGAAATGAAAGAAAGCAGGAATAAACAAGTAGTTTATTTTGATCCATGAGTTTTGTTTTCTAGCTTCTACTGTAAAAAAAACAAAAACAAAAAAACTCTGCTACTGCCAACAAAACCCATTGAAAATCACATTTGCCAATATTTTTGTCATGGGATGAATTCTGGTATTCAATAGCAATAAAGTTATCCCTGTAAAAAAATAAGAAAAGGGGCCAGATGCTCGGTGTGCTGCACAGAAAAGTTTCTGTACAAACCTAGGTGTCGTGGCGACGCCTCAGGCTGCCGAGTCCCCACCCCTGTCTGCCACAGGCCTGAGGAGCCACCCAGAGAGATGCGACCTGGGTCCCCTCAGTGGCACGAGCCGAATGTGGCCTGCCCCCCTCCCCCCCCCCCGCTTTCCCCCAACCTCCGTGCCCGGTGCTCAGCCGCACCCACTCGATAGTTCTCCCTGCAGCGTGGTCTCAGGCGTGTGCCTGACTTGTGCGCACAGTCCCCTCTCCCCTGCCCGTGTACTCCATGGTGGGCATCTCAGGAAACGCTACCACCTCAGGAACGGCGCTTCACAAGTCCTTACTCGGTACCTGCAAAGCCACGTGGTGACAGTTCTCTCCCTGTCTGGAATGCAGGATTCCAACAGCTAATCCTCCAGACTCTGTTGAGTCAAATTAGTAATAATAGCTAACATTTAGGAGTGTTTACTCTGTGCCAGCACTGCTTTAAGAGCTTTACATTTATTAACTGACTTAATCCTCACCACAGCACTGCAGTTTCCTGCCATCATCACCCCCAGTTTTCCAGGTGTGATGCAGGAGACACAGGCCTGGGGAGTCACTCCCCTGGCAGCACTCGGCAGGTGAGTAGGGAACCCCAAGGTGCCAGCCCAGCAGCCTGGCCCAGAGTCACTGCCCCGAGGACACTGCTTTGATGGCCGATGTCCTGACTTCGTACAGGGTGGTCTGGCCACCCAAGTCCCTGTGGCCTCTACAGAGCCCCTTGGGCGTGTGCCTTGTGGGTGCCCCGGTCTACATGCTGATGTGGGTGTGTACTGCCGGGGGGCCTACCTGGGCCCCACTCTTTGGTGCTGACCTTACTCAACTGGTTTAATGCACATGCGTGGACACATGGTTCAGCTGGGAGACATCCATACTGGCCTGGGCTGGCCTGATTCTTGCTGGGAGGCGGAAGGTGGGTGGAGACAGAGCTCCCCAACTCCTGCTGCTCCGTGTGGCCGAGTCACGGGCCAGACGAGGAGTGGCGAGCCTGAGGGGGAAAGACCCATTCCACCCAGACACAGCTCCCATCATGGCTTCTGTGGGCAAAGCAGAGGACAAAAAATAGCTCCCAGTCACCACATCGTGGAATGAGAGAGAAATTAAGCGAACAGGACAATGAGCCTTGTGGGAGTTGCTCAGGGCAGTGCAGTATGAAAAGCACAAAACGGTCGTACCACCTTAGCGTTTTCTGTCCATTTTTCTGTGACGTGATTGATCATAGGCATCTGGTTTGCACGCCTTTCAGCGTCACTCCCCATTGGCTTGTGCTCCCACCTGCTGTGATGGAGCCACAGGGGAGGGCCAGGTGTGAGGAGCGGAGGAGGACAGACTCCTTGGGGAGGGCCAAGGTGAATTCTTTTTTTTTTTTT
>NW_004567105.1:37007363-37037378 GCF_000260355.1 Condylura cristata
CCCCCCCGTTTTTGATCCCATTCCCCAATCCACCCCCGCAAAATGTCTCTGGTATATGGTTGTTCATTATTTTTGTTATTTTCTCGCTTGGTCCAATATACTGCTATGAGCGTTTTCATCCAAATGTGTGTGTTCTGGAAGAATAAGACATGAGCCTGGAGTTGGAGGAGACCTGCGCCTGCGTCTGGGGCCCTCTGTGCCCTCAATGTGGCTGTTTTTCATGAAGGATAGAAAGTGACAGCACCTCCCAGAGGACACGAAGCTTCCCTTTGATGGTAGTGTCTTCACCCCATGATCATTCTCACGGGAGTTTCCGTGATGTCGGGGTCTGGGGAGGCCGGCACTGGCTGGTTCAGTGCATCCTGGAAAAGAAGTGGGCACAGTTGGCTGCCTATTTAGTCCGCTCTGTCCCAGGCTGGCAGTGACTGGCGAGGGAATCTCTCCAAGCCTGGGTTTGGTCTGTAAAACATGATGGGTGACAAAGAGACCTGTTTCCAGGGTCACCCAGATTCTAGCCAGTGAGGTCAGTCCCTGTTACATTAGCTTTTCTATGTTAACCTTATGTGCGCCTCATTGTGATAGACCCAGGTTGGTTTATTGTGTCCATGGCTGACAGGAGAAAATTGAGCTCACACTAAAAAAAAACCTGTTAAGGGGAGCATAGTTGTCGGTGTTTGAACCTGGTTCTGCTGGCCCCAAACCGAGGGGACAGAGGAGGGCAGGGCAGCTAGCTGGTGAGGGCCCTCGTCCATCTCCCCACATCATCGGGGCAGGGGGGATCCCCTGCACAGAGGGGCTCCCTGTGTATGAGGGGCGAGGGGTGAACCGGCCTGCTGAGAGTGAGCACAGAGACGTCCACTCATCGGGGCCCCAGGGGACCCATGAGACTGGCACTGCAGTGACTTTTGCAGCAGGAGAGGTAGGCCTCAGGGCACTGCCTGGGCTCCAGGAAGCAGGATGATGGGGACCTGCGGCCCAGGCAGTGATCCAAGTCCTCTGCCTGGGCGAGGTCGAGGGCACTTTCCAGCCTCACTGTACAAGGTGTTCGGGATCTCAGGTCCAGTTGGTCCCAGTCTGGTAGATTCTGGGCTTGTGTTTCCACCAAGGTGTTGTCTGCCGTGGAGAGCTAAGGAGGGTCCAGGCTAGAAAAGTGGAGCCCAGGCTTGAGGCTGAGGCTCGGGTGCTGGGCCTTCTGGTGAGTGACATGATCGGGTGGAGGGAGGCTACAGCCCAGCCAGGTGGACCTCTGTTCCTGATTTTCAAGGAGGAGGACCCACCCACCCGCCTTGTCACGGTTGTTTCCTGATCAGGAGGGCCTGGAGACTCTGAAGATGGAGCTCCCTTGCCTAGGGCGGGGCTCAGGTGCCTGAGCTGGGGCCCTGCCTGGACAGGACACAGATGGCCGGCTCTGCTGTGTCCCAGCTGTGTGTCCTTTCTGTTCTGTGTGAACTCCCAGGCCCATTTCCTATGACCTGGGGTTGAGGCAGAACTTGAGTGAGACCCAGGCCCTTGCTGGCACAGGTGTCACTGTGAATAAGGCTCAATGGGAGTGAGGTGCCTTCTTGTCAAAGAGTTTCTGCTTCTGGACACGTAGAGAAGACCCAGTTGGGGGCCAGCCAGCGTTCTGTGACCAGCTCATCATTTTCAGGTGGCTTGTGCATGCGAGGCTGAGAACCACTGCCGGGAGCCCTGGCTTCCTCTGGGACAAGACATACTGACACGTGTGGGTGTCTGGTCACTGAGCCCAGCTTCCTTCCCATGCCTTGGCACTCCGGGTCACTGGACTTACGGGGTGCCATGTCTCTGTGGTTCAGAAACCAGTCTGAACCTCTCCCTAAGGCCTTTCTCCTCCTTTCAGTTTCTCTGATCACACAGGCAGGCGACTCTGTAGCTCATCGACTTTTCCAGATGCTCAGACAGCTTTTAAGCATCATGGTGGCTTGTGTGCATTCTGCCAAGCTCTGTCTTATCAACTGAGCCTCCTGCAGCTCTGCTGTGCTCAGAGTACCCCTGGAACTATGGGGAAGGCTTGCTGCCCTGTCACCTTGTGTGTGTGACCCGTTCCCCCTTCACCACACTCATTGCTGCTTCTGTGTTGTGGAGCGGGTGGACAGGATCGTCCCTCGCCTACATTTAATCTCAGTGCGGTCTCTGTAACACAGCACGAGCTCTCTGTTGAGGTTGTCCCCTGTCCGGCCCTTCTGTGTTTCTGTTCCGTCTCATGGATGCGCGTATTATGTGTGGTGGGTGCCAGTGACCACTGCGGTCATGGACAGTGTCGTGGTGGGGTGGCTGCACTCTCCCAGGGCTGGGGTTGGGGGTTGCTGGAAGTGAGGGGGGACAACTGTGTTGGCATGTGGCAGCATAGGGAGCAGTCAAGAGGACCCCAAAAGCCTGGGAGCAGGGCGGCTGCCTGCCCCACCCTGAAGGACCCGTGTGACTTGTTGCGTGACCTCCAGAGTCAACAGAATCTGACGCCAGGGGAGAGGCCTTCCTTCAAAATGAAGAGAACTTCTCGGGGGTCCAGTTAAGGCTGGGACAGCCTGGTATCTGGCACCAACAGTAAACACTGCACTTAACATCCCTGTCTCTGTAAAGGGCAGCTCTCGTGTGCATTGCTTGGTCCTCTCGTCAGAGTATCACACGCAGCTAGAGAGCTGGTGTGAGACAACGAACAGGCAGAGAAGAAGGTGGAAATCTGAGATGGCTCCAGAAAACAGCCTCCTCACCCCTCCAACCTCCCACTCCCTGGTCTCTGGCTCATTAGCTGTGGCTGCCCCTGGCCAGTGGGATTGGGTGACGTGCCCTGGGCCAACATTATTCCCAGCACCGTTAGATGAACTAGAATACCGGGCAGGTTATTTAATTCTGTTCACAACAAATACTTGTCTGCCAGCTCAGTGGGGCTATGGAATCCTGACCCAGGGGGGGGGGGGGGGTGGGGTGGGGTCTGTGTAGAAAGGCTCAAACAAGTTAGGAGAGGCCAGCATGAGTGTGCTTCCAGAAGGTGGCCTATTCCTCGCACGCTGATTCATTTCTTGGAAACAGCCTTGGCAGGAGGAAAAGGTTGAATTTGTAGGTTGTATTTAACAATCAGGGAAGTTAAATGCCCTCACTATCCCCTGGACCTTTGGCTCCTGGGGTGACCTTGAAATGCCCTTTATGATGATGGAATGTAGTAGCCAGAGATGGATTCTTGTGGCCCAGCATAGCCAACAGATATCTTTCCTGAAGTGACTTTAGATTTCATGACCGGAGCCTCTTTGCTGCAGGGAATGTTAGTAACCATGAGCCAGGCCTTAGTAATATATTTCATAGCACCTTTGTTGTTTATTGGGGTGTAGTGTTTTATAAACACTTCTACTCACTGGCTATCAGTTCTGCCTTTAGTGCATGATCATCTGGTAACTTAAAAGGAGACATGATGACACTTAGAACTTGCCAGTGACACAGCCAGGTTTGGAAGGGATTTTAGGTTGTCCTTTACAATAAAAAAACGTAAACATTATGGCAGGTTGGTTGGCTCACTTTTCTATTGCCTTTTTGTTCATTTTACTTCAGAAGTTAAATGTTGATCAGGTAGAATTTTATTAAAATGTATATAAAGTTTAAGAATCTGTAATGGTGGAGCCTCCCTAGTGGCACACAGGGTCACAGTGCAGCACGGTGAAGCTACCCATCACCACTGCAGCATGCGTTCAGTCTCCTGCCCGGGAGGTAGCCACATGGCCACATGTCTCACCTGCTGCTCCCCTCAGCGTTGTGTTTCAGTCACTCTACCTGTTCCTTCCCATTCTGTCTCCGGTGAATCCTTTCAACATCCCCCCCCACACCTCGCCTCACCTTTGGCTTGTACCCCAGTTCTTGTATGCATAATAAACAAATCTTTAAAAAAAAATCTGGATTCACCAAAGACAGAGTAGGAAACAGAACAGGTAGATCCACTGAAATCCACTACCAAGGGGAGCAGTGGGTGGAGAGGTCTGCCACACCATGTGTGTCAGCTCCCCAGCTAGGAATCGAACTTGAGTGCAGTGGTTGCAGACAGCTTTGCAGTGCTGGGCTTTAATCTGTTGCACCCCCAGGGAGGGCTCTGAAAAATTATCTTTAAAGCATCTTTAACAGTAACTGGAACTGTCACAAATGAGTTGTGAGCTCCTTCCCTGCTTGCTTTCCCTAAACAACTGTGTTGTAGGTGTTGAATCATACAATATGTATTATCTGGCCGCTTTATTTTTATTTTTTTAAAAGATTTATTTAGTTATTCATACAGAACTGGGATACAGGCCAGAGATGCGGAGGGTGAGAGGATTCACCAGAGACAGAGTGGGGTGCAGAACAGGCAGATCAACAAAGTACACTGCTGAGGGGAGCAGCAGGTGGGTCAGGAGAGGTCTCTCGCCATGTGGATCTCCTCTGGGGCAGGCAGGAATCGAACTCATGTGGAAGTGGCTTAAGCTTCTTAGTGCAGTGTTTTAACCCACTGCGCCACCAGGGAGGGCCTGCTATATTTTTTTTAAGATTTATTTATTTATATATACAAGAACTGGGGTACAGGCCAGAGGGACATCGGTGAGAGGATTCACTAGAGATAGACTGGGAGATAGAACAAGTGGATTGACTGAAATCCACTGCTGAGGGAAGCAGAGCTGTGGGTGGAACAGGAGGGGCCTGCCACACCATGTGAGTCACCTCCTTGGTTGGGGATGGAACTTGTGCTACAGTGGCTACATAGCAGATAGCTTCATAGTACTGTGCTTTGAACCCCTTGTGCCACCAGCGTGTTTTTATTTATTTATTTATTTGTTTGTTTTAGCTCAGTGATACATTCCTCTGAATCATCTTTATTGCTCTAGTCACATTCCATGTGCTACCATTTCTGGATAATATCCTGTCCAGTGCTGTATAAGCACATAGTACCTCTGTCTCTAGTTATGATGGAAAGAAATTGGGTTGTCAGTTTTTTCTATTCCAGCAAATAGTGCTTTGAGGGACATACTCTCCATGTCTAATGCATGTGTTCATGGTTTTCCTAGGTTGTATTCCAGCAAATGATATTTTTCAGGACATAAGGCATGCATATCATCAGCATTATTAGTTAGACCAATTCTCTTAACAAAGCTAATTGTAACAATATATATTCAGCAAGTATATATATACACTGTAGTCTTGTCAGCACTCAGTATTGTCAGACTTCATCATTTTGCCAAATGAGTATGTGTGAAAAGTGGTATCACTGATTTGTTTTTCCCTAACTAATGCGATCACTCACTCAAATGTTCTTACTCTGATTATTGCCATTTAGATTTTTTCCTGTGAAGAACCTTTTCCTATCTTTTGCTTATTTTTTTTTCTCTTAGGGTGATTAATTCTAATGTAGTGGAATTCATCAGTTTTTCTTTTGTTGTTTGCATCATTTATGTATTAAGAAATCCTTATCTGTACTGAAGTCATGAAGATGTTTGCTACACAAGTCTGCTTTCCTTTCCTTTTTTTTTTTTTTTTAGTTATTTTTCATGTAAATAAACAGGTATTTCAGGCTGGCTTGTTAAGAGCTCAGCCCTTTATTGATGATCCACAGGACAAGGACTATGATGGATTAAATTTCTATAAGTGTTTATCTCTTTCTGGTGTCTATTATGTTCCTCTGTCTTCCTAATGCAAATACTACTTAATCATAATTACTGTAGCCTTCAAGTAATTCTGTTATCTGCCAAGATGACATCTCTCTATTTCTTTATCATCATCTTCATTAATTTTGGTAGTCTATTAAAATTTTAAGTTTTTGGTTGAAATTATGTTGAGGCTTAAAAAGAGAGAAATTGATGTCTTAATTATGTTAGGTTTTCTTATTCATTAACTGGCATATTTATCCAATTACTGAGACCTTCCTAGTGTCTACAGAATGTTTTATAATTTTCTTTATAAAAATCATATCTTCCTAGGCTCCTTATTTTTAATAGTCTTAACAGCATTATTTTACAATTTGTCAGTCTTTTGATGGTAATGTATAGAAATAAAACTGACATCTTTTGTGTATTGATGTGTATGTTTGTACACATGGCTAAATTCTCAAGGTCAAGTAGTATATGTAGAAATTTCTGCATATACTATCATATGATCTCCAAATTCCTCCTTCCATATTTGTAATTTCTACTTGTTCCTTCTGCTTATGGTTCTGTTGCAGGCTTGTAGCACAGTGCTGAATAGAAGTTGTAAATGAAGCCAGCCTTTAATCTGATGGTACAAGTTGATGTTATTGATTCCAACTTAATTGTATTGCAGTCCTAATTGTATTGTGTATTGGACTTACCCCAGGGCCCAATATGGAATCTACACAGATAATTTTATCTGTATTTTCTGCATTTGATGCACAAATCATGGTATATTATTTTCTCTCAGCTGTCAATGTATTGTTTAGGGACCCTTAAGACCACCCTGCCCCCACCCTTTCAGGGGGCCCATGAGGTTAAAGTCTTCTTACTATAATCCTAAAACATTATTTGTCTCTTTTATCCTCTTACGAGAGCAAGGGAGTTTTCCATGGTGTGTGGTATTATAACAAAATGAATTCAGAGCAGGTCTGAGACTGCAACAGTTACTATCACACCAGATGTTAAACGGATTCACAAAAAA
Organism: Condylura cristata; assembly: GCF_000260355.1. Classification (NCBI taxonomy): domain Eukaryota; kingdom Metazoa; phylum Chordata; class Mammalia; order Eulipotyphla; family Talpidae; genus Condylura; species Condylura cristata. The sequence goes on from NW_004567105.1 coordinate 37,014,000, forward strand.
GAAAACACTTCTTTTTCACTAGGTTATTTTGGGAGGGGTATAGAAAATATTGTTACTTTCACAAAGGTTATCTTATTCACATGTATCCATAACATGTAGTGGGCTTATTGTTATTTTAAAATTAATAGCCAGTAAGTACTTTTGTTGAAGTGATATTGCATTATAAATGACATTAAGTCTCAGATGTTCATCATTATAAATCAGCATATGTATAAACTACATTGAGTTTATGCTAAAATCTAGCTCTATCCTATACCATATAATTGACCCATTTACCTTATTTTCCTACCCAAGTTTCCACCCTCCTTTCTGGTAACTTACAGTTACCAGTCTTAATGTCTTAAAGTTTATCTTATTTTATTAATATAAGTTCATCTCTTAGAGAAAATCAGTATTCCACATAGGAATGGAATCAGACAGCGTTGGTCCTTCTCTGATTTTTTTCATTAAGCATAATACCCCTTGGTCAGTACCCTTAGCTGCGAATGGTAAGATTTCATCTTTTTATAGCTGAGTAGTATTCCATTACATACATTTTTACATCTTCTTTATCCATTTGTTAATCAGTAGGTACTTAGGCTATTTCCAGTTCTTGACTGTTGTGAATACTGCTGCAATAGATGTGGGGGTGCAGTTACCTCTTCAGATGTGAGTTTTTGTATTTTTAGGAAAGTACTCAGAAATGGGATAGCCAGATCACATGAAATTTCCATTTTTAATTTTTTGAGGGAATCTCCATACTGCTGTGCATAATGGAATAAATATTTCTTATATTTTCCCTTTTCATTTCTTTTATCATAAATGCCAGTAGAAATAATACCTGTAAGCAAAGATTTTTAGGATTTTCAAATTTTTCAGAATGTAGAGGAGGCTTCAGACCAAAATGTTTAAGAAACACGGGATTATGGGCTCATCTTCTTACTGTGTTTTTCATCTCTCTCATATTATTAATGAATTTTCTCAGGGTCTCTTTGATCCATCAGAACTGAGAGAAGTGTGTTAGGATTTCGCCCATTGATGTAGATTTGTTTATTTCACCTTTGCTTCTTTTGATTTTGTTCTGTGTACTTTGAAGCTCCTTGCAATAGTGTGTGATGTGGGAATCTTTTATTGTCAGGGAGTGATTTTTTTAAAGATTTATTTATGCATACAGAACTGGAGTACAGGCCAGAGGCACAGGGGCAGTGAGAGGATTCACCTGAGACAGAGTGGGGAGCAGAACAGGCAGATCACGAAGTACACTATTGAGGGGAGCAGCTGGCGAGACAGGAGAGGTCTGCCGCGCCATGTGGGTCACCTCCGGGACTGGGGATCGAACTTGCACTGAAGCGGCTGCAGCTGGCTTGCAGTGCTGTGTCCCAACCCACTGCGCCACCAGGAAGGGCACAGGAGTGATGGTTTTTAAATTATGTTATGTCTAATATTATTGAGGCTCTGCTGATCTTCTTTGGATTAGTGTTTCCCTGGTATATTTTTTTCTATCTCCCCAAACTTTTAGTATTTACATTTCAGGTAGATCTCTTATAAACAAATCTAAGTTTTTCAGTCTGTCACGAAACACAACTCCCCTCATGACATTTATCCTCTTATTCACTTCATTCTAACCCCATCTTTCTTATTTTCACAAATGTCTCTTCTCCTCCCCTCCTCTCCTTTCCAGTATTTGAGGTCAGTTCTTCACCTCCTTGACCTCAGTCTTCCAAACTACTTTTCTACCTGAACAGTAGTTCTTAGAATGAACAAAAGTGTATGATGTTGCTTATCTGTTTGGATTTGCACATTTTATTTGCAGATTAAATACCTCAATTCCTCTAACTCCTGAAAGCTGTTTTCCAGATCTTTACTTGGATGAAAGGTGATTCCTTCTCCAAGCGTGAAGGCTGTGTTCTGTCCTGTGCACAAGGTCCCGCTATCCTTTGCCATGTAACTTGTGCTTGCCCTCTGCCTGTCTGAGACCCTGTCTTTGTCACCGGTCATCGGCATTTCCAGCATGATGGTCGAGAGTTGATTTCTTTTCCCTGCCTGCGGCCAGGGCAGGAGTCTGGAGCTTCTATTTTGCAGTTGCCCCAGTTTTTCTTGTCTTAGCTGCCGGTGAAGTGTGTTACTTGCTCAGTCCCCTCCGGTCCTGCCAGCCCTATTCTTTTTGTGCTTCATATTGTTCTTAGAGAATTAATTAGGCTGTCCCAACTCCTGTCACTTAGCCAGCACCGTCGGACTATTTTGGGCCATCATTTCTTCTGCTCTGTCCTCTCTCCCCTTCTGGGAATTTTCCCCACATATCTTAGACTGTTCGATATTCCATCTTATCACTGCACTGTGGCCAGCTTGCTTTCTTTTGTTGTTTCTTCGACTTACATAATTTCTTTTGATTTATCTTCAAGTTTACAAACTCTCTCCAATATGAGCACCTTTGGTGAATTTTTACTTTACATATATTTTTCAGTCGAATTTCCAATTAGTCTTCTTAATGTGATTCTATTTTTATGCTGACATCTCCTGTTTGTTCATTCAGGATGAACCTGTTTTCCTAGCATGGTTATAAAAGCTGCTTTAAGACTCTTGTGTCCCGAGCTAGTGCTCAGGAGTGATTTGATCGCCTTCTTGAGTCTAAGTCACATTCTTGCCCAGTGACTTGGGATGGTATCCTGGGCCTTGTTGGTGTAGAGAGACTCTGGCTGGACCTTGTATTCCTCCGAAGAGTGTTGATTGTTTTCATTTCCATAGGCAGTTCATTCTGCATGGTGGCAGCTGGAATCTCTGTTCAAATCCTACAGCCTTCACTGGACTGTTTCAAATTCTGCTTTGCATGTGTGTCCCCAAAGTCAACTAGAGATTTGGGGAGTTTCTAGGTAGAATTTGGGACAGTCTTCTGTGGCTTCCTTTTTAGGGGATTCTCCACCTTCCAGCTCCATGTTTGCCCTGGCCCCAAGCCTTCCCATCGCCCAAATAGTGAGACTGGGCGCTGCTGCCCTGCACAGCGGTGCCCAGCCCAAGTGGAGAGTGTGGTAGGCCCCCAGCGCCTAGCAGGAAGCGCTGCCTCTTCTTCAGATCAGCTTCCCTGACTCCTTTCCGCTATCGGTCATCTCCAGGGGCTTCTGTAGCTCTTTCTGATATTTCGTACAAAGGCTATAATTTTTTTGAGGAATGGTCTAATAGAAGACAACCCTGGTGTGAGGGACAAACCCGCCCTGACTTACTTTGACATCTTCACTTAGATCATGTGCACTAATTAGGAAAACAATGTTTCTTTTGAGTGGTTTAATTTATTGCGAGTGATCTGCTTTATATTACAGAGCATTTCCCTTTCGTAAGTGCCTGTTGTGGCTCAGTCATAAATCACTCGCAAGTTCAAGTGTGAGCTGCCAAACTGAAGAGTAAAGAGCGGCCTGTTGGCTGATAATGGTGTGTGTGGCCTCGCATGTGCAGAAAGAATTATAAATCCCAACATGACAGACCTTGAGGAATCCCACGGCAATTACTGAATGATCGTGTTGCTCTTGAAGTGCAAGTGGGATCGCGGGAGCAGCACCGGTTATCAGGTGGTGAGTGCCAGGATGGAACTGCCAACTCACTTCCGGTGCTACCTTTCCTTAGCGGTGACTCAGGGACCCAGGTGTTAGCTTCGTGTAAGGAACACTGTTCCTCTTGCAAAGCTGCTCACAAGATGCATGTCCAGTATGCCCAGTAGAATGACCTCGGGCCTGCTGTGACAGAGCTGGTGGCCGAGGTGCAGCCTTTCTGGGCACCATCTCTATTCCCCCCCCTCTTTTCAGACTCGATGGGTTTCATGCCATTCTAGGAAAATTCTCACCTCTAGGAGATGGCTTAACCCTTCCCCCTTGCCTAGGACCGTAGTGTTCACCATCTCAAATCCACATGTTCTCTCAATCTTTTTTTTTTTTCAATTTATTTATTGATGCATACAGAACTGGGGCACAGGCCAGAGTTGCAGGGGTGGTGAGAGGATTCACCAGAAACAGAGTGGGGAGCAGAGCAAACAGACTGATGAAGTACACTGCTGAGGGGGGCAGCATGTGAGACAGGAGGGGTCTGCTGTACTGTGTGGGTCACCTCCCTGGCTGGTAATTGAACTTGTGCCTGGGTGGCTGCAGCTAGCATTGTAGTGCTACGCTTTAACCAGTGCACCACCAGGGAGGGTCCTCTGAATCAAATTTAATAAACCACAGTTTCCCTCTACATTCACATTGACATCTAACATTTTTTCGCCGTTAAGTCTCCAGTACTTACAAAAACTGTGATCTCCCATATATTATATATGTTGACAGTTTACAAGTGTTACATCCGGTTTTTCTTATGTCCAATGGAATATAAATTCTTAAAGTAATTTGTTACTGGCTATCCCACATTTAAAAATGTGTCTTGAAACTTCTCTTTTATTCTATGGGATTTTACATTTTTCTTTTCCACTTTGAACTTGTTTCTATTATGTGTTGCTTATAGAGTCTTGTTCTCCTGTAATACAGTTTTGCATTTTTATTAATCAGTGTATCACATTTTGTCATTAAAAGTCTGCAGATAAGTTTCGATTTCGCATGTCCTTGGGCTCTAAGTATTAAAATTTCTCCTGGGTTTATTGCTAATATAACTATTAATGTGCAGTTTATCAGAGCTGTTTTCATGCTTCAGAGGATGTATTGAAGCAGCCAGGCCCTGCGGCCCTGAGTTCAAACCCCAGCTCTGACTCTTGTTGCTTTCTACTTTTACTTGCCTTTTGTGTAAAATGGGGTTGAAGAATAATTTTGACCGTGGCCCTCTCTGGTGGTGCACTGGGTTAAAGCGCAGCACTACGAAGCTAGCCACAGACGCTTCAGCACAAATTTGATCCCTGGCCAGGAGGGTGACCCACATGGCACGGCAGACCTCTCCTGACCCGCCCACTGCTCCCCTCAGCAGTGTGCTTCATCAATCTGCCTGTTCTGCTCCCCGCTCTGTCTCTGGTGAGGCCTCTCGCTGTCCCCTGCACCTCTCACCGTCCCCTGTACCTCTGGCCTGTTCCCCAGTTCTGTGTACAGAAATAAATCTTTAAAAAAAGAATAATTTTAACTTAATGTTGGGTCCTCGGAAAAATCGTGACTTATTTTGTTTGTTTTTCAAGCAAAAATGTATCATGATTTTTTTCCTGACAGTCCAATATAATTGTTTTGAGAGTTAAATGAGCTAGTACATGTGAAATGCTTTAGTTTCTAGCTCACAAGTAATATCCAAACCCTCACTTCATTACTTTGTTCATAATTATTAAAAATGAAAGGAAAAAATGTTTTTGGAAAATTTCTCTCAGTGGCAAAGAGGCATTTCAGGTTGTTGACTGTGTGAACAATTGGTTCATGTGTTAAGTGATGACTTACTGCGAGATGAGTCAGGACTCGGGATCAGGGCTCATTCTGGGCTCTCCTTTTTCATTAACCTGCTTAAAATGCAAAAACTTACCGTCGACGAGTTGAGAAGAAGGAGTCTGCTTCATACAAGGCTGCTCAATTCTTTGAGCTCCTGTTGGATTATGTGCCAAGAAATCACTTAGTGCTCTCTCATCAGATAACCTTGCAGCTGCTCTTTCCGTGAGTCTCCACTGGCCCCTGCTTTCGTTTCGTTGAAAGCATCAGGTGGAATTGTTCACCGAATGATTTCTCTCCAGCCTCTCTTACCTTTTGTGACAGCGGCAGCCGTGCTCGCCAGCTCTCCAGGCCCCCCCAGCCATTCCTTCACTGGCACCCCCACCACAGTGCCGGGACGCACAGCAGCTCACAGCCAAGCAGTGACCCTGCGCGCGCTCTGAGCCATCTTCCCTCGCTGGGTGTGAGAACAGAGCACACCCCAGCACCCCTGCATCTGCAGGACAGGAATGCCAGGTGCCAGTGCACAGTGTGAGCCTCTAGCAGCCCCCTCAGCTTCCGCCACCGTTATAGCTCTCCTTTAAAATCATATAAAATGAGTTCCTGTACAATTTTTGCCCTCCTTACTTTGAGAAATATTTAACTTTTCATTTCCTTCTCTGAAAACCATCTTTTTATTTTTAAGATTTAGTTATTTATGCATACAGAACTGGGGTACAGGCCAGAAGTTCAAGGGCGGTGAGAGGCATCCCCAGATCAAGAGTGGGGAGCAGAACAGGCAGATCTACGAAGCACACTGCTGAGGGGAGCAGCGGGCGGGTCAGGAGAGGTCTGCCACGCCATGTGGTCACCTCCGGGGCGGGGATCGAACTGGCACTGAAGCTGCCGAGGCCAACTTTGCAGTGCTGTGCCTTGACCAGTTGCACGTCCAGGGAGGGCCCTGAAAACCATCTTCTGAGGGTTCAGGGACTGGTCACAGTCCCGGGCTTGGGTCACAGCAACGAGGGCACCTGCCCCCTTTGGCCACTCAAGCGCATGGCTCCGCGTCAGCCCGACACAACAGCAACTTCCAGGGGCTGCGGCGACAGCAGCCTCCACAGACTGGTTGTCATGCATGGGGTGTGGGCACCCGCCCAGGGCTTACAAGGACTCGCTGTGTCTTCACAGGCCCTGGCTCCCCCAGATGCCAGCGGGCTGTGGAGTAGCTCGATCTGGAAGCCAGGGAGCTCAGCAGCTGCTTGACGGCAGAGACCCAGGCGACATAAAGGAGGGAAGTAGATGCTAGAACAGACCAGAATTGTGTGTGTTTGAGGACAGCTGTGAGTGCCACCCCTGGCAGCCAGCACTGCCTGGGCCCAGTTGCAGCCAGTCTCCCGGCCCTGAGCAGGGCTTCGGGGCGCCTGCCTCCCCTCACTGGCCTCTATCCCAGCCCCATAAGGCATGGGTGGCCATGTGCTGTGTCCCCACTCTGTCACTGGCCTCCCCCAGCCCCTTGGCAGTCCTCTCCCAGGCTAGCCTGCAGCCAAGACAAGACACCATTGGCAAAACTTATTGAGCCACGTGACTCTCCAGGCACTGTGAGCATTTTACACACATTTGAGAAAGTGCAGGGAACCTTATGGCTGCTGCATTTGCCTGGCCTTTCGCTGCCCCAGAGGAAAGGAGGGCAGAGGGAGGCAGACAGACTGCGGGCGGGACCGCCCTCTGGTCGGTTTTCTGTTTTCCCTCGTCCATGGGAAGCGTGCCGCTTCCCTCGGCTCTTCCCTTGAACGCGCTCATGTTCTCAGAGTGGAGCAAGGAGAGAGGGCTGTGCTGCCTCTCCGACCTGCCCATGGCGGCTTCCTCCCTCTGCGCCTCCTCTCCCTCCGCTGGGCTGGCTTTGTCTGCGCAGCAGGCCTGCAGTTAATGCTGATGCGGTACTGGTCCGGACCTGGGCTTGATGGTCCCAAGCTCATGGGGCACAAACCCCAGTTTTCCAAACGCCAGTGGAACAGGCAGATCGACGAAGTACACTGCTGAGGGGAGCAGCAGGCGGGTGAGGAGAGGTCTGCCGCACCATGTGGGTCACCACCTGTCGAACAGCCATGCAGGGCCCCGTCTGGGAACGTCCTGCCGTCCCTTTGGACGTGGACAGCTGTGGGCGAAATGCCAGACCTGGATCCTCTGTGAGCTTCAGAGGGTCTTGGTTGTTCTCTGGTTTGGGGAGGCGGCAGTGGTTTGGGTCACCCCCGAAATGTCTTGTGGACAAACCATGTAGTTTTCCGCATCCAGTTGTGGCTGGTTTGTCTCCATGCCACCCACACCCACTTCCTCAGTGACCACAGCGCACCAGAGTAGCTCCCAGCGGTGCTCACCCGTTCACTTGCACGAGAATTAGGGCTCCTGTGGATCCCGCACTGGTGCAGAAGCCACGCCTCGACCCAGAGCCACGCCTCTGCTCGGTCATTATGCCCCTGAGCGTACCTGTGCGCTGTGTGGCTGTACTTGAGTGACACCTCCCTCAGGCTCACAGCTGCAGAGGCGAGGCCCGAGTCTGCCATCCTCCCCGTGCCCGACTGTGCTGTGTGGTCGGGGAGGACGGGGTGGCACTCGCTGAGTGGAGACGCTCGGAGACGCCCACAGCAGAAACCTCTAGGGTTCTAGGTGCTGTGGGAATGAGGGGGGATCCAGCAGGCAGGGGTTGCGGGTGGGAAGGCGCAGGGGTGGGAGCAGGATCAGCAAGAAGGTGGGGCGCACTGGGGCAAGTGGTCGTAGTAGCTCGTGTGTTTGCCCCTCCTTGGGGCCAGAGCGGAGAAGGGCTGCCTGCTCCGGCTCACCTGCACTGAGGAGGGAAGGAGGCGAATGGTGTTGGCTGGCCCCTGAGCCTGCCTTGTGGCTTAGGGTGCCTGTGTGTACATGCAGCCCTGAGGGAGGTAGAGGCAGAGGGGGAGTGAAGAGAGCACGAGACACGCACTGCCTGAGAAAAGCTACACACACAGCCAAGAGGCCATTTTCTAGAAAGCTGTGCATGCTTCATGCCTGATCTCAGGGCCCTGGCCAGGTTCAGGAAGGGGCATTCTAGGCCCTCAGGAACTTGGTGGGCTGCTCCAGGCCCCTCTCCACAGAGGACAGCTGTCTCTAGGGTGCCCACCTCCCGTGTCATGTTATCCATAGCACGCCAGGTGTCCTCGGGCGCCCACGGCCACTCCTCCTTTGCAGGGTCTGAGCAGGGCACCTTGCTTCATGCTCATGCATATCCTGGACGAAGGGGTACCAGAGCAACCAGTGAGCTCACAGCCTCCTTGAAGGGGCTTGCCCAGTGGGGGAGGCATCGTTTCCCTCGGTGACTGCCCGAGTGGATCCATGTTCTGGAGCCAGCATCCCCCACACCCAGAGAAAGGCCTTCAGGATCACTTTGTGTCTCACCTTCCAGCGAGAGGGGTTCACCAGTCCAGGCTGGTCCTGTTGCTGCTCAAGTGCCTGAGGCCATGGGCACCAGGTACATACCTGCTGGGCAGAAGGAGCTCATACTTGCTTTCTGTCGTGACATACAGGGAGTGCACAGGCCGCTGTAGACTGTGCTCCCCTCTGCCCTCCTGGTCCTGGTGCTCCAGCTCTTGGGCCTGGGGAAATGCACCCAAGTCTTTCCTGCAGGACCCAGCTGGGTGTTTGCACCAGCTCTGCCCGCAGTTGTTGGGGCGCCCTCTGTTGACTGTGGAGATAGAGTTGCGCGCCTCCTTTGAGCCTGCCCCACCCCCCCACCCCCACCAACACACTGGTGCTAGGCTTGTTTCTGGGATCACAAGAAGTGTGGGAGCCATCCTGGGCAGCATGGAAGACGGGCCAGAGTGTGGGAATTCTGGCCTTCCGGTAGCTGGCTGTTTATAGCTGTTCAAAGTGAATTCTTTTTCTAGCCCAAAGTAGCTGTTTCTTGTGGTCGGAAACCTCAATAATGTAAGAGGGAGAGCATGTGACTCTTGGGGCCATAGGCACATTCTCAGGGTGCCCCGAGGAGGCTCCACCTGGCCCTAGAGACTGCAGCCTTTGCCGAGCAGGTTGGCAGACTGGGGTGGTGCTGGGGTTGTGCCCACAGCCCCGTCCACAGCCTGGCACTGTGGTCGGCCAAGGGCCTTTGCCTCAGAGACTGCCTTCCTCTTCATCCTTATTTGCTGCAGGCCCTGAGGGCATTTGCAGCAGCATTTTCTCCAGCTTCTCGTCTCCAGTGTCGATTTTAAGTTTTCCTGTTACTCTGGTTGCCCTTCTTTGCATCTGACTCCAAGAAGGCGAATTGCCTGAGCTGGATTCTACTCCAAGAGGAGCAGAGCCGGCCCTGCCTCCCCTGGACAGCGGTTCTATTCACGTGGCCCAGGGGCAGGTCTTTGGTAGCAGATGACTGGCTCTGAGGTCATAGGGCAACACCCTGCAGTGGCTCTCCAAGGGCTATGCTCCCGCTGAGCTTCATTCCTCCCATCTCCACCCTCCACCTGGAAGGGACCGAGGCTCTACTTTGGACGCTACTTCAGTTTCGGCAGGAAGCTCTTCTGTGGGGTCTCCCTGAGCTGCGGCTCTGTGCCCGTCGCCGTCACTGCCATCCTCTCTGTGCCCACATGCCACGCTGGTCTGGGAGCTAGGGAGGAGCCTGTCGCCAGCAAGGCTGTGTTTTTGGGGCTGGGTTGTGGCTGGCTGTAACCTTGATTTTCCATCATTAATTATCTTATGTTTACGAGTCCCTTTCAGAGTTGCTGCTTTAGATTTTGTTGCAGCCAAATTAGGTTGGCACAGGTTCTGTTGTATATTAATAAAAAGGACCACTGTTTTCCCAACAGAATCGCGTGTTAGTATGTCATGCAAACCAAGATCAGTAAGAAGCTTATGGAGATGAGTGGGAGTGTCTAAGGTGATCATTTTTAGGTGCTTTTAGGTACCACATAGAGTCATAACTTAACCTAAGTCAAGTCCGTAATCTTGAAAAAAGAAATCGCAACATCATGTTTGATATTTCCTGTGAGGTGCTAGTGCCTGGAAACATAAAAGTGTGTGAAGAGTGTGGGGCATAGGAGTGACCGGGTTCTGGGAAGTTAAAGAGCTGACAGCAGATAGCCGTTAAGATTGACAACCAGCAGTTTAACAGGTGACATCAAGCCCTCATCAACAGCACCTCTGAAAAATGAACCAGGTTCTCCAAAAACAAAATTTTAATATCACTAAAGAGAAAAGCTAACTGGATTCTGTGCCGCCAGCACTAACTCACTCTAAGTGCTGAACCAGTTGTGGAAATTGGCAGTGAAATAAGTCGCTTTTATAAAAATCCCTTCTCTTGATCATGACAAGACTCAATTCTTTTCTGAGCTTCATAGGTGAGAAGAAGATTTTTTTGCAAGAGGGTTTTCTGGTCTGGCACCTCTCCAGGCTCTCATAGACGCCTTCCTGTGGCTACATCCCGTGACCTCTCCGCCCATCTGTCCCTCCGTGGCATTTGCCATTTGCTGATTTTTAATGCGGAGAGGGTCCCACCCTGAGCCACTTGGTGGTTCATCTCAGTGAGCCCATCCTGAAGCGTTGGAGGAAAATAACACTTTGCTGGGCATTGGCTTCGTCACGTCCATGGCCAACACCTGCTGCCAGATTTCCTGCACTCAGGGAGACTGCTCCCTGAGGATGCACTGGGTTTGGGGATTCACTTCTGAGAAAGAGGAGATGGAAGTCACTTCTGAGATTCCCTAGAGCCACAGCCTCTGCCCAGAGAGGTCCTATCACCTCTGGACCCCTCCCCTGAGGATGGCCGGCCTGTCACAGACCACGTGGCCAGGAGGTGACCCTTGAGCAGCCAGCAGGGAGCTGAGGCCCACATCCAGCCAGCAAGCACTGAGCGAGCTTGGAGCGCCCCTTCTTCCCAGCCCCAGGTACACAGCAGCCCTGGGGAACCCCCCAGCGCAGCCTCCTGAGACACTGCGCCCCAGGATGCCTGTCCTGCACCCACTGCCTGGCCTCCGGAACTACGAAAACAGAATGTTTGCACTTGTGTCCCTCTGGATTCAGAGCCATCTGTTAAACATGTGCTGATAACTAGCACGCATCGTTCAGTGCATCCCTGTTTTCTAAGAATTGCTGTCACCATATGACCAAGTTCTAGGAACCGATAAAGGACACACAGGCAGTTCTCATATTAGAAAACTGTCTTTCGTAGTAGGAAAATAGAAGGTCTGTTTCATGAAAGTAGAGGTTAAAAGAGTTTAGGGATTGTTGAACTGAGTTCTTGGCATAGCCTCCTCCTTTGAAAAACTCAGTCTAAGTTGCTTTGACCTTTCCTGTTTTCTCCGAGCTCTACTCTACATTTTATGTCAAAGGTTATTTAAAAATTGTACATGAAATTCAGACAAAGCCACAAAATCACAGCTGACCGTGTAGAAGACAGACTTGTGTGTGAGTTGATATGATCTTGGGGGCCTGCTGGGCACAGCTGTTCCTGTCTATATGACACCACTAAAAAATAATAATTCTTCAGTCATGGGTGAGCGCCTAGCTGGCCCACTCCACCTTGGAGCACAGGCCAGCATAGCTAAGTGGGACAGCTTGTGGGGTCCACTGAAGCTTCAGCGGGTACACATGAGCCCCTGTGTCCAGCCAGCCTCCACCACCAGGCCCCCCTGGGGCTAATGGCCCTCTCAGTTGCTGAGTGGGGTTTCTGTTTCCCATTCGTACTAATAAAGCAGCAGGGGCTTCCTGGAAGAAAGTTGGGGCCTAATTGTTCACAGCTGGGAGGGTAGGTGTGTTTCTCGGAGGAGATCTTAACCCTGTCCTTGCCCACCTCCCTCTGGACCTTATAGGCAGGCAGAGAGGCTCAGTGAAAGCAGAGGTTGTGGGCTCCAGTCCGGTGGATCTCTCCTCCCGGGGCCACCCCGTCTGCCGTGATGGTTAAGCTAGTGTTCGAACCGGATCTGTGTTTTAGGCCAGTGTGTGGGTACTGAAGTGTGACAGTGTTGGGGAGTGGGGGGCAGGGGAGATCAACCAGAGCAGCAGCTGAAGAATCATGTGCGGGTTTTCTGGAAGTTACATGATACGGAAACAGGAGAGCAAAGAGGACACGAACATAGAAACATTACCACAGAAGATGTCCCCAGGCGTGCATGCTGGGTTCCGGTCAAGGTGGCCTGTCCACACAGTGCCCCTCGCTGTCAGAGGAGGCTGTCAGCCCCATTCTTGTCATAGCCCTCAGTCTGCGTTGTGAGGGGCACCTTGCCCTGGTGGATGTTAGGACTGCCTCGACCCAGGGAGGTGGGCGCTGGTTCTGCCAGGGTGAAGCACTGTCCAGGGCGTGCAGCACAGTCACACTGTGCTGTGTGACTGGGGAGAAGCAGACGCAGCCATGGCACGGGGGACGGGATGTTGTGTTCAGGCTGTGGCTGCCATGGCTCTGGCCACCGTGGCTGTGGCCACCACTGTGGTCTCTGCATGTCTTCCTCCTTCACTTGGCAAATATGCAGTGGGCCACTGCCTGAGAGTCTGGGGATGAAGTGGAAACAAAACTGGAAGAGTCTCTGCTTTTGAGGGACTCACGCTTGCATTTTCACTGTGAATGAGGATGACTACGGAAAAGTCTATTCTGTCAACTTTCATGGCTCCCAACGCCTTTGTTATTCTCTACTTCATTTTCCTCCAATAAAAATAGTATATTTTCTGGGGCCTCACTGGTGGCACAGGTGTTAAAGTCTCATTGCTATCAAGCTGTCGCCAACCATTGAGGCCTGAGTTCCATCTCTGGCCAGGGAGCTGACCCACATGGTGCAGCAGACCTCTCCTGTCTCACCTGCTGCTCCCCTCAGTAGTGGATTTCAGTACATCCGTCTCTTCTGCTCCTCACTCTGTCTCTGGTGAGTCCTTTCCCCACCCCCACACCTACACCCCAGTTCTTATGTACATAAATAAATCTAAAAAAAAAGTATTTTTTCTGTGTCAGATATTAATAAGTTGCTTGAGTTCTTCCAATTTATTCTAATGCAGAGAAGAAATAAGGAAATGAGAAATTTAAACATTAACAATAAGTAATGTTAATTTGCACAAAATACCTCCTTTGTATATTAAAGGTTTTAATATTTTTTTAGCAATTTACCCCACCCTAGTGGAAGCTAAGTAGTGAACCTAGCATGTTCTTGACCTTAGGGAAGACAGTACAGTAGTAATTCTGAAGCTTTACAAATTAAAACTATGGGTTGATAGAATACTAATAAACTAACTTTTTATCATTTTTAATAAGAAAACAGATACAAACGATAGGTTTTCATAGTGATGGTTAATTCTTTTATTTAAATCTTCCATCTTAGTGTGTATTTGAATCTTGCAATTTGGATTGAGATCCCACACCCCATCTTTACAAAAGATGGGTGAACTACAAAAGAAATCTCATATATGTTGCCCCCAGCTTCCTCCGGAGCTGTGAATTACGGAAAGAAGCAGGATTCTCTGCAAGTAGCTGCCTAGGGCAGGACAACTGGGGGGCAAGGAGCGATGCCGGGGCTTAGGGGGTGCAACCTCCCATCTTCATAAAAGACTCCCTTTATTGTTCTTTTGGGTTTCTCAGTACACCTGTAAGATTTTGGAGGGAAATGTATTGCAGTATTGATAAGGTGCCTACTTCAGAGCTAACGTATTCATGGGGTGTGGCGGGGTTCAGCCCAGTGTCCCCAAGTGCGGCTACAGATGAGCACAATGCAGGTCCCTGAGGACACAGGCAAACCACCCCCTGCAGGGGGAGGGGCCAGCAGAGAGGGGTGGGAGGTGAGAAACATGGAGGTGAGAAAGGAAGACCAGCTTTCTGGAAAATGCCGAAGTCCCGTCAGCTGCTAGCAGGGCTTGATTTACAGATAGAAGCATTTACATAAAATAAGCTACTTTAACAGACCTACTAGTAATACTGGACTGTCGGAAGAGTCACGATGTACTTTTTCTTTGAAAAAATATGTCTTTTCTAACAGCCCAATATGAAAAGGATGTCCTCAGTAGCTTAAAGCCTTGAATTTGATGAGTTGCTAAGCTGGAGTGTGGACGTGGAGAAGGTGTTTCTGTCTGCTCTGTAAATACTAAGATCACTAACGTATAACTTCCCACATGCTGTGAAATCGGGCATTTTTACACCTTCTCAACCCAGCTGTCACATTTTTCTTTCATGAAAATATACCTCTAATTTTACAATGGAATCTGCTGGGTAGACACTCACCATGCTAATATTTATCACTCCCATATAAAAGCAATAGACTCCTAGAACTATTTTAAGCTTTATTGAGGCAGAATTTACATACTGTGAAATGTATCATTTTAAGCATAACCATGCATTGGTTTTAAGCAAATTCATAGAACTATGCGAACATTACTATAATCGAGTTTTAGCACATTTCCACCATCTCCAAAAAGAGACTCAGGTTTATTTGCCACCGTGCCCCCCAGACCCAGCCTCAGGCAGTCCCTCATCTGCTTTGTGCCTTTGTAGTTTTACCTTTTCTAGATGTTTCATATCAGTGTACTAATCAAACAAATACGTTTTGTATTAGCCTTCTCTTAACTTGGCAGACAGCATTTGGGGTTTACCCATATTGCAGTGTATATTATATTTCATTCATTTTTCTTGCTGAATAGTATTGTATTTTGGTTATAAATGATTTGTTTATACAGCCATCAGCTAGAGATGGTTTCATTTTAGAGTATTATGACTAATCTGTCTATAATCTTAGACACACATTCGTGGGGACATAACTTTGTAGTTTTTGAGGGATGGATAAGGAAGGATGCTGTTGGGCTGTATAGTGAGGTCATGTTTTGTTTCTGCTGGGCTTCTCCACCCAGGCCACCGGGTTATGTGCCTGCGGCTGCTCCCCTTGTGCTCCCAGCCCCTTTGTCTGGATGCTGGCCTGGCTAGTGGCTGTGAAATGCCTCTCCCTTGAGACTCTTCAGGAGCTGGGTTCCAGACTCAGTCGTGTTTTTTTCCCCCAAATGAGAATGACTCAGAACACACAATAAAAGAAGGTCCTGTAAGGAATTGAGAAAAGTGAGATGAAGAGGATGAGGAGGGAAAGACATGAGAGTAAAGTAGATGCGTGTGGGGGGAGGGGAGAAAAGAAGATTTGAATAAAAAGAGCAAAGTTCATTTCTTGGAAAGTGCAGTCTAGCATGCTGACATCAACAAAGATAAAAAAGCTGTGAGCTCGCTGAGCATTTTAGTCGTAAATGTGGATGTTCTCTTTGAAGAGTCATGATGGTGTATCCTGACACCCTCAGTTCCGACCAAGATGTGACATGAGTGGAGAGGACTTGGAATTACTGGTGTGATGTGTTTCGTCTGTGCACAAAAAGCTAAGCTCAGCCACTTCTGAGGACAGATGAGCTTCCGGGATTTAAAGTGAACTCCTGTCATGCCCTTTCCTGTAGGGTCCTCCGGAGGTGCAGCAGGCCTGTGCTGGTCGCAGGTTCCCCAAGCCTCTGAGCCTTGAGTCCGAATAATTGGAGCCCTGGGCGCTCTTCTGCAATCCAGCGCATCTGTGTGGGCCCCTTCTCCACCTTCTTCACCCAGATCCCAGGGCACAGACTCATGTGTTATTAGCATAAAATTTAATGTCCTCACCTTGTCTTATGGAAGCTCCCAAGAGTTTCCCCGTAGTGCCCACTTCTGGACAGCTGGTAGTGCTTTTCTGGATTTCAGCTTCAGGTGACATCAGTTGAATGGTCATGGGAATTTAGAACTTAGGTGTTTTCATCTTCATCCTGTAACATAATCCTGGAGGTAGCATAAAGGTTTTCCTAAAGTGTCATAAAATAAAATGTATATTATATTTTCTTGAACATTTCAAAGAATTAGGAAAGCATGTATTTCTTAGTATATAAATACATTTACTGCCAAATTAATTTGTGGGGGGGGGCGGGGCTCTGAGGATCAAGTACATGACTGACGACCTATCCCTGTATTGAGACCAGAGTTTACCTATAATCAGTGGTTATGTGGACTTTATATGCAGCGTTACATATAAACACACAAAGGTATTATATATTTTGAATGGAATGATCTGGACTATAAACTTATCCTATCAGTTCCTCCATATTGTTTAGGATCTCTTAGTTTGGATTTTTCATCAGTGCTAGTTTATGAGCCAAACTTAAAAGCTGATTTCATTATCACATTTCTTTTATAAGATGCTTGGGTGCAATTGGGCTTCAACTGGAAATCCCCATCTTGACAGCTGCCTAGTATGGGGTTTGACTTGCTTGGAGATGCAGCATGTATTCCCTTCCTATCTCATCTCATAAGGAAAGCAATGTGTTGGGGCCTCACTGGCGGTCAAGAGGTTGGTCTGTTGCAAACCCACCGAGGGATGCGCTGACTGCTACATTCGCCCATCCCGAACATCCAGGAGACTCGGAGACACGAGAGAATGAAGCAGGAGCCTGGGGTCTGAAGTCTGAAGTCTGTTTACTAGGGTCGCCCATGGGTATGTACAGGGTCTGTACCTGCAAGGAAAAATTGGAAATGTGCCCGACGCAGGGGCTGGGGTGCATGTTTGTACTGGACCTGGGGCTTCTTGTAGCTTCTACTTGAGACAAAGTAGTGGGCTGCATCTATTTGTAGGACGGAGTGCACTGTGCTCTGCTGGCCTGTTTGTTGGCCTTACTGGGGAGTGTGCTCACCCATGCACAACATTAGCCAGGGCGGACAGGCGCACTCGAGGTCCTGCAGAGTGAGCCACAATGGTCTCAGCACTGTCACTGCTGCAGTCTGAGTCAGATCCCCGGCCACATAGGGCGCAGCAGACCTCTCCTGTCTTGGTCCCCTCAGCAGTGAATGTCAGTCAGTTTGCCTGCTCTGTTCCCTGTTCTGTCTCTGGTGAGTCCTCTCACCTCCATCTCTGGCGTACACCCCAGTTCTTCTACACAAAAATAAAATTAGAAAACAAAAGAAAAGCAGTGTGTTTGAGCAGAAGGCGTTCTGCTCAGCCCTTTGACCACCTATTACCGAGTCAAGTTCTCAGCAGCTTGGATTACACTGTTGTAAGTTACTTTAGCAGATTGTCTTGGGGGTGCTTGTTGTGAAGAAGCACTTGCACTGAATCTATCTGTTCCATTCTTGATTGGCCCCAGAAATAATGCAAGTTGGCAGTGTGGCTTGGAGCGACAGCCTCCTTCAGGTCAAGGACCTGGTTAAAATGCAACGCTCTGTCCCACAAAACCACCAGCATTTTCAAGAGTACACAGTCATGCTGTGCTGTGGAGATGTGAAGATGTGCTTGATCCACTGATGGTGCGTCAGCCCCCTCCAACCCTGGCTGCTGGGAATGGAGCCCTCCACGGAGGGGGGAGTTTGGTGGATTTGCTAGGTGACCCTGAGATACTTGGGATGGCTGCTGCTCCTGAGCTGCCCCTGCCTACGGACCTGTGTTCTGCGTGGGGAGGGGTGCGAGGTGTCTGTGCCCGGGCCATCTTCGCCTTCATTTCTGCCATGTTTCTTTGGCATCTTTCTTTCCCTACCTCAGTTTTCCACAAGGGCCCAGGACTCCCGAGGCACATCGCCTGCCTGCTTCTCAGCTCAGATTTTAGAATATTTTATTTTGACTACTTGTAACTACTCACGAATGGTGATGTGAACGTTTCTCAAACAACTGGAATCATGTAAACACCCTGCTTTACCACTCATCTTCTCAACCCGTGTGTGTCTTAGATGATCGGACGTATGAGCGAACCAGTCTGTGGGATTCTTTTCTTTTTTAAAAATATTTTTAAGGACCCTCCCTGGTGGCGCAACAGGTTAGGACACAGCACTGCAAGCTGGCTGCAACTGCTTCAGTGTGAGTTCGATCCCCGGCCGCAGAGGTGACCCACATGGCACAGCGGACCTCTCCTGACCCGCCTGCATCTACCCTCAGCAGTGTACTTAGACAGTTGGCTTGTTCTGCTCCTCACTCTGTCTCTGATGAATCCTCTCACCTCCCCTGCACCTCTGGCCTGCACCTCAGTTCTGTATGTATGTATGTATGTATGTATGTATGTATAAATAAATAAATCTTTAAAAAATAATAAAATATTTAAAAAATTTATTCATACAAGAACTGGGATGTAGGCCAGTGGTGCAGGGGGTGAGAGGATTCCCCAGAGATAGCAGGGAACAGAACAGGCAGATCTACTTAAATCCATTGCTGAGGGGAATAGTGGGCAAGACTAGAGGCCTGCTGTGCCATGTGGGTCAGTTCCCTGGCTGGGGCTGGAACTCATGCTGCAGTGGCTGGTGATAGCTTCATAGTACTGAGACTTAACCCTTGTGCCACCAGGGAGGCCCATGTCTGTGGGGTTCTTTTCTGAGTTGTTGGAAAGTAAGGTTAAGACAACTGCTCCCAGAGGTGTTTCTTTTGATCTTTCCAAAATCAAGATATTATGGACCAAACTATGCCCCAACCCCAACTCAGGTGTTGCAGCACTAACCCCAGTGTGATAATAGGTGGAGGTATAACCTTTGGAAGATTTATCTGTATGCCCCAGCTTGGAGGCACTGGCGTGCACAGGACCATTAAAATCCTGAAAGTAAATGAGATCATGTAGTGAAGGTGTTTGCTGTGAGAACAAAATGTTCTCAGAACATTTTGAACAGAATCTGGGCAGGGCCGTCTTAGTGGTGGGTGGGAGAAGGAAGCTGAACTAGAGCTCAGAAGGACAGAGAAGTCACTAAGGGAACTGGAGGCAAAGCACTTCCAAGAATCAAAGATAGACAGATGTCCAGAGGGTATGATGAGCGAGGGGTCCAGCGAGACACAGCCTAGGAACTGTGCGGTGACCTGGTGGTTGAGTGACTTGAGCAGATGGTGGGCAAAAGCCACGGTGAGTGGCTCCTCCTGGAGTTTTTAGGGTCAAAGACAGTGTCAACCCAGACTCAACTTTTTATTTTAAACAATCCTGCTATATATAGCATAGTCTGTATGCTTAACATACAGAAACAGTTAGTTCTACTTCTGCAGGTGTCATTTCTGCTTTGTCCATATTGGAGGAAACCCATCTTAAAAAGTTTGAATTTGCTTGATTTTGACCCTGGGACAGTTTTATTAGAATCTATAACCTCAATTTCCAGTAAATCTCCAGTAGTGTGGCTTGCTGTGTTGCACACCAGGCCTCTGGTTGTCTTTTCTGTTTCACAGTTACATTTTTAGTAGGAAATAATGCTTCTTCTATGGGCAGTGCGCTCAATTAGGGTCCGTGGCTTAGTCTGAGAGAAGCTTTTAGAGCCATAGGCTTACAGGATGGGATTGTGTTTTCTCTTTTTAAAAATGAAACTAATGTTCATTAAACAAAGCAAAACTTAAATGTGCAACCAGTCATGCATTACTTAAAATACTAGTTTGTTGGTGCTTACAAAGAACTCATTCTCTCGGAAGCATTCTGCGATTTCTGAGCTCACAGCTCAATTTCATCTCAAGATCAAGTACCTGTTTTTAATCCTGTTACCAGCCACCTCCTTAGCCATTCTCTCCCCGACACCTGTGTTTCCCTCTCACATGTAACAGGGAATTAAAGTCTTGGCTTGTTGACAGCTTGAGCCGAGTAAGCTTTTAGAGTATGGGTTTAAGCTGCAAGTTAAAGTGGAGAGCACAGCTCTCCCTCACCCCAGTCAGAAATATTATTTGTCTAGTTTCTCCCATTGATCAGCTGTAGAACTCATCACAGAGTGGGTCATGCACAGACTGGGTACAGATAGACGGTGTAGACTGAGGGGGGATGCTGGCTGTCTACTCCCAGACAGGCCACCCCAGGACTGACCCGACAACAAAAGTCAGGGATGCAAATCCCAGAACATTGTTATAAACCATGCACATTAAGCCCCAAGTAGAAGATACATATACTAGTATATTGATTACTCTCTGTCCCCTGGAAAGTTTTTTTTGTTTGTTTGTTTGGTTTTTTTGTTGTTAATCAATGTGAAACAGCAGATACCATGCCATCGAGAAGCATTTTAAGAAATTACATAAAAGCATTTTAAGGGCATTTTAACCTTCTGGGGTGTAACACCACTGTGTGATCTGCCTGGAAATTTGTCTCCTGGGTCTTTGCACCACCTGTATAGCACTTGTTGATTTACTTTGCTGCTGCTGAAAGATATCCTAGAAATCTAGGTAGAAACATCTGAGAGTTGAACAAAGTACTCTCATTCATAATGTTCGTGAATGTGTTTTAGCTGCAAAAATAAAAATGTGTACTGAAAAGATCCGATCTTATTCCAAAGACTCTTTAAAAGCTAGTTTCAGAGATTGGCATTAGAAAGCACTGTTTGTAACAGGAAAGAAAAACTTCTTGCAGTTTTATTAAAATAGCTTGACACATAGGAGTACCGGGACATTTGAGCACATTTTCTCTGCAACTGTTGAGTTGGAAATGTTCCCTCTGTTCACTATAACCAGTCATCTGCAGGAACAATATTAGAAAATAATAATGATCGCTAGCTATGTGTGTGAGTGTGTGGTCATGCACGTGTGTATGAGCTGCGGCTATGAATATGACCCCCCGTGAGATACCCCACCATGTGCTATAAGTTCTCCCTGTACTTTTCACTTCACACTGCAGCCCACTGTCATAGTTCAGAAGGAGCAACATCAATATTTCAATCAATATTATTCTAACTCTGGGACCAGAGATCTTATATACCATTCTCACCAAGGTCTGATTGGCAGATCTTCGTAAAAATAAGAAACAGGATAAAAAAAATCAAATAGCTCAGATATTTTTTAGTTTTAAGAAGGGAATCAGATATGAATTTGATTGATGAAATTTGGGACTAATTTAGGATTGAAAAAAACAGAAAGGCCATCTTTCTTGTTATGCTTATTACTTTTAGGTATATAGTCCTCAGTTTTTTATTGAGTCATCTGCCAAAGGACATTTGATTTCATGATTCCAAAGTACTTTTGGGTTGGTTTCATGATTCAGCTGTTGTGAATAGTGCTGCTATGAATATGAATGAAATACCATGAAATACTACTCAGCCACTAAAAAGATGAAATCGTGTTTTAGGAGACAAATGGTGAAACAAGGTGATTCTGCTAACGGAAATAAGTCAGAAAGGGAAAGACATATTTCCAGATGTTTTGCTCATTTATGGAATATCAATTACCAAGGAAGGACACAAAATGGCAAGGCACAGTGAAAATAATTCTCAGACTCTGAAACATATACTAGTTACCAGAGGGTCTGGAGCATGGAGGAGGGGAGAGGAGCTGGAAGGGGCTGGATGTGGGCTGCAGAATGGCTGAGGAGGAGCAAGGCACGTTCACTGCGGAGGGGGGAATGTGTATCCCTATCTAAGTGTAGTTATATAAATATTGGCAAACAAAATATTTCAATCATTGTCATCTTCGGTTATGTTGTCTGTAGTCTTAGGAGGTAGGAGGTAAAGTACAAGTATTTTCCCTGATATAGAAAAAGCAGCTGAAATTTTTTACTGTTAGTTTTGTGTCCACTTTTAGGATGTCCTAAACATCCGGGGTTCCGGATCTCTAGCTCTCTTTATTTCTTTAACTAGTCAATAACATAAAACTGCTCAGAAAAGCCAGTATTCTACTCAGAAAAAGAATAAACATGGAAAATATGTTTATTTTTAAACCTATGGCTTTATTTTCTCATTTAAAGTAATAAAAACTAAATTATTCCTAGTTTACCTGGATGCTTCCTTATTTTTTTTAAGATATATTTATTTGTACATACAAGAACTGGGGTACTGACAGAGGGGTTTGGGGGTGGTGAGAGGTTTCATCAGAGACAGAGTGGGGAGCAGAAGAGGCAGATGGACTGAAATACACTGCTGAGGGGAGCAGTGGGTGGGACAGGAAAGGTCTGCTGTGCCATGTGGGTCACCTCCCTGGCTGGGGATCGAACTTATGCTGCAGTGGCTTCAGATAGCTTCAGAATTCTGCACTTTAACCCGTTGCACCACCAGGGAGGGCTCTGTTTCCCTGTTTTGATGAAAATATTTCTCAACTCTGATTAGAAGAGGCTCTTGGCAAGTGCTGCTGTTTTCGTGGTCACTCTTGTGTTAGACTTTCTGCTTCCTGTGAACTCGTGAGTGATCTGAAAGAGAAAACCACATGTACATTTAGCAGCACTTTTCAAAAATACCCTGGCAAGAGAGACTATGATTTAGTGTTTATTTATTTCACACACTGTTGACACCATAGAGGCAGAGATAGTGATAGATTTGGAAAAAAATAAACAAAAGAAGCACATCCCCATGTTTCTATGTATCTGTAGATGTACCCACACCTCCCTCTATGTCTCTCTGAATGTGTGTGTGGACGTTTTTAGGGGTTGAGGGTTCTGGGAAGTTTTGGTGAATATAACTTCGGTTCAGATTGTTTTGAAGGCTTTAGTTAAATATTTCTCTCTGGTGTAGAATCACAATGTTTATTCTGGCTGTACACATCTCTCTTCTATTTTGGGGTCTTATTTAAGCCTTTCTGTGCGTTTTATGGCAAGAGTGATGTCAGTAAGTTTGACATGGCTTCTTTGAAAGTCAAAGTTTCCACTAATTTCATTTGAAAATCTTCTGGACTTTCAAACCCTTTAGGCAGTTGAATCGCAAGCCTAGTTTACTACAGGGGTGAAGCCAGAAGTTCTGATAGTTCAGTTGCTGAAAACAGTAACCAGCCTGTATTGAGCTGTTTTTCAAAATACTGCAGACCATGGAAGCAGCCTACGAGTCCATCAACAGGTGACTGGGGGGGCCTCCCTGGTGGCCTAGGGGTTTACTATTAGCACTATTACCACTTTGGCCTAAATTCGATCCCCTGGCCAGGGAGGTGACCCACATGGCACAGAAGACCTCTCCTTGTCTCACCCACTGCTCCCCTCAGCAGTGGATTTCAGTGGATCTGCCTGTTTCTGCTCCTCACTCTGTCTCTGGTGGGTCCTCTCATCCCCGCACCTCTGGTCTAAACCCCAGTTCTTGTCTGCATAAACAGATCTTTAAAAAAATAATAAAAGAGGCCCTCCCTGGTGGCGCAGCGGGTTAAAGCACAGCACTGAGAATCTAAAGCTG
>NW_004567105.1:37037924-37053019 GCF_000260355.1 Condylura cristata
AGAAGCACTCTCTAGTTACCTGATGGTTTTGATTTTTACTTTATTTAGTTCCTTTTTATTTTTTCCACCTTCCTCCTATCAGTGAGACCATTCGATAATTTTCATTCTGAGGGGAGGAGGGAAAAGGACCAGGACAGGGGTGGGAGAGCATGAGGGAACTATGGTGATGGTGCGCGGGTGACTTGGTGGTGGAAACCGTACATTGTACAAACATGAAGGGTGGTATAATGAATAGATTAAGAAAAAAAGAAAAACAAAGAAAAACTAGATACACCATGGCCATCTTCAGCAAAATGTAGGGTGTTTGAGACAATTATGTGCAGTAGAGTAAGTCAGAACAATAAAAATAAACACTGGGCATTTGCATAGCAGACAACTCAGTAAGGTAAAACACTTTCAAAGGCCTGTGGACTTGAATGAACATCCTGAGGGCCCGGAGGTTAGGAGGGGAGAAGAAGTGACAGTGGCTAAAATAACAGATCAGTAAGGGAATTGGTGATGTTGATCTGTTCTTTGAGATTAAGAAGGCAGCTTTGCAGGGGAAGGATAGGGACTTTATATTCAGGAGAGTGATTTTTATAAAATGTTCTTTAATGTTGACTGTCATTCATAAGGAATTTCATTTGTTTTTGGTATTTGAAACGTGTCTTTGCAATGACAACTCGCTGCCACATCATGCAACTCTTTGGATCTGAGCACGGGCTCAGATCTGGGAAGTAGTCTGGTTTGGGGTTCAAGGCCGCAGCTCACAAGTGCTGACTCGAGCACTCTGCCCAGTCTACACTCGAGATTGTCTTGCCTGCAGGCTGCTCGTTCCTGTAGTCTGCGTCCGTGACCCCCAGTTGGCCTGAGTGCCACTGCCCTGTCTCCCTCTGCGAGGCTGCCATCTTGGGGTACAGGGCTTTGCAGACAGGCGTGGACTGTCCAAGGTGCACCCTCACAGCGGGATATATGCTGCCCACAGCCTCTTGAAACCTCACCCACCCAGGAAGCGTTTCTTCCTTTTCCAGTGGGGCTGTTACAGACAAAGCCCCTGTGAATGTCTGCATACAGGGTTTTGTTTCTTTGGGTCAGATGCCCCAGGGAGCAGAGGTGGCTCAGACACTAAGAACACACCTTCCACTCTGCACAGGGCCATTCTGCCCCAGGTCTACTCCCGTTTCTCTGCTGCTCCCCCATCTTTGGTGTTGCTGCCTTTTTTTTTTTAATTTTAGCTGTCCTCAAAGGTGGGTGGTGGATGCTCTCCATGTTACCTCATGGTCCTTTTTCATTCCTCGTGGCTGGCGGTGACACCGAACATCTGGTGTTTATCGGCCATAAATACTCTGTAGCGTAAGGTCACCCTGTGTTCTTTGTCCATTGTCTAATTTGAAAGTCCAGGATTTTTCCAATGAATTTTTAGAGTTCTTGGCATAATAGATACTAGTCTTTGTCAAACCATTAACCTAAGCAAAGAAAAACTCTACTTATTTTGGAAAATTCCCCAAATGTACAAAGGTAGCTAAAACACTATAATGAACCTTTATGTATCTATCTTTCACCTTCAATAATTATCAGTCCCTCCTCTGCCCTCAAATTATTTTGTAACAAATTCCAGACATGATATCATTTCACATGTACATTTTTTGATAGAATTCTAATATAAAAGAACTGTTCTCCTAAACACAGCTACTAAAGCTCTGTCAATCTCAAATAACACTCATTCTGAATACCACTGAATACTTAGTCATCACATTTCTCCTTCTTAATATTTTTTCACTTGTTTGTTCTAAACAAAATATAGGTAATATCTCAACATTGCAGTTGGTTATGTCTCCAAAGTTCTTACTGACCCATAAATTTTCCTTTCCTATGATACCCTTTTTCTTTGTTTTTGTCAAAGATAAAGGCCATACATTAATTAAAGTGGTGAAAAAGTGTGTACTCAGCAACTGCTAGAGGTAGGGTAAAAAGTTGAACTCCATTCCAATTGTACAAAAGTAGCTGGGCCTTTGAAAGGGAGGCTAAGGGGCTCTCCCTGGTGGCATGATGGGTTAGAGTGCAGCACTGCAAGCTGGCTGCAGCCGCTTGAGTGAGAGTTCAATCCCCAGGCCCGAGGTGATCCACACGGCACAGCAGACCTCTCCTGACCCGCCCACTGCTACCCTCAGCAGTGTACTTCATCAGTCGGCCTGTTCTGTCCCCCACTCTGTCTCTGGTGAATCCTCTTACCACCCCTGCACCTCTGGCCTGTACCCCAGTTCTGTATGCAATAAATAAATAAATATTTAAAAAAGAAAGAAAAAGAAAAGGAGACTGAGGCATTAGGGAGGGGTAGAGATTGGGGACTTAAATGAAAAATAACAGAGGGTAGGTCAGTGCAGGTGTGGTTCTCATGCTGTGTCTCCAGGCTGGCAGTGACTGAAATGATAAGTTGGTACTTCTCCTACAGCGACTAGGAGACCGAGGCCATAAACCTTATGACCATTGCATTTCACCGGGAGACTTTCAGAACCTGGACTGAGATTCTCCTGGGTTGTGGGAGAAATAAATGCACATCTCAAAAGAACTGCCAAAGAATTTACATCGATAAGTACTTATTAGTAAGTACTCCCGAAATAGAGTTCAGGGGCCAATCTTCTGGTGTCCAACAAAGCCGTCTGTAAATAAATCCCTCTGGCGACCTGGGCTTCTCAGCGAACTCGAGGGGCAGGACCGAGGGAGATTTGAGAAAGCTTGATCCCATCTGTTAGCTCAGGGGTTCTTGTGCAGTGTCTGGACAGAGCGAACTTGCGGGTCTCCACTTCCTTGATTTTTCCTTTTGATCCTATGGTGCTTCTCCCAGTCCCTCGTGTCCCCACGATGTTGGTGTTCGTGACCTTCTACTCCCCCATCGCCTGTAAGTTGATAGCTGATCTGGAGGTTTGAGCACGTTCAGGCTTTGTATCTTTTGGTGACAGCGCCCTGGGGATGGGGTAGCGTCCGTCCAGGAGAGAGCAGATCACCCCAGTGTCTCTTCTGCCTGTGATTGGACTGCCGCGGCCTGCGTCTTTGGTCTCTTGGTAAGGGTTGAAGAGTTGAACTGTCTAACTGCCATTCTCTCCTTGCTTAGGAGCCACAATAGCTCCGTGGGGAAGCCTCCTGCACGGGCTCCTGGCTGCCCTGGGGGGCGGGGCGCAGCGCAGAGGGCACAGGCCGCTCCTTGTGACTTTGACAGGATTCCCCTGGCATTGCCTCTGCTTCCCCTCCAGTCGTTGTAGTTGGTTATTTAAGTAGCTTGTTACTTTTCTGTGCTTCCTTTTTTTTTTTTTTTTAAGTATATACTATTAGGAATATATGCTAGAACAGCTGTGTTTAAAGCTGCCCTGGCACAGTTCCTTCCTGGATAACTCTGGACCGTTTGCTTCATGTTATGTTTTGGTGTTTTAGGCGCTGGCTTTCCTTAAGGCTTCATTTTCCATAGTCACAGAAACACTGTTTCTCAATCTATACAACACACATTTTTGTATGTAAATAAATAGGCACAGTTGTTTGTTGATGATTTCAGAGGATGGTGAGAATGCTGGCTTATTGAATCCCTACTGCAGCCCAGTGGTGGATGGTGTTGTCTTTGGCAGATGGAGAAATGAAATCATCTATTTGTGTGAAAAGTGGCTCAACACAACAGGCTGGGTACAGCCTGTATCTGGACTCTGGGGGTGCTCTGGGTGGTTATGGCAAACACGTGAACATAACGGTGGGCCAAGTGTCTGCTGGTAAAGAGGCACTTTGGTTCTTACCCAGTATATTAAGATAAAAGTCACGTGTGTCAGCTTGACTTGAATTGCATTTGCAGTCATTGATTCCCCAAACCTCATTGAATCCAAGAGCCAAGCAAAATTCCAGGCCAGTTAATATACTCATGCTGTTTCTGCAGAGGCAGAGGGAGAAAGTGAGCCCTGGGGTGCTAAGGGCTGGGGACACCTGTTGCTCTGGGCAGATGCTGCTTCCCACCCATGGAAAGGCCAGTGGGACTGGTATGTGTTTCTTAGCCTGAAGCCTTCACGTGAGCGGGACT
The DNA here is from genome assembly GCF_000260355.1 of Condylura cristata. Classification (NCBI taxonomy): domain Eukaryota; kingdom Metazoa; phylum Chordata; class Mammalia; order Eulipotyphla; family Talpidae; genus Condylura; species Condylura cristata. Next base: position 37,041,961 of record NW_004567105.1, read on the forward strand.
GTTGGTCCTCAGCTTCGGGACTGTTGGTCCTCAGCTTCGGGAAGGGTAAACCGCCCCCAGCTGTCCATGAGGAGACCTCTGTCCCAGCCCCTGCGGTCTCTGCACGCTCCTCTCACTATTTCCCCCTAACTCAGCTCAGGCATCAGCACTTAACAGATGTGCATGTTGGAGCTCCCCAGCGTCTTGGCTCTTGTGTCCGGCACGCCTGTGCTTTTTGCACCAACACGATGTCACGTGTGGGCAGTGAAACCTGGGAGGAAAGCAGAGCCATGGGTGGTGGCCGCAGAGGCTGGTGGAAGTGTTACAGGGTAGCCCAGAGTGGACTGGGCCGCCTGTCTGTGGGGCCTCACCCGCATGCTCACAATTCGGTTACACTGCAGGGACACAGAAAAGGGTCAATAACAGGTTTATTTACAAAAGGAGAAAGAAATAGGAAACAACCCAGGGAAAGAGAGCAGGAGACAAAGTAACTGGAATACCTTACCGGCTTGGCACCGAGTCACGCGGTCAGGAGAGCTGTTTCCCGAGCGAGAGAGCATGAGATGCAGTCGCGCCCTATTTATCCCCCAATGTCCCAGAATTCCTGCTAGCTTCGCCCTTGGGTCCTCACAGTTCTCTCCCTGGTACTGCTGGGAGTTGTAGTTTCCAATCACTGGAGTAGGGGGATAATGTCCAGAAAGCTGGAGGAGGGGGTGGGGTCCATAAGACTCTGCACTGTTCCTTTAGGACATCCTTCCCCTTAATAGAGGGAGGTGAAAAAGAGTTTGAGCATTGTCATTGTCCCTACATAGATATTTAAAAACAAGAGTGATATGATATTTAAATGTGGCAGCCTAGGAAAAGAGAACATGACAGATTGCGAGACCTTGGGATTTTGCTGCGCTTGAATGTTTGGTTCTGTTTACTGCTTAGATCGGTCATTGTAGATTGTAGGTGTCACTGTGTCTGTCATGTAGAGCCAGGCTGTATTTTTTTTTTTTAAAGATTTATTTATGCTTACAGAACTGGGGTACAGGCCAGAGGTGTGGTGGGTGAGAGCATTCACTAGAGACAGAGTGGGGAACAGAACAGACAGATGTACAGAAACACACTGCAGAGGGGAGCAGTAGGCAGGTCAGGAGAGGTCTGCCGCGCCATGTGGGTCAGCTCCCTGGCCGGGGATCGAACCTGTGCCACAGTAGCTTCTGAGAGCTTCATAGTGTGGAGCTTTAACCCACTGTGCCACCAGGGAGAGCCACCAGGTTGTATTTTTAAACCAAGCCACCCAAACTCCTTTCCTCACTGGTATGAACTTGATTGGAGTTTCACGGGTAAAATGGCAGCCTCTGTTGTCAGCAGCCAGGCAGTCGCGGTGCAGCCCCGGCCCTGCCGGCTGCAGACCTGGATACTCCCGAGCACCCAGCCTCTGCCCTGTGGCTCGGCGCCCACCAGTCCTTCCCATCACCTTCACAAAATGGCGCCGCAGAGAAGGCTTGCGTTGGCTTCTCCATGTTAAAGAGATGTCTGACAGCTGCAAAGTGGGTGAGAAACTCCAGTTCGTATGTTTTCAGAATTAACAAGCTCAGCCGATTAGTCAAGAGCTCCTTGCAGAGAGTCACTTTTTTTCTGATTTAACCCCTATTCACCAGGAAAGGCAAGGGGGGGGTAAGAGAGAGGGAAGCTGGGGGGTGCTCAGGGCAAGAAATAAACTCATTTCACTTTGATTTTGCAGAGCTTAAGGTTGGCTTCGCTCTCCAGTTTCTTTTCTAGGCCCTGCTCTCCTGCCAGAGGAGACTTCATAGGGCTTTCAGGACTTGCTGGGTTTCGACCCCGAATCTCCCCTAGGCCGACTGGAGAGCCAGTAGCCCGTGGCAACAGTCCCGCGCACATGTGACCTGGATCTGGAACGTCCAGAAGCTTTTACCTAGGCACAGCTCACTCGGCTCCGGCCAGGCAGGGAAAAGTGTGTTTGTAACAGTCTCTGGCTGGGCCCTGATATCAGAGGGTCCTGTCAGGCTGCGTTACGCCTGGAATGAAGAGAGTGTTTGAAAATATGTTTTTATGCATTAAATGCCTGCTGGGTGGAATGGACAGCCCAGGAGCAAGGACAGAGGCAAGCTGGTGGGTGGACTCAGTCACTTGGCCCTGGGATTGCTGGGGACGAGTGAGAACTGAACATTGGTACAGAGGACAGGCAGGCAGAGGACACAAATGTTTGCCAGGCTGTGTGGGCCGAGCCGTGTCAGCTCAGGGCCGAGTAACCCCGGCAGATCTCTGAACATGAGAGGCGCCCCACGGCGGGGGTCATGCTTGCTAAGGCCATGGTTGCCCTTGGAATGAACTAGGAAGGGCCCTTCTGGGCACAGGTGGAGGCAGCGTTGAGCTGTGCAGTGGGCTGACCCTCCAATGCCTTCAGTGCCGCTCTGCACCCTGCCTGCCCTGCTCAGCACATGCCCTGCTCAGTGGGGTGGGCGCCAGAGTGACCCAGTGAGCGAGAGGAACCAGAGCACCCATGGGTGGCAGGGGAGGCCAGGGGCCTCCAGGGCAGGTGTGGGGTGGCTCAAGCGTGAAGAGGTTTGACCCTGTGCCCCTAAATCCGGCACCATGTTGTGTTACTGCAATAAAAAAACACCACAATGAACAACAAAAGGAGGACATGGAAAGCCAAGTTCTAGGTGTCTTCTAGGAAACTGCTTGGGTCTCTTTCCCTCTTCATGCAGGAAGGGGGAGCGTTGGAGCTTGAGAGAGGCAGTCCTGTGCGGCTCCAGCTGTGTTCCTGTTCTCTGTTGTGTGTGTGTGTGTGTGTGTGTGTGTGTGTGTGTGTGTGTGGCCATGAAGAATGGTCTGGGATGCCCTCAGAACTCTCTGGTGGTGGCTCTAGGAACCCCTCTGGCAGGCCCTGTGCAGTTGGGGGTCCTTGCAACCTACACTGAGGCCAGAACCTCAGGGTGGGTGATCTTCACTGAGCAGCTGGGGCCTGGGAGTAAAGGCCTTGCCTTGTGCCTGGCATATGCCCAGTGAGTGGGGTCTGCCTGGGTCTGTGGGGCTCCATCCCAGGGTGTTCCCTGAACCTCTTGCCTGTTGTGTCAGGGGCTGAGTCTGAGCAGCTCTTAGATAACTACCCTCCCACCCCACCCCAAGGCCACAGATCACTCAGGCTCCACAAGGTGTGATTTTATAGTATCTTCTGAATGTTTACTTTGACAAAACATAAGTAAAAGAAAAATAGAAACTTGTGAAATAAAAGTATATACAGGGCTAGAATTCCTAGTTCCTTTTGTGACCACACCTAGAAAGTCAGGCTCAGTGGGTGACACAGTTGAGGCCAAATTGTTGAAGCATCAGCCCTTGAGGGAGAGAAAGCTCCTCATAGCTCAACCAGCAGAGGCATTCAGATCTACCCCTTGTCTCTGTAGGACAAGGGATTGTCTTGGTTTGGGGGGTGGGATTGAGAATGCAGGGGTGAAATTTTAGGGTGAGTAAGTGTGGCCTGGGCTGGAGTTATTGGCTGACAATGGACAGGCCATCTCAACAGAAGCACAAAGAAGCTGCTCTTTAGATTACTGAACTTGACATTCCTGCTGTGGCCCTGCCTCTGAGGAGCTCCCGCCCCCCTCGGGTCTTAGATGCCTGGCTGCAGCTGGCCTTGGAGCTCAGCTGGAGTCATTTGTTGTACTTTCTAGACAGTGTCAGATAAGGTCCAGGCTCTGTGGTCTGTCAATACAAGCTTTAAAGAGATAAGTTGAAGGTTTCTTTTCTTTTGTGCTCTTGGGCTTTGAAAGCATTTAGACCCAGCTTCACAGAGGCCACTCTCATTCGTAAACTTTTTATGTTATTTTTAGAATGTACCTTTTAGGTTTGAAATTAGGAGAAAGTTTTAAAAGCTGACCCAAAGAAGCATGCATTGGAGGGGAAACAAGGGGTCTATATTTAGTTATTAGGGGCTCCTACCTGTGGCGACACTGATGGACACTTGGCAGCGTTTAAACTCTGACAATTTCCTGAGGAATTTCCTGATGGTTTTGTTACAGGGCAGGGAGAGAGGGGCACTCTTGAACCCCTAAACCTGCCTGATCTAAATATGTGCTGCCATCTGCCACATCAAGATAAAACATATAAGACTTTAATGAAAAGGAACTTTAATACAGTGACTATACAAAAGAAGACAAAGAATATAATTTCTAAATCAAATACTTGAAATTACTCATCCACTCGTGGGCAAAAGTCCGCTCAAAAGGGATTGGCCCGAAGCAAGACCTGAAAGCTGCCACAAGGCTAAAGCACCTTCTGGCGGGGACCCATAGGAAAGGGTCAGACATGGCCAGACAATCCTGGGAGGAAAAGAGCAAATTCAAAATCAAGATAACGCTGCCATAGTGAACCTGCCCACGCACATCTGTTTCAACCTGTCCAGGGCCCAAAAACAAGCACAGTTTCTGCACATGTCTCCCTCTGCTCCATGTGGCTCCCTCAGGTCTCTGGCTCTCCACCCTGCTTCCTTCTTTTCTTCAGATTCTTTCTCTTCTTTTCTCTTCTCAGCTCCATCCTCTTTCTGGGTGGGGCAGGGAACCTGGAACTTCCCCTTTTCCTGGGGACCCCCCTGTTACAGTTTCTCGGTTATGTGCTCTCCGTGGGTAACCACTGAGGTCCCGACTTTCCATGTGGATGCCCATTAGATTTTAAAAACAAAACCAATTGCCTTGAGTTGGGCCCTTAAAGATTCCACATTGAAAAGAAAATAGTGGCATACCTATCGATCCTCAAAGGAAGAAATAGCATTGCAAGTAAAATTAAAATTGAACACACTTCCTCCAAACCCTCCCCCCCATTAAGCTTCTCTAGGAAAGTGGGTTTCAGGCGTTTTCCAGGGTCAGGGGCCTGCAGGAATCCTCAAGGCCCTCTTGCCCGCCCTTGCAGGTTGGGAGACAGCTGGAAAGGCGGGCCCATTGGTCAGTTCTGTTTTGGAGACCAGGTTCCTGACCTGAGTTCGGGCTGCTTCCCTCCCTGGAGTGGCCCTGGCTGGCTGCAGGGTGGCTGCCTGGTCCCCAGAGGCAATGACACAGGAGTCCAGGCTGCTGGTGAAGCCCGCTGGCAGCCAGCGCTGCAAAAACTCCTCCTCCTTTGCCTCCTTCACAGGATGGAGGAAATGATATGAAAAAGGTGCAGGGCTCAGCCCAATGAGGACACAGACTTAGCATACCTATATTGGCCTGTTAACCTACCTGGGACTGTTAGTGACAGACAAGGGAGTGACGTTGCCAGGGAGGGTCACCCCAAGCTGCATTTTTTGCTATGGCACTGAAAGGAGAAGTTCCCCAGTCTGCTGCTCAGGTTCAGCTACTTTCCCAGGCCTGCTGCTTGGGGGAGTCTGTTGCTTGGATTCTGCTGCTTGCTGGAGCAGGAAGTTCCTGCAGTATGCACGGCTTGACCACAGGTAGCTATGGCTACCCTGACCCCCTCCCAAGCAATAAGGAATTATTAGGCTGTGATGATGGGACGACAAGCTTCCTCATACAACCTGTGTTACCTTTCTGTAATTCAGGGCTCAGCCTCTTGGGACTGATCCCACTGGGCCCTGAATGTGACAAGTCAATCTCTGTCTCTCCCCGCCTCTCAGAGTGCCCTCTGATTTCTCTGGGAAACTGCCATAACAACCCATGAAAGGAATAAAAGTTGAAGCCTCTGATGAAATTCACTGGAAAGGAATATAAATGAGACCTCGAGGCTGAGGAAGCCTAAGCTTTCTGACCTTTGACACTGAGACGCTGTGACCTTCTGCAAGTGACCACATTTCCAGCTGTCCTTTACTTTCTTTTCTGTAAAAGTGCCAGGGCTGCTTTGATTTCTTCCAGTTCCAGCCGTTTTCAGAACCCAAGTTTAGACCCCGGTGTTCTGTCTGTCTTCATTTCCACCATTTTTCTGGGGATGATAATCTAAGGAGATCTTTCTAAGTAACCTGCAGAGTGAAGAGTTTAAAATTTCATCAAGGAAAGCTTGGCACACCACAGAATGGGCAAGTGGAGGTCTATTCTGGCTTCTTAGTAGGTAGGACTAAGAAATGCATCCAGGGCTTCTAGAAGCGCCAGGCTCTCCCACGAGTCTTCATTTGAATATCAAAGACCTTTCTTCCCTGGGAAGCCTTTGGATGTCAAGGTTCAGGGAGGCTCTGGGCCAGTTTCAGGGGAATACTTTCCTTTCCAGAGTAAATCCACCCCACCCCCGCCTCCATTCCTTTGTACGTTTTTGTTAAGGTTATCGTCTTTTTTAAAAGTGAGCTGTCTGCTACTTTGATCAACTGAGAAATCTATTTTCTTGTGTGTCAAAGAGTAGTGCTGGATTCCTATTTTTACAAAGCTGTGAATTTTAAATTCTTTTGACTGTATTCATGGCCTTTGTTACCTTGAAAGAGCTGAGACATTAAATTAGTATAATTAGTGTTCCAGAAGAAATTTCATAGGTAGTTTTTTATAATTGATCAGTACAGTGTGAAATAGTAGACCATTGTATCTGAGATGGTTGCTGCTGGTTAGAAAGGCAAAAATTTAGGCAGTTTTCCTGAATTCTGAGGATGAGAAAGTCTCACGTAATATCTTAATTTAGAGCAGCAGGATTTAAGGGAGCCAAACCGGAATATCCAAGTGGTTCTTCTCCAGCTTGCCGCGCACGTCTCGAGCACCCTTGTTTTATGCCTGCCTGGCCCTGATCTGTGAAAACACAGGGAAGGCAAGGGAATTGAGCGGAGAGAGATGAATATTTTAAACATTCTGTTTGATTCTCTAAGGCATGTCAGTCATCTTATGGTGATCAGTTATCTACTGACACTGTAATTCTGTGCTGGCAAAGTTCAACGTGTCCACATGTTAAGCCCAGGCCTGTGAGCAGGTGACTGAGGTGTGTTGTGCGTTTTTCTGATCTCAGCTGAGACAGCCCCATGGCCACAGAGGGGCGAGCTTTGGGAAGAAGTCACCTGTAGCTCTCAATGTATGAAGTGATCGGCCGAGGAGGTGGATGTTCATGGAAAATTTGAGGTCAGGAAAAAGAGCAGACAGCGCAGGGTGTCAGGAAGCATGAGTGAGGGGCTGACTCTGGGTACCCTGAGAAATGTGCTTTGCCATGACTGCCTGTCCTGCACAGTTGGACACGCCCCTGTGCCCCAAGCTCCTGTTCACGAGTCTTCTCATAGGGAACTGCACGTTGTGAAGGGTCTGCCCCAGGGGAGCGGTCACTGCTGTTCCTTCTGCTCCTGCTCTTTCTGTCAACTTTTCCTGTAGGCTGCTCTGTTTCCTTCGGCCGTAATTTATGTGTCAGTGGTTGGTTGGCTAACCTATTCGACCCTATTCGACCTGGTTGGCTCACCTCCTTCCCTCCACCCAGACCATATGAGGACTTTGGGCCTGGTCACTTGCACCACTTTAGGGCTGGAGCAGGGGAGGGAACAGGAAGGAAGAGACAGCCTTCCTGTGGACTAGAAGAGTTCAAAGAAAGCAGTGGGAAAGGCGAAGGACTGAGAGCATGGTGGGCTATGGGATTTGAAGGCTGCGCTCCCTCCCTCTGTTCTTTAGATGTGGAATCTGCTTGGAGGTCAAAGTGGCTCCCCTTTAAGTTGCCCCTTGGGGCTCCTTAGCCACTGCCTCTTGCTCACCTGTGTGTGGATGTAGGGGCCTCTGCTTTGTACAGGGATATGTGCTATAGCAGGTGTTCCTGCCCCTCTAGAAAGGACATCACTGTGACCTATTCTTGGGGTGCAAAGGAATCACCCCATAACCCTCTGGGTTCTTCTGGGCTGCAAAAAATCAAAGCAGCACCAGACAGACTAATAAGAGAAAAAGCCACAGAGAAGTTCAGTGATAGCATGTCTACTCCCTGCAGACACAGGCGCCCAGTATGACTGAGTCTCTCCCCACATGGCTTTAGGTGGCAACTTAAGTAGCTTGGCTGAGACTGGGCAGGTTGGGAGAGAAAGGGGAACCATTCAAGAGGTGCCCTGGAGAAAGCAAAGGCCCTGCCACCCCCTTGGGAAGGCGACAAGGGTTAGGTAGTCTCAGTATAGTCCAGGACAGGGAGGCCTGCAGGGGAAAGTCAGAGCAGTGTGCACCCCCTGCAGAGCCAGGCCCCCCTCCCTGGCCTTGGCCTTTCTCACGCACTCTAGGGTCCCTCTGGAAAGAGACCCTGCCTTCTGATGCCACCTGTCTGTCCTGTTTCAGGTGTCTGACTGCAAGCAGCGACAGGAATGCCCTGCTTACCATGAGGCCGTTCCTAAAGAGGGCCGTGTTGGTCATAAGTTACGTAAGTATGCACGGACATTCCTCCGGAGTTGCTGGTGGGGGCATTTCCCTCTGACACAGCTCAGTGCCCTGGGTGAATGAACTGAGTAGAGTCAGCAGTAGGTCTCACAAGAGCCTGGTGTCGCACACCCTGCACATATAGAGGGAGGGGAGAGGAGTTGGACATGTTCACGGCCCCTTCCCAGGGCTGGTGCTCAGCAGGGCACCATCCTGTGGCAGTCAGGGATCACCGCCCAGTAGGCATGGAGCACCCCCATGTTTGCCTTTGTGCTTCCCTGGGGACAGCATCCTGATCTGTGGGACTCTGCATACAGGCTCAACCGCTCCCAGCAGTCAGAGTCCTTGGGGCCCCCGGGCCTCTAGCAGGAGAGTGCCCACGCAGCTTCACAGCTGGGCAGCTGGTTCAGGAAGCACAAACCCACGTGGCAGGAACACCAAGGGGCATGCCTGGGACACACTGCACCACATTCTGTGGGTGGGTGCAAGTCCCAAGCCCAGCGCAGAGGGGAGGGGAGGGGAGCTGATTCCATTTCTTAGGGGACTGAACACACCTGCAGAGGGGCGGGGGCTCGTGATGGCAATCTCACAAACGAGGGTTTGTGACCCTCGCTTCCATGAGATGCTTCACTTAAGATATCCTCAGACTGGTCTCTGCTGCTGCTTCTAGTAGCTTCTCTTTCACGGTCATAAGTTTTGGTGGGAAACTTATGAGAACGTTTTTCAGTTGTAATGTTAGCAGGCAGTGTTCCCCTGAACACTGCAACACATGTGTGGATGAAGATAAATAGACCAACACTGAATGAGGCGGAGAGAGCCCCCAACTGGACAATTTGAACAAATGGGGCAAACACCTCTCTAGAGAAGCCCCCTCTATTTTTACATAGAATCAGAATGATTCAATATTTGTTGTATCATTTATTTTCTCAGAACTGTTTGGGGATGTGAGTGATTTGATTGTGTTGGTGACAAGTGGTCAGATATCTGTCCTGTCGCTCACTTTTACATTTATTCTCAAAGCCCTTTCTGCTGTTGACCTGCCTGTTCCCTCTGTTGCAGTTATCACAGCTTTTTTCTCTTCCAGGGTTTTAGAGAATTCCTATTCTATAAACTACCTTTGTAGTTGACATTCTTCACTTACAGTATCTTTAAGAATCAACTCAGCTTGAGCAGAGTGCGGCATGAATATTCATTAGGTTGATCTTTACTTGCTCCCTGGGCTTGATTTACTGTTGATAAGCGTTTGGCTAACACAGTCCACCCATGTTAGGTTTTGGGGTTTGAGGTGACTAACATGAAAAGTACTAACATGAAAAGTACTCAGTGATATGCCTGAATGTGGGTGGGAGGTAGAATTCAGCCTTAACTTCCTGAAATGAATTATTTAGCTGTTACTCAAGCAAACATTTTTTCTCTGACCCTGAAACAACCTAACCTAGTTGATTCTCTTGAAATGGAAATTATTACAATAGGAACATTTTTCAGGAAGAGGATGCGATTTGGACTCTCCTAAAAGCAAAGCTCCTCCCCCATGACCTCCTTAGGGATGGGGGACACCTTTCAGAGAAAAATTCCACAGTGACAGGAAGGTGTTTCCTGCCAGTGCTTGGAACTGTCCTGAAGGGCGTTCCGCTCCAGGGCACTCAGGGTCTAGAAAATTCTAGACACAGCAGCACTAGCTGTGGGGCCCTGTGAGTGCAGGTGAAGAGATGGGGGTATTGAAATCAATGACAGGCTCAGCACCTCCATCTTCCAGTTTCCTCACTGTGGGACTCTGCCCCGCACCCCACCCCATTCCGCAGGAGGCGTGGGTGAAGTGGAGAGCCCACTGGATGGTCCGCACACTAACAGTTGTCAGTAAGGTCTTGCCGGCCGCTCCTGAGTCACCACCCAGTCAACCCTCTTCCCTACTCAGCTTTCCTATCCCCATCTTGAATGTTGGGGTTATAGAAATGCTCACTATCAAGTGTTTGCCAAGCACCATATTTATAAAACTTCTAGAAGTGTTGTCCAAAAAAGTGGAGCAATGATCTTCTTTCTGAATTTTCTTTCCTTTGAAGGTGACCGTCATTCTGTACTTCCGGCTGTGGATAATGGGGGGCTCTATGCCCCTCTTTTCAGAGCAGGATAATCCAGCTTCCTTTTCGCCTTACTTTCTTACAAGGTCAGTAGATGAAGCATTTTTTTTATTATTATTTTACTCGTCATTTATTAGCTTGTTTGACCTATTTAATTGTTCTAAAGATGAAAGGACTGTGTCCCTTTCATACTGTTCATACATACTGCTGCTGGCCTATATTTGTTTATTCAACACTGTTTTGTGGAGCACTTATCAATAATAAATACCTGTCGAGTAGCCTGCTTGGCCAATGCTTCAGGACATGCAGAGAGAGGTGGGCTGAGGTTGACTGGGCCTCAGAACTCCCTGGAGAGCCAGCAAGGAGGCTGGAAGTGGCAAGCTGAAGAGAGCAGCTTTTTTTGCTGGGACTCAGTGTCCTCGAGACCAGAGAGACTGGCGCCAGCCCTGACACTGAAGTGGCTGGGCTCAGTGAGGAGGCTTTTGACTTCTTGTGTGTTCAGTCTGCTGTGGAATTTTGTTGAAGCGTTGCGATACAATTACATTTGACAATTTTATTGTGTGATAATGATTTTTAATTGGATTGATTCTTTGTTGGTTCACCGCACTATATATGTTACAGGGCAACCCAATGTGAACTGGGCTGCCTGTCTGTGGGTCCTCACCCACATGCTTAAAATTCAATTGTACTGCAAGCACACACAAAAATGTTCAATAATGG
>NW_004567105.1:37053319-37078211 GCF_000260355.1 Condylura cristata
TGGGAGTCATAGTTTCAGTGACTGGAGTAGGGGGTGGAGTCCACAACACCTAATCTCTTGCAGAGTTTGTTCAGGCCATCCCTTTCTCCTAACATATAGTATAGGGGTGTGTGTTCACAGCTCCTCAGATGTATGTCACCACACCATGCCACCTACCACGAAGGCCCCATCATCCTTTCTTCTAGTCCTTTGCCCCCCTTTCCCCGACACCCCCACCAGCCTCAGTTCTGCAGTCCAACAACTTCTAGGGTCTGATTTGTCTGTGCCTTTGCTTTGTGTCTTCATATTCCACATGCAAGCCAAGTCAGCTGGCATCAGTCTTCTCCTTGTTGCCTTCTCCTTCTGACTGACTTCAAACATTACCCCTTCCAATTCCAGTGATGATTCCAGCGACGTTGTGTATTTCAGCTCCTTAATAACTTTTCTTGGGAATATATCACTGAGATAGTGTTTAAACATTGAGATACACGGTTTTTAAATTTTTGTAGCTTTCTGTACTTTTTAACATCTGGTGAGATGTAATTAGCTCTCTGCCAGCAACAGCACCTCCCTGAATACTCTTTGGCATCTTCTGAAACACGAAAAATCTGAAGTTAAACCTCGATTTACCACCCCTTGCATGTTGGCCTGCTACAGAGACAGTACATTCCTGGTTGTTTCTATGCCAGCCCTGATCTTTGCTTTGTTTCACTCACTCACTCATGTGCTCTCATGGCAAACTTCAGTTTTCCTTGCCTTTATGTTTTTGTAGTTGGTCCTAGTTTTTTTCTGTTGTTTTCGGGCCATTTTCCATTCAAAAAGGATGCCTTTCAGTGTGATTGGCCTGTCTTGATTATGACTATTATGTCACAGTTGCTTTGGTTACTTACAATAGACTTGTGGATTAAGAACTCTTCAATAACTTCCTTGGCTAACTCTTGGAGGTAGTGCAACTCTTTTATAAATCTATGTTTCAAAATGTTGTTTAATCCTTTAATTCAGCCTGATACCTCAGCTTTTTGTTAATATTGCAAACTCCTTGTCCTTTTAAGGCATCTCACTGGCTTTCAGAATTCCCAGGTCTGTATATTTTTAGCTCATTGATAAATTGTTTCAGGTTCTGTGGCTCCTTAAATAGCTACTTTCTGCCTGTAGAGATTAACTAGTTTTGCCAGATCTGTTCTTGTGTAATGCTGGGTTTCCTTTAGCTGTGGGTTGGTTTCCCTCCAAGAGTTCTTGTCTCCTGCTCTTGAACGTCATCTTGCCTGTATCTTTAGACACAGCCTGTTCCCTGAGTTTTCCAGTCTCTTAAAGCCAGATGCACCAGCAGAGAGACAGATGGATGAGAGATAGACACACAGAAAGAGCTGAGGCTGCCCTCAAGTTACCTGCCAGTTGCTCAGTCTGTTCTCCTGTCACCAGGGAATAGTCGTCAGTCCGATGCTGGTCAGGGCAGGGTGCTGGGGTCAGGCACCTTGATGTCTGAATGCCCCCCTCCCTTGTGTGAGCCAATTTTTTCCCTGCCATGGCAAAGACAATCATTTGGCAGAATGAGAACCTGAGCATGGCCACTCGCCAGCTACAGCTTTCACTCCAAGTCCTGGGCTCTCTTCTGCACAGGGTCTGAACCCCATTTCATCCAGGCTTCTGTCCTGGCTCCAGCTCAGGGCCTGTTATTCTCAGGCAGCTCAACAGATAGGAAAGAGCAGAACAGAATATCCTAATTATTGCTCCCTTATACTCTTCCTCTCCTTTAAAAAAAATGTGTCCATTCTTGTTTCACACCTAAAAAGCATGGACTTCCAGGGACATTTCAGTGACACTTGGTATAAATGGCTGTGCGCGTCCTTCTAAGATAGCCCGTTTATATGGGCTATTTTGAGCCTACCTCCCAGGGAATGTATCTTGCTGTGCCTGCATAATGGGCTGGCCTCCTGAACTGACACCGGCTCAATTGAATTACCTCGGTCTGTTTCCTGCTTCTACTGGGTTTTTCTTTCTGGTCAGCGGAGCAGTTCAGCTATCACACTAATTACAGGTTTGTCATCCAAATGTCAACCTGTCTCATCCAGGCCCCACTTCTTGAGACACTGCACACAACTTTCAGAGCACCCTGACTTCTGTCTTGCAAGTTTTATTTCTTCCTTTGAAGTATTTCTGTACCTATTTTCCAACCTCCTGACCCCTTAGTTGGTTCCCCTGTATTCCTCCTATTTGTGATGCCAGCTGATATATTTCTTTTTCCTTCTGATTTATTTCACTGAGTATCATCCCTTCCAGTTCTATCCAGGTTGCTCCGAATGGCCTAAATATAATTTTTGATGGCTGAGTAGTATTCCATTGTGTACAGAGAGCACATCTTGATCTAGTCATCTGTTTGGGGACATTTTTTGTTGGTTTCCATATCTTGACTATTGTAAACAGTGCTGCAATAAACATAGGAGTACCGACTTCCTTTCGAATGAAAGTTTTTGTGCCCTAAATGACCCTATGGTCAGGTGAGAATTTTCAGCTTTCTCTTTCTCCACTCATTGCGTCAGTTATTAATCACAAGTATTCTTTTTAAGTCCTCATTGTTTTTGAGAGTAGCTTTCGTAAAGTTTTCCTTTGTTTGTGTTTCCTGCAACTTTGGTTCTGAGATTTCATCTCTTTCAGATGATCTGTTTCCATATTTTTAGCTAGGATGTAACACCTGTCGTTTCCTACTTAATAAACCTGAACTACCACCACCAGGCTCAGAAGGAAACTTAAGACAGTCCTGGGTGGGGGGTTGATGTGGGATGTGGGGTGAATCCCCTGCAGGACAGCAGCCTCAGCCAGCTCACTATCCATCCATCACTGTACTTCACAGTCCTGTCTACTTAGAAATGCACCATGGAAGCCTGATAAGCCATTGATTCCTTTTCTCTAGTAAACAGAAACTCAAAATGTTGATGTGAAATTCCAAATACTGCAGTTTTGTGTCTTGCAGGACATGGAACAAATTTATCTTCGATTTGCCAATCTCCTTTCTCCTTTTTACTTTTCCAAGAACCAAAAACCTCCATTTCTCAAACGTCATATGCATATGTCAATACACACACCTATACTTATGTATCTACACCACATAATCCTTTTTGAGCTGTATTTTGCATTCTGCTGTATTCTGCTCCGCCCACTTCAAAGCATGCGCTTCTATGACTTCAGTGTGCCCCCTCCCCCATGCAGCCCTGACAGTGGTCAGTTATAGGGCATTTCATCTCCCCCAAAGCAGCTTCGTGTCCATTAAGGTAACTCCCACTTCACCCCAGCCCAGTCCTGGGCAGCCACAACTGTTGTCTGTCTGCTACCTCCTTCCTGCCCTTGCTACAATGGGAACCTTTTCTAAGCTTTCCGGGCCTGCCTGCCACATGACTGTGTCTCATTCACGCTTCTCTTTTCCCATCACAGGGCCCTTCTACAGGTGTCTGCACTGTGTGTTTTCCTTTCATCCACAACTGAACATTTGGGCTGTGCCCACTCTGGGCCAACAAGAACATCCCACAGACGTTGGCATCCCCGCCTCTGCTTGGCGGTGTTTTCCTGTTCCCGTGTGTGGATTTGCTAGGATCGTGTTAGTGCTGAACTTAGCCCTCTGTGCAACTTCCAGACTGTTGACCAAAGCCCAGCATTATTTTCCTTTCTCATAAGCAGTAAGCGAGAGTTCTGGTCGTCCCACATCTTCTCCAGTGCTTGTCTTTGAACAATTATTTATTTTTTGCTTTAATTATAGAAATTCCAGTCCTGGGAAATGGCATCTCATGCTTTTGATGTATGTTTCTCTGGATGATGCTGAGTGTCTTTTCATGTGTGGGTGTTTCTGTATCTCCTCTGGAGAAATGTCTCCTGATAGCCCTCCTCCAGATTTTAATCAGGTTATTTGACTTTTTGTTGCTGAGTCCTTCACATAGTCTAGATTCAAGTCCTTGGTCAGATACATATTGTATAAACATTGTCCACCTTCCTGTAGCTTTTGTCATTTTCTTGATGGTGTCCTTTGAAGCAAAGAACAATATTTAATTCTGACGAAATCCAACTAGTAGTCTATTTTAGTTGCTGAATTGTGCTCTTGGTCTTATGTCAAGAAGGTTTTGCCTAACTCACTTTCTCTTTTGAACTGACTTTGTCAAGGTTTCTGCTTCCTTTCTTATATAAACCTTGGATTTTCTCTGTATGTTTTTATGAGGGCATGTTCCCGATCTTTTTAATTGTACTCTGATCGAGCTCATGCTAACAGCACCTTGGGCCACTTTTTGGTCTTGACCACTGGGAACATGACAAAGTAGGTCAGCCCAGAAAGGGGTGGGAGGATATGTTGTAACTCAGAGCTCGTGGATAAGAAGACCCCTCATCATGCTCCTTTCCACTTTCCCCAGGCATTCAGAGTATATTTACCTTCAGGATTTGAAGGTATTTTACCTTCAGGGCTTGAATGTGGCTAATCAATCCAGTCTGTAACTCATCAAGATTACAGATTAATTAAGTGCCATGGGTCCTCCCTGGTGGTCTGGACCTGGGTTCATCCCAGCCAGGGAGTGACCCACACAGCACAGCAGAGCTCCTCCGAGTCACCCACTGCGCCCCTCAGCAATGGATTTCAGTAGATCTGCCTGTTCTGCTCCCCCACTCTGTCTCTGGTGATCCCCCACCTCTAGCCAACGCCCAATTCTTCTACAGAAAGATAAATAAATAAAATATATATTTTTAATTAAAGTACCATGATGCTGACTTGTCCATCTTTCTGTGCTAGACTCGAGTAGTATGTTGACTGAGTCACTGCAGCCCAGGCAGAGACTGAGGGCCCCCTCTCCTCACACTGGAACCTCCACCCAGAGCAGTAATGGGATGCTTGCCTCCAACCTCTGAAGCCTGATCAGCATTTCTCCATGTGCTCAGGCCCCACCCTGCTCCCAGCCCTCTCTGTTTTCCCCTAGACATCTTGCGCTGTTCCAGACAGCCCCCAGATAGGGGTCCCTCGGTCATCATTACTTCTGTGTGCAATATCTACAAGATGGGTCTCCGTTCACCCAGGCTGCCCTAGTAAAAGCCCATACGCCGGTTGCTTACAAAAAACGGCACTTTATTCCTAGCTGCTATGGAGGCCAGGAGTCCAAGGTCAAGGTGCCAGAGGGGTCACTTTCTGCTGGGGGCTACTCAGGCTGTAGCCTCAGGTGTGGAAGGGACTCAGGAACTCTGTGGGGTCTCTTTAATAAGCAGCTCTGCCCACTCATGGGGTCTCTGTCCACATGACCTCATCTATGCCCAAAGGCCCCACCACTGGTCCCAGCATGTTAGGGGTCAAGGAAGGGGACACAGACATTCAAAACATAGAATAAAAATATAATCACCTTGACCCCCTGTGGTGGCGCAGCGGATTAAAGCACAGCACTGAGAAGCTAAAGCCACTTCAGCATGAGTTAGATCCCTGGCCCAGAGGTGACCCACAGGGCACTGCAGACCTCTCCTGACCCGCCCTCTGCTCCCCTCAGCAGTGTACGTAGTCAATCTGCCTGTTCCGCTCCCCACTCTGTCTCTGGTGAATCCTCTCACCGACCCTGCACCTCTGGCCTGTACCCCAGCTCTGTATACATAAATAAATAAATCTTTTTTAAATGTATATATACACAATCACCTCAATTTCATTTCTTCATGTCATCAAGCGCTGAGCCCACACCCAGGCAGGGTCAGTGTTGAGGTGCCTTGTGTATGTCTTCCCGACTGACCTGCAGACTGACCTGCATCCTCCCTGACCTCAGCGACTGCAGGGGCATCTCCTGCGCACCCCCAAGGAGAACTAAATAGGCTCTGTATTCATTTGTGAGCTGTGGTGGTGTTTTCTTTAAAAGAAAAAGGGAAGGGAAAAGAAAGAAAGAGCCAGAAAAAGGTCATCTCTCCCTGAGAAAAATCCAGGTGTAACTCTCTGAGCATTGAGTCCCTCCCAAGCAGTCCTTGTCAAGGTCCTCAGGTCTCTTTCACAGCCTGGGGGCTTTCACCGCCCCCATCTGCTCACCCATGACCCTAGTTCCTAGTTGAAGCTCTCCCCACCAACACTTTCAGAAAGGTCCTCTGACTGAAGACTGCTGTGCCCGCTGCAGCCTGTGCCCTGCATCTGAACTGCCCCAAAAGATGGCTTCTTCCTGACCTTTAGCTAGGACCTGGTCACTGACAGAGTGAGTGTTGTGATGGAGGTGGGGGGCTGAGGCCCAGCCTGGTAGTTTTGCAGCGTGACCCTCCTTAGGCTAGAGGGTGGTGTGTCTTTCCCCCCGGTAGGCTGGTGACCAGTTCACAGGTGTCAAAATGACAAAGGCAGGTAGGTGAGTGTTCTGTCAGTAGACTTGGGTATTCTGTCAGTAGATTTGGGTATTCTGTCAGTAGACTTGGGTATTGAACAACTTGCTCTGTGCAGAACAGCTGATCTGGGGCCCCTTAACATTATCGCACAGTCTTACTGGGCTTCCTCACAGAAGCTGACATAAAGTAAACCTCAGAGCATTGTCGAGTGAGTGAATCAGCGATGGTCTTATTCAAGGGTCATGGAGAGAACTGTGGCTGGTGAGGCTCCTTCTGAGGTGTTATCACCAGGTTCTCCTCCCAAACTCCAAAGGTGTGATTTAACCATCACTACCATCACCTCTCCCCCCGGTGTCTTGTCCAACTGTCTTCAAAAATAGGCCTCAGGGACTGTAACTCCAAAAACTCAACAGAATGTTTCCTTAAGAATGACGGGATTGAAACTGCAAAGCATCTGCTTACGTTTCCTAATTTCGTGTATGGAAACAGCACAGGCATTTGGGATTAACCTGCTCCCTTCTGTACGGTATGGAGGCCCTTAGCCAAGCGTGTCTGAGGGAATTCTCTCTGGCCCCCTCATCCCATCCTGACTCCACAGCTTGGCCCTAGCTCCTGGCACCTGGAAGGTATGAACAGTTATGGCTGTGGCTGCTGTGTATATAAATCAAAGAATTCTCTATTCCCTTCTTCATAATTGCTCCAAATTTAGATTTTATTACGTTAGACCTTTTTCTTTCACAGCTAAGAAAACATTGCTCTCGTAGGTCTAAATTCCTCCATCCGCCTCTGCTGTCGTCATCCCACTTGGAATTCTTGTAGGAACAAGAGCTAGGACAGGAGTAGCAGCAAAACATTGTGCTAAATCTGAGGGAGCCAAAAAAACCAACATGACAATTGGGGAAACTTGAGATTGGGTTTGAAAGTGGGAAGGAGTCAGAGCCAAGGCTGGATCCGGAGTAGGAATCCTGTTTGTAGAAGTCTGCAGAAATGTGATACTTGGATATTCAATCTTGTGAATTCTGAATTAAAAATAAAAATAGGGCCCTCCCTGGTGGTGCGGCGGGTTAAAGCACAGCACTAAGAAGCTAAAGCCATTTCCGCATGAGTTTGATTCCTGCCTGCCCCGGAGGTGACCACATGGCCTGGCAGACCTCTCCTGACCCCCCCGCTGCTCCCCTCAGCAGTGTACTTTGTCCATTTGCCTGTTCTGCTCCCCACTCTGTCTCTGGTGAAGCCTCTCACCCTCTGCATCTCTGGCCTGCACCCCAGTTCTATATGAATAAATAAATAAATCTTTAAAAAATAATAAAATAAAATAAAAACAGAAGCCAAGGGGAGGGCAGCTGCCTGGCAGACAGGAGCTTGCAGTGTTGAGGAGGCAGGGTTGAGCACTTCAGGCCCCTTCTGCTGCCTGGAGAGGGGCTGTCTGGACTCCGAGGGGCAGGACAGGAAGCAGTCTTTGTTTGAAGGAATAACTATAGTCTTTGTAATGGTAAATAGTTGACTTTCAAATCCGGAAAGTAGACAGTAAAGTATTTCTGGTGAGAAAACATAGAGGCCCCTCCTCAGCATCATGGTTTCATAAGAGTGACCCTGGATAAGTGTTACAGGACAGGGAGAGAGAGGCACCTCTGAACCCCCAAATTTGCCTCCTCTAAATAGCTTCTGCCACCTGCCACGCCAAGACAAGACATGTAAGACTTTAATGAAAAGGAACTTTAATACAGTGAGTAAACAGCACAAAAGACAAAGAATATAATTTCTAAATCAAACACCTGAAGTGACCCATCCCCCCTAGTGGGTGAAAGTCCACCCAAAAGGGATTGGCCCAAAGCAAGGCCTGAAAGCTGCCACAAGCCTATAGCACCTTCTGGCCGGGACCCATAGAAAAGGGTCAGAAATGGCCAGACAAGTCGGGGTCGAAAAGAGCACAATCAAAATCAATATAAACACTGCCATAGTGAACCTCTCCACGGGTCTCTCACCCACATTGCTTTCAACCAGTCCAGAGCCAAGAAATAAACACGGTTTCATCACATGCTCCCTGCTCCATGTGGCTTCCTCAAGTCCCCTTCTGGCTCTCCATCCTGCTTCCTGCTTCTTCAGATTCCTTCTCTTCCTCTGCTTTTCTCTGCTCAGCTCCACCCTCCTTCTGGGTGGGGCAGGGAACCTGGAACTTCCCCCTTTCCTGGGGACCCCCTTGTTACCTAAGGAGGTAGCCAAGTGGACAGATCTGTGCCTGCATTTCCAGATACAGGCAGAGGTTCGTGTTATGTGATGGGAAGACATCAGGGTGTGAAATAGTAAGATCAGATACAGCTCCACCTCTTCCTTCCAAAGGAGCATCTGCTTCTGCCTCTCTGTGTCTGCTTGATGGCTCCAAAGAGGCACAGAATCTTCTGTTTTGTTCTTTATGGCCTTGGGCTCTAAGCCTTTCTGGTATTTCTATTCCTCAAAGCCCCTTCCACGGGGGTTGTGTCATTACATACTCCAAACAAATGTTTACTAACTATTAAAGTTAGTACTTTAAAAAAAAAAAACCTGCAACATTTCATCGTGTTTAAAGAGAGCTGTTCAAAATGTTTGTTAGAAACAGATTTCCTGGCTCATATCTAGACATGCTGAGAGCTTGGATCAGAGCTGGGGAGAGAACAAGTACTGGCCTGCAGCCTAAGTGTTTCGGGCGGAGGGGGTGTCCCTCCTTTTGAGGCCCTCGGGGGTCCAATGTCCCATGTGGCTGTCAAGCTGTCCTTGGGGCGTTGGGAGGTCTCTCCACTACCCATGTATGATGTTCATACAAAAGTAGCTTCACACTGACTCGAGTAGTCAAGGTCATCGCACAAGTGACAGCACTTGACGGCCATTGTGTTTGCTTGGAACTGGGCGGTAAGGGAGAAATGCCAGGAGGAGGAGCGAGGAGGGGCAGAGTGGGCTCCCCTGGGTGGGGGCAGGGGCCTTCCCGCTGACCACCGGGACATTGGGAAAAGCAGGTCTGGGTCACTTACAGAGTCTCCCCCTCTTGAAGCCAGCCGCACAGCTCTTTCAGCCTACATAGTGTATTTCTGTTATGATCTTGAATCCCCAAGAAGCTGATAAAACAAAAGTAGCAGCTTTCTTTCTTTTTTGCTACTATTGAACATAAATGCAAAAATTACTTTCTGTAAGGTACGCTCACTTTAAGCTTACATGAGGGGACTCTGCTTCTTGCTGGGTGAAGCTCCGAGGAGTTCCTTCCCTGTGCAGTCCTCGCTGGCCGTGCTGTGGAGGGGGCTCCGCTGGGCAGCTGTGTGAGAGCCAAGGGCATCTGCGGTCGGTCAGGATCGCAGGCCGGTGCTTCCCAGTGAGAAGCGGCGTTTTACCCACTTCATTGCTTGTCAGTTCCTCCACTGTAAGGAAACCCCAAGGGGACACTGTATAATCGTGGGGAATTGTGTGTGAGGCCAGAAAGCCCTGTCTGTGTGCAGAGTCTGCCCTGGGCTGACTGTAAGCCTTGAACCAGGTCTCAGCCTCTGGAGGACCAGCTCCCTTCTGCAGGAATGAGCGTTCTGCACACGGGGTAGAGATTTTATTGGGAACGAATAATCCTTACATGAAAACTCTTTGTAAAATCGAAAATGCTGTGTGTGCCTTAAGGATGTTTAATGTTTTGGATGTGGTTCATTGATAGACCACAGGAGGCCTGTGTGGCATAAGTACAAGTGTGCTTGGCGGACAGTAGGCCTGGACTCGTGGAGAGGAGGTGTGTTGATTTGAAATAAAGACATTGTTTAGTGCTTCACGGAGAGAACCCCAGCGGGGTAACACAGGAATCAGGTGTTTGTTTGGGGAAAGGAATGATCGCTTCTTTCCTAGACTGCTGTTGGGGTTAGTGCTAGATATTGAGAGTCATATTTTCTGCTTTGACAGAGCTGTCGGTGAATGAGATAGTGTATTAATGGCACATTAAAAAAGGCCGGAGAGGCCCTCCCTGGTGGCGCAGCGGGTTAAAGCACAGCACTGAAAAACTGAAGCCACTTCCGCATGAGTTCGATCCCCGCCTGCCCCGGAGGTGACCACATGGCATGGCAGACCTCTCCTGACTGCCCGCTGCTCCCCTCAGCAGTGTACTTCATCGATCTGCCTGTTCTGCTTCCCGCTCTGTCTCTGGTGAATCCTCTCACCCTCCGCATCTCTGGCCTGTACCCCAGTTCTGTATGAATAAATAAATAAATCTTTAAAAAAAAAAACAAACACCCAATTTAAAAAAAAAGGCCAGAGAGACCTAATGGCATTTCAGCTTTGCTTTATGGTTTATTTGTGGTAACAAGAGTTCTTATTAGATGCTGTTTGTTTTAGTCTAGTGCAAAGTAATGCCTTATGATGAGGCTTCTATGACATGTGATCCTGGGGGTGCCTTTACAGGAATCTCCCTTACTGTTGGCAGTGGGAGGTCTAGGGGCCAGGTGGCCTTGTTGCTGAGGGGCTGCCTAAAAGAAAAAGCTCAGAGCGAATGCCAGTACATCTCAGCACCTAGCAGGCCCTTGCCCTGGGCTGGACAGGGTAAATCCTCACCATTGTCGGAATGGCAGTGAGGGCCTCCTGTCTGTAGAGGGTCATGCAGGAAGCAACTCTGGCTAGTGCTGGGGAAGGTGAAGGTCATGATCATAATAAGCCGGTTGTGCCAGCAACGACCTATCCTTGTTCCTAGGGCTGGTTTGGCTGCAGAGATCATGGGGGAGCAGAGCATCACAGGTAACTCAGGCATTGGGAGGATGCGCTGGCTGCACAGGGCCAGGCTAGATCTCGAGACCCCAGCAGGTAACCCGGGCATCAGATGACTGGCCTTGCATAGGGCTTTGCATAGGGTACTCGCCCCTGGAGGACACAGTGTGTGCAGAGGACATGACCTGGGTTTGTGCAACAATGAGGGTCAGCAGGTGAAAGAAGCAGAGGCTCCCGAGAGGAGAGACATGTTAAGATCCAGCACGCGAGGGTTCTGTCTCAGCATCTTTCTCCTGGCTTTCTGGTCTGTAGCTGCATTTTGCCAGCGAGATACTCCTTTCGCTTCCCTCCTGCCCTCATGGCAGAAAATCAGTCAATAATTCGTTTGGGTTCTGCTCCCACTTTATAAAAGGAGAACCTGGCAGGGCAAAATTGTTGGACAGATTATTTCATTTCTGAAATTTACCAAAATAAGCAAGATGATTAGTTTGAAATGCATGGTCAGTGAGTCAAAAAGAAATGCGTGTGCTGCCTAGCCCAGCGAGCTCTGCTGCCCCCTAAAACGTCATTCACTTTTGGCATGATTCCACGGAGCTTCTTTCTGCTGAAATGTGCACAAATTTCCAGCGCTGTCTTGGTGTCTGAAATAGTATTTAACTGCTCAGCGGCAACAGCCATCTAAATCCCCAAGCCGGAGAGAACAGTGATGGGTCTGAGTTTCTGGACACTGTATGTATGAAAGTGGCTTAGTTGATTGCTGTCACCTCTTTGGTGTCCCGAGGAGAGGAGTTGTGCTGCCCATTACCTGCTAAGCCCAGTTTCTCTTAAAGTCACAGGAGCATTTAAAAACCAGAAGTAACTACACTGACTTGGCTTTTTTGTCCAAAAGGCATCTCAGGAATAGAAAGTAAACAAACAACCTGCAGGTGAGACCTAAAAGTGAGCTTAAACAGAAAACGAAAACTTTTGCAGTGTTTGCATCTATTCCCAGGTCAAGCTGGCCTCCCTGGTGGCCTAGGGTTGAGTCTCAGGCATTCACTGACAGCCACTCCCTGGCTCCATCCCCAGCCAGGGAACTGAGCACAGAGCTCAGCGACCTCTCCTGTCTCCCTTGCTGCTCCCCTCAGCAGTGGATTTCAGTGGATCTGCCTGTTCTGTTCCCCACTGTCTCTGGTGAATTCTCTCACCACCCCAGTGTCCCCCCTGCCCTGCACCTCTGGCCTGTATCCCAGTTCTTCCATGAAAAACAAAAAAAAATTGCAGGCCAAGTTGCAGTTCACCATGTGATTGAAAAGAATTGCTCTTGCAAATCTGTAGGCTTGGGCCAAGAGTTTAAAAATAATGATTTTTATGAAGGAAAAGAGCCAACAAAAGCAGAGTGTGGCACAGAGCCTCCCGACGTGTTGCCCAGCCCAGCACTCGTAAGTGGGGTCAGTGTTTCTCACTCACCCCCTCTCCCTGTGCCCACTCTAGTGTAGGAAGCACACCCTAGGCCTTGATGCATTTCAGTGTGTTTCCAAGGGAAGACGACCTTTGAAAAATGTAGCCATGGGCCCTCCCTGATAGCACAGTGGGTTAAAGTGTAGCACTGCAAGCAAGCCGGAGCCACTGTAGTACAAATCTGATCCCCGTCCCGGAGGTGACCCACATGGCGCTGACATGCCCGCTGCTCCCCTCAGCAGTATACTTCATCCATCTGCCTGTTCTGCTCCCCACGATGTCTCTGGTGAATCCTCTCACCGCCCCTGCACCTCTGGCTGTACCCCAGTTCTGAATGCATAAATAGATAAATCTTTAAAAAAGAAACTGTAGCCAGGACTGTGATATGACTGTGCCTGGCACGCTTGTCCCTGTGGTGACACTGACTCCAGTGCCTCATCTGCTGGTTACAGGAAGGGCCGGGTCAGAGTCAAGGTCATGGTTTTTTAGAACAAGATGACATCACAGTTGAGGAGTGCTGACTTGGGTGGACACCCGGAAGCCAACCCCCTTTTCTGCAATGTTCTAATTAATGAAGAAGGTGTGGGCAGCAGACTTGGCCTGACCCATTTGTTGCCATTGTTTTCTTTTATTTCCGTGCTTTCTAGAATGACTTTTCTAATTATAACAGCCATTTCTAATTGTTGTCTCTCTTGCTTGTGAAGGAGAGGTCCTGTTTTAAAAATGATTTTTAAGAGCTGGGATCGAACTGAGAGTGACAGCCGCGGTATTTTCCGTCTAAGTGTCATGTTCTTTCTAGAAGACATGTCACACTTTTAGCCTGGTAGCTCGGGAGCTCTGCAGCAACAGCCCTCGGGGTCCATCCTGTCCTCTCCTGAGAAGTTGTATACAGGCCCAGGCCTAAAGAGATAAGGCTTTTAACTGAGGTTTGTTTTAATTTAGGCTCGGTGACACTCCAGCAGGCGCTGTGCTGGGTGCATGGTAATCAATAAAATGGCGATTTGGTTAGAGGTAGCAGAGAGGAAAGTGCTGGAAGACCCACTGAAGCATCCTCAGGCCTTCCACACATTTCCACCAGTAACCACTGACTAGTGACCCAATGTTTCTCGTTGGAAGCAGTGTAGAAACCATCAGACCTTGTCCCTGTGACCCTAAGACTCTGGCCAAGGGAAACTGTCTTGCACACTCTGTTGCTGCTGTCTAACCTGTCCAGCTGCTCCCACTGGACCTCTCAGCTTCCTTCCTGGATGACCTTCTCCCTGAGGGTTTACTCCCATGCAGAGCATCAAAGATAAGCACGCCGGACATTAAAGCCATGAGACGGTCTGAAATGTAATGAAATTTAAGGTTAATGATGAAGATTTAAATACTCCTGGCAGGAGGTGAAAGGCTACATACCTTCTGATATGTGCAGAGGAGACAGGCATGGTGAGAGGAGAAAGATGGGGTACGAGGCTGGGAAGTGGAAGCTCACTGGGCTTGCTGGCTGGCTGGTCTGGAAGTCCATCCTTCCTGAGGATTCCCCGGGAAAGGAACGCTGTCACTCGGAACAAACACCTCTCAGTCTCCATGTAACTGCGTTAAGGCTGTAGGTCAGGGTCCTGTTCCAGGTGTTCTAGAAAAGGCAGGGAAGCTCCTGATGACCTTTCTTAGGCAGGCATTAGAATAGGGGGCTCTGGAGGTCCTCCTCGGGCCCCTAGCTCTCTGTTTCTAGAAGTGGGCTGGGGCTTTGCCAGTTCCCTGGAGTCAAGCCCAAGTCTTCTGCTTCTCAAAGGTCTGGACCAACTCAATGAACACATTGTGTAGAGAGAGCAAATTTAAGTCACTTGTTCTTCTCCCCCAGAAGGAACAGATTGGTCAGCAGGCCAGGCTCTCCTCCCTAGTACTCCCACTCAGCCAGACTCCCCAGTCTCACCTCCAGTCCCATTCCCATCTACCCACCTAAGCTCTGCCTCCTGGTGCTTGTGAGTGGGGACAGCTGTGGAGACTACCCAAAAGTCCCACCGCCCTACCGCCCTGTGTAAATGAGACTATCTCCCCGCTGTGGACACAGTGACCTGTGGGAGTAATTTATGGTGGGCCACTTGGTCATGAAAATGGTTAAACATATCCTGGGCCACTGTTGGACTCTGGGCTCTTTGAAAGGGGCAGCGAGCTGTCACCTGTCCAGCATGGTATTTCTGCCCTCTGGTTTACCTGACACCTCCTTCAGGGTATTTATCTCAGCTTGTTGCGTCTTTATTTGCATGGTGGTGAAAACCATCTTGTTCTTCGTGGAATGGCCGGCTCCGGCCCATAGTCCAGACGTTGGCCTGTGGAGACAAGGGAAGGCCTGCGCGAATGGGCATCCTGCAGGGCCCGTCTGTGCCAGCAGCAGTGGTGTATGAGTAGCCAAGGCTCATGGGCTCTCTCTCTCACCAGATTCCTCACCTACTCCTACCTCTTGGCTTTCAACATGTGGCTGCTGCTGGCGCCCATCACCCTGTGCTACGACTGGCAGGTTGGCAGCATCCCGCTGGTGGAGACTGTCTGGGATGTGCGCAACCTGGCCACTGTGCTGCTGGCCCTGGCCATGACCTCACTGGGCCTTCACTGCCTGGCAGCCTTCAAGGTAAGCTGCTGACTACGGAGCTTGGGGAATTTTTTTTTTAGTATGCCAAAATTTCTTTCCATTCAGATGCATCTGGGCTTACTTTTTAATGTGTTATTTTTCATTGAGTTCATGTTGGTTTACAACATTATATATGATTTAGAGGTATAGGTTCAAACCCCTTCAGATTATGGGTGGTTAGATACTGGATCTGAGGTGACTGTTTCTCCAATTAAAAAAAAAAAAGCAAAGAAGATATATAGCTGGAAAAAAATTATTAATCATGCAACCATACTAGAAATGATTGTTACAGGGCAGGGAGAGAGGGGCACACTTGGACCCCCAAATCTGCCTGCTCTAAATAGGTTCTGCCATCTCCCGCATCAATACATGAGAGCTTTAATGGAAAGGGACTTTAATAAAATGAGTGTACAACACAGAACACAAAGAATATAATTTCTAAATCAAACACCTGAAGTTACCCATTCCCTCATAGGCAAAAGTCCACCCAGAAGGGATTGACCCAAGCAAGGCCTGAAAGCCCGCCACAAGACTAAAGCACCTTCTGGCCAAGATCCATAGAAAAGGGTCAGACAGGACCAGACAAGTCTGGGAGATAAAGAGCACAATCAAAAAAGATAAAACCTGCCATAGTGAAACTCCTCACTGGTCTCTCACCCACATCCATTTCAACCAGCGCAGGGCCAAGAAACAAGCACAGCTTTTTCATCACATGCTCTCTGCTCCATGTGGCTTCCTCAGGTCTCCTCTGGCTCTCCATCCTGCTTCCTACTTCTTCAGATTCCTTCTCCTCTCTTTTTTTTTCTCTGCTCAGCTCCACCCTCCTTCTGGGTGAGTCAGGGAACCTGGAACTTCCCCTTTTCCTGGGGACCACCCTGTTATATGATGAAAGTAACAGGGTGAGCTTAAATTCCCCTGAGACATGATGGAACTGTCTGCTTAGGCAAAACTGCTACCACATTGGAGAAAATGGTTCCTGAGGGGCTTCATTGAGCTCCCCTCCCCCCAGATCTGGTGTTCAAAACCCACCGGCCTTGAAATCAGGCTGATGGCTGATTTGGTTGGGAGAGTAACAGAGCGGGTGGACGTAGGAAGCATTTGGAAGGGCCGAACTAATGCACTCTCCTGCTTCTAGCATTGACTGCTAATGCTGTGTGCACCTGGGACTCCCCGGGAGCCCAAACAAAACTGAAAGCCCAGGAGACTTAATTATTTGCTGCAAATGTGAACGAATCCTTCAACCCTTGCTCAGGTTGGGTGGCAGAGGGAGGGAACTTCGCTAGTCTGATTCGTCATGGCTAACCTCTCTTCCCATCTCTGGGTATGGGAACCTAAGAGAGACCCCCAAGATCCAGACCAAACTCTGAGTTATACTTCAACTACAGAGAAACAGATTCTTCCACTTGAGTCCAGGCAGGTTCATCCTTTATTATTAAGGTGAGAGAAGCAGCATTTCTTAGAAGTACAAAATAAAGTACAATGTGTAGCATAGAATGCATAGTTTTTAATTATATTATCAGGCATTTAATGAAAAGGGGCTGTAATTCAAGCTCAGAGGAAAAATAGTCAATAGAAAATGGAATAGAATTACAATTTCAGAACTAAATCCAGACTCACATGATCAATTAATTCCTGCATAGTTCCCAAGGTAGTTCCATGGGGAATAGATAGTCTCTTAAATAGAAGGGATTGGATTCATGGAATAGCTGGGAGGAAAAAATATACACTTGGACTGAACACTTAGAAATTAAATGTAGGTGGATCATGATCCTAAATAAAACATGAAAGTAACACCAAAAGTTCTATAAGAGATAAGGAGAAAATCTTTGTGAACTTTGGTTTCTTAGGTAGAACACAAAGTATATATTTTCCAAGATAAAGTTGTTAAACTGGATATCATCTGATTTTAAATTTTACTCATTAGAAATAATGTTAGCTCAATCAGGAGGCAAGTAACAGAAAAAGTACTTGTAAAAGGAATATATTTGAAGGACTTTTACCTGGGATATTTAAAACGCTCTTAGCACTCAATAAGACAACTCATTAAATATGAACAAGAGATTCAAATAGACAATTCAGAAAAAATCTACAAAGATGAAAAAACACAAACTTTATTAATCTACAAAGGTTCATTTTAAGAAGATTTAATTTTAAGTTGTGCAGTATCATTAGTCATTAGGAAAATTCAAATTAATGCCATGATTGCTACTTGCCCATTAGACAGAGTATAATTAAAAAGACTCACAATACTTAGTATTGATTGAAATGGGGGGTAACTGGAATCCTCATACTTTGCTGGTTGGAATGAAAATGACTCAGCCATGTTGGAAGAAATCAACAGTTTCTTTAAAAGTTAAATACAAAGGCCCTGGTGATGCAGCGAGTTAAAGCACAGCACTAAGAAGATAAAGCCACTTCAGTATGAGTTCAATCTCCACCCTGGAGGTGACCCACCTGGCAGAGCAGACCGCTCCTGGCCTGCCCGCTGCTCCCCTCAGCAGTGTACTTCATCAGACCTATTTTGCTCCCCACTCTGTCTCTGCTAAGTCCTTTCATCACCCCTACACCTCTGGCCTGTACCCCAGTTCTGTATGCATAAATAAATAAAAATTAAAAAAAAAAGTTAAACACAAAAACAAGCAATTCTGTGTCTCAATACAGGTAGACCTCAGACAAAAGGAATTAGTTCCAGACCACCATAATAGAGCAAGTGTTGTAATAAAGCAAGACTTGGGAGTTTGGGGGTTTCTGTGTGTATAAAAGATATGTCTATTCTCTACTGTTGGCTGTAAAGTGTGCATGATGTCTAAAAAAGAGTATATGCACCTTAGTTAAATGTGAACAGAAAATGAAGCCAGCAGATACTGTTGGAAAAATAGCTTCAAAAATAGACTTGAGGGATGAGGAGTTGCTACCAACCTCCACTTTGTAAGAAATGCAGTATTTGTGACACACCCTAAAACCAGGCATGCCGGTATCCACTAAAGACAGATGGACACTTGCATCCACATGAAAGTTTTGTCTGTAAATATTCATCAAAGCTTTACTTATGGTCACTGAAACACGTAAACAACAAAGTGAGCTCAGTTTGTAAATGGAAAACCTTAATAAGTTATCCAGAAACTTATTTTTTCAATTAATTTATTTTTAATTTGGGTAATTTTGGAAAACCCCACCATGAGTTATCACTGAAGTGCACCCACCTTCATAGTCCATTGTGCTGCCCTCTCTCTTTGTTCTGACCTCTCCTGCTCTTCTGCCCAACCCTGGTACCTTGGTTCTGTCGTCATATCTCCAGGGTTAGTTTTTAAGCTTGTCTTTATCTGACTCTTAGTTTAGTTACTTTATATTTCTCCTATTGGGAACACCACCTGGTCACTTTCTCCTTCTGACTTATTTCACTGAGCATTATCCCTACAAGCTCCATCCATGTTGCCCTCAGTGGCATGAGTTTATCTTTTTTGATGGCTGAGGAATATTCCATTGTATGTATATATCACATCTTCTTGATCCACTCATCTCTTTTGGGGAACTTAATTCCATAATTGAGGTATAGTAAAGAACACTGCCTGCAATAAGCATGGGAGTGCAAGTTTCCTTTTGAATTAGTGTTTGTTAATTTTTGGAGGAGAAATGGGAGTGCATTACTAGGTCAAATGGCAGATCCATGTTTAATGTTTTGAACACCTCCACATAGCTTTGCACAAGGGCTGGGCCAGTCTGTGTTCTCCCCAGTAATATACGCGGGGTCCTTTTTCTCCCCATCCTCACCAACCCTTGTTGTCTCTGGTCAAACAGTATATTAATATTACTGTAAATTGCTCATTTAAATTCTAACTTGCTCAATTCTTCATTCAAGTCAAACAGTATATTAATATTACTGTAAATTGCTCATTTAAATTCTAACTTGCTCAATTCTTCATTCTTTTCATGACTGAATAATATTCATTTGAGTGTGCATATGGGGTGTGTGTGTGTATATATATAGATATTTGTTTATCTATCCATTTTTGATGAACATTCAAGTTATTTCTACTTCTCAGTTATCATGAGTTATGCTCCTGTAAACTTCACTGTATGGATATATGTTTTCATGTCTCTAGGTGTATACCTAGGAGTGTAATTCCTGAGTCACGTGGTAATTCTATGCTCAGGTTTTTGAGGAACTATTTCCCCCAATATCACCAGGAATGTACAAGTGTTCATAGTTCTCTGCATCTCTTCCACACTCTTTAATTTGTATTACTTTGTGTAGCACCACCCTCCTGGGTATAGAGAGCTATCTCATTGCATGAGTATGAGTCCAGCTTCCTTCTTTTGCCTGTGGTTGTCCAGTTGCCTCTGCCTCATTTACTTGTTAAAAAAAAAGGTATTGTTTCCCAGCAAGCACCTTTCTTATTTATTTATTTTTAAGATTTTATTTATTTATTCATACAGAACTGGGATACAGGCCAGAGGTTTAGGAGTGGTGAGAGGATTCACCAGAGACAGAGTGGGGAGCAGAACAGGCAGATTGATGAAGTACACTGCTGAGGGGAACAACAGGCGAGACAGGAGAGGTCTGCCGCTCCATGTGGGTCATCTCTGGGGCGGGGATCTATCTCGCACTGAAGAGAACATGGCTTGGCTTAACTTCACAGTGCAGCACTCCAACCTGCTGCGCCACCAGGGAGGGCCCAGCACCTTTTTAAAAAAGCAATCTTCCCTTTAATTTTTCTGTAAATCAATTTTATAAGTAGCAACGATATGAGTAACTGTCTTCAGAAACACTCCAGCAAGCCAAGGTCTTACAGGAACTTAAGGTCACCTTTCTCCTTCATGCTAGGCCTCTAATAACTCCCCTTTAATGCAGGCCCCTCCGCTTTTTACCTTCCTCTCTCTTTTTACATTTTCTTCCCTATACTTCCTGTTTCTACAATGTTCTATAATTGGATAGTTTTGTGAAATGTCTATTTTCACCAGGAGCTTGCCACAGCCAATATCTATTACCTACTTTTTGTTTGTATTGAGTACCTACCTATTACCTAAATGAATAATGCCATAAAAAGGTGATGACTTCGTTCAATTAGATTTTGCTATACTGAGAACCCTCCTCCCTTGTTAAGTAGCCTCTCTACATTCTAGAAAAGGACCCCATTCAATAGCAGTTTAAAATTGTTTGGGGATCAGTATGAGTTTGTCATATTAGAACCTAGTCTTCGCCCATGAATCAACATGACTGCGCTGCAGTAACTGATTTGTAGGCACAGATGTGAGGGAGCACCAGCGTGGAGGGTCAGCAAGGGTTTCTTTCTGTCTGTCTCTCTAGCTGAGGGCAATGCCAAGTCCATAGGCTCTCACCTCGGACAGGGGTGTTCCTCGTGGTGGACCGTGTCATGGCAGCAGACCCCCACACAGCCAGGCTTT
Source organism: Condylura cristata (assembly GCF_000260355.1). Taxonomy (NCBI): domain Eukaryota; kingdom Metazoa; phylum Chordata; class Mammalia; order Eulipotyphla; family Talpidae; genus Condylura; species Condylura cristata. Next base: position 37,073,766 of record NW_004567105.1, read on the forward strand.
GCCTCCCCGGATCATTCTGGATAACGTGATGAGTGAGCAGAAACTTCCCCTTTGGAAGGCTGTTAATTCCTTCCTTCCCACAGAATTTGTTTCATGATCACTTTAACACACAGCGAATAAGTTAGCAGAGCATTCCACTGCGTTGATCTAAGCTCCAACTCCTCTTGATGGCTTTCATTGTGACGATATTTTGCAAACAGTGACTAAAGCCCCTGATGGTTCCTGGAGGCTACAAGGACTTTACACATTCCCTTCTTGAGAGTTTGGAGATTGAGTTTTGGCAGCCAGCATGTGCTTCTGCAGTCTGGCTCTCACTCTGTTCTGCATCTGCTGGATCCTTGGAATCTGCTGAAATCAGTCTTCACAAGTCTCCTGCTCTTGGACACCTCTTTTAGTGGGGAGAACCCTGGTTTTCTGTGATAATTAGTTTTGGGAAAATGAATTGAAGGACTCTGATGGCAGACTGTATGATTAAGTTTGTACAAAATAGAGGTCCTGGTTTGTGGACATTCTTCTGTGAAAAACAGCCATGGAGGAAACATTTGCAATAACGTTAGCAACATAAATACAGCTATGCCTGCCTTGCATTCATTCCCAATGCATTCTCATCCACAGTGTTGGGTTGAACTAATTGTATTTCCCTTTATGATGACCTTGAATGTTGGGGTCACAAGGCCATATCACACATTATCAGGAAAAACTCATTGGATGAATAATCATAGACATTGGGTCCAAGGAGTCATAGAAAATGTTTTGGTTTTGCTTTCGACTGATTTGCAGTCAAACAAAAGCCACCATGGCTTATATTCAGGGTGAATATTCCTCTCCCGCCTCTCTGTGTTCGCCTTCCATCCTTGGTTTTGTTGAGTTCCTGCAAGTGCTGGGATTAGGGCTTACCCGGCTGGGGCTTAAACACCAACACATCATACACACTGCATGTTGATTCCGGCTGTGAGGAGGTCTGTAGAGACATGAAAGAGAGAAGGAGAGGAGAGGTCTGTTTGGGGAGATCAGTTCTACAGTGGGGGACGCCTGGCCAAAGACCTGGGGCAGAAAAGGGCTGGGTGCTCGCAAACCTTTATCTCCATACTGCAGAAAGGAAGCTGATGGGCTGGCGAAGCATGTGGATTTTAAAGCCGCAGGAAGAGATGTGCAGGAGGTGATGGGGCGTGCACACATGCACACACATGGGTGTGAGCGGGGTGGCCTTTCCCCAGGGCTACCCGACCTCCCCTTGCTGCTGCCGCTGCTCCCCCTGGCCGCCAGCTCTGTGGACAGCTGGGTGGGTTTGTCTGTTTTCCTTCCGATGGGTCCAAGCTTTGTGGGGAGGAGCGGGGGAAGGGAGCACTGATTCCGACCCGATAATGACCACAGGTGCTCTCAGTGTGTCTGTGGAGCGTGAGAGGAACTCGCTGAAGTAAAGAGCAGCACGAGATTTCCCAGTGGGCCTTCAAGGCACACAGATCCCTGTGGTCCAGCTTCATCTTACTAGAGACTTCCTCCCTCCCTCCCTCCCTTCCTTCCTTCTTCCTTCCTTCCATCCGTCCTTCCTTCCTTCCATCTTGTCATCATCCAGGGCCTCGTAGGGGGGCATCTTATCCCTGTTGAATTCTCACTTATTTAACTTTTTATTAATATTTTAATAATTGACTTTACAGAGCTACAAATTAGCACATGGAATTAACTCACTAATACATAAAGCAGCAGCTGTGTTTCCCAGCCCCTGCACCCCACTCTCCTTTGAACACTGGTTCTTGTACATTTTTGTTGTTGTTATCGAAAACAACAGAGTAAGATTCCCCTTTACAAGTCAGGCTGAGACCCTTCCGTGTGGACGGCTCTTCCGGGCCACGTCCTGTGGGCAGCTGTTCCTGTAGCTCCTGGCGGGACTGAGTGGGAAGATCAGGGGCTAGAACTTAAGGGTTTCCTCAAACCAGAAATAGCAGGGTGAATTTAGAGATGTTTCTACTTGTCCTGTTTTGACAGTGTAAGAGATTTCAGGCCTCCAGGCGGAGTTGTTGACTTGCCACAGAAGTTCTTGTTTGGCATCTTCGAGAATCTAAATGTAGAGTTTGCCTTCTTCTGGATCACCCCTTCATTGCCTCCACCTTGGTTTCACACTTTCTCTACCAAGGATACATTTGAGCTCATATTCCCTAATGTCAAGAACAGTCTGGAAATTCACAGGCAGAGAGATTTCTGAATGATGAATTTGTAAGTGAACTGATTGGCTCTCCCTTTTCCTGGTGAGGATAACAACGTGGCTGGAGTGTGTGCACCAGAGAACCGTGGGCTATAGACATGTTTGGGCCTCTTTCTGGCTCTCACAGACCACACACGTCCGACTGTTGACTGTGGTGAACTCTCTGGAATGGCGCCAGGCCAATCTGGGCAGCTAGGAGGAGTTAACACCATCATCCTGCTCTTTATAGTTTCTCGTGACCTCCCATGTGGTTCCCCTGCATGGTAGAGGAAATGCCCCTCACTTATATTTCAGGGGGACTTCTTGCTGCTTTATTACAGCCCCACAGGTCAAGAAGAGATTTTAAGGCATTTTTTTTTTTTTTACCTTTCCTAATTTTGCAATACTGGTAAAACCTGAGGGAAAAGGTGGGGGGAGCTGTTGATACCCAACTTCCCTAGTAATAACCTTGGTCTTAAGGTGTCTTCTGAGAGTGGACACTTGGGCACCCCACTTTGTCCCCATCTCATCTATTCACTCATCGTCTTCCACATCACGTAAACCAACACAAGTCTTTAATCCGCCTCTGGTTGCTGAAATAGAAGCCACATCTTGGTCTTCCCAGGGACCAGTGTCCTGCACCAGTGGAGATGAGGCACTGGTCCATGCATCCAAGGCCTCTGCCTTCTGCCCGGTCTTGCTCCTGGCCAGTCCTCATGCTGTGCTGCACATAACTCCTTGGACATACGATACCTGGTGCACAAGAGTGTCTCCCCTTTACAACCCTGCACATCTCAACAAGGAGACGAGGTTAGGATGAGAGTGACTGTTGGAAGGTGATTGCGTATTGACATTCTTCCCTCTTTCCAAAAGGATTTTCAGTGGCTTACAGGAATAATTACAGCCCTGTGGGGTCAGCTGAGACATGCCAGCTGCTTTGGGGTGGTGAGCCAGCGAGTAGGTGGCCAAGGTACACTGGCCCAGCTCTCAGGGCCACTCCCCTCCCTCACTGTGCATGTTATTGGTGCCTGGTCCAGAGCCACGGCTCACTGTGCCCCCAACTCTTGAACCTGCTTTCAAACTCAGGAAATCATTCCTCATATAGCCCAGCCTGTGACCAGCTAATGCATTATTGTGGCATGTAGGTCTTTCTGGAATGACTCACATTCCGGAGCAGCCATCATGAAACCTGGTAAAATGAGCACTGTTTTACTACACCAAATGGTAAAATCAAACTGCGCTCAGGGAGGGAAGACTGCAGAGGGCTGCTGAATTTTCCTTCTGACCGCCATGTCCTCATGCACCGGGCTCTCCTTCCCTTCTCTGTCCTCAACTCACGAACCCCCTCACTTGGTCACAGGTCCAGCTTTCTAGGTCACACTCATCGCACAGGCTGGGTCCCGCTCTGGGGTCACTGATAGAAGTGACTGGCTCCTGGCATGGCCACTGTGTCCCAGTGTCATAGCAACAGCCATTGTCCAGGGTCCTCTCTGTCTCTGGCCCAGCTGGCCCAGCCACTTCCTCCTGCTCCCCATGGCTTCCCACCCGTCACCTGCCCATCCTGGGTGATGATGTGGTTTTGGAAAACAGACAGGTGGATTTGTACCTTGTTTAAGAATGGAACATCATACAGATCCCCTGCTCTGCTTTCACATGCTCCTGCATCCCTGCCTCGCTGTATGTGATTCAAGTTGTCGCTTAAGTTCTCTCTAGCTCATTTGGGGGTGAACTTTAAGTTCATGAGCCCAGGGGCAGGCACAGGGTATGCAGAAATAAGACCCCCTACCCCTCGCCCCGGGTCTCCCTGCTGGGAGGGAGCTTGCTGAACGGGGGAGCCATAGGCTATTACCTGAATCAAAGACCACCTCTACCCTGGGCTGCTGTGCACCCCCCCTGGCCCAGCCTCGTTCCTGCGCATGATGGAGCTGTGAGGCTGAACTAGGACAGCAGACACCCACATGGCAGCCCTGAGGGGAGCCAGGGTCCCTGCAGCATCCTGCTGCCATGGTCTTGCACCCTTCACCACCCTCAAGACAGTGTCACAGCTAAATCCAGGAGCACAGTAGGGCTCCTGTCTATTTTGCACAAATAACTAATCTTTAAAAAATCATCCAATGGATTGTTTTTTACATTCTCCATATTTCATTTTATAATCCTGCTTGACACAATCAAAAATATTTGTGATGCTACTGATGTCAATCCTGCCCCCACCCTGGCCTCCCCAGGTGTTGTGCTAGTAAACTAAGATGCTGAAGCTTATTTGG
>NW_004567105.1:37079266-37080358 GCF_000260355.1 Condylura cristata
GGGCAGGCGGGAATCGAACTCATGTAGAAGTGGCTTTAGCTTCTCAGTGCTGTGCTTTAACCCGCTGCGCCACAAGGGAGGGCCTTTTCCATTATTCTTAATGGTGGGGATTAGGACAAAATCAGCTACAAATGTAACTTCTTATTCTGTGGCTATGTGACAATCAGAGGCCCTTGAGCAATCACCCCAAGATGGCCCTTTTGTCTGTGGTTGGCACTTCTGGGGGTGGGCCTGCACCTTGCACACCACCCCCTCGCCTTCCATGGGGTATATGGCATGGTGTGGCTTCTCATCTAGTCCTGCAGGAGGATTTTCCTCATCATTAAATAATTTCTTTTATGTGTTGCCCTCCCCAGCAATTACATTTTCATCAGTCACTCCCTTTAATCAGAAAATGACTTAGCCACCTCTGATGTTTACACCTTAATTGGAAGACTTGCTGGATTTACTGATGGAGGAATTAGATAGTTTTTGTCATGGAAGAAAGGCCTTTGAAGCATCAGCCAGTAACTGCTCTCTCTTTAACTTGATTAGTGTGCTTTAGGTGACCGGTAAGATTCCATGCTCTGAGGTGCTGGGCTTTACTCAGAATGATCACCACCCTTTGAATGAGAATATGAAACCCTAAACTGTTTCTTTTAACTTGATGACTTATAGGCTCCCATGTGTTTTGCCATGTGTCTGATTATTTCCAGACTTATAAAAAGGTCAGAGGATGTTGTCAACCCCTGGAGTTTCTGTCCTTCCTCTTTCCACCCAGAACATGACTTTTCATCCAAGGGACCACACCTTTTTCCATATTGTTCTAAGAAAGCCACATTAGGACTCCCAGACATAAAAGCATCTGAAACATGTCAGAAATCCCCCCTAGAAATAGCCTATTGTGCTGGAAAACACAGAGCAGATTGAGCAACTGCAAGATGCTTAGGTGGTTTGCTATAAATACGATCAATGTCCAGAGAGCCTATAGCGGGTGGCATTGTGATAACTACAGCCTGGGGGGCATCCGCTCAACCCCCATAAAATATTCTTGACATTCTTTAGGCTTATACAGGCTTTTCTTCAAGATACTACAAAGAGTGTTAAAAGAAA
>NW_004567105.1:37080758-37082184 GCF_000260355.1 Condylura cristata
CACCATGTGGTCACCTTTGGGGTGGGGATTGAACTCATGCTGAAATGGCTTTAGCTTCTTAGTGCTGTGCTTTAACCCGCTGCACCACCAGGGAGGGCTGTATTTGTTTGTTTTTTTCTTTTTTATTCATTTTTGCATTAAAGAACTGGGGTGCAGGTCAGAGGTGGGGTTGGTGATGAGAGGATTCCTAGAGACAGAGTGGAGAACAGAACAGGTGGATCTACTGAAATCTTCTGCTAGCAGAAGGTGAAACAGGAGAGGTCTGCTGTGTCATGTGCATCACCTCCCTGACTGGGGAGAATCTGAAGAAGGGGAAGTGAAATTATGGGATTCAGCAAGAACTCACTTGTCCTTTGTCCTTGTGTTTCAGAGACTGGAGCACAGGGAGGTGCTCGTGGGCCTGCTGTTCCTGGTTCTGCCCTTCCTGCCTGCCAGCAACCTCTTCTTCAGGGTGGGCTTCGTGGTGGCCGAGAGAGTCCTGTACATGCCTAGGTAACTGCTGCTTCTGGTCTTGGAGAACCCATGCCCAGCTGCAGGACAGCCCCTGATGTGTGGGACAAGGGTGCCCATTTCCTGAGATCTAAAAGCAGCTAGAGCAAAGTGGGCGAGGGCCAGTTTGCAGGTGCTTATCCTGCTCCCCTCCAGCAATGGTTCATGCCAGGCCCAGCCAGCCCCAGCCAGTCCAGGAGGCGACCGTGGCACCCAGCACCTCTGTGTCCCAGTGTGTTTTGTCCCACACGATGACAGTGACATGCTAGTGCTGTTAGTTGACTTGCAGGAAAGTATTATGTTCAGTAAGGTGATTGTAACTGACTTCCATCTTCCTTCTCTCTGTGTGTCGTCCCTCTCATCCTTCTTTAACATAAAGTGGGAGCAGTCTAAAATTAGCCCTTAAGGGGGAAAAAATGGTTAAACATGATCCACAGCATCCGGGTATATGACAACATCATGCCACTTCACTCTGAATGTTGGCCTGAGTGGAAGTGCATGTGTTCCCATCAGCATTCACCTGTCAGCACTGCCAGGTCACATTTGCTCTCAGCTGCCTGCAGGTGGTTCTTCCACTTACAGTGTGTTACCTTGAGTGAGACTCATGACACTTGAGAAGACATGAAGGTTTTCTCATTTCAAAATAAGGATTTTGCAAAGAGATAGCCTCCTGAATGGGCGAAAATATTTGCACACCACGTGACCAATATCAAAGAGCTACGAAGAACTTGAAGGACTCAACAAAAACAAAGCAAACAACCTGGTCAAAAAATGGGCAACAGGGCCCTCCCTGGTGGCGCAGTGGGTTAAAGCACTGCACTAAGAAGCTTAAGCCACTTCTGCATGAGTTCGATCCCCGCCTGTCCCCAAGGTGACCACATGGCGCCGCAGACCTCTCCTGACCCTCCCGCTGCTCCCCTCAGCAGTGTACTTCGTC
>NW_004567105.1:37082727-37098298 GCF_000260355.1 Condylura cristata
GGTATATTTACTCAGTGGGATATTATGCAGAGATCAAAAAAGACGCTTAACAAGGAAAAGTTTTGCAACATGAGTGGAGCTGGAAGAGATTATCCTAGTGGAAATTAGAAGGAAAAAGATAAACACCAGATGGTCTCACTTATATGTTGAAATTAGAGAAGCCAAAAATAAAGTTACAAAAAAAAGTCAAAACTAGCAAGCTGACCATTGGTCTGAAGCATAGAACAAAGAAGGACTAGGAAGGGGGAAAAACCTGGGAGGGATGAACACAAGGGCCTGGCTCACGGTGATGTGGTAGTGGGAGAACTGTGGGGACTAAAATGATGTAAGAAAAAATAATTAATAAAAAAATTTTTAAAGGGATTTTAGTAATGTTACTACAATTAATTTGAGTGAGTATATGCACACATAAGCTTAAACTTTGATAAAAGACAGTGTCATAAAGCAGAAATTATAAGGAAGCTTAATTTTTATTTACTGATGTTGAATTAGAAATTTAAATTAATTTTAAATTTAATAGCAGCAAAACTAACTTACATATCAGTTAAAATAGCATCTGTTAATAAATGCACTAGAAATTTAAAAATACATTAATTAGAAATGAATGTCGTAACTTGAGACTTTCCCTCAAGCCCAGCCACCTAATAGCTTTCTTAAGACTACCATTTTATTTTATCATGAGGAAAGGGCAACCTTCATTTTCTTAGTGTGTCTTCTACACAATTTGGGAAAGCAAATTTGATAAGTAGTGTTCAAAAGGACAAAACCAGGACAAAAATTCCTTGTATTCTGTGTTGCCTTGAGATAATGGCCCGCAGTATCTGGCCCGCAGGGCCATCATCGATGGGCCCGAGTTTTAGAGAGGCTAGTCTAGACCAGCTTCATCTGCAGTGCACAGTCCAGTGGATTCCGCAGCTGCTCTTCGTTCAGTGGCAGTTCACATCCCTTTGTCAGGCATCTGTGCTAGAATCTGAGGCTACAAACATAAGTGCTTCTCAGTTTCTTCTCTCAAAGAGTCTATTAACTGCATTTAGCAGAATGACGTCTTTCACTGAAAGCACTGGCAGATCTTAATAAGCTTAAGTTGCATCATACTGATGACTGCTGCTTTTAACACATGGGGTCACAACTTGTGTTGAGCCTTTGTTATGTGTCATTCTATAGAATAAGCTTGTTGTATTTATTGTCAGTTGGCCAGAAGTGCTGGGCCATCCGTAGATGAGCTGTTTCCATGAACTCTAGCCTCAAAGAGAATGTCAGATACCTTTTCTTCTTTGTGCTTTGAGAACACTTACCCTCAGCTACAGTGTATGAATATCGCCGTTTTCTTTGGAACTGGGGGTGGGGAGAGGGGGATATGCTTTTCTCTGGGAAAGATATCCCTCAGCAGTGACCAGCGACTTCATCTCCATGGAGGTGACAGATAGCTGCACACTGAGCTGCTACAGACTCCGCAGGCCCAGAGAAACTGCAGAGAAACTGCACCCTTTGGAAGGTGCCCGTGCCCCAGAGGAGGCCTTCTGCATCTCATAAACGTGCAGGCCAGTTACTGATGACTTGGAGACCGTGTCCAAGCTACACACCAGAATTCTCACTGCCTGCCTCCTGACCTTGTGCTTTTAGGCAAAACCTGACTATACACACTGACATTGCTGAGCACACACATTTCACCGTCATTTTGTGGAATGACTGTGTTGTCGCAACAACTTGAGTCAGCCTTCGGCAGAGGAAATGTTTAAAGAAAACTCAGTTGCTAAGCCTTCGGCTCAAAGCATACTTCTTACTCATGAAATGTTGGCTTCCGGTTGCCATGGAGCCAAGTCTTAGACACTCAACACACAGAGAGAAGTCAGGTCCCCTCAACTGGGCCCAGGTGAGTTGCAGAGGCCTGCTTTGGCCATTTTTTAAGAAAGCCCAGAATGAGTCACACCAACAGCCCTCATTCAGCCTCTGCCTTTTCACTTGACAACAAACAAGTCACTTATATCTCCTTGCTCCTGTTCTCCCTTCTCCTAACTAGAACAGACCCAGAAAGCCACCTTCCTCTCCTTGTAATTCCAAATGTGTTGGTAAAAGGAACTGTCTGGGCCCTCCCTGGTGGCGCAGCGGGTTAAAGCACAGCACTAAGAAGCTAAAGCCACTTCAGCATGAGTTCCATCCCCACCTGCGCCAAGGTAACCTCTCCTGACCCGCCCGCTGCTCCCCTGAGCAGTGTACTTCATCAGTCAGCCTGCTCTGCTCCCCAATCTGTCTCTGGTGAATCCTCTCACCACCCCTACACCTCTGGCCTGTACCTCAGTTCTGTATGTATAAATAAATAAATCTTAAAAAAAAAGAACTGTCTAACATCGCCTGGCCATGAGGTCAAAACATTTACCACCAGAAGAAATTGGAATAATCTTTGCTTTGGGTGATAAATGCCAGTTTATTGTGAGTGTCTTTTCTGGAAAAGTGGGAGAATTTGAGGTTTAAATCATCCTTTTACAGAACTGTTGATTTCTAATTCTTAACCTCAAGAGAAACATATAATTTATGGGGGCCATCTTGTATTTTATAAAAGCCACTTTAGTCCCTCAAAGGGTTGAAATTTCCTAGACTTGGTAAATCAGAGAGTTGTTGAGAACTCTTCAGTTGTCAGTCATTTAGTGTGACTCACATCAGCTCACCAGCCACAGGAAGAGAGATTCACTCACTTCAGGGCAGTGAGCAAATTCCTCAGCTACTTTAAGAAAACCTGAGGAAGTGGAAAAGAGGGAGGGGTGAACAGGTGTAAGTAAATTTACACAACATTGTGTGTGACCTGACCAGGAAATTTCAAGACCACAGAAGGAGAAAGCAAGTCACATGTCCTGAGGGAAGAAAGAAAACAATGGGACCTCGCTGCTTCTTTTTTTTAAGGTTTATTTATTTACTCATACAAGAACTGGGCTACAGGTCAGAGGTGTGGTGGTAGAAGATTCCCAAGAGACAGAGTGGAGAGCAGAACAGTCAGATTGACTGTAGTACACTGGTGAAGGGAGCAGCAGGTGGGTCAGGAGAGGTCTGCTGTGCCATGCTGGTCACCTCCCTGGTCTGGGATCCAACTTGTGCTGCAGTGGCTGCAGCTTGCTTCATAGTGCTGCGCTTTAACAAACACATGTGCCACCAGTCACCTTGAGTTCCTCTCCCTACTCTTTGAAAGAGACCTGTTAACATGGCACCTCCCCCAAGTTCTGGACCACCAAACAGAGCAAAGGCTGTAGGTGACTCCTTCATATTCAGTTGCTAGAACTGTCTTCAGATCCCAGAGACTAATGTGGAAGGGAAGGCGGACTCTCCCTCGGGCTCTGCTGCAACAGTGCTGCACTGCTGGCTTCTCAGGATGCAGAGAATAGGGGCCTGAGGTCACATGAGCCCTCTCCTCTGATACTGGGGTCCCCTTCTCAGGAGCCGCCTATGCACATGCTTCTTCAGAGTTGCTGGGAGACACTGAGATTATTTGAGAGAGAGCCAAAGTTTTTCCAAACATTCAAGTCAGAGCTATCATCTGATATTGTAGGGAGCAAAATCTGCCACCCCAAATATGTCTCTTTGGCCAAAGATTTGTTACAGGGCATGAAGAGAGGGGCACCCTTGAGCCCCTAAACCTGCCTGCTCTAAATAGGTTCTGCCATCCACTGCATCAAGACAAACATGTAAGACTTTAATGAAAAGGAACTTTAATACAGTGAGTATACAGTATGGAAGACAAAGAATATAGTTTCTAAATCAAACACCTGAAGTGACCTATCCCCTTGTGGGTGAAAGTCCACCCAGAAGGGGTTGGCTCAGAGCAAGGCCTGAAAGCTGCCACAAGACTAAAGCACTTCTGGCCGGGACGCATAGAAAAGGGTCAGAAATGGCCAGACAAGTCTGGGAGGAAAAGAGCAAAATCAAAATCAGTATAAACACTGCCATAGTCACCTCCCTACAGGCCTCACATCTCTTTCCACCAATCAAAGAAACCAGCACAGTTTCTTCACTCTCCCTCTGCTCCATGTGGCTCCCTCAGGTCTCCTCTGGCTCTCCATCCTGCTTCTTCTTCAGATTCTGTCTCTTCTCTTCTTTTCTCTGTCCAGCCCCACCCTCCTTCTGGGTAGGACAGGGAAACCTGGAACCTCCCTTTTTCCCAGGACCACCCTGTTACAGACTGACTCCATAGGAAGGGTTCACAAGGCTGGACACAGACTGTTGACCAGTAAAGTCTGCGGGCAGCTGTAGAAGACCTAACCTCCTCCTCTTGCTTCCCTGGAGGAGCAGAACCTTTGCCTCCTGCGCCCTCCCAGAGCCTCCCTCCCTGTCCTTCCCCTTCTCCACCTAGAGTCTGTCTTAGCTAAACTGTTCGCTATGGGGCCCCACGTGGGCATGAGCAAGTTGTTCAGTCACGCCAAGTCCCTCTCCCTTAGACCAGAGAGACTTAGTGTTATAAAATTTCTTTTTTATACTTTCTATTGCATCAATCTGTGTGAGGCTTGCTTGTCAGACTAGAAAAGCCGAGACATCATTAGCCAAGCTAATTTAGCAGACCCAGCAAGACAACTCGACAGAGAATCCTCACAGTCCCCTGCTGTCTGCCGTCTCGGGGGGCTGTTTTCTTCTCCGCAAAACCAGGAACCACCCTTGCTTGTAGCCCCCCAGTGTGACTCAGCTATCTCTGCCAGAGGTTGCCCTGGCCGGTGGCCAGCTGGGTGAGGACAGAAGAGAGCACGGGAGTTTTCACCAGGTTGGCGCTACACATTTAAAAAAGTGTGTTCGTACCCTTCTCTGTTTTTGGAACCAAGAAACCCTTTCTCTCCTGACAGGAAGCCAGAGCAGCAGGGGACACACCCTCCATCAATTCCTCCCTCCCCACCCATTTCCCCCTTTGGGATATTGTGACTATCTGGGAAATCTTAAAACCCCAGTGACCTCAGTGCTGCATGGCCTCCAAGGGCCTTCTCAGTTGCAGAGTTCCACTGTTTTATGATTCAGAAAACCTTGTGGAAAATGTGACTGATTTCCCCCTTAAGATTTCAAGCAAGCATTTGTCATGTGCTGGGTTGGCCCCTGCCACCCGAGTCTGCTCAGTTTCAGCAAGGGACCCAGGGACACGTGTCAGGGGGATGCTGAGCTGGAGTCCAGGGCCTCTGGTTCTAGGGCAGTGGTCAGGCCCCTCAGCAGGAGAGGTCCAGGCTCTGAGGAGAGGACTGGCCACTTCAAGTCCAGGGAGCCCCGTGTCTGAATGAGGGCCCAGAGTCTGGGGAGGCTGCCCCTGGCACCATGGGAGTCCAGGGAGTGGATCACTCCCTCAGAACCAGGGCTGGTAAGATGGGCCAGAACTGAGGAGCTGGATGGGCGGGGTGGGGACCCAGATGCAGGCAGAGCCTGGTACTCCAGCTGTTTGCTTCCTGGTCAGGCATTGGAAGGGCAGAGGAAGCCCCTGACTGGCCAAGGCTCCACGCAGCTCAAAGCTGAGGAGACCGCTCGGCAGCAGGTCTTGCAACCCCGGGCCCAGTACAGCGCCAGCTGTGGCTTTAGCTGCTGAGGTGATGCGTGCTGCTGCCTCCTTTAAGCCCCGCTCCCCTCAAGACCGCTTGTGCTTGTGTGAGAATCTGCTTCTCTCTTTGGGTCTTGGATTCTGTACCAGGAGACCACACCAGCCTGCCTGCCCAGCAACACCACATTCGTCATCAGGAGACATCTTCCTCTCTCCTGGAGGCTGGGTCTGGCCCAGGGGTTACCCTCATAAGCTTAAGGCAACTCTGTTCCGCAGGCACAGCACAGTGGTGCCCTGAGGATGCAAGATGGCTGGCCAGATGCTGCAGAGGCCTGTGTGTTCAGGCGGGCAGAGGAGCTGCAGCTGCTGGCCTGACCACATGTCTTACATTTGGAAGGGAGCGGAACCTGTTTCCCCAAGCAGGTCATCCTGACAAAAAGCTGACACCATGGGAGTGGCCCTGGAGGACAGGAAAATGTCACTTTTGAATAAGACATTTATCTGTAAGGTTCTGTGAGGGCCTGCACCCAGAAGCCCTGGCTGCCTTCCTGTTTCCATGGAGAAGGCAGAACTCAGTCTCCTGTGCCTTTCCTGCTGACCTCCCAGATGACCTCCCAGATGACCTCCCATCCTCCTCCCTAGGGCCTGCTATCTTGGCCGAGCTGGTTAAGGTGGGGTCCGGAGCCCACGTGGGCTCTGGTCAGTCCTCCCTTCTCCCCCATGGCTACAGGAGGTAGACGAGTCTTTATTAAACTGCCTTTTGGAATTTTGCTCTTCTCCTGACGGTGGATTACTAGGTGCCAGTCTAGATGAACCCAGTGGGTCAGGATGGTTTCCTTTGTGCCTCAGCACTTTAAAAATGAACGTGCCGGGCTTCTATTCCACCACATCTAGCAGTGTCCTCGGTGGCTTATGGGAGAGGAAGTGAGTGACTCAGGGCCTGGACATGAGGGCATGGTGGCTCTTTCAGAAGCTCCTTGGGAGCAGTCTGGCTTTGGACCAAAGGCCACCCAGGCCCAGCAGGGCAGTTAGAGGTGGCTCCTGCTCCAGGCCGGACAGGAGGACGCCCATGTGCCCGCGAGTCTGGGAAGCTGTGGTGATGGGTCCACAGGGGGCTTATCACCTTTAGACCTGACTCCTGTGATTCAGTTTTAAGTTCGCTGTTGCATGCCTATCAGTTTCTGAATGCCTTTAAACTTCTAGCCTAAATTTCTAGATAGCCAGTGCTTTGCATCATTGTTAAATTCAATGCCCATTGCCCTGTGGGTCCACTCACCAACAGTGCTCTTTGCCTTCTCTTCACTTCCACAAAGGCAGATGTGCCAGGTAGGGAAGATTTGAGATGAGTGTACGGGAAGATTTGCTTTGATAAACTGAGTCTTGTGGGGTGTGTGTATTGGCCCTGGTGGTGTCCCCAAAAGTGGGACCCACAACCTGTTCCCGTGGCTCCTGAGATGTGCCCTCCTGTTCAGAGATAGTTGTGTACAGAAGCTTGGCCGCGCTCCCCTGGAACCAGCCCCTGGGTGGGCAGCCTGGAACCACAGAGGTGCCTGTGGCGTCATTTTCATGGGCTGTGCACACACTCCCCAGGCGTGTTCAATGCCTGCAGAGTCTCCCCACCCATCCGGTTGGGTTGAAGAACGAGCAAGGCAGAAATGGGGCTGCTGATAAGTCATGGTTTGCAGGGCTGGCAGCTTCCAGGGTAAATCTGAGGCCTGTGGCCCCCCGCCTTCGGTGGCGGCCCCCGCAGCAGCATAGCTCTCCTGTGGGCTCAGCCCACAGGGCTCCTGCCTCCCCCTCCGCCCCAGCAGCGCCCATCGGGCTGGAGGAGGCACTCACCTCAGCTCTCTTGCCAGGTGGGCACTTGGCAGGTCAGAACGCAGTTAGTCACCATCCAAGATTTTTTTAAGCAATTACGTGTAGGATTGAGTCGGCCTTGTCCCGTTGATGATAAAGCCTCTGTGGGTGGTTGAATTTTGTAAAATGAAAAGCTAGGATTTCAGTTCTACTGAACAGCAGACTGATTCCCTGGGCTGCATATCATGGACCAAAAGGGGAGGCCAGAGCACACATCCTGAACGCTTGGCCGGGGGCAGACACTCCATCTCCGCGTGGTGGGGATGGGGCAGGGTGTGGATCGTGCCTTGTGCTGTGACAGTGGCTGGCAGGTCTCCCGCAAGTGCCTCCTGCAAGTGCGACACCAGCTGATCTGCTCGCAGCTCTCACAGACAAACTACTTTTTGTTCTGACGCAGAGGCCCAGCGTTGCTGATGGCGACAGCCACCACCATAGAAGCACAGACATCTGTGGCGTCTCCAGTTACTTTGCCGCTGGCGTGCTGAGCGGCTTGGCCACAGGCCGCCTCTTGGCCTGCGGAGGAGGGGTCATCTGCACGTTCAGGGCCTGCTCTGCTCTCGGAGGCGGGAGGCTCCTCAGCCTGAAGAGGCATCTTGGTGCCAAGCTGCACTAGTGTCCAGCGCCTGCCTGGCCTGGCTTGGCCAGGGGACCCTACGGTCACTCTGCTTGGCCAGAGGGCTCTTTGTCAGAGCCCAGTTTCACCTCTGCCAGGTTGGCCAGAGCAGCAGAGCCCAGTTCCAGCTCCTGGAGGCCAGGAAAGCTGGTAGTTCCTCGTTTTGCTGATTTTCCGCTTTGAGAGCGAGGGCTTGCCTATCCCCTGGCCGTGGGAAACCTGGGCATCCCTGCTGCTGGAGCCTCACTAAAGCAGACGTGGAAGGACAAAGTGGCCCAGCAGTGGAGCGTCTTCAGCGCCGTCATCAGGCGCTCGTGTTTTGTTTGTTTGTTTTGGGTTTCTTTTTTAAAGATTTATTTATTTATGCATACAGAACCGGGGTACAGGCCAGAGGTGCAGGGGCGGCGAGAGGATTCACCAGAGACAGGGCAGGGAGCAGGACAGGCCGACTGACGAAGTACACTGCTGAGGGGAGCAGCGGGCGGGTCAGGAGAGGTCTGCCACGCCATGTGGTCACCTTCAGGGCGGGCGGGGATCGAACTCATGCTGAAGTGGCTTTAGCTTCTTAATGCCGCGCTTTAAGCCTCTGCACCACCAGGGAGGGCTCAGGCGTTCATGCTTTCAAAGCATGAAGCTTCTTAGGCACTGGCAAGCCTAAACAGAAATTACTTTAAATAGCCTAACATTCTCTCAAGCCCTTTTTAAATAAGTGGTGGTTTGTGCCAGTCCATGCCCTGTTTTCCTCGTCGTGGTGGGAGCCAGAACCTGCCCACTGTGCCCCTGGGCTCCGCCTGCTGACCACTGCGGGCCATGCTAAATCTGTCCAAACAAGCTATGCTCGCTCGCTCACACCGTGTCCCTGGCAGTGTTCCTGGGCCAGAATAGAGCCAAATGGAAAGTTCGGAGCCCTTAGTGCCTGAAGAACCTGCACTATTTGCTTTTTGGCCCCTCATGGGAACCCTCGGCCAGCCCCTGGAGCAGGCGCAACTCAGGCCTCTGGATCCAGCTCTCACACAGCTTCAGGGATCACAGCCAAGCCACAGAGCTCCTCCAAGTTCTCACATCCTCATCTGTGAAATGGAAGCCACGGAGGACTGGAACTTTACATCAGAGATTACATTTAAAGCCAGTTCAGCCCCGCTGATAATAGGTGCAGGCCCACAGGAAGCACTTAGCAAGGTGCCTGGGACCCAGGGTGCCCTCTGGACACATAGAGACCCTTGAAATAGCCAGTGGGTTTGTTGCTGTCTTCTTTCAGGTACTGAGGAAATCAGCCTGTACCCCTCAGGTCTCCTCTAGGCTGGCAAATATCAAATGAACATCAGACAGTGTGGTAAGACAACAAGCCGAAAAGAAGTTTAATAATAGCACATGCAGCTCCTTCTGTTCCTGGGAGCAGCCCAGACACACACCCATGTGGCCCCAGACCCCATCTTAAATACTTCAGCTAAGATAGAAGGCTGTGGGGAAAGGTAGGGAGGTCCCCACAGTGGGCATGCATTTGCAGGCCGAATGCTACCTTGCCCTCAGAAAAGAGATGGGGTTAGGTCTTCCTGGCCCAGTGACGGGGGAGCTTCCTAACACAGCCTGAAGCTCTGCTGTCCCAGCCCCTGCTGACATTAGCCCTTTGCCCAGGAGGCCCATCTCGGGCTGGCCGACCTTTGCTGTATAACCCATCTTCTCCGTGCCGAAACCCTTGCCAGAGCAGTGGGGACCTGTTCCCTACCACCCCATCTCCTGCCGCTGGGTGGCGAACCCCTACTGTGGCTCCCAGAACTAAGGTAGAGAGGGGAGCTGCGTGGGAACTAAGGTAGAGGAGGTGAACACGAGGGTCAGGGCAGGGCGGCCGTGTCTTTGTTCTGCCAAGCGCGGCAGGAGTGGGGTGAGCCCCAGGGCCTCTGGGGTGTGAGGAGGACCCGCCCAGCTGCAGGAAGAGGATGCCCAAGCCTGGTGAAGGCAGGTGGAGAAACTCCCAGCCCAGACTAGGGGTGTCTGCAGGGCACCCTCCTGCATTTCAGGGATTTTCCCTCTCCCCCTTTTTTGCTCCCCCCGACCCCCACTGTCTGTCCTTCCTCTTGCTTGCTCAAGTCATGTCTCGCTCTACGTGATGCTATTAACTTGCTTCTTGGGGGCTTCTCCCCCACCTAAGTCCTCACGAGGAGGGTTAATGTGGGCTTTGCTCACTGCTGCTCTTGGTGTTGGAGGTGGGGTGGGGGGGCTCAGTGGGTGTTTCTTATCCATGTGGCCAGACACAAACGCTGCTTCCTCGGGGTTGGGGTCGACAGGGTTTAGAAGACGAAGTAGCAGGCAGTGCGACCAGCAGTGCAGCCGTGGGGCCGAGAATGGTCAGCAGTGTGATGCTGAGAGGCTTCTAGAAGGTCTCCAGAGTCTGCAGCCAGGATGGGAAGTGGTGGAGGTGGGAAGAGGTTTTGGGTTTTCAGATTTTGAAGTGACTTAAGTTCTATCATGTCTGAGGTTTCCGTGGCTACTTGTGATGGTCAGATGCGGTGTCTGGGGAAAGGGAAGTCAGGCCTTGCACCCCGGGAAACTTGAGGGGTGCCTGGCTTGGCGTCTGTCTGCCAATAGATCAGGCTGAGCCTGTGGCCCACAGTGTGGGATATGTGTCAAGTAAGACGACAGGGATTTGTTCCTGTTGACCTATGGAGAACAGGGTGATGATCCTCATGGGCCAAGCAGTGAACTCTGAAACTTCAGGGAACTGGAGCAGCTGACTTAGGATCTGGGAGGGTGGGGGTGGGCTCCCGTGGATTTGATCCCCAGGGTCTGTGGTCCAGGGCCCTCAGAAGCGCCTCCTGGTATTTCTGCCCCAAAGATGGGGACAGATTTCTCTTGAGGAGTCGGTTTGCTCTTGCAGAAGCCACCTTTGCAGGCAGGGGCTGCGTTTGTCAGAGTTTGTATGTCAGCGCCAGTCACGAGAGAGGAGGAGGAAATCATGGAGCAAGTAAATGGGGCTTTTTACCACAGTGATACTGGATTAATGCTATAGCAATTTTGTAGAGGAATCAGACGGCACTTAGAGAGGTGATGAGAGAGATTTACTTGTCACACCCGGGGGCCCAGTGGGATCAGTCCCAAGAGGCTGAGCCCCGAATTACAGAAAGGTAAGGTTTTACACAGGTTGTATGAGGAAGCTTGTCGTCTCATCATCACAGCCTAATAATTCCTTATTGCTTGGGAGGGGGTCAGGGTAGCCATAGCTACCTGCGGTCAAGCCGTGCATACTGCAGGAACTTCCAGCTCCAGCAAGCAGCAGAATCCAAGCAACAGACTCTCCCAAGCAGCAGGCCTGAGCAAGTAGCAGAACCTGAGCAGCAGACTGGGGAACTTCCCACGTCATTATCAAGGGGTTTCTCATGCAGGCGTGTTTCATGATGACCTTATCTCTGGGCTTGCCCGCTCTCGGCAGTGCTACTGCTGGAACTAGAGGCTAGGCCCCCCTGCCCCATCACCTGCCTCCCTTCTCCCTGTCTCCTCCTCCCTGCTCAGCCTTTCTTGGGCGGGGCAGGGAACCTGGCACGTCCCCTTTCTCCGGGGATCCCCCTGTTCCCGTGTTTGGAGAAGCTGGGCGGAGGTGACAGAGTGGCTTGGGACAGCTTGTCTGCAGAGAGCTGTGCCCGCTCTCCCTGCCAGCCCGCGGGTATCTGCCCCACGTGTGCTCTCTAGTCAGTCTCCCCACGCTGTAAGGTGACCTCTGCCGCCCAGCATCCAGGCCTGGACTTGTCATATCAACAGAGCCAGCTGATGGCAGTGACAGGCGGGAGTGTGGGTGGAGGGTCCCCCGGGAGCTCCATAATTTACAAGGGGGACTTCTCGTGGCGCCCTGGCTGCAGGGCAGCAGGCCCTGTTTCCCTCCCCTCAGCTGCCAGGGGACCCACAGATGTGCTGGTGCCACTGCCGTAAGTTAGACCTCTAAGTGCTGTTTAAGTTTGGGGTCTGTGTCTCCGTCACGGGGCACGCGGGGAAGGCTGGAGGGCCCAGGCAGCGTCGCCCCAGTGACCCCCGTCTCCCTGTGTTCCAGCATGGGCTCCTGCATCCTCTTCGTGCACGGACTGAGCAAGCTCTGGGCGTGGCTGAACCGATGTGGGGCCACCGTCCTGACCGTGGCCACGGTGCTGCTGCTGCTACTTTTCTCTTGGAAAACGGTGAAGCAGAACGAGATCTGGCTGTCCCGAGAGTCCCTGTTCAGGTACGAGGAGTGGACGGATGAAAACGAATCTCTGCCCGTTTTTTGCTTGGTTCCCATTCCTTGCGCCAGACAAGTCTGGCGATGTGGACCTGCCGTTTCATTAATCCAGGAAACGCTTCCGCCAAGTTTTCAACATGGGAGGTTCGTTTTCGACTTTGAGATTTCATGTTTTCACTTAGTATGGTGTAGAGTGGGACCTGAGCTTTCTAAGTGCATTTATGAAAATAAGACCGAGGAGGGGGAAGGCTTTGGGTTCCTGTGAATTGAGACAGAAACGGTCTTAACGCCGGGCTGGGAAGTCAGCTGGAAGTAAAGTGAAGCGCGAAGCCTGGCTTTGTTGTTCAGATGGACAGGGGACAGTGGGCGCAGCAGGGGCGAGGGCAGTGGGTACCGGCGCGGGCACCTGGCTGGGACCACCCACCTGGCACCATGCCCTGTGCCTGGCTGGTGCTGCTTTACACCTTGTCAGCCAGGAAAGGTGAGGCTTTATCTCCTCCTGGCAGGTTTTTATGTAATGTCAAGGCTGTTTGTGCACCTGAGTGTCCATTAGACAACCCTAAACTTGTTGTCAAGTGGAAATGTTCTTTGGGACTGGGGCTCTTCCGGTCCAGTTTCTGGGACTCAGTCAGTCTTATTCAGCCTGTAGACCTGGGCCCCTCTCCCGGCTCCCCTGGTGGGGTTCTCCCCATCTTGTGGGGGCCCCCTGTTGCTGCTGTCTCCAGCTCCATCTCCCTAGTGGCTCAGGGCAGTGATCTTTAGGGATAAGCAGGGAGAGCAGAATCGGAATCCCCTGCAGGTCTTAGGGGTGTGTGCAGGATCAAAGGGAGGCTAGAACCCGACCTGCAGGGGCAGGAACAGCTCTGCAGGATTGAGGGCACCACTCCCTGCTTCCTGCATCCTCTCCCCGGAGCCCTTGAGCGAGAGGCCTTGGCCGAGCTCGAGCTGGGCAGGTGCCTGCCCTCATCCTCACCCGTCACAGGATGGCCGCGCTGGCCCAGAAAGCCCTGCTGACGTCTGCAGAGGCCACTGAACAGGCAGGTCCTTGGAGTTCAACCAGAGAGACAGCCTTGCAGGAGGTCCCCGGGGAGGAGAGGACAGATATGTGGGCTGCCAAAAATGAGCAAACAAATGAATGGATGAATGGGTGTTCACTGTATTCTTCTATTTAAAATATCCCTGGTGGTGCAGCGGGTTAAAGCACAGCACTAAGAAGCTAAAGCCACTTCCGCATGAGTTCGATTCCCGCCTGTCCCGGAGGTGACCACATGGCGCCGCAGACCTCTCCTGACCCACCCGCTGCTCCCCTCAGCAGTGTACTTCGTCGATCTGCCTGTTCTGCTCCCCGCTCTCTCTCGTGAAGCCTCTCGTTGCCCCTGAGCCTCTGGCCTGTACCCCAGTTCTGTATGCACAAATAAATAAATCTTTTTAAAAAAATAAAATAAAATAAAATATCACCTGGTTTTGTCTTGTGGAAGCTTAGCTGACTTACTGGCAGGACAGGGGTGTCTTCGTGTATCTGTCCATCCCAAAGTGACCACCCCAGCCCTGAATATGTGATGACTGTCATCTCAGCCTTATTCCAGGGGGTGCTGTAGGGCCTGTTCCCAATTCAGGGGACTTTTGGGTGAGTTTGTCCACTTCTAGGCTTCCAATCCTGGTCTCTCTTGGACCCCGCCATAACTCCATAGAGCTCAGCCCCTGGAACCCCCAGCGGCCTGGGCTTGCTCCTTTGCCCTGAGCGGGTTGTTCTGCCAGCGGGCCTGAGCGCCTCATGTCGCTTCCTCCTCCCCGTGTCTGCTTTCTCTCACTTTCAGCAGCCTGTGAAATGCTAAAATGCTTTTGTGAACATTTTGGTGAAATGCTTTTGTGAACGATCCTACCCGGCTGAAGCCCTGTAGGTCTAGTTTGCCGCCTGCCCGGCATTCGGGTGGTTTGTAGCAGCCGGAGGTTTGTTGTAAACCTACCAAGCTGGTGTGAGACCCTCTGCCATTGAGTATTTAAAAACAGAAAGAAAACCACAGCTCGTCCAGAAGCATCTGTCCTTCTGGAGAATGCAGTGTGTGAGCAGCCAGCCGCCACTACCAGAGCTAGCAGGCCACTGTCCGAAGACTTCTGAGGCTCTGAGACTCAACTAATGTGCCCCCTCCCAGGGTCCCTGTTTGGAGCTGAGAGGGATGTTCAAACCAACTGATTATTCTCTGAGAGCCTGAGAGGCAGGAGAAGGGGTAGTCGTGAGCATGGCTTCCATGCTCAGCTTCCTGCTGCCAGGTGTGGGCCACTTTTTTTTTTTTTTTAAGATTTATTGATTTATGCATACAGAACTGGAGTACAGGCCAGAGGTGCAGGGGCAGTGAGAGGATTGACCAGAGACAGAGTGGGGAGCAGAACAGGCCAACTGATGAAGTACACTGCTGAGGGGAGCAGCAGGAGAGACGGGAGAGGTCTGCCGCGCTTTGTGGGTCACCTCAGGGCCAGGAATCGAACTCGCACTGAAGTAGCTGCAGCCAGCTTGCAGTGCTGCTTCCTAACCCATTGGCCACCAGGCAGGGCCCGAGGGCCACTTCCCAGTGACCATGTCTAAGTCCAGGAGCTTGCTCCTCAAGCACCCCCACTTTCATTGCCCCCTCCCTGACTCTGCCACCCCTGCAGGGAGGGTCCTGAAACAACAGCAGCCTACTCCCTCATGGATCCCCACCACTGCCACCTCTGGCTGTGTGGTCTCAGGCAGGGGCTGATGGACAGGCCCCACCCCGCAGCCTGGACCTTCCATGCTGCCTTCAAGGCCTGCCTCCGTATTTTGCCATAGCAGTTCCTGCAGATGTGCAGACATGAAGACCTTCTGGAGCAAAACCTCATTTTCTTACCTGTAGTGTGTAGAACCATTCAACTCACATTAGTTTAGATTAAGTAAAGAAGCCTGGGGACTGTTGTTTTCCAATAAAACTCAGTAAGGAGACCAGTCTGCAGTCATCCCTCTGTGATGGGGTCTTTTTGTAGATAATCTCAAATTTTTTTTTTTTTTTTTTTTTAAGAAAGGAAATGTTGTTGTGAGTGTTGGCAGGAGGAAACGGGCCTTGTTCACACCTGCATGGCTGTTTCCTGCCTTCATCATGTCCCAGACTCACATTTAGTTTGATGGAGCTCACAAATCCTGGACAACTTGACTTGGACAATTGTGGTGGACATTTCACAGATGGGGTCACAGAGCGGCGAGCAGAACCCAAAGGCGCTGACCGTATCCCTCAACTGTACGTTCTGATTTTAGGTCCGGAGTTGAAACGCTGCCCCACAACGCCAAGGTTCACTACAACTACGCCAACTTCCTGAAGGACCAGGGACGGAACAGAGAGGCCGTCTACCACTACAGGACAGCGCTCAAGTAAGTGCCAGGGGGCGGGGG
>NW_004567105.1:37098398-37102227 GCF_000260355.1 Condylura cristata
GGGGGGGCTGGAGGGCGGGACGGTGCCTGGGGCCTGAGGATCTTGGGCTGCCAGGGGTGCTAGCTCAGTGGTCAAGTCTAACGCTGGCTGGTGGGAACTGGCTTCTGCCTGCTGGTGTTTCTTGTAGAAGTGCCCATTGCTGGGCGTCCCAGGAGAAGGGCCCTCGGTTGCTGTGTTTTTAGCCTTGAACCTAAGTCCAGGCAAGCAGGATGGCTGTCGAGGGCCAAGTGTAGGCATTAACTCCAGTGGGTGTTTAATGGCAAGCCTGTGGAAAATTCTCAACTTCCCCCTTAGGGGAAGGACTTAGGCAAAGACCTGGAGCTTAGAGGTGGAGGTCAGTCGTGGTCTCATTGAGTGGATGTGAGAGAATGTGTGGACACTGTGTTGGGGATGTGTCGGTCGGGGGTGGGGTGGGGTGGGGGGTGTGTTTTAATACAAACACCTCTGACGGGCCCCTCGTACTCGGCACTGGAGCAGAGCGTGCAGACCCAGCTGTGGACATGGCTGGAGGGCTTGGCACGTAAGTTCTGCATCACCTTGGCAGGCAACATTGCTCTTGGGGTCTCTTTGAAATGACCACTCTGGCTTTCAAGATAGTCTTCTCTAAATGATCCCAAATAAATCTGTGTTTAAACTAGAACTTACAGACACATAACTAAACAGAGCCTGGGAATGTCCAAATGTGGGCAGCATAAAACCAGTGAATCCTGCCTGGGTACCCCATGAAGCTCACGGGGCCTTCTGAAGTGGCCCCCTGCTTTCCTTTGCCCAGATGGGACTGAGCTTCCTGTTATGATCTACTTTGAGGCATAAGTGAGATACAGACACCAAACGAAGCCTGTGTGTCCCTGCAGTCCCTAAACGACTGTCAGATCAGAAAGCCCAGTTCAAAATCACGAGCCTCCCTGGTACACAGGGACTAAGTCTCAGTGCTCTCACTGCAGCCTGAGTTTGATCCCCGGCCAGGGAGATGACCCACACGGCACGTAGACCTCTCTTGTCTCAGCCACTGCTCCCCTCAACAGTGGATTTCAGTAGATCCTCTTGTTCTGATCCCCACTGTCTCTGGTGAATCCTCTCCTCCCCCTACATCCCACACCTCTAGCCTACACCCCAGTTCTTGTATGCACAAAAAATTGAAATTGTCGTAAAGTCACTGTGACCGTAAAGTCTCAGCAGCCCCTACCCCAGGACAGCACAACACATTGTCCCTCAGTCAAAACCTTCCGTGCCTGCGGACATTAGTCGGCAGGACTTTCTCTACAGCTCATGTCAAGTTCTCTACCACATACTATTCCAAAATAAGGAAACGAAGCCCCAGAGGAAATTATTCAATAAAGCTTTTTACAGTAGAGAAGCCATTTTTATTAAAGAATAGACGATAGCTTTTATGATTTAATAAATAAGTATTTTCTTTCACTGAAAGACAGTGTTTGTGACGTTTACCTCTGGTTGATGAGATTGTGGTTTTGTTTTTATCCTTCGTACTGTCTTTTGTGTGTCATTTTCCACAGTGAACACATATTACTATTACTGTGAGAAAAGTCAGTTTGTAAAAAAGACACATGCTTAGAGTAAAGGAGATTCTGACTTTACCACTACTAATGTTTCATGGTTTTAGCTGGCATTCTTGAGGGAGAGAAAAGAGCAGAAAGTTTGTCTGGAAAATACCGGTTGGGAGGAAGTGTGTCCATGTCTTTTGAGACTGCTTTATTCTTTTTTTTTTTTTTTTTTATTAAAAAGTTTATTTTTACATCATTTTTCACATTTTTTTTTTCATCTCAATTGTAATCCCCACGGGGAGACTGCTTTATTCTAATAGGCTGCTTTCTGTCGAGGTCAGCCAAACGCGGAGGCTGACCCTCCCGCACAGCCTGGGGTAAAGGTCTAAAAGAGCAGTTCCGTGGCATGTGGTACACAGAATCATAGCAGTCGGTTGGCACTGGCCTGCTTTCCTATGAAACGGTAAAAATAAATGCTGCAGCACCTGTGCTTCTAGAAAGAACATGTCCATTAAGAAATGGGGAGAGAATGCTTAAAGCTCTAGATGTCTTACATGGCAATCAGTGAAATATTACATCCTCTCAGACCCGGCTCAAATACATCTTAAGTACAAGTCTTGAATATGTACCTCCCGTGGTAAATTCTCAATATATGGCTTTTTAATGTAATTTAATAGTGTTTGTAACACAATGCCAGCTTTACCCGGCTGGGAGGACAGGCCCCTGTTGACAACTATTCCAGGATCCTTAAGGCTGAGGATTCTACATGTGGGGAGGAAGGACACCACTGGGATGTCTGCAGAGGTGTCCAGAACTTTCTCACCATGAGTTACTGGACAAGGTATCTGCTGTTGCATCTCAGGAGATGTGGCAGAAAGTATGGAGAGCACCCAGTATCCCAGCTCTTCCTGCACGAGAATAACCCAAAAGTGCCTCACACCATTGGCCTGAAAAGAGAGAGTGGCTGGCTGTGGCTGGATTGAACTGGGAAGCTATGGGATATGTACGTGCTGGTGGTCTGATCAGCCAAAGAAGCAGGTTATACATGCTCTTAACTGTTGGATCATCCCCTAAAATTTCCAGTGTAACCCAAGGCCTTCCCTTTCCGAGAGTCTCCTGATTATAGAATCTGCAAAACCACATTCATCATCCATTCCTATGGTGATGATGTGCAGACAGATTTTCCCAAATCTTCTCCACCAGGAAGTCAGTCATGTCTCTCACATCTACCTCAATAGCAACTTTTGGGGCACATTCCCCATTTTGAGCCTATCTGCAGTGTTTCCTTAGGTTTTTTTTATATATATATTTATGCATACAGAACTGGGGTACAGGCCAGAGGTGCAGGGGCGGTGAAAGGATTCACCAGAGACAGAGTGGGGAGCAGAACAAGCAGATCAATGAAGTACACTGCTGAGGGGAGCAGCAGGTGGGTAAGGAGAGGTCTGCCGCGCCATGTGGGTCACCTCTGGGGCGGGGATTGAACATGCACTGAAGTGAAGCAGCCAGCTTGCAGTGCTGTGTTTTAACCCATTGTGCCATCAGAGAGGGCCAGTCTCCTTAGTTTTTATAGTAATCACAGCTCTTTTTCACAGGTGTATTTTATCAGTTTGCACAATGTATTCATGTTGTTGTACAATGACAATGAACAGTACACCCGGATACACCTGTGATATAACACCAGACACTTAGCTGCTTGGAGCTCTGTCCACCAGGACAAGGCCTGGGCTGTGGGTCACGTTTGTCAGGTGGCGAGTGTCCTCCAGTATGTTTCACAGAGATCACCTGGGCATCCAGTGTCCGAGGTCTTGCCCCCCATGACCCTGTCAGGCAGGGGCTACATTCCCCTGCCCTGTGGGTACCCCGTGTACCTGGGCCACCACGGGCCCAGTACTGCTGTCGGTGTTTACAGCAGAAAGTCTGAAGGGAAAGAGAGCCATGTCCAGGTCAACCTGAGCCCCTGGCCCACCCCCCAACTCGCCCCCATTCTCATAGCTGTGAACAGAGGGCCATGCTGTCACACGTCCACACCCAGGCCTGCCCTGAAGGCCAGGGTGCTACCGAGGGCAAGGATGAGCAAACATAGTTCTGATCGGAATTTCTCAAATGCATACAGTAGAGCCTTGCTGTGATAATAGGGACCATGGATATCATTCGTGTTCATCCATGTCTGGAAAACGGGGTGTCTGCAAAGAGTCTATTAAATGTACATGGGAGAAAGGACATGATCAAAGACCCAGGGTGGGGGAGAGAGGGCATCATCAGATGGGGTTTGATTTTCCTAAAGGTGTTGAGCCACTATAATTAATCCGCTGTTCTTGGTCCTG
>NW_004567105.1:37103957-37105470 GCF_000260355.1 Condylura cristata
GGTGTTCCCCGCCTCGCAGGGACGGGCTGAACAGCGCAGTTCAGACAGCAGGCTTGGAGCAGTGTCGAAGTGGGAGCATGGTAAAGCACATGGAGTGCCATTAATGTACCCAATGTCTGACCACTCGCTCCTCCTTCCTCACGGCTCTACAGCACTCCAGTCTCCCCGTTGTCCCCCAGCCCATCAGTCCATCTGTTACAAGGCTCCCCAGTGTGAACTGGGCCGCCTATCTATGGGGCCTCACTTAAAATTCAGTTGTACTGCAGGCGCACACAAAAGGGTCAAAACGAGTTTATTTACAAAAGGGGAAAAGAAAAGGAAACAACTAGAATATCTTACCAGCTCGGCTGACTTGGAGCTCTGGTAACTAACTGAAAGCCCCGAGTCACGCAGTCCAGAGAGCCCAGTGAGAGATGAAATGGCACCCTATTTATCGCCCAAAGTCCCAGAATTCCTAGCTCCGCCCTTGGGTCCTCACAGTTCTCTCCCTCGTACTGCTGGGAGTTGTAGTTTCCAGTCACTGGAGTAGGGGGTGGAGTCCAGAAAGCTGGAGTAGGGGGTGGAGCCCACAAGACTCTGCAGAGTTCCTTTAGAACATCCCTCCCCTTATCACATCCTGTGCCCCCATAGCCACCTGGGCTGCTCCACTGGGCCGCCCTGGCCGCTCATATGTGGCTCCTGGGGAAACACCCCGCCCCTGTATCCCCCTCCACACCTGCATCCCTGTGGCCTCCTCACTTCTCACCTCTCACCCTGCTCTTACTCCCTCAGCTCCAGCCAGGCAGGCCGGTCACAGCTCTCCGAGGGGCACCTGTCTCTCACCCCTTCTTCCCGTCACACTCCCTGCTCTGAAGGCCTTGGGGTCTTCCGATGAGGTGATGTGTCTGGGAAGCCTTAGCCCTCTCGCACAGGCTCTGACACCCTGACTTGCCCTGCCCTGGGCTCTGTTTCTTGTGCCCCTCGACATCCCCACCCCCTGGGCACACAGCAGGGGAAACCCCCAAGGCAGCAGACCCAGTGACTGTGTTTTAAATGAACTATATTAAATATGTTAATGATCTGAAATCTTTAAAATTCAAAAAGATAGAGGTTGTAAAAGTCACAGCTGAGGTGGAGAGTAAGGGCTGAGCCACCAAAGGCAGTGACTCCTCAGCAACTCTCACCAGCTCCGCTTCTCACTCCGAGCCTCCTCTCCCTCCCCTCCCAGTGGGCACCCCTAAAGCTGGTCTGCTTACCTTGCTCAGGGAAGGCAGAGGCCTGGAGCCAGGGGGGCCTCAGGAGCTGCGTGGTGTGGCCGGGGTAGGGCTGTCCGGCTGCTGCAGCGGCTGTGTTGAGTGCCGCTTGTCTGGTGCTGTGCTGGGGCCTCTCAGCAGCTCTGGGAGCATCTCCTGTTGCGTCTCTTGCTGTCTTCATGAGTTGGATCCTGTATCATCTGGTTACCACATGCTTCAGGGGGCAGGAAGACACTCTCTTGGGAGCCTTAGCGTTCAGGACTTTAAAACATTGGACACAG
>NW_004567105.1:37105685-37113196 GCF_000260355.1 Condylura cristata
ATTGGACACAGCTCAGAGTGAGTGAATGGCCATTGGTGGCCCCAGTGACTCTGCCTTTCCTGGTTTGTTAAATGAATGGCAATGTTATTCCCTGAGCCTGAGTAGTCTTGCATCTGTGCCTGGGTGAAGAACTCCAGTGGTGACCGCTAAACCATTTGGGCCGTGACCTTGGCCAATCTTAGTGCCCCTTGCTGCCCTGTATCAATGCCAGTGCTGCCCCCTCCCCAAGGTGCCATGTGGGACCACACCCCTCAGGGGCTCCTGTCTGCCTCTGTGGGTCAGCAACGTGGATGCTTCTGCTCACTTCCTTCTTTCTCCGCTGACATTGCACCAGAGTGCAAGTCATACTGTGCTCTCCGCACAGGACATGGAGTCTCTTTCTGACCTTGGATGGACTTTGGAAACTGCCGAGCCTGGGCTTCCCTTCCTAGCTTGTAGGCAAGGTTGGGAGTGGCTGCCCCTGCACCCCTGGAGTTGTTCTGATGACCACAGTGAGACTTTGGAAAGATGCTGAATGAAGGACAGTACAGGTTTTACTATGGCGAGGCCGTATGCCCTTCACATAAGAGAACCCGCCTTCTGGGAGAACCATATGGACACGCAGACAGGAAAACTGAGACCTGGAAAATGGTGACGGGACACACCGAAGAAATTCAGAAACTCCCAGGCTTCCCTGAGTGAGTCAGGAATCGGGATTCTGTCTCGCAGTGGGAAGCAAAAGAGGCTTGTTCCACGCAGGCCTCATCCCTGGGGTCAGAGGGATCTGTCAGGCGGTTGGCCTTGCAAGTGCTGTCCAGTGAAAGGCCACAACCATGGGAGGTGCTGGAAGGTTAGATCATGGGTGGGTGGGCCGGCGGGGCCTCAGTCACTACCTGCTGCCTTCCTGGGGGGCCGCCCTGCCCAGCCTCAAGCACAGGGCATGCTCCGCTCCCAAAGCCATGCAGCAGCCAGAGTTCTCAATGATCACAGTTACTATGTGCGCCATTCACTGTTAAAAGCAGAGAAATGCTTCATTCAATTGATTTCCCAACCACCACGGTGGGTTTCCTGATTCTCAGAAATCAGGAAAATCCAGCCATTTGACATGAGTCATTTCCTGAGAGCATCAGAGAACAGGGTTGACTCTGCCTTGTGTTGGAAAGTTGGTTGGGTGGAGTCCCCAGAGGTCAGCCAAGGTGAGAGGTCATTATTCACCTGGCCCCTATCCCAGAGAGAGTGTCCAGTTTCCCTAGCGGGACTCCAGCCCTGGACTCCTGGATATCATGGATGGCCACAGCAGCTGTCAAAGCATAGTCCCTGCCGGTGCAGGATAGGGACTCTGGGTCCAGTTTCTGCCGTGAAGCACCCGGCAGAGGCCACTCCATGGCTAAGCTTGGGGCGTCTTCAGTCAGATGAAATGCAGGCCTTGGGGTTCAATTTTTCTCCATCATATTTTCCTTTTGGATTCTTTTTTTTTTTTTTTCCCTCTCAACAAGAAGCACAAAATCAACATCTGACTTCGCATCATTAACCTCAGGCAAATTAGTGTGTGGAATGGAAACCAGAGAAGTCAATCAGGGTATGGATATTCCGAAAGCAAACTTGGAACTGGCACACAAGATCGCATAGAGCTCCAAATGGCGGGCCCCTAGCTGGAACCTCCCGCTCCAGCATGAAGTTGAAAGTAGATAACTGAAATAAAACATAAATCAAACTGGAATCTTGAACCTTCTGGATAGTAAGGCTGATCGTGGTGCTGTCGTTTATGTTTGGAGTTAGTGGGAGTCCTTGATTGGCTCTGGGAAAGGTTTCCCCAGAACTCCCCTTGCAGCAGCACGCAGCGAGTTCCCAGGTGAGTTTCTTCATGAGACAGACTCCATTATATTTAAAGATTGGACACTCGCATAGGCACAGGTAGGTAGGAAGAGTTGCCCCAAAAGGGACAGGCTTGCTGAGAGGCCTGCATGGTTGCAGGCGGGCAGCTTTAGGAGAGCAGCCTCTGCTGGGGGAGGTCAGTGCAGAGAAGGACCAGCATGGTACCGGCCACAGGCAGGATGGAGGCTGCTGCAGAGGGAGAGAGCCGCTGGGAAAAAGCACCTGCACAGGCACAGGTGGGCAGAGGACTGCTGGCCTGAGCCAGTACAGAGACTGCACTGATGTAGACAGCTTCTCTTTGGGTTTGTTGACTTTAAATAGATTCTGAAAGGGACAGGAGATCCCACAGTGGGCTCCATCTCCCCATCTTTATCTTTCTCCTTTAGGGTCTGTGATACACACAGACTACAGCAGTCTGCTACCTGTTTTGACCTGCTTTGTAACCTAGGCATTGGTGCCTAAGGATCTTGGTTTCTACAGTTAGGTCAATGGCTATGCTAATCCCTCCTCCCCCAGACTCCTTGTGTGAGTCACTCTTGTGATGCCTTCTTAACTATCACTTCTGCCATCAGTGGGATTAAAGCTTAAGAACAGTAGATCATGGCCCTCCCTGGGCTCAAGGGGTTAAAGTACAACACTATGAAGCTATCATAGCCACCACAGCACAAGTTCAATCCCCAGCCAAGGAGGTGACCCACCTGGCATGGCAGACCTCTCCTGATCCACCCGCTGCTTCCCTCAGCGATGTATTTCAGTCAATCTGCCTGTTTTGCACCCCACTGTGTCTCTCGTGAATCCTCTCACCCCCTACACCTCTGGCCTGTACCCCCTCTCTGTATGCATAAATAAAAATAAATCTTTAAAAGGAATAAAGAACAGTAGGTCAGTCTATTTGGGGCATTTGGGTTATTTCCATATCTCAGCTACTGTGCTAGGAACACAGGGATCCAGGTGTCCTTTCGAAGGAGTGTTTTTGTTTCTGCATCCTTTGGGTAGATTCCTAAGAGTAGAATCGCTGGGTCATATGATAGATCCATTTTTAGTGTTCTGAGGTGGAATTTAGAGAAACCAGACAGGAATCTCAAGAAAGAGACAAAGTGGCAAGCTGACCAGAGATCTGAGGTATCCAGATCTATCCCTAGGAGGATACAGAGGGGCCAAAACAGGGCAGGGAGAGCATGAGGGACTGTGGTGCTGGGTCACGGATGATTGTTGGTGGGAGAACTGTGGGGACTACAATGATGTGAGGAAAAAAATAGTTGGGAACTGAAAAATAAATCAGATGATTTGTGTGGACGCTAAATCTCCTTCCATTACACTGTGCCTTCTCAAGATTCTGGCGATTCCTGCACAAGGCAGGCGTGCCTAAGAACCTCTGTGGGAAAGTTTTCTGAGTCGTGACTTTATTTCTCTTCCATCGCTGAGGACAAGTCACAATTGAATGAGTTGACTTAAAGGGAGAAATTATCCTAAATGGAAGTACTCTTGTATAACAGTCTTTCTTATTGATAAAGGTTGAATTTTGACTTGCATATTGTTGGGGAAGTAAATCAATTGACAGGATTATCTGCTTAGTGCCATTAGCACAAATGGCACTAAGACATTTCTTAAAATAATCTGTTGGCCTACGGGTGAGTCTCAGCGCTTAATACAATGCCTGGCCAGGGAACCAACCCCGTACGGCGCAGCAGACCTCTCCTGCCTCACTGGCTGCTTCCCTCAGAAGTGGATTTACTCAGTCCACCTGCTCTACTCCCTACTCTGTCTCTGGAGACTCCCCTCATCCGCTGCACCTCTGGCCTGCACCCCAGTTCTATTACACAAAAATAGCCTCCTTTTTTCTTAACTGTAAAGTAACACAGCAGTCCTACTTAAATAATTAGGAGCGCTGAATAGGTCTTAGATAAGAAAACAGTGGATGTGTATTCTGTTTATACCCCTGAATACTTTTGACCCACTCCTGTGGTTGCCACTGGGGCCACTGCTCCCCGACATGTGGTCCAGGTCCATGCTCAGAGGTAAGGTGGCAGGGAATGGAGGGGGTTAATGATGTCTTTACCTACTTTATAATTCTGACTAAGTACCACTAGATGAAAATTAAGACTACCCTCAACTGTTAAAATAAGTGCATTTATCAAGCACATAAATTATCCAATACTGGAAAAACAAATTCTCTTCTCATGTATTTCCTGCATTTCTTTTTCTTTTTAGAGATTTATTTATGCATACAGAACTGGGGTACAGGCCAGAGGTGCAGGGGCGGTGAGAGGATTCACCAGAGGCAGAGCGGGGAGCAAGAACAGGCTGACTGACAAAGTACACTGCTGAGGGGAGCAGCGGGCGGGTCAGGAGGGGTCTGCCACGCCATGTGGGCAGGCGGGGATCACAACTCGTGCTGAAGTGGCTTTAGCTTCTTAGTGCTGTGCTTTAACCCACTGCGCCACCAGGCAGGGTCCTGCATTTCCTTTTTACAGAAAAATTTTTTTCTCCTAGCCCCAAACCATGTGACAGTATAACATGTTTTCTTTCTAATAAATTTGTAAATGTAATTGTGAGATAGTTATAGTAGTAGTAGTAGTAGTAGTAATAATGAAATTGAGAGAGAGAGAGAGAGCCCCATAAACAATGCTAAGATTGTGAGAGGGAAAATCCACTGCCTATTCATACTGCCTAAAAATAAATAGTGCTGAACACCACACTCTACTCCAGCTCAGGGTGTTTTTGCTGATTCTTGAAAATGTTTTGTAAAACACACTTGTTAAGTCAAAGTTATGGTGGATTTGGCTTAGTCCAGTAACTGCTGTGGCAACATCGATATCTCTTAAATTATTCATCTTTGCAATAGAAAATTCCCCTCCTGGAAACCTTGGGATTGAATTAGAGCCGAGCTTCTTCAAGCCTACATTTATTGTAAAAGTAAACTCACACAATAAGCTTTGCCCTTTCCAAGATGCTCGGTAAACAGGAATGAAATCTCCATGGTTAGGAAATACCTAAATATTTCTATGTGAAATCAAAATGTTTTCTGACCTCTTTGAAGGGTCCTTTCAATGAGCTGTTTCCCAAATGCTTGTTTGCAATTTGGCTGAACCTCATCAGGGACCCTCGAGGGAGGCTGTTTCTCATGGTTGGGGTCAGGAGGAGGGGCTGTGCTTGTGATGTATTTGGTGATGTGTTGGTGCCAGGGAGCTTTTTGACCCTCAGACTCTTTTCTGGCGCCCCCAAAGCCCCCCACCCTCCCAAGGCTTCCTGGAGAGCTTGCTTCTACTTGTTTGTCCTCATGTACATCCCATCTCACAGTCTGTTTGGGTTTTGACAGCTTAATGCGGACTTTCAGGGTATTTCTGATTTGGAGGAGGGGGCATTTTTATATCCCTGAACTTGACAAGTCCATGACCCGTTCTTAAGCGCAGAGGGACTGTGTGATTGCAAGGTCTGGGCAGTGGGCTGAGAACAGACTGCAGGGGGCTGGGCAGCTGCGGGGTGTGGACAGGCCTGGGACCAGCTGGCCAGGCGGCCGTGTGGAAGCTCCGAGGAATTCACTGTCCAAACCCAGCTTTTGTGCTTTTACCTTGAATGCTCGAATCAAGGGCTACAAAGCCTCAAAACAGGAAGATGAAGCTCTGCTTTCCAAGAAGGCAGCTGTCTATGGTGCTTTCTTTACTGTTTGTTTGTAGGGTTCACCCCCCACTGCTCTGGGTTCTCAGCTAATGAAGAATCAGGACAACCTCAGATGGGTTTGCGGAGGAAAGAGATGAACTTAGCAACATGCACACAAGAGGTGGGGGGGATGTTTCATTCTGGGAGAGCAGGAAATCTTACACCAGGGGTGAGGCAGGAGGCCTGAGGCTCTGAGGAGACAGTGGGGGGGATAGGCCATGTTCGCTGTCGGGAACCCCAGCTTCCTTCTTCTAGATCATAAAAGAGAGCCATGGCCACTTTCTCCACTGGGGTGGAGCAAGGGGTCAGGTGAAAGGTGAGAGCTGCTCCTGTGCCCCCAGGGACATTCTTTGTTCTCAGCCCCAAATAATCTGCAGGCCAGAGTGGAGGAATGCACCCCAGGAATCAATAAGAGCTGATCCCTCCGTCTTCACTGCACACCCCCTATATCTTGGGAGTCCGGGAGGTTTGTGAAACATCCCCCAAAAGATTATTGAGTTATTGATGTTGGTTTGGAAGGCTGTTGGGTTCAGAGAGCAGGGTCCTTGGGTTCCCACTTAGAAAAGTTTTCCCAGAGCTCCCTTTTCAGCAGCACATGGCGAGTATCCCCATGAGGGAGATGTTTAATTATATTCAAAAGGGCAGGTTAATTATAAAAATGGAAAGAAAGACAAGGACTCCCGCACAGACAAGCAGGCAGAAAACTGCCCCAAAAGGGACAGGTTTGCTAAAAGGGGGGGCGCATGTGATCCCAGGTGGCAGCCACAGAAGGGGAGAAGGTAGGTGAGGAGATGCACCCGTGGCACACTAAGAGCGTGGTCTGCTCTTGGTAGAGTTAACTGGGGTTGGAGAAATTGCTTCGAAGGTGTGATTTGTAAGAACTGGAAAGCTCTACAATGTCCTCCATCTCCAACCCCACCGACCTCTGGTCTGCGCCTCCAGACCCTTCCTGCAGCCTCTCACGGTCCTGCAGCAGTTGGGCCTACGTGTTTTCATTTCTATAGCTGGTTAAAAAACTGTGTTCTTTTCTTTTCTTTAAGATTTATTTATTTATGCATACAGAACTGGGGTACAGACCAGGGGTGCAGGGGTGGTGAGAGGCTTCACCAGAGACAGAGTGGGGAGCAGAACAGGCAGATCGATGAGGTACACTGCTGAGGGGAGCAGCGGGCGGGTCAGGAGAGGTCTGCTGCGCCATGTGGTCACCTCCGGGGCAGGCGGGGATTGAACTCATGCGGAATTGGCTTAAGCTTCTTAGTGCTGTGCTTTAATCCCCTGTGCCACCAGGGAGGGCCAACAGCTATGTTCTTTTGTACCCCACCTCTGGTTTCTGGTCTTGTGATGTTTCCTTCCCAAATCTTCTACTCTAAGCCTCAATCACTTGTGACCTTGAGATGCCCTCTCTCTCCTTGGTAATGCTTAGCTGTGAGCTTTCCAGAAGCCTCACAGGGGCTGCATGAATGGGCAGACCCAGGAACCCCTGGGAACTCTTCTCCTTCCGCCCAATCTGCGGCCCTAGGATTTCCATCCCTCGGGGACTGGGAGCGTGGCCAGCGCCGGGGGCCCTCCTGAATCTCTGTACTTGAAGATGAACCAGACTCCCAGTTTCCTGACTTC
Organism: Condylura cristata; assembly: GCF_000260355.1. Taxonomy (NCBI): domain Eukaryota; kingdom Metazoa; phylum Chordata; class Mammalia; order Eulipotyphla; family Talpidae; genus Condylura; species Condylura cristata. The sequence continues at coordinate 37,112,817 of NW_004567105.1, forward strand.
CTCTTCTGACCGTCTCCCTGCAGCCTCCAGAGCCATGTGCAAAATTAGAACTTTCCGACCTTGGGGGACTGGGACAGCATCTGAATCGATCCTACCCCTGGTCAGTGGAGAGGAGCCTTGCCTTGCTCCAACCTTTTCCTGAAAGCACCAGTTCTGAAGGCCTTTGGAGCAGGAAAGGGAAGCTTACTTGGTCAGATAAATTCAGGGGCTTACATGGCCACATGAACTTGGCAAAGTCTGGGTTAAGCAAAGATGAGGGGTAAATAGCTGCAACTTCTCTTCATTGACCTTTTAATAAAAACCTATCTGTCCCCACGTTAAACTCTTTATTTTCGGATTATAGAACAGATAGGGAGGGCCAAGCCCGTGTTTGGTCCTCA
>NW_004567105.1:37113892-37168785 GCF_000260355.1 Condylura cristata
GGCGGGTCAGGAGAGGTCTGCCGCGCCATGTGGTCACCTCCGGGGCAGGCAGGGACTGAAAACTCATGCGGAATTGGCTTTAGCTTCTTAGTGCTGTGCTTTAACCTGTTGTGCCACCAGGGAGGGCCGTAAAAGGGGATTGTCTACCCAAGATATCGAAAGTAATCAGAGACACCGAAGTCCTCTGACTGATGTAACCCATATGTTGGGGACCATCCCAATCACGGGTTGTTGAGGGGCAGAACAGGCAGGGTCTCAAAGGTGGGAGTGGCGTCAGCAAGAGGAGATTCCTAAAAAGGGGGAGGAAAGGGGAGCAGGTTCGAGGAAGAAACGGGAGTCAGAGTTGGGTGCAAGTCTTCCTGTTCTGCCTTTAGCAGAAGTTTATTTAATATATTAGGAGCAAGCAATGGGATGACATCAGCACATGAACTGGGCTGAGAGATTACAATAATCTTTTTTTCTAAGAACAGTTTCGGGTCATATTGTCCTTCAGCTGAGATTATAACATCTATTAAAATTAGGATAGGTACATAAATTCATAAAATTTGAGGCTAACATTGTTATATTTACCACAGTGATGATTGACTAAAATAAAGTCCCTTTAAACTTTAAATGCTATTTAATGATCTTCATTCTCATTGAGACATCCTAGAGGGTAAAGTAAAGTCGAAGACTAGGCTGGAGGAGTTTTCTGGTAGATAAATCACTAAGGGAAATAGTAAGATTCCTCATTTAAAGACTGAGCAATAAGAGTTTAAGTAAGAGAGTAGAGTGATAAGATTTGGGTTCTCGTCCAGGCAGTAAAAGAACTTTAATTATTTTTTAGCATGTTCTAATACTGCCTTGTCTTACAATATTGATTATGTAATAATTGCTTTTATTAATCAGCCAGTTGTAATATTATTTTTTGCTTTCTAGAGAAATTTCCTGTCTTGGGGCAGCGCTTGCTCACCTGAGCCAGGCAGCACCTTATGAGGCTAAGGCAATCCAGTTGCAAGCTGATGGTTGCTTAGAATATTTTGATATTACATAAAAGGGAGGTCATAACATAAGTTAGCATGGAAATTCTGATTTTTCAGAGTACATATTCTCCATCTGGAATATGTCAGTCGATAGAGGTTGCATAGCTTGTGTCACCCATATATGCTATTTGGGGGCCCACGGAACGCCAAGTGGCAGGGCCTTCCTTAGAGGCCTGAGGTAGCTTGGACGTGCCTGGGTGCAGGCCAGCACTGGGTTCCTGCCAGCCATAGCAGACCAGTGGTGCGGCGGGGGCTGAGGGGCAGGGAGATGGACTGGGTCCACTTGGAGGCTGCCGGACTGTTGTGCCTTCACATCTCCACTCTTCCAGGCTGTACCCGCGCCATGCCAGTGCCCTGAACAACCTGGGGACGCTGACGAGGGACACAGCCGAGGCCCAGAGCTACTACCGGCGGGCGCTGCAGCTCAACCCCCAGCATCATCGGGCCCTTTTCAACCTCGGGAACCTGCTCAAGTGAGTGGGGCAGCCTTGGGCCCCTGAACCTGTTCCTCCCCCCAACCCCCTGCTTATGTTCTCTACCCAGAGCATAGAAGTGGGGCTCACACTTGGGTGCATGTAGCATGCCTCTGAATTCATTTCTCCATCCAGAGAGAGTTTTCCGGAGTGTGTGTCGGCCATTTCCCGGGTTGTCTGGTGAGGCTGAGACCGGGAGGGGGGCGTGGCCGGGAACCCAGGAAATGCCGAACCTTGTTCCTTTATTGCCAGAACCCACAATAGGTGAATACCAAGAAGCTTCAGGAGGAAAGGCAGGCGGCAGCATGGGCAGGAGTGGCAGGAGTGAATTCTGGGGGGTGCTGGCCCAGGAAGAGCACAGGGGACAGGAGGCCGCCTGGCGCCGGGGTGGAGCCTCCTACCCTCTGGAGATCGGGCGAGACCTAGTGCAGCCATCACACCGCCTTGCAGGCCCCTCATGCTGCTGAGCACCGAAGGAGGGCTGCTTTGGCCTCTCCAGCTTTTGTTAGTAGAAACGTTGGCGGAAAGGATGCCCTGTATGAGCTCTGCATATACAGGTTTTGCGGATTCCATCCCCGCCCCACTGGAATTACAAATCCCAGCATCACCAAAGGGAGGATTGCTGGGGCCTGAGGGTGGAGTTAAGCAGTCAGCTTTGGTACGAAACCAGGCATGTGGGCTTTGAGGGTCTCTCGGTCTCTTAGCTAGTGGCTTGTCTCTTGGCTTTTCACCAGCTATTGGGGTTCCAGGTCAGCGGAACTGGTAGGATGCATATTCTCTCTCTCTTTCCCTGAGTTACTATTTCCCCCTCTCTTGTAAATAAGCCCATTATTACCCTTTTTGTGTGTGCCTGAAGTTGAATCTTAGAAACCCCTTTAAGCGCACCCCTTTAAGTGTGGACCCATAATCAGGCAGCCCAATTCACATTGGGTTGCCCTGTAGCAGTTGGTCATAAAGAGTTCGCTTCTCCACTGAGAAAAGCATGCTGAAAACATCAGTGCTGATCTCAGGAACCACACAGATGAGTGTTGTTTCCAGGGACGCTTTAATGGCTTGGACACCGAAGGATGGTCTTGCCAGGAGCGCTGTCCTACAGTGGCGACTTCTGTGCTGTGTGGGTGTGGCAGAAAACTAGGCCAGAGCCCCTTTAAATGCATGTCACGCCATGTGGGCCTGAGGAAATGGGTGCCCTCCGCCTTCCTGTTTCAGTCACTAAGGTGCCATGACTGTTCTCTCAGCACCATGAGTTCAGAGTCACAGGAAGCTCCTAAGAGCGTTTCTGTTCCTGTCCTCCCCTTCCCTGTGTCTAAATAATTTGACCCCTCTTCACTGTTCCTCCTCCTGCCGTAGGGAAACCAGGGCAGTGTCGTCCCCAGGGATGCCGTGGCTGGGCCGAGCCATTAAAGTGTCCACACTAGGTTGCTGTAGACTCTGTCACAGCATGTGGTTGTCTTCAACCTCAAGTTTGACACCTTGAAAGGTGTGGCGTTCAGGTGCCTGAACTGTGATGAGGGATCGGACGCACTGCTCACAGACCAGTCATGGTTCATATATCCAGAGCCCCCTGGCATTAAGGATGGCTTCATGGAACTAGCATGACCTTTGTGAGTGACCTTGACCTTGACTGAGAGGTCTTCTTTCAGGCCGGAGCCCTCATGAGATGCAGTTCTGCCAGAGGACCCCAGCCCCAGGGATTGGCACGCTCACACCCTTGTGACCGTGGCTCACAGCCTCAGACCCGCCAGCTGCAGTGGGCTCCCTAGGGTGTTACCCAGTGTACTCGGCCCTGCCTGGCCTTTCCCGAACCCTGAAGCTGGTCTGTTATCATGCTGTGTGCATGTCTGCAGGGTGAGAGATGGAGAAGGAGCAGCTTCCCCGCCAGCATTCTTAATTTACATTCGTTGTCGTTGGCCGGGCCTGGAGTTTGACACATAAAATAGGCAAGACTGGCGTAAATTTTTTATGGATGGACAGAGTAGAGTTTCTCTTGGCTCAAGAGAATATGGTCAGATATTTAAATTCAGGATTTCGGAAAATATGCCTGTGCCTGCTGGGGTAAAGTCATCGCTGGTGTTTGTTACTGAAACAGAATCAGAAAAACACCTCTTCTGGAGTGATGTCACACCTCTCCTTCTGCCAGAAGACAGGACAGGGTGCTTGAAACCTCAGAGAAACGAAAATAGAACGGCCATTAATGGAGTGACAGTGAAATGATTTTGCTAACAGCACACATTTGGTCTTCTCTGGCCTGACCCCTTAGATAATCAAATTTCTGAAGAATGGATGGATGCAGACAGAAGGTTGATGTTATCTCTGACAGGAATTTAAGCTTCAAATTACCCCAGGGCCACACCAGCCTCGTAAAAAGAGGTTGATGCCCTAGAGAGAGAAGGTGTGCACTTGTTCTGTTTTCTGAAGCCCCCGGAGAAGCCAACTGTGAAATGATTGGGTAAAGAAAACCTTTTTGAGCTCCTTCCCACATTAGCGTTCCAGCTCCTGAGGGCAAATTCTAGAAACACCTCTTGGTGTGAAACCCCACCCCCGTGGTGACCCATTGGTGTCCCCGTGCCTCCAGCAGGCTCACTTGCATCTCAGTTTCCCCCTCACCTTTATCCAACTCAGGTCTGTCCCTCGGTCTCCTTCCCCCATCACCTCCATGACCTCTACTCCCTCCTCACTGCTGCCTCTCAGTCTGCACGTTCTCGCTCAAGGTGAGCCTCCTCCGGTATCCTCCGGAACTGCCTTCCTGCTCTGCAAACTTGGTGCCATCTTCATCAAGGTCAGCAGCTGTTCTGTTCCCTGGGTCCCCCAGCTGTACCCCCGGCTTCGGCTCCCCCAGTTTCTCCCCGGTGATAGGCCGTGGGCTCAGTCCTGCTGGCCTTTCCTTCTGTGGTGCTTAACCATCACCTTAGCCTCTTACCTCTGCCCATCCTCCCCTGCCCGCCTCTGTCTTTGCTGCTGACCCTTTGGTGGGGTCGTGAGGGTGACCTGGCCCTGCTGGCCCTTCTCTGGGCTCACGGTGTCTTCTCTTCAACCTTGATCTTGACAGTCATCACCCTATTGAATCTCTCTACTCTGATGTTTATATTCATTGCTTATAATCCCGGCTGGAATTTCTATGACCTGTTTCAGTTCTGCATATGAGGTTACTCCTGCCTGACTGTCACTGACTTGCCTCACTAGGCTCCCAGCCCAGGGAACTCCCAGCCCAGGGAACCCCCAGCCCACTACCTGCATTTGGCTTTTCCAAACACAGTATTCCTCATGCCGCTGCCTCCTGGACCACTTTTAGATCACAGCGTCTCCCAGTTCAACACTCAAGCTTAAGGTCTGTTAGGAGGGCTTGTGTTTGTGGAGACCACAGGCCTGTGCCAGCTCGCTCTGCCACCCCCTTCCAGAGCTGTGCCTACCTGTCAGAACACCTGCCTGGACCTTCTTGCAGCCTCTCAGGTATCGGAGGACAAAAGTCTGAAATGAAGTGAGAACCCTGAGAACAGCATTGTAAGAAGAGCAGAGTGGGGGGCAGTGGCCCCAGAGGCTCCTGCCTTCCTGTCAGGGGCCATTGTTCTCACATACCCAGGTGAGGTTGCTGTGAATGGTGCCTCACTGACGGTGAATCTTCGCCTTCCCTTTTTCTGCCTCAAAATGTCGTACCTGTTTACAGGCTCCCTCTTTCCTCTTCTGTCTTGTCCCCTTAATGAGGCACCTCATAAGTCACCTGGTTTATGTGGCTTTTTTAAAACTCTGAGCATAATTAACATGCAAAAAAATTCAAGTATTTGGTGCAATACATGTTGATGATTTTATAGATTCGTGTAACAACGAAACACAAAACAATACACAGAACAGCCCGGCATCCCCAAAGACCTCTCCTGCATCTTTTCAGTAAACGTCTCCCCTCCTCCCCACCATCCTCAATGCTCTGGTATTTTCAACACTGAGAATTTCACCTGTTGTCAAGCTTTAGTAAATACATTCTCAGTGTATTTTTTTTTTTTTTGACGACTGAATGTTTTTGCTTAGCATGACGTTTTGGGTCTTATCCATGCTTTTACATGCTGCTTTTTTATTGCTGAATAGTATGCCACTGGGTAAATATGATACAATTGATTTATCTGTTTCCTGTGGATACTTACTTGTCCATAGATTTGAACTCTTCCCCTTTTTTTGGGTCAGTATCTAGAAGAGAAATTATGGGTGGCTGTATCTTTAATATATTAAGAAAACTGGCAGGCAACAGGGATCTGGTGATGCTACCCCAGTGGGCACCCTGACTCGGGGCCCCTCTCTTAATCAAGATGGAAGTAAGGACCAGGAGGGACTTGAAGTCTTGTGTTTCTTCCAAAGCCAGGCTGCTGTGCTGAGAACCAGCTGGCAGAAGTGGGCAGGATCTGATTGGTTGGTGGAAGGAGCAAGAGCTGACTCCCCACCAGGCCCAGGAGTTGGGACCAGCCCGGAACACCCATGGTGCTTCTTGGGCCTTGCAGTCCCGGAGGAGGAGGAAGGTCAGGTCTCAGCCGGGCACGACAGCCGTGAGCTGAAGCACGGGGTGCAGATGGCAGCATCTCCAGGCTACACCAGGATGGCTCTCCTGCAGTGCAGGGGCCTTCACCTGAGCCTACGTGCGTCCTGGGACACCGAGGGGTCCTCACCACCTCTTGCCCCAGCTCTACATAAGAGCACGGGTTCTAGCCCTCTCCCCTATACCCAGGGGTCAGCCTAAATTCCTCGTGATAGATAGGTGTCATCTTTTGGATCCAACAACAGCAAAACACCCCAACAGACAGCTGCGAGGACTGGGCCCAGCCCCCCATGTTCACACCCTGCTAATGGACAAGTTCACCCCTGCCAAGTGGATGGGTCAGAAGCCGTTCATTGCTGTGAACTGGCATTTTTTGCTCTCCTGAAATGTCAGTGCTTCTCAAAGCAAGCATCTGCTTTGAATTTAAACTCATGTATCATGAAATTTTAGACAGGAATCCAGCAAGTTTTCTAAATTGACAAACTTAGCAGGTCTTTAATTACTTAAAAAAAAATAAAAGTGGTGAAGTCTTATTTGCTTTTTCTAAGTATCTGTCACTGAGATCCGGCCAGGGAAGTAAGCTGATACAAATGTTTTCACTTAGCACACAAGAAAGCCAGGCCCCTGTGTGGGGCCAGAGGAAGATGCCCGGGAAACCACTAGCCTTTCATGGCAGCATTCATGCACTGCAGGCAACAGCTAGTTTCTAGTGAATGTGTCTCCTCTGACACCGGCCCCAGGGACCCTGCCAGGGAATTGCAGCTTCTACAAGGTCCTGGGCGGAATGTCGGGGGGTTTTATCAGTCAGGAGACTTTATTAGCAAGTGGTCCAGACGGGGCTCCTTAGCCACAGCAGCCTCTTGCCACGGTGGTGTCCACCCACCCACCCCTCCCCCATCACCCCACGGCAGACGGACCAGTCCTGTGGGAAGAGCAGACAGCCCTGTCACCTCTCTCCTTGTCTCCATTTGCCCCGGGAGGCCATTCTGCTCCTTTTTGCTGCGGTCCCAGTTACCTGTGCGTCAGGGACATAATAACCAGGCTGAGTCCTTCTACCCAGAGGCCTGAGACCGCCCAGCTCAGACAGGCATAAGGGGCCTGTGGAGAAGGGTGCTCCTGGGCCCGGGCCCAGGGCTGCTGGAGCTCCCGAGGAGCGGAGCCCACCTTCTCCTGAACTCCTGTGGTGCCCCCGCGAGACTCAGGTGGAGAAGACGCGTGAGCCTGTGTTGGAACTGCTGGGTCTTTGCCAGCCCATGCTCACGGGGTTTCCAATTTCATAGACATAGACAAAGCCGCAGGGGGTGGGTGTCTCTAGACAGAAAGGCAAGTCGGTGGCGACTCCTGGAGGTGGGAGGTGGCTCGGGCTTCAGGTCCTATCCCAGCCCCTAGTACGTGGGTCACCGTGCCGCCCACTAACACCCAGAACTGCTCCTCTGGGGTTCACAGACCCTGTTTAACAAACTTCCAGGATACTAAATAAAACTCAAAAGGTGCAGAGATACAGAAGATAGAAAAATGCATGAATTGTCCATAGAGTCATCATCTTGAGAGAACTCGGGGGCCCGTGGCACCTGCAGCCAGTCTGGTTCATGTCAGTAAAATGCAGAATGAATCAGTCCGTCTTTGCTAAGAGAAATGAAGCTTTGAAGCCTGATCAGAGCATTTAAACAAAGTGTCACTGAAAGTTGTTCTTTCCTCCCCATGTCGCCCCCAGGTCCCAGGAGAAGCAAGAAGAGGCCGTGGCCTTGCTGAGGGGTGCCATAAAATATGGCCCGGAGTTTGCAGATGCCTATTCCAGCCTGGCCTCCCTACTGGCTGAACAGGTCATTGTTCCCTTTTAACTTCACATAACAGTTTTTCTCCTTTTCCTGTGGAAGAGCAGGATACACTGATTCATTGCATGAGGGTGGGGATGGTATCACTGGCCTTTCCACAGAGATGGCCCATAGCAGTCATTGGTACTTTGTCACTTGGGGGCAAAATCTGTCAAGAACAGGAGACAGTATTGGCTGGCTTTCTGGCTACTTACACTTTTTTTCTGGGTATGCTAATGCCCTCAGCCCCCTGAGTTCCGTTACTGAGTGGGAACACCCGTGAGAAGATGGCAGTCTACGCCCTGAAGGGCATTTCTGTTCCTGTCCTCCCCTTCCCTGTGTCTAAATAATTTGACCCCCTTTCACTGTCCCTCCTCCTGCCGTAGGGAAACCCGGGCAGTGTCGTCCCCAGGGATGCCGTGGCTGGGCCGAGCCATTAAAGTGTCCACACTAGGTTGCTGTAGACTCTGTCACAGCATGTGACAACTTCACATGCTGTGAAGTTGAAAGGTGTGGCGTTCGGGTGAACTGTGATGAGGGATGGGATGCCACGTGTCAGTTACACGCAGTTGCGGTTTCTGTCCAGAACACTGAAGAGCTCACTAGGAAGCAGAAGTAGGACTGGCTATGGAAATGTAAGTGTCAGAAACGATAGGCATCGTTTTCTCGTTCTGCTGGCCTCTGCGGTGTAGGCGGGCTGGCTGACTTGAATACGGGCAGCGCCGGCTTGCAAGCAGAATGATGCCGGCGGTGTTCTGTGGTCCACTCCGACATGGGTCACAGCAGGCGGTGCGTGGTTTCTGAATTTAAAATGGACACTGTCACTAATACTGTGACAGGGTGGGCCCAGGAAAAGGGGAGATTCCAGTTCTCTGTCCCCCAGGAGGAGGGTGGAGCTGAGCAGAGCAGAGAGGAATCTGGAGCGGAGTCTGAGGGCAGGAAGGAAGCAGGGTGGGGAGCCAGAGGAGACCTGAGGGAGGCCCATGGAGCAGGGACATGTGAAGAAGCTGTGTTTGCTTCTGGCCCTGGTTGAAACAGATGTGGCTGAGAGACCTGTGGGGAGGTGACTATGACAATGTTTATCTTGATTTTGATTTTGCTCTTTTCCTCCCAGACTTGTCTGGCCATTTCTGACCCTTTTCTGTGGGTTCTGGCCAGAAGTTGCTTTAGGCTTGTGACGAGCTTTCAGGCCTTGCTTCGGGCCAATCCCTTTTGGGTGGACTTTGGCCCCACAAGGGGATGGGCCAACTTTGGGTGTTTGATTTAGAAACTATATCCTTTGTCTTTTCTGTATTGCATACTCATTGTATTAAAGTTCCTTTCCATGAAAGGTCTTACATGTTTTGTCTTGATGCGGCGGAACCTATTTACAGCAGGCAAGTTTTGGGGTTCAGTGGTGCCCCTCTCTCCCTACCCTGTAACAATACCCTTTCTTACCCTCATCCTGGGTTCTTCATTTTCATCGGAAGACCCTATGGGCTGGTGGTCTTGCAGTTACTCAGGTGTGTCAAGCCTGCCTCTCTGCCTCAGGGCCTTTGCACTGTCTCCTGTGCCTGAGCACATGTCCTCCTCAGACCCTGTGGGTGTGTCCTCAGATATGACCATTGGGACAGGCCTGCCTTTAATCACCCAGCACCTTCCCCACCCACCAGGTTCGCTCTTCCACACCCATCGCCAGCTGGCATGCATCTGTGGTCTCTCTCAGCAGGCGATGTTCCAGCTCCATGAGGGTGACTCTCTTTTACCCATCTCCCCAGTCCCATCATCACACCACATGCAATCAATACAACTTTGAGATAGTAACCAGCCCCCAAAGCATGTGGGGTCCCTCTGGTTCAGATGACGTGTGTTACCAGCAGGCTGGCGAGCAGGCCACTCTCTTGCGACTGGACTGGCCTCACTCTGGTGCTCGTCCTTTCTTGGCCACAGCAGCAGGGACAGCCACGTGGCATTCCTCACCCCCCATGGGCCATGTGGGTCGAGGCCAGCCCCCTCAACACTCAGGGTCTGTCCTGCGCGTTGTGCCTTCTCCTGAGTTGCATCTTTCTGGCTCTGTTTTCACCCAGTACTGGAAAAATCTTGCAAATAATAGAAAGGTCAACTCCACATCCACTCCTCCGCCTCTGACTCATGGACCCTGCAGGGCTTATCATTGTCCTCAGCCGTTCCTTTGTGCAATTTATGTTTCATATTCTAGAAGTTGCCTCTGTTTCTTTGTGGAATAATGAGGTGTAAGTAACTAGAGTGTTGCCTGAGAAGTGCGACTCCCCCCCCAACCCCCAATTTATTACCAGGACAGATAATTAACATTAAATTGCTCTTGTTGATAAAACTTACCCTTGAGGCATGGTAGCACCTTCCAATACTGCGATCCTCGTGTGCCTTGGGGGCACCCCAGACAGATGCCAGCAGTGTCCCAGCTCACCCAGCTCTGCGGGCCGACCTCTCTCTCCGCAAATCCTCCCTGTTTTTCAAGACCTAATTTACCTTTCCCTGCCTCCCCAGTATTCTCTCCCTTCTTCCCTCACGGTGAGCAGATTCCTGGACCTTCTGTAACATCCATGGGACACATGTCAACACATAAACTCATCATGTGTATCTTTGAATCAACATCTAGACCTAGAAGCAGCGTCATGGGTTATTTCCCTCGCAAGGCTGCAGACTCGGAAACGGTACGGCCTCTGCACGCCTCGCTCCCGTCGGGCCAGCCAAGCTCTCTGCCCTTCGGAGGCAGCCCGAGCCCTCACTGCCAGCGCCTGATGGGGCCTTAGTGCAGCCGGTGCCAGAACCACAACAGTTGGGGTGAGGAGTGTTCTGCCAGTCTGGAAGCTGATAGTCTAAGGGGACCCTGTCTTGGGAGCTTACGTTTTAAGGGTCTACAGCTGTCTCTCTGAGCCTCAGGCTGGAGCTAATGAACATTTTAATGCCCACCTTAAAGCCCCGCTATAAGTGCTATTGATCCTATACAAATTAAGTGTTAATAGTGTGGGAAGTAATTTGCCTTAATTAATATCTCCAAGTCTTCTGTTGTATCCCTTTTCTAAATTGACAGACTCCAAGTCCGTGAAAAAGAGGTACCATTTTTCAAATGACCCAGATTCACGGTGACCTTTAAATTCACTCTGGTCCCTTCTGCAGCGTTCTTACTAACAGTTTGTGTAGAAGGTGGGAGTTTAAAAAGAGCTACGTGTGTACTTCCCCCTCAAATATGTCCCAGGCCTTATTTAAAGCCAGTAATATGATGGATTTAATTTTTGTGACCCACAGTGGTAAACTGGTGTAAAGTTATGACATACCGCGTAGTGAAGTCAGTTTTTAAGAAAGACAAACCAGAATGAGACCATGATCCTCCTCACTTATGAAGATAAAGGGCTCATCTTTCTCTGTACATGACCTCTCCTTTCTATAAGCCTGAAATTGCAGATGTTTAAGACATTTTTAGTCTTTTTCCACTGCCACTCATGGTATGAACTGCCCTTTACAGATATTTTACTTGGCAAAGTAGTGAGACTAATTATGAAGTGCTTATTTATATTTTTGATAGGACATGAGCAGTCAGTCACAGGAGAACAGCCTGTGAGAGCTGCAGAATCTTCTCTGCAGACTGACCTCAACTGGACCCCAGTCTCCTGGGGCGCAGTTTTCAGCTGCTTAATTTGATGAATCATAGTGCCATCTGGCTGGCTCGTGTCTGGTCTGCAGGTGTCGTGAGCCACTTGGTCACACTTGCAGGACAGAGGTGGCAACTCTGTTCAGGAGGAGGCCTGAGCCCCCGCTGGGCCTGACCACTGCATGATGACCCCTCCCAGCCCTCTCTGACAAGACCTGTATGGTGGGGAACAGCCTTGTTTCAGGAAGCCAGCATGAGACCCTCTAGAAGGCTGTGGAAAGAGATTCCCTCGGTATACAGGGCCTGTCTGCACATAAGGCTGATGGGAAAAGAAAAAAGGATGTTAAGAACTCCGGGGTACAGCACCCAAAGGGCCAAGGACCCCCGAGGCTCTGCAGGGCCACGAGGGAAAGCTGATGAGGGAGGAGCACCTGAGAGCCACCAGCGTCTCTTTCATTACGCAAGTCATAGAAAGCATCATGGGAAGTGTGGAAACAGTCGGGGTGGACAACCCGATGCTGGCCAGGTACAGCAGACGCAGCAGCGCCAAGAAGCCCATGCCACACGAGCGTATCAGCGGCTCAGTGAGACACCAGACCCTTCTGTGCCCTCTTGGTGACTGCGGCCACGAGGCCAGAGGCAGGCCCAGCCTCGGTCCCTGCAAGACTCCTGTTTCTAGAGATCAGCTGCCAGAAGCGGCTTCTCTTCAGGGCAGGTTCCCAGTACAAGTCTGGGCTTGTCCTCAAATGGCTCCGGCTCTGCCTATTATCCCCTTCTTGACCCCTCCAGATTGGACCTTCTAACCCGGTCTGTGCCCCAGGGCAGCAGCTTGTGCCAAGGATGAGTAAACCCTCCACCCTTTTCCTAACAGTTCATGCTGCTTAGGTTGCAGTGGAGAAACGCCAGTCTTACCCCACAGTCCACACTGCAGGGCCCAGGGTGCTGTTTGAATTGTGTCCCAGTGCTAGAGGGCAATCCCCCATCTCAAAGAGCTTCGGCATCTTTCACGGCTCTCCAGCTAAACCCCTCAGTCGCTCCCCAGAAGAGTGATAATGTGTCATCTGCCACTCTCAGCCCCCTGTGGTAGTGGGAGAGGCACAGGAAATGGCATGTGGACACAGCAAGGAGGAGACCAGGGCTGCAAAGAGCCTCCAATAAGGAATTCAAGTGACAACAAGGTCATTTTACTGAGGAGAAGATGATGAATAGTGTTGGGGGGCTGGGAGGAGACGAGGAATTATTTGACCTTCTCATTGGATAGTTGAAAGTGTGAGATGCAGAGAGCAGAGGGCCAGTGCCCACCAGTCACAAAGGCAGGGCCAGAAGCTGGTCACTCTGCTACTTCCCTGGTGATGCTGGGTCCCAGGCCTGCCCTGTGGTGATGGACCATCCTGAGTGAGGCGAGGTATGGAAGAAGAGAAAGATAGAGGTAACCCAGGAGGTGAGGTGTCATCAAAGTTAGGTACATAGAAGGCTCCAGAAGAAAGCTCTCAGGACCTCCCTGGTGGCCTAGGGCTTAAGTCTCAGCACTATCACCACCCTGGCCAGGGAGCTGACCCATATGGTGCAGCAGACCTCTCCTGTCTTGTCTGCTGCTCCCCTCAGCAGTAGATTCTCCTGTTCTGCTCCCCACTCTGTCTCTAGTGAATCCTCTCACCCTTGTACCTCAGGCTTACACCTCAGTTCAATGCAAAAGTAAAAGAAAAAAAGAAATGATGGAAATTAATTATTAATTAAGTATTAATTATTAATGTTCCTCCCAGCTCACATATTCTTTTATTTCCTGTGTTAAAAAATGTCACCCACTGTGTCTTTAATGAGTGTTTAATTTTTATTTTTCCTCAGTTGTGTTGCTGTGCTTTATAGATACTATGTGAAACAGACAATTAGATCCTTTCGAAACAAAGATGGCCATCGGTGTCAAATGCTAGCACCAGCCAGTTGGTAACATCAGGAGCTCGGGATTTCAGGGTCTGATTACCCAGCTGGGGGTTAGCCAGGTTATTCTTTCTCTTGTGACCTCTAAGGTACTAAAGCTTCATTGACCTCTGTGTCAGAAGATGACACATACAGAAGGGAAGGGAAAACCCAAAAGACGGGAGTGGAGCCCTCACGCACGGGGCTGCCTGCACAACTGCAAGGCAGGAGCTGGGAGCTTGGCGCTGAGCCTCTGCTCACCTGTGGGACCCCCCCCCCGCTCCCGGCTGTCTGGGGGACCCCCCTCCCTCCCGGCAGGCCGTGTTGTTACTTTGTGCGCCTTGGAGCTCTGTAACCATCAGTTCTGAGCTGTGTCATCTCCATGCCTTTGCCGTCACCCTCAGGCGGCCTGGGTAGTGACACTCACTGTTCCTTGTTATCAGCGGGGTAATACGGATACGACTCACCTGCCAAAGCGCTGCGTGCTGGGCATTGTAAGAGTTTCGTGTGTTTTAACCCGTTTACTGCCCAGGACCCTGTGAGGTAACCCCACAGGGAGGTGTCTCTACCTCCATGACTCTTACGGGTGCACCTGGGCACAGAGTGGAAGTGGGGTGTCCCAACCCGGTGGTCAAGCACTTCCATCACAGCACCACACCGCCTCTGGGTGCTGCGGGAAGAGGTGAGTCGGCCGCCACGGGCCTCTGTGATCCTTGGATGGGAGTCTCACCTGATTCGTGTTCTGCCTGTCGCAACACACACATGCACGCGCACACACACACACGCGTGCGCACACACACACACACGCGTACACACACACACAGTCCTCCCGTGGTGGCTTCTTCATGCATCACTCTTGCTCTTGCTCTTCCATAGAGCAAAAGAAGATAGTTGGAGATTTTTTTTTTTTTTTCATTCATCGTTTCCTTTCTTGAGGTTATGATTTGCTCTCTGGTTCTTTGGTTCTTTATTTCTGCTGGCTTTACGCAAGTAAGTGGAATTTGCCAGACTCAGGGCATATTTTGTTCCATAAATGGTACTTAAATTTGTGGATTTGAAGAGTTGCCACCGGCGCTTCCACGGAGGGTCATGTCTTCACCTTCTGGGTTGAGCCCACTGTGGGCCGGGGCTCGCTGCTCAGCAGTCACAGCATCTCTGTCCCGGAGCCGACAGTGTCATATCTGAGAAAATCGAAGCCGCACAAGACCTGTGTCATGGTGAAGCAGGACGTCGCTGAGTCTGCTGCTTGCAGCCAGTTGTTTGGATCCTGCTGCTTGCTGGAGGGGAAAGCTCCTGGGGGGTGCTGCTTGTCCGCAGTCCTAGCTTGGCTGCCGTGACCCTTCCCAAACAATAAAGAAAGTTGATGATGGGTGGGGCATCAACTGTCCTCATCCAACCTATTTAAAGCCTTGACATTCCTGCTCTTGGGTGCTCACACTTTGGGGACTGATCCTGCCGAGCCCACCAGTGTGACAGTTAGATCTCTCTGAGTGCTGTCTGACTTCTCTGGGAAATTGCCGTCACAGTGTGTGTGGGTGAACGCTTAGCAGTGGTGACTTGTGACCAAGTTGCGAACCAAGTCTAGTCTTAGCTTATTAATAGGAAAGTTGCCCGGTGCTGTGGCCCTGTTGTTTCTGTTCACAATCTCTTCCCTGCAGGACCAGGACACCCTGGGATTGTTGGCTGTTGGGTCACTGTTAGGACCTGGGTCACCTTGATTCACTGATTTAGGTGTTACCCTCCCTGGTATAGAGGGAAGTGCAGTGTGATGAGCAGCTCAGGATTGTCTAGGGCAATCAGAAACTGACCTACAGAGGTGGGCAGCTGACCCGGGCTTTGCCACCAACGGCGGAGTTGCAGGTGTTCCTCTGAGGGAACGTACTTTCCTGTTGGAGAGAACAGCTTAGAAATGGAAAGCACAGGTTAGACAAGAGAAGGAGCAGTTTACACACAGATACTTTACACACAGAAAGGCCAAGGCACACCGTAATGTGACTTAGAGCATCTGCAAGCCACCAGTGTCCGTTGACGGCTGTGGTGTGAATATACAATGGACTATGATTTGGCCATTAAAAAGCAGGAAAGCGGGCCCTTCCTGGTGGCTCAGCAGGGTAAAGCACAGCACTAAGAAGCTAAAGCCATTTCAGCATGAGTTCCAACCCTACCCGCCCTAGAGGTGACCCACATGGTGCGGCAGACCTCTCCTGACCCGCCCGCTGCTCCCCTCAGCAGTGCACTTCATCGATCTGCCCGTTCTGCTCCCCACTCTGTCTCTGGTGAATCATCTCACCACCCCTGGATCTCTGGCCTGTACCCCAGTTCTCTATGCACAAATAAATAAATCTTAAAAAAAAAAAAAAAAAGGCAGGAAAGCGAGATGTCTTCAACAACAGGGACAGACCTAGAGGCTTTGTGCTAGTGAAGAAAGTCAGAGAAAGGGCCATCCTAATCTGGTGCAGCAGATTAAAGCGCAGCACTTTGAAGCTATCTGCAACCACTGCTGCACGAGTTCAATCCCTGGCAAAGGAGCTGATCCATGTGGCGCAGCAAATTGCTGCTGTCCAGCCCGCTGCTCCCCTCAGCTGTGTATTCCAGTCAGTCCTGTTCTGCTCCCCACTCTGTCTCTGGTGAATCCTTTCACTGCCCCTGTACCTCAGGCCTGCACCCAGTCCTTTATGCATGAATAAATAATACAATTTTAAAAAATGTCAGGGAAAGATGACTGTACTCTGTGATCTCATTTATACGAAGAATCCTCAAAAAAGAAAGCTTAATCTACATCAGTCTCTTCCCCACCTCCCTGAAAAGCCTCCCAATAAACCGTCAGTGTAGGTAAAAAGAGCACTGAAGAGATACTCTGCTGAACACTGCTGAAGAGATACTCCAGCCCTGCCTGTCTCCAGTGAGACTCCTCATCTTCCAGAGAGTCACTGTGGTAGGGCATCCGGTTCAAACATTTCCCTCCCATAAGGCAAGTCCTTCCCAGTGCCCCTTAGTAGACATCAGCTGAAGAAACTAAACACGATGTGGCTTGTAGGTACACATCCTCGGCGCTGCTTTGAATTCAGACCAGACGCATCACGTCTAGTCTTATGCCGGCTCCTACGAGGTGCTGGGTCAATCTGCCTCTTGCACTTCCTTTATGCAGGTGACCATTGTTGGGGTGTTTGACTTTCTTATTTGCTTTCTTTGTTCTTTTTTAAAGGAGCGATTTCAGGAAGCTGAGGAAATCTACCAGGCTGGAATAAAGAACTGTCCAGACAGCTCAGACTTACACAACAACTACGGGGTCTTCTTGGTGGACACTGGTAAGCGGGGTGCGTGGGGGGTCTGCCCTGCTAAGAGAATGGGAGCTTTCAGGCAAAGCGACAACACCCCAGTGAAGCCTCTGAAGCAAAAGGCACTCAGGGGGCAGGCAGAGCTACTGACAACACTTTGGGGGCCTGTTTTGCTAGTGCCCCAAGTGCAGTCCAGTGAAACATGTAGCCCATCTTCTAGGCACTCCTAGGTCTCCCTGCAAGGCAGGAAGAAACCTCCAGGATTTAGTGGGGGACAGTCTTCTGCAGCACCATCTACAGGGCTGTGTAAATCATGGTGGCCACGTTTCCCCGCTATGACATGGTAGATGCTGCTCTAAGACTTAACAGAGAAAAAATTCTGGGACTGTCTCCTCCTTCCTGCTACCAGGGCCAGTGCAGAAGCTGTGTGGTCACACCCAAGGGCCTCTTACTGACGCGTGCTGCCTAGTCACGCCACTTGACCCCCACTTAATGCCAGCCTTCCTGGGCAGTGAGTTTCCCTACAGACCGGCATCCCTCCCTGCAGGCATGCTGGGAACGCAGACTGCAAAGCTGTTGGAATTTAATGCAAAGCATCCTTTGCTGTGGTTGACTGTTAGACCACCCGCCCTGCAGTGACCCTTCTTGTAATTACTTTGCCAATACAAAATGCTGAGAGGGTGGACACTCGCAGCTCTTGCGTCTCGGGATGCGCTTTTGCGCTGCGATGAGCTGGGGAGCGCTCTGGGCTTCTGCACGGAAACTTGTTCTGTAGCGCCACCTGCTGGTTACGAGGCAGCATCGCCTTGAGTTAGGGCTCAAAGCTCTAAGAATGGAGGAAGGAGCTCCGTCTCGCCTCTCCAGGCTGCTTGAGCAACCGTCCTGCCCTCGCCCCATCCCTTGCGCTCTCACTGCCCACACTGGAGAGTTTCTTTCACCCTATCTAGGGCTGTGTTTTTCCATTTGGTGGAACGCTCCCTAAAAGCCTCACCTTAGGTCTGTACCTAGACTCTAGTGTCTGTGTGGGCTCCGATTACAATCAGCGTTCAAAGGTAGTGCATTTAAGAAGATACCAGAGCCACTAATCAACCTTTCGCTGTGTTCAGAACTCTCTACTTTAGTCAGTGAGATATAAACTCATGATGAAGCTTCAGGGAGATCTCATCAGTCTAGACAGATTTCTTTTCTGATTCCATCTTTACCCCTGTTACCATCTTTGTTCTGGCTCCAACTTTTTGGTATTCCGCAGTCTGCAGATACAAAGTGGTGATGCTGTTCATTTTTAATATATATATTTTTTAACATCATTTCGGTTTTTTACAGCATTTCAGTTCTGCCTTCGGGTGCAGTCCCCATAATTCTCTCATCACCAGCGTCTCTTGGGCTCTTTGCTCCCCTCTTTTGACCCCTGTCCTCCCCTCTCCCCTGCTGGAAGCCTTAGTTGTACATTTGGCCTACAAGTTCTGTCCATTTTGGCCCTTTATCCTCCTTATCAAAGAGACTACCCAATATTTTTCTTTTTCCTTTTGATTTCATTGAGCCTCATGCCTTCCAGATCCACCCATGTTTTTGTGAACAGCTCCTTTGTCACAGGTTAGTTGACCATGCATGTATGGCTTTGTTTCTGTGTTTTCAACTTGATTCCATTGGTCTGAGTTTTTGTTCCAGTATGATGCTGTTTTTATCATTATGACTTTGTAGTATTGTTTGAAATATAGGAGTGGTACCTCCATTTTCCTTCATTTTACTCAGGAGACCTTTGGCTTTATGAGGATTTTTTTGTGGTTGCATATGAACATCAACAATATTTGTTCCATTTCTTTGAAGAATGCCACTGAGATTTTTCTTGGAGTCGCATTGAATCTGTAAATTGCTTTTGGCAGGTTGGCTGTTTTGATCATGTAAATTCTGTCCATCCATGGGCAGGGAACATCTTTTCACTTCTCTGTGTCTTTTATTTCTTTTAACAATGTCTTATAGTTTTCTTTGTATAGGTCTTCCACTTCCTTTATTAGGTTTATTCCCCGATATTTAATTTTGGGGTACAATTACTAGTGGACTGGTTTTCTTAATTTCTTACTCTTGAGATTGATTGTGTGTAGGAAAGCTATTGATTTCTGTGTATTGGTCTTGTACCCTGCTACTTTACTGAACTGGTTTATTGTTTTAGTTTTTCTGTGGAATTTTTAGGGTTCTCTCTCTATATTGTGTTTTATATATATACATGTACATATATATATAACATGTATCATTTGAAAATAATGATATTTTTACTTCTTTACCTATCTGAATTCCTTTCATGTCTTTCTCTTGCCTCTTATGTCTTTCTTTTGCCTAAAAGCTGTTGCTAGAACCTCCAGTACTATATTGAAAGTCAGTGGTAAGAGAACATCCTTGTCTTGCTCCAGATCTTAATGGGGAGGCTTTCAGTTTTTTACCACTGAGAATGATATCGGCTGTGGGTTTGCTGCATACGGCTTCTACTATGTTAAGATACGTTGCTTTTATCTCATGTATTTCAGGACTTTTATCAAATGCTGCACTTTAGCAAATGCTTTTTTAGTATCTATCAATTCTTCATATGGTCTTTATTTTTCTTTTGGTTGATATGGTGAATTATAGTAATTGATTTTTGGGTGCTTAACCATCCTTGTATCCCTAGGATGAATCCCATTTGGTTGTGCATTATTGGATTCAAGTTGCTGAAATTTTATTGAGGATTTTTGCATCTGTGTTTATGAGGGAGATTGTTCTGTAGTTTTCTTTTGTGTTGTCTTTGTTTGGTTTTGGCATTAGTATAATGTTGGGCTAGCAAAATGTATTTAGTAGTTTTCTTTCTCAATTATTTGTAGAATAGTTCATCTTTGAACGTTTGCTAGAACTCATTTGTGGAACTATCTGATCCTGGGCTTTTGTTTTGGGGACGAGTTTTGATTACTCTTTCAATTTTACTGCTTCTCCTTGGTTTGTTTAAGTTTTCTGTTTCTTTGTTCAGCTTTTTTTTTTTTTTTTTTTTTTTTTTGGTGATCATATAACTCTAAGAATTTGTCTCATCTAGATTTTAATTGTGTTTTCATATAAATGCTTATAATAATCTTTGATTATCCTCTGGATTTCTTCTTGAGTCTGTTGTAATTTCTCCTCTTTTATTTATTATTCTATTTATTTGAATTTTCTCCTTTATTTGTGAGCCTCACTAGAGATTTGTCTATTTTATTTTTTCAAAGAACCAGCTTTTGGTTTCATTGAGCTTTTGGATTGTCTTTTTAATTTCTATTTCACTGATTTCCACTTGAATTTTTATTATTTCCTTCTACTGACTTTTGGGGGTTTTTTATTCTTTTTTGGGTTCTTTGAGATGGGAAATTAGTGAGTTATTTTTGTTTGTTTGTTTAATGTGGGCCTGTATTGCTATGTACTTTCTTTTTCTTCCTGCTTTTCCTGTGTCCTATACATCCTGGAAAGTTGTGTTCTCATTGGCATTTGTCTCAGTGTATTTCTTAATTTCCTCTTTGGTGTCCTCATCGATCCAGTGGTCTTTCAGTAGCATGTTCTTCAGTCCGCATGTAAGGGGTGGGGAGGAGGCGCCTCGGTTTCTTTCCATTATTTATTTCTAGTTTGATGACTTCATGAGCAGAGAAAATAGTTGGAGTGATTCTGATCTTCATGTGCTTGCTGATGTCTGTCTTGCGTCCCCGTATGTGATCAACCCTGGAGAATGACTGACGTGTATTTGAGAAAAAGGTGTATGCAGGTTTTTTGTGGCGCACTGTCCTCTAGCTGCCTGTCAGGCTCATGTGTTCTAGGTCTTTGTTTAGGGCTGTTGTGCCCTTGTTTGTTTTTGTCTCATTGATCTATCCATTGGTGAGAGTGGGGTGTTAAAGTCTCCTAATACGTGTCTGTTTTCAGATTTGAAAGGAATTGTGTGACGTGTCTTGGTGCATATATATTGATGAATGTTTTAACTTCCTGGTGTATTGTCCCCTTGGCCATTTATAATGTCCTTCAGTGTCTCTTGTCATTTTTTAGATTGAAACCTATTTTACCTGATTCAAGTATGCTGCCCCTGCCTTCTTTGGGGGGCCATTTTCTTGTAGAATTGTTTTCCAGCCCCTCACTTTAACCTTTGTTTATCTTTGGCACATAGGTATGTTTCCTGGAGTCAGCAGAAAGTTTGATTCTGTTACCTCATCCAACCTGCTACTCTGTCTTTTCATTGGTGAATCTAGTCCACTTACTTTTCTTATTTTTTAAAGATTTATTTATTTATTTGTGCATACAGAACTAGGGTACAAGCCAGAGGTGCAGGGGCGGTGAGAGGATTCACCAGAGACAGAGCGGGGAGCAGAACAGGCCGACTGACGAAGTACACTGCTGAGGGGAGCAGCGGGCGGGCCAGGAGAGGTCTGCCGCACCATCTGGGTCAGCTCCAGGGCAGGGATTGAACTCATGCAGAAATGGCTTTAGCTTCTTAACCTGCTGCACCACCGGGGAGACCCCCATTTACTTCTAGGGTGATTACTGATACATTGTCTGTCATTGCCAATTTGTTTGTGTGTGTCATTTCCTTGTTCACTTCTTTCAGTTAATTTCCTCTGTTGGTTTAGATTTTAAGGGTTCTTGCACTATTTCTTGGAGTGGGAGTTTCGTAGTGAATTTTTAAATATTTTGTATGTCTGAGAAGCCCTTTTTTTCTCCCATAGGTGGAGAGATTTGCAGGATAAAGTAGTATTGGCTGGCATGTTTTGTCTTGAGTTTTTTAATATGTTGCTCTATTTCCTTGACTATAGTGTTCCTTCAGAGAACTCTGATGTCAGCCTGATTCTTTTTCCTTTATACCTTATCTCTTTTCCCTCATCAACTTTGTTATTTTTTTTTTCTTTGTCTTGTTTGGACCCTTGGAAACTTTAGTATTATGTGTCTTGCTGTAGTTCTCTTTTCATTATGTCAGTTTTGAGTTCTTCCATCTTACTATGTGTCTATTTCCATTTCTTTCTTCATGTTTGGGAAATTCTTTTCCATTATTTCCTTGAGTAGTTTCTAAGTTCCCTGTTGTTCTCTTCTCCTTCTGGGATTCCAGTGACTCTTGTGTTTCCTTTCCTCATGGTGTCAGATAATTCTCAGTGTTACTTCATTGTTTTTCCTTTGTCCCTCTCTATCCTTTTATCATTTGGTTATTTTTATTTTTAAAAAAGATTTATTTATATATGCATACAGAACTGGGGTACAGGCCAGAGGTGCAGGTTGGTGAGAGGATTCACCAGAGTCAGAGTGGGGAGCTGAACAGGCAGACTGATGAAGTACACTGCTGAGGGGAGGAGTGAGGAGCCAGGAGAGGTCTGCTGCGCCCCATGGGTCACTTCCCTGGCCAGGGATCGAACTCGTGACGAAGTGGCTGTGATGAGCTTTGTAAGGCTGCACTTTAGTCCATTGTGCCACCACAGAGGGCCTCTTTTGGCTATTTTTATATCTGTATCTTTGGGAGTACTGATCCATCCTTCCTTTCCATCTGTTCTATTTTCAAGGATTCTCCCAGAATTCTTTAGCTCCTTGGTTAATCTTTTAATATCCTATAATTCCTTTATTTTCTTATTTAAAGATTCATTCTCATTCCTCAGTTTGTTGACCCATCTCCCATGTCATTATTTTCCTTTTCTTCTTTCAGTTTTTTAATTGTGGTGATTCCGAGTTCTCTATCTATCAGGCAGAGGACTTCTCCCACAACAGTTTTGTTGGATTCCAGTGGCTGATTTTCTTTGTGTACGTGTTGTTTCCTGGAGGGTTTGCTTGACCATGCACATTTTCCTTTCTCCTTGTTTGCTTTTGGGACTGTGCAGAAGCACCAGTGGCATTAAGTGCAGGGCCACCGTGCCACTGAGACTGGCAGGCAGGGGCGAGTAATCAGTCATCATCAGCTTCCTAAGAACCCTAGTTATGGCCCCTCACCCCACAGGTCACTGGGTGTCTGTGCTTCTCGGCCTCTGTGTGAGTCTCTTCCCTCACAGAGTCTGGCAAGTCCCGTTTTTAGTATGTTTTAAATCCCAGGAGAAAACTTAGTGGCGTCAAAAGGCAAGTGACGCCGAAAGTAGCTGCACCGATTAAAAGCTCTTTTAATGAAAGTGTTTTTGTTATTTATTGCCTTTCCATAGATGCATGGTGGCTTTATGAATTTTTAAAGTCAGCCAAACAAATCCACTCTCAGTAAAAATGTCTGACTCAAATGCAGCTGACAGATAGCTCTTTAAAGCAGAGCCTCGAGGCTGCGCTGCAGTAGATATTGAGATAGACCCTTGGAAATCTCCCTGAAATAGCCTTTTGTATTTTGTGGAATGAGAAGCAAGACTATCTTGTATAAATAATCATTACTAGTATCCTCAAAACATCACATTCACGGGGCAACTGCCAGCAAACACTTCCACTTAAAAAAACATAGACTTTGATGCTTTCTTTTTCTTGTTTACTTGGAAGTGGGAACAAATAGTGAAAGGGGAGTGGGAAGCTGTGGTGAGGAGCGGTACAGCGCCAGCTGGCTTTGCAGCGGCTCCTCGGGGCTGTCTCGACAACACCAGAGAGAAGTGTGAGGGGTGTGCTTTGTGGTTGAGGTGTTTGTGCTCTGCTCCCGCCCGCCGCCCCTGTGCACAGGCTCTCCAGAGAAGGCCGTGGCCCACTACCAGCAGGCCATCCAACACAGCCCGAGTCACCACGTGGCCATGGCCAACCTGGGCCGACTCTACCGGTCCCTGGGGGACAACAGCGCAGCTGAAGAATGGCACAAACGGTAACGCCCCTTTCCTGCATGCTGTGGGTCTCCCGAGGCCGTTGCCCATCCAGTTGTGGTTAATTGGCACAGACATGCCCTCCGATTACCATCAGGGTTTGCCAGATTGCAGTACAGATGCTCATCTCCTAAGATAGCGAGGCCACCCTCCAAATGGCGTCCCAATGCAGTGAGCTCCTGGGCTGGGAGGGGCTGGATCTCAGTCCCACTTCAGCTAGTCCATTGTCTTAGGAGACTTGGACCATGACCCCCAAACCACAAAGGGCACCTGTAAAAAGGGGCGCCCAGGAAAGATGGTGTGGGCATCAGGATGTGGTCTTCATCCCTTGGGACCCAGTTTCCAGGGTGGAAGGTCAGTAGGGCCCTACCGACGTCAGTGTGGCTCCATGACCTGTGTAAAACACAGCTCTTGGTGCAGAAACAGACCTCGCTGGAGCAGTCTCCAACCAAGGCCACCTGCAAGAGCCCAGGGTCACCCTTCGCAAGTGAACCTAGTAGAGCAAAGCGTCCCCTGTGCTTTCTTGAAACAGCGCCCTGCAGGTGGCCCGCAGAGCCGAGATCTTGTCGCCCCTGGGAGCGCTGTATTATAACACCGGCCGCTATGAGGAGGCCTTGCAGATCTACCAGGAAGCTGTGGCCCTTCAGCCTTCTCAGCGGGAGCTCCGCCTGGCGCTGGTGAGTGGGGACTCCCAGGACTGGAGCAGCGTGACTGCAAACAGCAGAGGGTACTGCTGCCTTGGAGACGAGGGGCAGCTGGGTGGCTGGGCTGGGCCCACCCCAGGAGCAGCCCCACCACCACCCAGATGGGCGGTGCACTTTGACTGACTGGTTCCCGCGTCATTCAGAACTTAAGAGAATTTGCAAGAACAGTGAACGATTCCCTTAAGCCTTGGCCCTGTTCCGTCAGTGATGGTGCTTGTTGGGGCATTTGTCTATCTCTCCCTCAGGGTGTGTGTATGTGTGAGAGAGAGTGCAGAGACATATGTGGACATGTGCATGTCCTGGAATGGAAGTGGGAGCGTGTGCAGGTCATTTCCTAAGAACAGAGGCATTTGAGCACCACAGGATCGTCACGGAATTTAGGAAAATTGATCTCAGTTTCAATATCCATATCAAACTGAAATTAAGGAATTTGGGGATTGTTACTCTTCCTTCAATTTAGTCCAAGTAACAAACTTGTCATTGTTACTTTGGTACTAGAAGCAGTA
This sequence comes from Condylura cristata, assembly GCF_000260355.1. Taxonomy (NCBI): domain Eukaryota; kingdom Metazoa; phylum Chordata; class Mammalia; order Eulipotyphla; family Talpidae; genus Condylura; species Condylura cristata. Next base: position 37,138,515 of record NW_004567105.1, read on the forward strand.
GTTTCTCTTTTGATCTATTTCATCAATACTTTTTAAAAACCACAGTCACTTCCAGGGCCACCTTCAGCATTCCCACCCTCACACCCAGAAGCTGGCAACCCTCAACCAGTAAACAAAGAAGCAAACAGCAGAAACATAAAGCCTATAAACTATGGTCCTCCGCTCATCGGGGCACCTGTGGGGCGTGTCCCTGCGCCCTCTGTGGGCTTTATTCTCTAGGGCACTAATGAGGCCACTGTGCTTTCAGGCCCAGGTTCTGGCCGTGATGGGTCAGACACAGGAAGCCGAGAAGATGACGCAGCAGATGGTGTCCGAGGACAGCGAGTGCCTCGAGTGCTACCGCCTGCTGTCCGCCGTGCACAGCCAGAGCGAGCAGCACAGCCAGGTAGCATCTGCCCAGCTGTCCCTGTGGGAAGTGGGGTACCCACACCTCTCCTGTCTGCCCATTCCCAGGTTGAGCATTCTGAAACGTCGCGGCGGGGGAATGGCCCATCTCGTGATGCTTTTCACAGCTCCCTTCAACTCCGAGATGCCCCTTAATATCTTATTTTCTTGGCTCATCCTTGGTCTGTGGATTTCACATGATATCTCATGTGAACTCCGAAAGCAGTTAGCTGCGTTCAGCTAACTCTCTGGAGAGCAAAGACAAACTCTCAAGTGCATTTCTCGTGGAATCCCTCTAACAGCCCCGTCAGGCGGGTCAGCAACCTTGTATTGCAGCTGTGAGGGTCTGTCTCCGTTTTAGAGGTCACATACACAGAAATTCATGAACCACATCAACAAAATAGTTACTGAATGCCTAACATGGGCCAGTCACTGGTGTAGGCGCCCACAGTCGAGTGATTTGGAAAGAAACAGATGCCCTGGCCCTCATGGGGTTTCCAATAAAGGAGAGAAAATTAAACAGATCAACACAAAACCAGCAGAGCTAGAGTGACATGGTCCCCAGAGAGCATAGAATCAGAAGGCCTGAGTGCTGTGGCAGTCACCTTCCCTGCACAGTGATGTGAAGGCAAAGGCTGAGTCATGAGTAGGAGTTATTGGTTAATAGCATGTGCAAAGGCCCTGGGGTCACAACTGACCTGTATGAGGGGGCAGGGCACAGAGATAGAGGTGGCTGCAGAGGTTGCTGGAAACTAGACCCTAGGGCTGTGGACCAGGAGAGGATTCTGCTCCGTGTCAGAAGAGGCTGTGGGGTTTTAAGGAGAAGAGGAATATGATGAGCTCTGTGCCTAGAAAAGTAGGCAATAGGTTCAGGGAACAGAAAAGAGGCTGCTGGTGTGGTCAGAGGACCCATAGTCAAGGCGCTGTCCACCCAGGTCTGCTTCCTTTCAGCTGGGTCTTGCAACCTCCTTGTCAAGTTCTGGAGACAATCTCGTCAGGGAGGTGATCTCGTCAGGGCTACAAGATTTCTCAGGGAAAGCAAGCATGGGTTTTGATGTCGCTCATCATACCAGCTGAACCATGAGGGCGGGAAGTATCAATTGACCTTCGTTCTTTATCTCACCTGCGTTTTCCCTGTCTCAATTTCCACCTGTGCAGGCCCTGGACGCTATAGACAAGGCTCTCCAGCTGAAACCAAAGGACCCCAAAGTCAAATCAGAGCTTTTTTTCACAAAAGGAAACCAACTAAGAGAGCAGAACCTTCTGGACAGAGCTTTTGAGGTACAAACACTGAGTAAAGTTGGCGTGCTGAATTCATGGACTAAAATAACACCTCCCCCCAAAAATGCAAGGGCGGTGAAGTCTGAGGACACTGGCCTGGTCCTGGTGTTTACATTTGGTTTTTGTCACGAGCCTGTGGCTTTTGAGACCACAGCCCTCTGCATTCTGTTCTTAGTGCTCATTTTCAACTTGTATGTCCCACATGTCCTGGTAAAAACCTCCCAACACCCTGTCACCCTTCCTTTCCCCCCATCTGCCAACATGGCCTCCTTTCTCAAGAAGCTCTTCTGGGTTTTCTTTCAACTCTTTTTTTGTCTTAAATAATTCTTCTAACTTGGTAACATTGCATTGTAACTTTGCATAGCTTTCAGGGGCTCGTCATTAAAAGTCAGCCTAGCCCATTTTGCTCCCATAGACATCCGGTGCTATCTTTCCCCACCTGTCCCTTTTCTCCAGATTTGCCCACCTCTCTTGCTCCTTCTTTTCTGGTGTCCACTAATCGGAATTAGAGTCCAGATGTTTATTTTTTTTTTATTCAATTCTTCCATTTGTTTGTATGCCATCTGAATGAAATCACATGTGGCTTTCTTCATCTGACTAACTCCACTGAACAGAATACCTTCTCATTCCACCCATGTTATCAAAAATGGTATTGCAGGGGTTCACCTTTTTTGTAGCAGGGTAGTATTCCACTGTGTGTGTCCAGCACATCTTCTTGGTCCACTCATCTGCCAATGGAGGCTGGATTATTTCCGTGCCTTGGCTCTTGTGAATTGCTCTGAACTATTAAAATACTTCCTAGCTCTCCCAGGCATTGAACGTATTGTTAGAGGTCTGGCTCTCTCCTTTCCTCTTCCTCCTTCCCCTCCCCATGTAACAGACTGAAATGTTAGGTGAGTAGGAAGCTTTTTCCTAGTATGTGGTATAGCCATAGCTGAGTTTGTGAAATCTTAGCCTTATACTATGCATGTCGTGAGCCAAGAAGAATTTCAAATAACATAACTGATTTTAAAAATAAATAGCAGGTGCTGTTAAAATATTGGAAAATACGTGTAAAGATATTTGGAAGAACAAATTTGAGTGAGCACCCTCAGAACAGAAATGGTAGCACTCTGAAGGCAAACATGCATTTGTCTTCACCTGGTGAATAGTTTTGATGATTTCATTTTCAGGTTCTTTGATTTCATTTTCAGGTTCTTTGTAACTAACAAGTTGAATTATTAATTCATAATATAATTATGAAGATTTCCATGGTACCTAGGTCTGTATGTGAAGACAGAAGTATTTTCCCCTTGCTTCAGCAGTGGGTGCAGGTGTCATGGTAAAAGTGACCAGCTTTATAATGCCAGGCAGCCCTGAGGCCCTGGAGTTAATAACTTCCACCTGCCAACACTTGCGTAGACTCAAAAGCGTGACATGACTCAGTCTTCTCGTTCATTTAAGAAAGCTGTTCTCTTTTTCTCCTGTTTACAGTTAAATAAACTGAGATTCAGAGATTCTATAACTTATTCAAGGTCACACAGAGGTTAAGCGTTGGAGCATGTGGACCCAGGCTCTAGAATTTTCCCTTGCAGTCCTATCTCTGCTGCTGTGAATTAAGCTGAGACACCCCCTTCAGGCATATTTTAGCAACTTTTTAATAAGAATTGGTTTTTTATTTGTTTGCTTGTTTCTCCTAACCCAAGAAGGGATGGACCAAGTTCTGTTTACGCTATGAATCTATTCAGTCAGGTTCTAGCTAGTGAAAATAGCAAGGAATATTAAAATATGCAGGTATTAATGTTGTGCTCACAGGCAACACTCTCAGCCTTCGGCTTCCCTTCACACGACCGCAGTTCAAATTAAGACTCAGCTGTGAACATGTGTTCAAAACAAAACCACATGCAAGATATTAAGACTATACTCACAGACAATTATATTTCATAGGATACATGTTTTCCAGCCCCCCCCCAAGGTATTTTATTGATAGGATGGGAAATGATCTTCAAGCATTTATATGACAGAAGAAATTTTTTCATGTTTACAGCTGTGCCTGAGTCAGAGAGGGCCCTGAGGGGCGGGGGCTCCCCATGGCTGCCTGGGGACGAGCTCAGGGGCGGCCTGTCTGTGAGGCTGCGGAGGGGTGCTAGAGCTCTGCTGTCCAAGAAGCAGCGCTCAGATCCCACGACAGAGAATACAACCTCAGCTGGCAGTGGAAAAGGTGGAAAGGCTGGTGAGGAAAGCGAGCAGGATGGGGTCCCGGCGTCTCAGCCCTCAGCACACGCAGGCCCCGCAGGCCCAGCGCCTCCCGCCGCCTCCCCACACCCCCTCGGAATCCCGCTCTTTGAACAGTCGGAGAAATGAGGCCTCCTCAAGCTGGGAGTGGCCGTGCTCCTCGTAGTAGCCCTCAAGTGGGCCCCAGCCTGACGCTGCTTGTTTGTGTTTAGAGCTACAGGGCGGCGGTGGAGCTGAACCCCGACCAAGCGCAGGCCTGGATGAACATGGGCGGCATCCGGCACATCCAGGTAGGCCAGGGACTGGCTTGCTCTAGCTGCTTTTCTCATTAGGTATCAAGACTCAGATGCTAATTTCCTCTTCTGGTAATTGGAGCAGCAAGACATGGGTGTCTGCCCGTGCTAGCATGCTATCTTTGGATGCATCAGTGGAAAAAAAGGAGGCTGCCTGGAGGGAGGGGCTGTTGTCTGTCAAGTGTAATCTAGGACTCTGGCCGCCCCCCACCCCCTTGCCTTCATTCATTCTCAAGCAAGTCTGCGGCACTTCCCGGGCCAGGTGCTCCTCCGGTGATGGCAGTGCAGCTCTTAACAAGCACAACGGTAAGTGCCTGCAAGGGAAAAAAGGCAAGAGAGAAGGATGGGCCTCTGGGGGCAAATCCAGCAGGTCAGGTTAGGTCTCGGTAAAGGGAATACTCGGAAGCCCGCACTGTGGTGGCGAAGGCTCTTCCCTTACCGCCTGCTTTAACTTCCAGCTGAGCACCTGCTAGCAGCAGGGGTCCCTTGGATCTGGGTGCTTCTGAGTCTGAGATGGGTCCCCTGGGGCTGGAGGCTGAGGAGGCTTGGACAGCCCAGAGACCACACCCTGACCCGAGGTTTCCAGGATCTCAGTGAGGAGGGCGGTGCAGAGAGCTCCACACTCCTGTTCCGCAGTGAAGCCACTGGTCTCAGGAATACCCCAGGGGAGGGGAACCCGCGGAGCAAGTCCGGTGAATCAGGGCCCTCTGCCGACTACCTCTTGGCCTGATCCCCCAAATCCCAAGCACGCAGGACCTGGCAGCCACCCTTCCATCCTCGGGGTGACACATAGCAGCAGCGTTAGTGACTCAGTAGGCAAAAGACAGACCAAAGCTGCCAGGGGTGCAAAGTCGGTGAGGTGGGGGTTGCTGTCCACAGATGAACGGATGCTGCCTAGTCTTCTAAAACAAAAAATGCTTGTCCAGGGCAGTGTCCCTTCACCTGAGGGTCGCCAGCAGAGGGACAGCGGGTGATTCTGCAGACTCCTTAGAGACACAGAATCAGTGTCTAAGAGGATGGACTGTATCAGGAAACTAAAACAGATACAAGAAAACTCAGAAGAGCAACTAAGTTTGGAAATAGAGTGACACGGCAGAAGAGAGGGTCCTCCCTTCCTAGAAGAGATTGAAACTATCAGTAAACTAACAGGACCAGGATATGGAGCTCTCAGTAAATGAGGTCGAGAGAGAGAGGAGACCTAGTGCAGGGTGAGCGGAAGACGGACCAGGAATGACTTCATGGACGAAGAGCAGGGAGATGTAAAAAAAGGATGAAGTGGCATAGGGAGTGCCAGGTGAAGGACAGAGGGCTGGAGGGAGGGCCCGAGTAGGCATCAGGCTTTGCCAGGAGGTGGCAGGGGGAGGGCACAGCTCCTGGTCATCCGGTTGGTGATGAGAGACGCTGGTCCATGTGGTTCACGCGGGGTGACACGGATGGACCAAAAGACCATCAGTCCATCATCAGGTTCTGGATTCGCCTCAACAAGGCCATGTCAAGAGTAACCTTATGACGTGAATATGCATTTTCTAGAAAGGCCCATGTGCTAGAACTTTCTGTGATGATTGAAATCTCTTGTCTCTCCACTGCCCAAGCATATAGCCAGCGGGAGCCCTGAAGACCCCAGACACTCGGTAGTCCATGTGCACGTGCAGAATTTATTTTTATTAAGCAATAGAGACTGAAGATAGACACTTACGTTGAGAAATAGAATGACTAAACGTGACATGTCTAGGTTTTCACTGGGACTTGATTCCTCCACTTAGCAGAATCGGTGCCAACAATCAGAAGCCCTCCCATTGGCCCACTTGCCGGCACTGGATTCACAGAGTGTCCTTGCCCAGTGTGGCTGATGACTGGTCTGAGGACCAGGTGTCCTTGCCGACCTGGGTGGAGCATCAGAGTTGCGCTCCCGGCGTCCAGCACCAGCCTTGACACGCTCAGTCCCTGGGAAGGGGTCATGAGGCCATTCCGTCCATTGCTAGTTGCTCTGTAAGAGAGACCCCTCTAAATGGTGGCGAAAGTCAAGTCTCTTCCCACCTGCTTGCTGCTGTAACCAAGTTGAGACTGCAGGATTTCAGGGCTGGAGGGATCACCGACATTTGAGTCCTGGGCTCTGGCAGGACTCGGTCTGGACTGGACACAGGCACATGTGGGATCAGAGGAGCCCTGGGGGTAAAGGAGTGACACTCGCCCGCCCCCTCAGCACCTGCATGGTGGCACCGGCCAGAGCCACAGAACAAGGACGGTCACAGTGACCTGTGACCTGCTGGGGAGAGGCCCAAGGGTCCTGGGGTCACGCATGCCTCAGAGTGGGCACATCAGACTCGGATCGTTACGGGCCCTGTTGCATAAAAGTTGTCTTAAGGGAACATTGTTTCTGTGTTTGAAGTCGACTAGAATAACACCTATGCTGGCTGGGGAGGCGGATTCCTCGTGGCTTGATCTCGATCGTCCAGGGTGTTGGCCTCTCCCTTCCAGCTTCCCTCCCAATGTGACTTTGGGATCCTGGCTCCCAGGGAAAACAGGAGCCCCGGCAACCCCTCCGGCTGCACCCAGCAAAGGGAAGGCAGTTTCACAGTGGAGCTCCCCCGCTCTCCCCCACCGGCTCCTTAGAGCAGGCAGATGCGCCAGGCTCCAGGACTTGACCTGGAGAAGTTTTCCTGTAAGACCACCCCACGCCCCGCCTGGGGGTCTCCCTGCCCACCCCTGGCTCCTGGCCTTCTGATGGGGCAGATGCAATTGTTCTCTGTCCCTGCAGGGCAACTACGCTTCAGCCAGAGCTTACTACGAGCGAGCCCTACAGCTGGTCCCAGACAGCAAACTACTGCGGGAAAACCTCGCCAAGCTGGATCGGCTGGAAAAGCGATTCCAAGAAGTTCAAGAGAAAGATCAGACTTAGCAGCTCAGCTGGCGCCCTGGCAGGAGGACGAGTAGTGGCCCTCAGCTACGTCAGCTGGCACCCCCAGGGAGACCCCCTGACTCTCACTGTAAGGGGCGGTCCTAGGATACCCGCCCAACCCTGAACCCTGGGACCTGCAGCTCCAGCAAAAGCCAGGAGGCCAGCAGGGACAGGATCAGCTTTGCGTTTATATGTTTTAGAGATTTGTTTGCTTTAACTCCATGTCCCCTTTATATTTCTCTGCTTTGCAGCCTGGAGGTCTAAGTCCATTCCTTAGTGGAGAGTTTTATTTCCAAGAAATAGAGAAACTTGAAATTCCATGAGGCCGAGATGGAATATTCCAAGGAGGATAGATCCTCTGGGATAAGCCATCTGGGAAATTCTACTAAGAGGTGGCTCATTACGTTCTCCAGAAGCAGACATGAGTAGCTAGTAGACTTAATGGAACCTTCTAGAATTTGTGGGTAAAGGGCTGTTCTTAAGTGAACTTTATCTAATATCCCCCTAAGGATATTGCAAAAGCCCTACTGAGGAGTAAGTTAAATTGCATTCTGATATAGGCCTTCCCATGGCCAAACATACAAAAAGGAAGCTCTGGAATGGTGGATGGACATTCTGATCCCCAAGGGGAAAACCAAGCAATTGGTACCCCCGATTCTTCATTAAAATTTAAAATGATTTTAATTTTATTACAAGTATTTCTACAGTAGTAGTTCTGCTCTAAGGTATTTCAGAAGTGCTTTAAAACTCATGTTTATGACTTCAAATATATTGTTATTTTGGTGGAAAAATATAGTATATTCTACATGAGAAATATTAAAAATATTAACTGAGAGAAACATCCTACTTTATTATCTAAACATTCAGGTATCATGAGATTATTTTTTGAGGAATATATTTAGCTTTTGAGAACTATCACAAAAATCTTTGTAAACTAAGCAAGCGGTAAGAGCTCTGGAGACGACTCTGCTCTGTGAGACTCTGCCTGGGCCATGAGTGGTCGGTACCTGGGGTTCTTGGTTCTGTGTGTGTAACTGGAGCCTTCATGGAGAATGTTCAAAAACATCTAGGGAAAAATCGAAATGCATAATTAAAAAATATATATTTATATTTAAAATACAGGGAAGGCAAAGTTGAACAAACAAGTTGCTGTTGCTTTTTGTTATTTATTTTGTAACGTAAAACATTTCATTATGTACACATACACTTTCTCCCTCTGTGCACAGTGATTTTAATAGTTGTTTCCAAGACTGCTTATACAGAAAATAGAAATCTAAATCACAAGGCAGATAAGCACTAACAGCCCGTATCAAAAAAATGTTTATTGCTCATCCCCTTGGCAAAGTTAAAGTCATTTGGAATCGACTCCAGCATTCGGTTGGTAACAAGTTTTGAGTTGACGCCCTTTGCCCTGGCCCCACCGGCCCTCAGCAAGGGCAGATTCCATGACGCTCTCCCCATCCTGCCCAGCGCTGGTTCCTGGAGGCAGAGGCCACAACTGGGAGCCTCAGGCTGGGCAAGGCAGCTACCTCAGCTTCAAGCCAGCTTGGGAAACCCCCCGGGCGCTCCCATTGCTAACCCTGTGTCCAGGTAAGTTGAGAGGAAAAGAGGACCCACTTCTTTGGAAGCAGATGCCAAGGGGAATATTTTCAATGCAAAGGTGGACAGAATTTGAGTCGGTATATCAGTAATCCTGTAATATATAAACCACCCAAGGAGACCCTACTTCTAAGTCTTTTTTCAAGCTAGATACCATGAATTTATATTTCACAAAATATTTTTCTTTTCCAGAGTTATGTCTATATCGCCTGACGCTAAGAAAACTACTGCAGTGGGAAGCCTTAACGAGGGTGTCTAAGATTGTACGCACAGCTTCTTAGAAGAATCTCTCTCTGCAACATTCAGCTAGGAATTGGAAGAGAAAGGGGGACCCCAAAGTTTGAAAAGCACTGGGCCTTTACTCACAGTGCTGCTGAAGGTCACAGTCCATTGCAGGAACCATGGAAAGGAGAGCCTGGCCCCTGGGGCCTCTGGGATGCTGCCTTTGGGTGTTTCTCTGGCCTGTCAGCATCTCTGGTGCTGAAACTCAGACTGTTCTGGACCAGCTGTTGGTCCTAAGTCCACACTTTGTCACAGCTGTGCCCGTACCTAGAGAAAACAGTCCCATTTAATTTTGCAGAGGTTTTATGATATTCTAACTTGGTGCTTATAGCATCCTTGCCAGCATGACCAGAGTGATGAACTGGTCGTGGGCACACAGCCAGGCCCTGGGCAAGGATGTCCGTGGGAGCCCAGTCGCTCAGCTGCCCCACGCCCGGGGGCAGCGCCCTCGGCCTCCCCCAAGGGCCCTGTGTCAGCTGAATCCTCCGCTAGAAGCCCCTGTGCTTGCTCTACAGCCCTGCCCTGCCCTGTCTTACCTAAGTCCTTGGGGCGGATCTGGTCGTGCAGGGGAACAGGACAGGACAGGTGACTTGTGGGCTGAGCCCCACACCTGACGTGCCCCTGCTGTGGCTGTTTGTCCTGAGCGCCCTTCAGTACTCCTTGCGTACCTTGCCCCACCTGCCCTTTCTGGAAGCTTCTTCTGTCTCCCTCCCAGCCCCCTTTTTAGCATGTCCTTTCACATGGGGCCGGGAGGATGGCTTTGCCAGCTCCCGTCAACGTTGGGGATCTTTCATGTGTTGTCATCTGTGAACAGTGCCTGTGAACACCAATTGATGAAGTGATACAGCTGGACCAAACCAAGGACTCAGCTGCCTGCAGGCAAGGAAAGCTTAGGGACTCCCTAAGAGCCGGGAGGGCAGTGGCCGTGCTTTCTCCTTGTCTTCTGGAACTAATTCCAGCACCTAGATTAAACAGGACTTTAGCTGACAGCCAGTCCCTGTCTAGGCAGGAGCGCCCAACTGGCTGATCAGTAGGGTGCCCTAGGGCCTTTGCATGCCCGAGGCTCCCCTTCTGCTCAGCCAAGAACCTCTGCAGGCTGAGCAATGGTGACGTCTGTCATGGATGTTCATGGGCTTGGGCAATGTTACTTTTGTGTGTAGACGAAGATGAACTGGAGGGCCCTCAAGCCAAGGCTCACAGCAGGTGTGGTGTGTTGAGGGGGTGCGGGGACGAGGGCACAGAGGCAGCAAGCCTGGCTCCTTAGGCCGTACATTGCCCACGTCAGCTCGGGCTCATTGTTTCTTAGTTTCTGAGCTGTGCGGGTGGCTCTGGGTAGCAAAGCCTTCGGCCCTGTGTGTGGTGGATTCGGCCCTGAGTGACAGCTGTCTTGCCCATCAGCAGCAACCTTCCAAACAAAGTGAGCAGTGGCTTTTCTTCTCTCTTCCCCCTTGATTTCCAGATCACGTTTATTCAATTAAATTGTTTTTTTGTGTCTCATAATAGTAAAACTTAGGTATTAAATGGCATTTTTTCCATTTTAATATAACAGTTTGTTTTTACATCATGTTGTGCCTTTTTCCATCTCAGTTGTAATCCCCGTGGGCTTTCCATCACCAGTTCACCCTGTGCCTAAATGGCATCTTTCACTTTAAAAGAAATGTCGCTTCCAGCCTATAAATGAAGACACTCACATGACTGAGAAATAATTTAGGGAAATATAAAATCTTTGTAGTTGAAATTATTAAGTGACAACAAATTTATCCTCAAAGTTTTTCATGTATTAACAGTTGGCCGAACACGTCTACTCTCTCTATATAGCCCTTCCCTTGGTTATGAGCAGCCATGCAATGTTAAGAGGAGAAATAAAGTGCTGCAATTGAAGGCATGCTTTAATGTCAGTAAGTAATAGTGCACCACAAGGATCCACGCTATTATGCTATCCCTCTCTGAACTGGCTCATATGGTAGGTATTCCCTTTTTTTTTTTTTTTAAATATTTATGCATATAGAACTGGGGTACAGGCCAGAGGTGCAGGGGCAGTGAGAGGATTCACCAGAGACAGAGTGGGGAGTAGAACAGGCGGATCGATGAAGTATACTGCTGAGGGGAGCAGCGGGCAGGTCAGGGGAGGTCTGCTGTGCCATGGGTGCCACCTCCAGGATGGGGATCTACTCTGTGCTGTAGTGGCTGGTAATGGCTTAATAGTGTGAGACTTGACTCCTGAGCGGCCAGGGAGGCAGAGGAGTTCCCTTTTTGTCACCCAGGATCCTTTCAAGGAGAAACTTTGGAACCAAAGATCATAAACTCCTGCTGGCGCAATGATCTCACCAGTTTGCAAGTTTACAAGCTGCAGATACCCCAAAGCCATCAGAGGCATCTCCACCCCAAAACCCAGGAATGGTCGCCATTCTTGGGGTGCACATGGGTATCTCATGGCACCTTTGGAAGTTTCCAGTGAGCACAACATTGGCTAGCTTGTCCTTCATCTGTTACGGGAGCTCTGAGCTGGTACCTTTGTCCCGAGGGCCTGGCATATCTGTCACCCTGGGGCATTGGCGCCTGCAGTAGAATCACCGAGGCCCCTGACTTTCTTGATTCCTGGTGCATCTGCAGGGAAGAGGTGCCCTTTGTTTTTGGAATTCTTAAAATAATCTGCAGGACAGGCAGAGCCCAGGAGCCTGGCATCTCTGCTGGCCATGCCCTGGGAGCTGGGGATTTGGGGAGGATGTTTCTGATTTTTACAATTTTCTCCTAGGAGCACCTCCGAGCGGCTGGGACTGGCCTTCCTAGCTGGGAGTGGTCTCCTGAGCGCTCTTGCCAGCCCCGCCAGGCTGTTGCTCAGGGTGCTTTGCTCTCCCTTTCCATCAGTTTCATGTACGTTAACATCTGTGGCTTTTCTGCAGCAGTAGAAATCTCCCTCACACAGCATTTCTCAAAAGTCTGATGATGTGTGCTTTGCCCAGGGCTGTAGGTGACTATTTGCTGAGAGTAGATAAAAACCATTGACTTGCCTCAGTCTCTCCAGTGCTCTGAGTAGTAAATACTGAAAGCCGCATCCCCTGTGGGTATCTGCTCCCACATATTCAAGACCCTGACTTGGACCCCCCCTCCCCCCACTCCTCCCCTCCTCTTTCCCTTCCTCTCATTTCTTTTCCCCTCCCCATCCCCCACACCCTCCTTGCACACGTCCTTCTACCCTCCCCCATCCCTCCTTACACCCCTACACATACACCATCCCAATTCCTGGTGGGGAAAATCCAAAATCCTGCAAAGCAGTGACTGCATGGAAAGAGTGCCGAGGACACCCATGAGCCTGGAAAGTGAGCCAAGATCTAGAACATGCATTTTTCCTTCCTTCTCCCACTTGGTTTGGTAAAGGCTCTGCAGAGGATTCCCTGAACCCCGACCTAAGACAAGGGCCTTTGAGCCCACAGGAAGTCATGGCAGGGGCATGGTGCCATGGACACCAGGATGGCCACTCTTGTGGGAGATCCCATTGAAGGCCCAACTCCCCAGGGGAGCATGGAGGGCAAAGGTCAGACAGCACCACCCTGGTAACCTCATTACCTGTGGATCCACCTTCGTTCTCACAGGGGAGCAGCATCCCTCACCAAGGCCCTTCCTGGAGTGACCTAGACACCCCAGCTTGACACCAGAAGGGAGCAGCACCCCCTCCTGGTGGGCAACTATGAGCAGGGCTGAAGTTGGAGGTGCCACCCTCCAAGCCCTGCAGACTGGAAGCTCCCGAGAGGACAGGTGTCAGCACTGGGCCAAGGGAGACCCCCACCCCAAGAGCCTAGGGAGCCTCGGAGGTGCAGCTGCTGTGAGGGAAGAAGGAGCATCCTACTTTGCCTGTTAACTCACAGACGGAGATTCCCTCCCCCATCTTCCCCTGCGTTGTGTCCACTCCCTGGGGCAGTGTGGCTCCAGAGCTGGTAAGTGCCCATGAGAAGCAGAAATCACAGGCGGCCTTCTAGTGATGAGACAAAGGCTGGAGACAGTGCTTTTCAAATGTGAGCGGAAACCACATTGGTTCAAACTTTCTTTTGGTTTTAGACTCAGAGAGGGGAGGGTGGTGCCCTGCAGATGGACCCGCCCAGCTCTTCCCTACCTGCCTGCCCTGGGCAGCTCCTGTGCTCTCCAGGCCCCCCCTGCTCAGGCTTTTCCTCCCTTGCTGCCTGCCCCCCCACTGAGTCTCTGCCCCAGGCTTCTACCCCTGGGGCCAGGCACAGTGACCCATGTCATTCCTGTGTGCCCCACCACTGGCAGTGCTGTGGTGCTGAAGGCTGCTGGCTGCTGCCCTCGGACCGCAGCCCAGGCCAGCAGCCCAGGCTGAGACTGCAGACCCATGTGCCTGGGGGACTTCCTGGCCTCTAAGTGGAGGGAGAGAGGTTGGGGGTACAGCCCAGGGTCCACATGAATCCAAAGTGGTCTCCTTGTGACTTTGTCTGAGGTCCAGTATCCGTCCCCTCTACCCCTGTGCTGCTGGGGGAGGAGCATGGGCCCCTCTCCGGAGCAGCGAGTTTGTTAAAGGGAAGGCTGCCCTAAAGGAACTCTGCAGAGTCTTTTGGTCCCCACCCCCTACTCCAGGTTTCTGGACTCTATCCCCTACTCCAGTGATAGGAAACTACAACTCCCAGCTATCAGGGAGAGAACTGTGAGGACCCAAGGGTGGAGCTAGCAGGAATTCTGGGACATTGGGGTATAAATAGGGCGCTATTGCATCTCTCTCGCTTCCTGGGGAAACGGCTCTTCAGATCCTATGACTCAGTGTCTTCAGTCAGCCTAGCCAGTAAGGTATTCCAGTTACTTTGTGTCCCGCTCTCTTTCCCTGGGTTGTTTCCTATTCCTTTTCTCTTTTTTTAAATAAACCAGTTATGACCCTTTTGAGTGCGCAGGGGAGGCCTCACAGACAGGTGGCCCAGTCAAGTCTGGGCTGCCCTGTACCAGTTCAGTGTGGAAGGGGCCTTTCCTGGGTCTCCTCACTGGAGGGAAATTTAATGAAATGGCAACACTCAGAATAGATTCTGAGTAGAGGTAAGGACTGTTCCAGAAACGGGCTACATTATCTTGTTAAGGATGGTATCTGGTAAATTACTGAGTCTTCCTACCACCCGGGTGCAAGCTCCCGCAGCCGCCACGGGCCACGCAGAGAGCACGTGGAGCGGGAGCCCAGGATGCACCGTAATTGCGGACACCTGCACCGGAGCCCTGCGTGTGTGAGTGCTCACACCTGCGCGTGGGCGCGGGTGCCGCCGGAGGCTCAGCCAGGAGGACGCCAGAGAGATCCGTGGGAAGGGGGCTCAGTTGTGCTCCTCCGGCCTGCCGGCTGGGTGCCTGGTTCCTGGCGAGGCGTCAAGGGCCCATGGAGACCTCCGGGGGCTCCCTAAATGCACACGCGGCGTGCACGCGTGTAAACAGCCTCCACCCTGCGGGACTGGCCGCAGCAAGGGGCAGCGTTCGCAGGACTTGGGCAGAAACATTTCTCAGGAGGGGGGGACTCAGAATGGACGCGGCCTGAGAGGAAACCATGACCGGGAACAGATCCTGATGCTGTCGGCGAGCTGGGACAGTGGGTAGGAGTCCGAACAAAGACCTGTCTTCTCCTCGGACACAAGCACATTGGCCGCTTTTGCTTCCAAGAAGCCGAGACGGCCAACAAGAAGCCTCGTCAACACAAGAGAGGCCTGACTAATGCTTTTTTCGGGTTCAGGTGGGCGCCCCGAGTAGGCTTTGTCCAGAAGGACTAATGCAAGACAGTGGGCTGAATTGCTGTGTCCACCCTGAGACCCTCGGGCTGCACAGTCACTTCTGAGGCCACGGGTCAACCCAGAAGCGCATCAGATAGGTGAATCTGGGCAGGGGCGCCATGACCAGTGTCCTGGAGGAAGGGTGCCCAGGGCCAGCACCTCTCTTTTGCTAGGCTCAAGGGGGCTGAGTTCTGAGCCTCGGAGAAGTAACTGGGTTTCGTCCTCGGTGCTGGAAGGCTGAGTGGCCTGGCAGCGGGCCCACGTGTGACACAGACCAGTATGCTCAGTAGGCCCCACTGTGCCTGCCTGCTGTGCCTGCTACCTGCACTCAGGTGAGGCCCAGGGTTTGGGGTGACATGGAGGTGATTTCAGAGATGTTCTCCCCTTATCCGGGGCTGGACACCCAAAACTCCCAGCTGGTCACCAAGCCTCTGTGCAAGGTGTGGCAGTCCTGTTCATGGAAAAATTGAGGAAAAGAAGGGATGGGGGGGAGCACCCAGCTGCCTGAGGGATGGAGGCCCTGAGCTGGGACTGGGGTGCAGGGGCCTGTGCAGGTGGGGTACTGGTGCTGGGCCCCAGGGGCCTCCTCAGGGGATACTTTGCAAGGTTGGGGAGTGGGAGGCAGAGAACAAACAAGGTTGCAGCACCAGTGGCCTGGTGGAGCCAGCAGGGAGGATCCAGGACCTGGCCTGGGCAATACTAGAATTCACTCTAGCTGTGGCCCTGACTCCTGGCCAGAACTGAGCTGAAAGTCCCTCTAGGCCAGTGCTTGGGGCTGTGCTGAAGGGAAAGTCTGAGGAAACAAACCTCAACCTCGGGGCTGGCGTCTTCCCGTCGAGCCTGAATGTTGTGGGCTCACACTCTAGTGATGAAATTATCATTGAATCTGGCAACAAAACCTGTGCATTGGTGAGCAGTTAGCAGTTCCCTGGCTCAGAAATATCCAGTAGAGACTGGGTACAGTAAACTTCAGTTTGCAGTTCAGAAAAAAGACCACAGGGAGAGGCTGTTGGTCCAGGGAAGTGGCTAAGGGGTGGTCATGCCAGGGACAGGGAACTGGGGCTTTCAGCACAGTGCTTCCAGCTGTGAGCTTCCTGTGCTGGGTGTGTCAGTCTCCTCTCCTGAGCTCTGTGATGGAAATTTTAGTTTTGGTCTGTTAGAACTATGCCAGGCAGCTGTCACCCCCTCTGCCCCCCATCCACAGAGTAGCTCTTGTTGGTCATCAGTGACCCGCAGTGAAAGGGGAGTCCCCAGGTCACAGAACCTGGTGGTTAGTGGATGGCCCAGAGCCAGCCCCCAGGCACAACCCAGAGCCCCCTGCAGGGAGACAGCCCCCTCTGATGATGGGGAGGGACAGTGCTGGGGGTGCTGACCAGGATATGGGGACCAGATCCCTCTGTGGGCCCCTCCCCGTGTCCTCGGGCGCCAGCGTCAGCTCGGCCTCTTCTGGGAGCACTTGCTGCTCTGCCAACTCTGCTCCTTTTCACCCCCTGGGAGGCCAGGCTGCAGAGGCTCACAGGGCTGGCGAAAGGTCAGTGAGGCCATCTCCTAGGAGGACAGTGAAATCAGATGTTAATTCTAATTCACAGCCACCTGAAAATCAGTGACAAGTACTGTCTCAAAATACTACTACCTGAAGATCAGCATTCAAACGTTTCACCCCTGGTTACTTTTCTTTCACCATCTGGAAAGTCAGATGAAATTCCTGAGTGCAGAGATTTGCCTCCTCACGGCGAAAATCTGTGTCCTATTACTTCACCGTCTTTATACAAAGGTGTTTTGTTCTTACCCGGGATGCTCTAGTTAGGGATGAGAGAACATTTTAGTTCCTTTGCTTATGAACTTGAAGGTGTCCCTCATGATTTAAGAAACTTGCATAAATGTTAAAGTTGGAGATCTAGCAAAGCAGGGGACCTAATACTTATGACTTCTCTATAGGAAGTCCGCCAGACAACGAAGTCTGCCTCTGAGCATCTCAAGTATACATTTCTGTGACGTGCTTCATGTGGTATGAACTGTCAGCAGCAAGTAGCCCTCAAACAGTGGTCCTGGGGTCTGCCATGGCTGGGGCAGATAATCTCCCCTTCCCGAATACTGCAAGGTTGTAGACCTCAGATAAAATTTGGCAACTTAAGCATGTCTCATATTCTTTATCTGGTTGACATAAAGTCTCTTTCATCAGATATGTCCTAGTTGGCTAATTAATGACTGGTATGTTTGGGGGAGACAGCTTATTTATCCTTGAAATAGACCTATTTATATGATTACAGTTGATAAATGCATCAGTACTCTTTTTTCCAAAGAGATGTGATTTCTTCTGTAAGAAGAATACAGTCATCTTTGAAAGCTGCCATCTTGTTGGATTTCATGAGCCCACAGCTGAGAGGCAGCAGTGAGTGGACCCAGCCGATTCCCTTTGCCTTTCATCTGGCTTGACCGTTTCTGACATTGACATTGTATGTCAAAGGCATGGGGGGAGGGTTCTTGAGTGGTTATACTAAAACAAGGCAAACCTGGCTCTTGGGGCCACCCATGTGAGGTGCCCAGGTGTCCAGACAGGAGCCTTCCTGGCTGCTTTGCTTTCCTGCATGGTTAGTCCTGAGTGCCCTTTAAAATGTAATGAGGTTAAAGACCAGTAGATTCATCTGGAACCTTTGGAGAAATTTTCAACTTGCAGTTTTAAAGTCCAGGGAAATAAAATGTGTGGAGGTGGATCAACTCAGATGCCATGATTGCCTCAGCGATGGTCCAGATAGCTGTCCCGAGGTATTGGGGTATAAGAAGTGAACACTGGGGCCCAGCATTTGGTGGGTCCTGTCACTGCAGGGCCTGGGTCTCCGGGGCTGGGGCACACACTGATCAGGACCCTGACCCAGCCTCTGTGGCCATGGCTGCACAGCCCCTCCTTCCACAGCGCCTTTCTCAGGCCACACCATAGTCAGCCTTGTCTCCTGACCCCTTGGTGACTGGTGTGAGGAGTGTGGGCAGGGCTTCCATATCTGTCTCCTCTGTCAGCCGGCTCCCGCGAGTGCCTTTGAATCTCCACAGGGTTGAGCGCCACGGGTTGCCCCTGACCTCCCTCTGCAGGGCTGCTCATGAACCTTGTTCCTACCTGCGTTCTCTCCTCACTGTCCTGCCGCAGGGCCCTGCAATGCCACACTCAGGCCTCCTGTCAGGTAACTTGTTGGGGACACTGCTACTCCCTCCCCGGAGCCCCAGCCCTGCAGGTAGCCTCTTGTGCTAAGTGACTGCCTGGGTCAGCTCTCTGGTGACCAGCACTTAGGTCATATGTGCCCTGCTCCTGAGGTCACATGGCTGTGTTGTGTCGTCAGTCCCGGGTCTGTTGGATCAGAGTGGTTGCCTCTAACCCTGGGGACCAGGGTCTGTCTGCTGGGCACTGCTCCCTGCAGCACTGTTCAGCCCTTGTCAAAGCCACTGCCCTCAGTGCCAGCTGAGGACTCTGTTGCACTTGCCCCAGAAGGGCCCACGTTCCTTCCAGGTTCTCAGCTGTTCACTGGGCGCTCTCCCTTTTACCACACAGCTCATACAAGAGTCCCAGATGGATTCGGTAATGCTGTTCTGGGAGGCTGGTGGAGGTGAGAAGGGAGATAACTATGCTCAAACGAGACGGAAGAGTATTCTCATCCTCACCACCTGGGCAGATGGACAATGGAGAGGTGAATGTCCGTTGCTTTGCAGTCAGCCAGCCAGCTAGCATGGCAGTGGACAGTGAAAATAAAATGAGCTTTTCATTGTGGAGGGTGTTGAATGTTGTGTGAGGAAGCTTAGGCTTTTTGTCCAGGGTAATGGGGAGCTCACTGGGGGCAAGAGTAAAAGGGGACATGTAAAATGACTAAATATTTGTTACCAGTGTCGGGTGGAAACAAAGTGTTTGGTTTGCAGCCTGTATTTAAAAGCTTTAAGCAATTAAGCAGACTTTGGCACATCATAATTCACCGTCAATAGCATCCCCAACAGGTGTGAGCTTCCAGTTTATATTGGTCCTGGGGGAGGAAAGAGGAGGTCTCTGAAGGCACTTCTCTGGAGGACAATGAGCAAGACAAAGGACATTCATGACAATGGTGGGAGGAAATGTACCAGGAACAAAGGTTGGGTTTCATCAGGAAGACTGGAGAGCAGGAGGAAACCATCTTGATTCATCTGTAGTTTGGAGATGCAGGACTGCACTTGTGGTCAGTTGCAGAGCTGAGAATGAGGAACAGTGTGGATGGTAGGAGGAAGTGGATTTCAGTGCATAAAGCCGATTTTCCAAATCTCTGAGTCTCCTTGGACTGCCCCAGGAGTGATGAATTTCCTTTCTTGTGGGTGTCTGAGCAGAGCCTGATGGTGATGGGTGAGTTCTGGAAGCACCTGCATTAATTAGGTAAGAGACATGCAGCTGACAACCAACAAACACAAAAGCCAAGACCTGTGAGTCGACACAGACGACTGATCACAAAGTCATTTCTGTAAATGTCTCAGAACAAAGGGAGTTGTTAACTGTTGCTTTTGAGATTTCAGAATGAGTGAGATCAGATGAAATGCTATTGGGTCCGGCCAACAGATTCAGAGAGTACCTTGGAGAATTGTAGAACTGGAAGCTATACTCTCGGTGCTTTGGCTGTTGAAGACTCAGAATTTCTTCTTCATAGCCAAAAACTTGTTGAGACCAACTACATGTCTGGCACTATTTTAGGTGCAAGAAATACCTAATAGTGAATGAAAAGTAACTACCTCCTTTGTGGTGCATGCTGGAGGGTGGTGATGGGGGAGATGCAATACAAGTAATGTTCCTGTGGTAGCAGAAGGGTAAGTGCCAGTAAGAAATAAGAAAGTGGAAGTGAGCTGAGGTGTGCAGTAACAGAATGGTTGGGAAGACCACAGGTGAAGATGTTTGAACTAAGTCTTCACCGGACAGAAGGAATGGCATGGTTGAGGCAGGAAAACCTTTGCCAGATAGAATTCCACCAGAGAAGCACCAAAGCTTAAAACAGTTGGTACCTGAGGGAACCTCAACAACAGAGAGTTTGGGTTGTGATATGGGCAAGGGTTGTGCCAGCACCAAGCACACAGACTGTGAGAAGGAGTCTGGATTTCACAGCAAGTATGGAGCCTGTGGGGTACCTGGAGCAGAAGACTATGCTTTGACATGTTTTCAAGGGATCACTTGGCCGATGTGTTGAAAATAGACTGTGATGGGGCAAGAAGTGTGAGCCCAGGTCCTGAAAATCCAGGGAAGTATGTGGCTTTGCCCATGATGTTAACAGTAGAGGTGGTGATGGGGGGAAGGGGGGAGCTCCACAGGAGTGCCAGTGTGTGGAAGAGTTGGAATTTAGAGAAGATGGGGTCACCTTGGGCATTTGGCCTAGTGGAAGGAGGATGCAGCAGCAGTTGTTGTAGATGAGAGTTGAATTAGAGAAGAGAAGGAGGTGATGGGACAGTGGCTTGTGTGTCAGGACAGGAGGATCTGGAGAAGTAGGTTTTTTTCAGGCTTTGTTTTTATCAGTGACATATCATTACATACTTGTTTTCCACATGGTAGGCGGCTTTCTCCCCTCAGGTGTGGTCACCATAGTTTCCCCACCACCAAAGCACCCATAGCTTCCACCAAAGTCCTTGGTTCTCCCCCCACTTTCTCCCCCTCCTCTACCCCCTGCCCACCCTCCAGGATGCCTTGAACCATGGTCAACTTTAAGGATTGGTTATAAATTTTGTCTTCTTCTGATCCTTGGCTTCTCTCTATTCCTCCTGAGAGAGAACACCTGCTGTTTGTCCTCCAACTCATTTCCTTTGGATAATCTCTTCGACTTTCATCCATGTTGACACTAACATGATGAGTTTATCTATTTGGTCAGTTATAGTTATAGTCCATTGTGTGTGTGTGTGTGTTTTTCTTTGTCGTCTTGTTCCTGTCATATTCTGGGCCATTATTTTGTTTGTATATCTTGCTACTGTAAAGTATACTGCTATGAACACAGGACTGCATGTTTCCTTTCAGTTAGTATTTTGTCTTTTCTGGGTAGAAACCTAGGAATCATATGGTAGATCCCTTTTGAGGCACCTCTGAATTCTCCCATAGAGTCTAGACCAGTCTACATTTTGTACCATCAGCAGCACCAGCATTTGTCATTTCTGTTTTTGTTTTGTATATGTGCTATTCTTACAGGTGTGAAGTGGAATACCTCATTGTGGTTTTGACTTGCATTTCCACATGAAATGTGAGCAACTTTCTTTTCATTTACATGTTGGACATCTGCGATGTCATCTTCGGAGAAGTCTTTTCCTGATTTTGCTTGGGTTGTTGTCTCTTGTTGAGTTTTATGAGCTCTTTGTAGATCTTCAATAGAAATCACTTGTCAGATGTGTTGGGTGCAAGTGATTTCTCTTATTCAATAGAGTATCTCTGCTTTGGTTATTTAGCTTTTGTTAGATGTAGTTCCATTCATTTATTTTCTCATTTGTTTTCCTTGGTCCTGGAGATGTGTCTGAAGGGTATACCATGGAGTGTTTTGCTTGTTTTCTTCTATATATTTTATGGCTTCAATTTTATCCATTTTGAGTTGTTTTTGTGTATGGTGTGCGGTAGTCTAGCTTCATTTCTTTGCACACGGCAGTCCAGTTTTCCCAACATGTATTGAAGAGACTTTCCATGCTCAGTGCACATGCCTTGCTCCTTTGTCATAAATTAGTTGTCCATAAATGTGAGGTTTTATTTCTGGGGTTTCAGTTTTCTCTCGTTGTTCTTTGTGTCTTCTTTTGTTCAGGTACTATGCTGTTTAATTTATCTGACTTTATGCTATAGTTGATGTCTCCATTTTTGTTCTTTTTGTCAAGAGAGCCTTAACTATGGCTTTTGTATTTCAGTAATCTTTGTTCTATTTCCTTGAAGTATGTCATTGGGATTTTTTAAGTTTTATTATGTATACAAGAATTGGGGTACAGACCAGAGGTCCAGTTGTGGGAGGTGAGAGGTTTCTCTAGAGGCAGAGTGGGGAGCAGAACAGTCAGGTATACTGAAGTACATTGCTGAGGGGAGTAGGAGGCAAGACAGGAGAGATATGCTGTGCCATTTGGGTCAGAGACCTGGCCTAGGATCCAGCTCTTGCTGCGGAGCTGTGGACAGCTTCATAGCACCACCAGGGAGGGCCCTGTTGTTGGAACTTTTATTTGGATTACATTTTTTGTTTTTTAAAGATTTATTTATTTGCGCATACAGAACTGGGTACAGGCCAGAGGCTCAGGGGCAGCGAGAGGCTTCACCAGCGACAGAGTGGGGAGCAGAACAGGCAGATCGACGAAACACACTGCTGAGGGGAGCAGCGGGCGTGTCAGGAGAGGTCTGCCGCGCCATGGTCACCCGTGGGGCAGGTGGGAATCAAACTCCTGTGGAAGTGGCTTTAACTTCTTAGTGCTGTGCTTTAACGCACTGTGCCACCAGGGAGAACCTGGAGTACATTTTATAAGTACATGAATCTTAAAGGATTTGTCCTGAATACTTTCAAGCAAGAATGGCTTTATTTGTTGGACAATTGCCAGCAATTTGAGCAGGAAGAATTTCTTCTCACACCCACTGTTTCCCTGGCCTGAAATTTTATAGTGTGAGTTAGGAGCTCAGCCTAGGTGGTCAGTCTTTGTCACACTTGACTCTGCCATATGTCAGCCTTTCTCCTCCTTCCCCTGCCCAGCTTAGGTGTCTGGAAAATAATGGAAGATGAAGTGATCTGATGAAACATATAAGCCTAAATAAACAGTGCGAAAAAAATCAAGAAAATCAAGTTAGATAAAACCATGGTGGTAGCTTCACAATCAGCATGGTATGCTTGTTAGTACACAGGGTACAGTCTCCATCTCACTCTGTGCCACCTGCAGGGGAATGGGTGTGTGACCAACACATGAATGAATCTTTATTTCCCTATTAAATAATGATGGAATGAAATGATGGCAAGAGTCTTCATAGCAATATTTCTGTTCCAAAAGCATAGCTCGCTTCCCAGTTTGGTGACTATACATGAGCAAAAGGGAGCAAATACAGGCATTCATGACACTTTATGGCCTACCAATGAGCACAGGTTATCTTTCTATGTCTTTGTGTATTCTTTTATTTGCTTTAACACACTTTTAAAGTTTTATTATATAGTCTTTTACTCCCTTCATTAGTCAATGCCCAGACATTTCATTCTTTATTTCCCCCCACAGATGACTACCCTGAGGAGGAATTTTACTTATTTACATATTATTATTAATTAAATATTTTTTTCTGATGTTTAGGCCCATAGTTCTCCCACCACCATATCACCAATGAACCATCTCCATTTTCCCTGTGTTCCTCCCTCCCCGGTTTTGGCCCCCGTTACTCCCACTCCTCCAGTGTGCTTAGATCTCTGGTCAGATTGCTAGTTTTGACTACTTTTGTTTGGTTCTCTCTATTCCACATATATGTGAGACCATCCCATATTTATTTTTTTTCTTCTGACTTTTTTTGGCTAACAATCTCTTTAGCTCTAGCCATGTTGAAGCAAATGGTATGAGTGTCTTTTAGATCACAGTGATATTCCATTGTGTAAATATCCCGCAATTTGGGGTTGT
The DNA here is from genome assembly GCF_000260355.1 of Condylura cristata. Classification (NCBI taxonomy): domain Eukaryota; kingdom Metazoa; phylum Chordata; class Mammalia; order Eulipotyphla; family Talpidae; genus Condylura; species Condylura cristata. The sequence continues at coordinate 37,161,803 of NW_004567105.1, forward strand.
TTCCATATTTTGGGTCTTATGAGCAGTAAACACAGGAGTGCCTTCTGAGGTAGTGTTTTGTGTCCTTTGGGGAGTTTCCTAGGGGTGGACTTGCTGGGTCACATGGTAGCACCATTTTTAGTGTTCTGAGGAAACGTCACAGCTTTTTCACAGTATTGGAAGGTTCCTTTTTCTTCACATCCTGTCAGCATTTGTCACTAGGCTTTTTTTAATATGGGCCTTTCTCACTGGACTAAAGTAGTACATCATTGTGGTCATGATTTGCATTTCCCTGGTAATTAATGATGTTGCACATTTTTCCATGTCCCTGCTGACCATTTGCATTTCTTCTTTGGAGAAGTGCCTTGTTAGATCTTCTGCCCATTTTTTGACTTGGTTGTTGGCTTCATTTTGGCTGAGTTCTATAAGATCTTTGATATTAGTACCTTATCTGTCACATGGTATACAAATATTTTCTCCCATTCAGCAGGATGTCTCTTTTTGATTATTGTCTCTTGTGATCCAGAAGATTTTAGTTTGATGTAGTCCCAGCTTTTTTTTTTTTTTAAAGATTATTTGTGCATACAGAACTGGGGTACAGGCCAGAGGTGCAGCGGTGGTGAGAGGCTTCACCAGAGACAGAGTGGGGAGCAGAACAGACAGATCAACCAAGTACACTGCTGAGGGGAGCAGCAGGCAGGTCAGGAGAGGTCTGCTGCGCCATGTGGGTCACCTCTGGGGTGGGGATAGAACTCTTGTAGAAGTGGCTTTAGGTTCTTAGTGCTGGGCTTTAACCCGCTGCACCACCAGAGAGGGCCCAGTCCCAGCTCTTTAACTCCTCATTTATTTTCCATGGTGCTGAGATAAGATGTTTCTGGGTTATGTCATGGAATACTCTGCCAATGATTTCCGTTATATATTTGATGGTGTCAGGACTTACATTGTCTTTTATTCATTTTCAGTTGATTTTTGCATATGGTATAAAATAGTCTAGTTTCATTCTTTTGCATGTTGGAGTCCAATTTTCCCAACACCATTTAATGAAGAGGTTTGTTCAGTTCTTTGATTTTGTTCCAGTTCTTTGCTCCTTTGTCATGGATTAGTTGACTGTATATGTATGATTTTATTTCTGGGCTTTCAATTCAATTATATGTGTCTGTTTTTGTTTCAGTGCCATGCAATTAGTATAATGGCTTGAAGTCAGGGGTGTCATACCACCCTATATAATGGTTTGAAGTCTGGGAGTATAATACCTCTATTCTTCCCCCTTTTAGTCAGGAGAGCTTTCATTATTTGAACTCTTTTTTGGGTTCTATATGAATTTCAACAATATTTGTTTCATTTCTTTGAAGGATACCATAGAGTTTTATTGGAATTGAATTGCTTTTGGTAGGATGGTCATTTGATATTAATTTCCTTCATACACGAGCAAGGAATACCTTTCCATTTCTTTGTGTCTCCTTCTATTTCTTTTAACAGCATTTTGTAGTTTCCTAGTATGTCTTTCACCTCCTTTGTCAAATTTATTCCCGGGTATTTAATTTTGGGGGGTACAATTGTAAATGGGATGGTTTTCTTAATTTCTTTCTCTTGAGATTATTCAGCCAATAAGAAGGTTACTGGTTTTTGTGTATTGATTTTGTAACCTGCTACTTTACTAAACTGGTTTAATGTTTTAGGTTTTTTTTTACTTTTTATGATTTTATATATCATCTGCATATAATAATAGTTTTTATTCTTCTTTCCCTATTTGGATTCCTTTTATGTCTTTCTCTTGCCTAATTGTTCTAGCTAGGACGTATAGTACTTAATGAACTGCAGTGGTGACAGTGGACATCCTTGTCTTGTTCCAGATTTTAATGGGGAGGCTTTCAGTTTTTCACCATTAAGAATGATGTTAACTACTTAGCTCTAATGCCCTTTTTTTTGATGAGGTTGTTTATGTTATATTTGTTGAGTTTCGTCAGCTCTTTGTATATCTTTGTGACCTTTATTATTAGTATTGCGTGCAAAAATTTTCTCCTCTTTTTGTTTTGTATAGTGTCTCTTTTGCTGGACAAAATTTCTTTAATTTGATGTAGTCCCAGCTGTTTATCCTTTCTTTCAGTATCCTTGCTTTGGGTGATTTTTCTTTAAAGATGTTACTGAGGTATATGTCATGTAGTATTTCACCACTATTTTCTTCTATATATTTTACGGCCACAAGAGGAAATGCAGATGGCTAGCAGGCATGAAAAAAATGTTCAGCATAACTTCTAAAAGATAAATGCAAATCAAAACAATGAAATACCATCACATACCAGTGTAATGGCACATATTAAAAAAACTAGCAACAATAAATGTTGGCAAGGTTGTGGAGAAAAATTAACTCTCCTATACTGCTGGTGGGAACCACTATGGAAAGCTGTTTGGAGGTTTCTCAAGTTGCTAAGAATGGAGCTTCCATATAATCCAGCAAATCCACTCTGAGGTATCTACCCAAAAGACACCTGAACTCCTATGTTTATTGCTGTTATATTTACAATAAGGAAGATATGGACTCAACCCAAATGCCCAAAAATAGACGACTGGATCAAGAAGATGTGGTACATATACACAATGGAATACTACTCAGCAATTAAAAATATAAACTCATGCCATTTGTGGCAACATGGATGGAGCTGGAAAAGATCATGCTTAGCTAAATGAGCCAGAAAGAAACAGGAGTGTAAGGGATCAGAGGGAATATATATATATATATATATATATATATACACACACACACACACACACACACACACACACACACACACACACACACATACATATATATATATATGGTAAGTAATTGTAATAAAGTAAAAATGAACATTAACAACTATAAACCACAGACATTCTACAGGGCAGGAGAGGGGAACAGGATCAAAACTGGGGCAGGAAGAGCACACAGGATTATGGAGATGACATATGGGCCAATTGGTAGTGGGCAGTCTACAGGAATTACAACTTAGGTGAAAAAAATCTACAAAATGAAGAATGATGTAAAAAAAAAAAACATGTGTGTATATATATCCATGTGCAACTTGGATAGAGCTCTAAAATATCATTCTTAGTGAAATAAGCCAGAAAGAAAAAGAAAAATACCGATGGTTCACTCATAGCAGGAATATAAAAGACCAGGGGAGAAAATAATAATAATGACCAGCTATATACCAGAGACATTTTATGGGGGTGGAGAAAGGAATGGGATCAAAAACAGTAGGGGGAGGGAAATGCACTGGACTATGGTGATGGCACATAGGTGATTTGGTGATGGGAAGCCCACAGGGATTACAACTGAGATGGAAAAAGGCACAAAATGATGTAAAATTAAACTATTAATATTATTTTTTTTAAAAAAAGATTTATTTATTTATGCATACAGACTGAGGTTCAAGCCAGAGGTGCAGGGGCAGCGAGAGGCTTCACCAGAGACAGAGTGGGGAGCAGAACAGGCAGATGGAGGCAGCACACTGCTGAGGGGAGCAGCAGGCGGGTGAGGAGAGGTCTGCCACGCCCTGTGGTCACCTCGGGGCAGTCGGGGATCAGGGATCGGATCGAACTCATGTGGAAGTGGCTTTACTCATGTGGAAGTGGCTTTACTCATGTGGAAGTGGCTTTAGATTCTCAGTGCTGTGCTTTAACCCGCTGCGCCACCAGGGAGGGCCCGCCTTTAGCTTTTTAATGCTGTGCTTTAACCTGCTGCACTATCAGGGAGTGCCTAAACTATTTTTTTTTTAATGTCCTTTTTAGCCTGAGTTATATGGCTTTTATTATGTTAAGGTATGTCCTTTTAGCCTGAGTTTTTCAAGGACCTTCATTGTAAATGGATGTTGAACTTATCAAATGCTAATCTTTGTATTCCTTTGTTGATGTGGTGAATTGCTTTAACTGATTTTCCAGATGTTGTACCATCCGTGTGTCCCTGAAATAAATCCCACTTGGTTGTGATGTGTAATCCTTTTGATGCATTGTTGGATTCAGTTTGCTAAGTTTTTTTGTTTTGTTTTGTTTTGTTTTGTTTTGTTTTTTAAGATTTATTTGTGCATACAGAACAGGCCAGAGGTGCAGGGGTGGTGAGAGGATTCACCAGAGACAGAGAGGGGAGTAGAACAGGCTGACTGATAAAGGATACTGCTGAGAGGAGCAGTGGGCAGGTCAGGAAAGGTCTGCGGTGCCATGTGGATCACCTCTGGGGTGGGGATCATGCTAAAGTAGCTTTAGCTTCTTAGTTCTGTGTGGTGGCAGGGCCCTGTTTGCATCTGTGCTCATTAGGGAGACTGCAGTTTGTGTGTGTGTGTGTGATGTCTTTGTTTTTGGCATCAGTGTAGTGTTGGCCTCACAAAATGTGTTTGATAGTTTTCCTTCTTTCCCAATTTGATAGAACTCATTTGTGGAACCATCTGGACCTGGGCTTTTGTTTTTTGGAAGGGTTTTGATTATTCTTTCAATTTTATTGCTTGTTATTGGTTTGTTTTAAACAACGTTTTCTATTTTTTCTTTGTTCAGCATTGGGTGATTGTATAGTTCTAAGACTTGGCCCTTCTTTTCTAGATTATTGAATTTGTTTGCAAATAAATATTCATAGTAAATTCCCATTACCCTCTGGATTTTTATTGTGTCCATTGTAATTTCTTATCTTTCATTTAAGCTACTACTTATTTGGGTTTTCTCTCTTTGTTCTTTGTGAGCCTTGCTAGAGGTTTGTCAATTTTATCTTTTCAAAGAACCAGTTTTTGGTTTCACTAATCTTTTGGATTATCTTTTTTATATCTATTTCTTTGATTTCTACTTTATTTTTTATTATTTCCTTTCTTCTATTGGCTTTTGGATATCTTGTTCTCTTTATAATTCCTTAAAAAGGGAGATAAGTTGTTTTTTTGGGTATTTCTTGCTTTTTGATATGGGCCTGTATTGCTACGTGCTTTCTTAATACCATTTGTACTGAGTCCTATATATTCTAGAAAGTTGTTTAATCTTTTTCATTTGTCTCGATGTATTTTTTAATTTATTCTTTGATTTCTTCATTAACCCTTTGGTCTGTCATAGCATGGTGTTCAGTCTCCATGTAATAGGGTGGGTTTCTTGTTTTCATATTTGATTTCCAGTTTAATGTCTTTGTGGTCAGAGAAGATACTTGGTATGATTTTATTGCTGAACATTATCCCGGAGGCTGTTTTTGTCTTTAGAGCTACTCTCTCAGGGAGGGGCACCGCCTGCAACAGTCTTTGGCCCTCAGTCCAGAGCTATAGCAGGAAGGAGTTGAAAGGAGGAGCCTGTTACTGTTGGGGGTAGGCCTACTTTTTTAATCTCTCCTGGGGACTTCTCCCTTTCCTCCAAAGCTTCTGGGACCTTCTTCCTTCTTGGGGCACTTTTTCACCGCCTCCCATTACCTCATTGCCCCTTTTGTTATCTAGAGGTGTGAGTGACCACAAACACTGTTTTTCCCCCACACCTCTCTTGTTGCCAGCTCATGCCTGCCAGCTAGGCTGCTGAACTCATGCCTGCCAGCTCTGTGGCTTTCAGCCCCTGCTGGCCAGGCTTTGCATTCCCAGCTCCTTCAAGTACTCCCTTCTCCTTCAATTTCAGTCTTCATGGATTCCTTGATGTTTGTCTTGTGATCTAATAGGTGATCGGTTCTGGAGAATGAACCATGTGCTTTTGATAAAAATGTGTATTCAGGTTTTTGAGGGGATGCAATGTCCTATAGATATCTGTTAGGTCCATGTGGTTTAGATCTTCATTTAGGGCTATTGTGTCTTTGCTTAATTTCTTTTTTGTTGATCTCTCCCTTGGTGGAAGTGGAGTGTTGAAGTCTCCTTCTAAATATGTATTTTCTCCATCGTCTGTTTTTAGAGCTGATAGTAATTGTCTAATGCACGTTGGAGCTCCCTCATTTGGTAAGTATATATTGATGAGAGTCATGTCTTCCTGATGTACTGTCTCCTTGATCATTCTACAGTGTCCTTCAGGGTCTCTTGTCTCTCTTTTTAGTCTGAAGTTTATTTTATCTGATATAAAAATAGACTCCTCTGCTACATTTTGGGGCCCCTTTACTTGTAGAACTGTTTCTAACCCTTCATTTTCTATCTATGTTTATCTTTAGAACTTAGGTATGGAGGCAGCAGAAACTTGAATTTTAATCTAGCCTGCTAATCTTTGTCTTTTTATTGGTGAGCTTAGTCCATTAACAGCTATGGTGATTATTGATACATGGGTCTGCTATTGCCATTTTGATCATTGTTTTGTGGTTCTATTCATTAATCTTGTTCAGTTCTCCTGGTCCTTCCTCTATTGGTTTAGATTATAAAACTTCATGTAATATTTATTACAGATTAGGGTGGGGTCTCCTGTGGCTTTCTTGGACCAGATTGCTTGGTGTATCCAAAGGCCCCTGATGTAAGGCCCAGCACTCCAAGGTCTGCTATGGCCTTCCCCACTGGTATGTGCAACAGGGTAAGTGGGATGCTATTTCCTGGTGTACCTGGGAACAGCTGAGGTCCCCATCTTGAGGCTCTGGTTGAGGCCTGGCCCTCTTGGAGGCATGGATAGTTCAGAGGTATGGCCAGGACTTGGCCTTTCAAGATTGACATTCAGGAAGGGTAAAGAGCAAAGGTTTATTTTTCTCTGCTCTAGGTGCTCGTGGCTGGCTTGTGGTCCTGTTCACTAGGTGGTGCCAGAGAGCTGAATGGGACGTATTTACCGTGAGAGGTTTGCTCCTTCTGTGTAATTTGCTGCTTGTGGGGGAGAAAAGATAAAATAAAGTTCTGTTCACGCCTGTGGAACTGGCATTTGGCAATTGATGCTGAGGTCTGGGCTTCTTACCTGAGGGGCTCCAGATATAGGGTGGGACGTAGGGGCTGTGGGCTGTGTCCCAGTCTGGGCTGGAGAAGATGTTGGCCAGCTCAATGAGATGGGCTCTTTTTTTTTTTTTTTTTTTTTTGTCTGAACTTGGGTGGCGGGGAGAAGTACTTGCTGGTGTCTAT
>NW_004567105.1:37168885-37179269 GCF_000260355.1 Condylura cristata
TGGAACTGGCATTTGGCAATTGATGCTGAGGTCTGGGCTTCTTACCTGAGGGGCTCCAGATATAGGGTGGGACGTAGGGGCTGTGGGCTGTGTCCTTTTCTGGGCTTATGAAGATGTTGGCCATCTAAATGTGATCGGCTTTTTTTTTTTTTTTTTTTTTTTTTTGGGTGCTTGGGTGGCGGGGAGAAGTACTTGCTGGTGTCTATAGCTGGTTCAAAGCATCTGGGTTTGCTAAAAGCTCCTGTTGGTCCTTTTTGGTTTTGGCCGTTTCTAAGGGGAGAGATTGATCCCAGGCACTCTATTCCACCATGTTGGGGCATTTCATTCTTTTTTTGGCATGATCATAAATGGAACTTAATTCCTTAATTCCCTGTCTTCTGATAAATAATTGCATATAAATGCCATTGAGTTTTGTGTATTGATTTTGTATTCATCACTTCACGCTACTCATCTATTATTTCTATTACTTTTTTAGTAAGTTTCCTGGACTCTATTAGTATGTCATCCATACATAATGACTATTTCACCTCTCCTTTTCCAATGTGAATTCAATTTTATGCCTTTTTCTTCCCTAACAGGTTCAACTAGAGCTTCCAATACTACGGTGAATCGTAGCAGTGAGAGTGGACAGCTTTGTCTTGCTCCAGGTCCAAGAGGGAATGCTGGCAGGGTTTTGCTGTTGATTATGACATTGGGTGTGAGTGTGTCATATACGGCTTTTATATTTGGCTAATTTCCATTTATTCCCACTTTATTGAGTGTTTTATCATAAAATGAATGTTGGCATCTCCTAAGATGGTCACGTGGTTTCTGTCTCTTGGTTGACCTGGTAAATGCCAGTGATTGACACATGCTGAACCAACTTTGCATCCTTGGAATGAAGCCTACTTGCCAGTGGTGAATGATCTTGATATGTTGCTATATTCAGGTTGTTAGGATTTTGTTACGGATTTTCATGTCTATGTTCAGAAGTAGAGTCTGTAATATTTTTCTTGTAATATTTTCTTGTCTTTGGTCTGGGGATTGTTTGTAGAATGTGCTGAAGAGTTTTTCTTCCTCTTTATTTGCTTTGTTTTGAGCATGAGTAGAATAAATACTGGATCCTTGAAGGTTTATTGAATTCCTGAGGAAGCATTTGGTTCTCTGATTTGGTCCTCTGTTCTAGGGAGCTTTCTTATTACTTTTTCAAATTTAGCACTTTTGACTGGCTGTTTAAGCTGTCTATTTTATCCTGATGGACTCTCAGGAGGTTGTATGAGTCTTGTCCATTTCTTGTAGGCTTTCCAGTGTGCTTGTGTAGAGACTCTGGCAGTAGGTTTTTATGATCCTATTAATTTCTACAGTATTTGTTGTGGTTTTTTTCCCATTCATTTCTGATTCTGTTGATATGGGTTTTCTCTCATTTCCTTCATAAGCTGCAAATGGCTTGTCAACTTCACTCTTTCAAAGAACCATTCTCTTGGTTTCACTGATCTTTTGGACTCCCCCCCCCCATTTCATTTATCTCCACTTATTTGCCACATGTTTTGACTTATTTCAGGATTTTTTGGTAGTTAATTTATAACTTTATTGCATTGTAGTCTGTAGAGATGTTTGATGTAATTTCTATTTCTGTATGTTGTCTGAGACATGTTTAATATCCTAGTATGTGATCTGTTTTTGAGACTGTTCTATATATAATAGGGAGAAAAATTGTATTAATTTCTTTGAGAAAGAAAACCTATAAATGCCCAATAAATCCATCTGTCCTAATGAAGCATATAAAGACTTTATTTCTCTTAGATGACCTATCCCTTCAAGCCAGTAATTAGTTGAGGTTTCTGACAATTACTATATTTTTGTTGATATGTTGTTTTAGATCTATTAAGAGTATAAATTCGTGCATAAATATTAATAAATCATATTGGTGAAATGTTTCCTTAATCACTTATCTTTGTCCCTGATGACATTTTTTAGTTAAAAGTCTAGTTCAGGGCTCTCCCTAGTGGTACAGTGGGTTAAAGCACCACATTATGAAGCTCTGAAGCCACTGCAGCATGACTTCTATCCCCCTTGCCAGGAAGCTGACCCACAAGGCATGGCAGACCTCTTCTGACCTGCCCGCTGCTCCCACTGTTATAGGGCACCCCAAATCTGTTAAGAGGACAGGGGGAGGGGGCACCCCTAAAGCCCCAAAAAACCTGCCTGCACTAAGTGGGTTCTGCCATCTGCCGCAACAAGACAAAACATATAAAACTTCAATGAAAAGGGACTTTAATACAGTATATATACAATGCAGAACACAAAGAATATAACTTCCAAATCAAACACCTGAAATTACCCATCCTCTCGTGGGCAAAAGTCAACCCAAAAGGGATTGGCCCAAAGAAAGGCATGAAAGCTGCCACAAGACTAAAGCCCCTTCTGGCCGGGACCCATGGAAAAGGGTCAGACATGGCCAGACAAATTTGGGAGGAAAAGAGCAAAAATCAAAATCAATATAAACACTGGCACAGTCACCTCCCTACAGGTATCTCACCCACATCTGCCTTAACCAGTCCAGGGTCAGGAAACAAGCACGGTTTCTTCCTCACATGCTTGCTGCTCCATGCGGCTTCCTTAGGTCTCCTGGCTCTCCATCCTGCTTCCTTCTTCTCAGATTCCTTCTTTTCTCTTCTCAGTTCCGTCCACCTTCTGGGTGGGACAGGGAACCTGGAACTTCCCTTTTTCCTAGTGACCACCCTGTTACACCACCAGCAGTGCATTTCAGTACATCTGCCTGTTCTGCTCCCCACTTTGTCTCTGGTGAATCTTCTCACCCACCACACATCTGGCCTGTACCCAGTTCTGTAAGCATAAATAAATAAATCTTAAAAAGAAAAAAAGTCTAGTTTATATGACTTGAGAAGGCAGTTCTGCTTTTTTCTGTGAGTTCTTAGCATGCATGTCCTATTCCAACCATTTATTTTTAGTTTGATTTATCTTTCAGTGTTAAATGGATCTCTTGTAAGGATGGTGTCCACAGTTGAAAATTTTCACTCACATTTTAATTGGTAAATTCAGACCATTCAGAGGCCCTCTCTGGTGGCAGAGAGGGTTAAAGCACAGCACTAAGAAACTAAAGCCCCTTCAGTATGAGTTTGATCCCCACCCCAGAGGTGACTCACATGGCGCGGCAGACCTCTCCTGACCTGCTCGCTGCTCCCCTCAGCAGTATACTTGCTTGATCTGCCTGTTCTGCTCCCCACTCTGTCTCTGGTGAAGCTTTTCACCACCCCTACACCTCTGGCCTGTACCCCAGTTCTGTGTGCATAAATAAATAAATCTTAAAAAAAAAAACACAGACCATTGAGATTTAGGGTAACTATCATCAATCATTTTTACTTTTGATTATTTTGTTTTTCTGTTGATACTTTTTACATTTGTTTGTCTGTTCTTTCTGGGTGGTGTCCCTAAGTAATATTAATTTCTTTTTTCTTCATCTGTGGGTCTCTAGTCTACGTTTTTGGTTAGTGGTTAGCATGGGTGTTTTACTTAAGTTCCTTTGGTTCCTTTGTGAGCTGGCTTCTGCTCTCCAAAATTTAAGTATGCTGGTTCTACCCATTTCTTCCTCCCCTTTGTGAGTATTGACTAATACTATTCTTGTTAATGCTTCTGGTTTTATATGGCTGTTGTCATTTTACTCAGGTGTTGTGATAGGAGCTTTGTTGCCACTTTGTGGCAGGAATGCGATAAGGGACAGCACAATTGTGGAGCAGGTGTGAGAGGCCAGGCTCTGCTATTTGAGCAGAAATTCTTGTGCCACTATTGAAAGCACACAGGCTGGTAAAAGCTGATCATGCAACAATGGTATGAGGAATAATGACCAGAAGGTGGGATAGGAATAGGGGACAAAGTTCTACAAGGGACAGGGAAGGGAACATCATGAGTATACGTAAAGAGCCATTTACGTCAACAAACGCATTTGATGTTATCACAGGCAGAATTATCCCAAGACCACCATGGAGATAGTCACCACCATGGAGATAGTCACGTTATCAGGTCATCAGCCTTGGCCCCGCCTCATGACATGGGCTGTACTCCGCAGGTAGTCAGGAATGCTCTGCTGTGATTTGTAGATAGCAAATAGGTCACAGTTGCCCTTGTGTGGCCAGCTAATAGCCAGCTCAAGGAACCCACACTCAGGAACTTTTGACTCACTTTTACTTTTCTTTTCATCATTTCTTTACAGGCAGGTCTGGAGATAGCAAGTACTGGTAGCCTTTATTGAATGATAATGTTGTGGAATAGGGAATTCTTCTGGCAATTCTTTTTGTTAGGATTGTGAATATTTCCATTCCTTGCCTGGAGAGTGTTTGGGCTGAAGTCTGGGGAAGTCCTTGTTTGGGATCATATATAAGTTACTTTTTTTCCCCCTTGCTTCCTACAATATTTTCCCTTTTATCTCTGATTTTTGATAGTGTGACTATATGTCTTGATGTGGGTCTTTATACATTTAAAAATTTAGTTGATCTCTCTTCTTCCTGCACATCCATATTTAATTAGGTTCGAGAAGGTCTCAGTTATAATTGCTTTAAATAAGAATTGTTCTACAGGCCCTCCCTTGTGGCGCAGTGGATTAAAGCACAGCACAGCAAGCCAGTTGCAGGCACTTGAGTGCAACTTCAATCCCTGGCCCCTGAGGTGATCCACATGGCGTGGCAGATCTCTCCTGACCCGCCCGCTGCTCCCCTCAGCAGTGTACTTCGTCAATCTGCCTGTTCTGCTCCCCACTCTGTCTCTGGTGAATCCTCTCACTGCTCCTGCTCCTCTGGCCTGTACCCCAGTTCTGTACGCATAAATAAATAAATCTTTAAAAAAAAAAATTGTTCTACAATTGCTCTTTTTCAACTTCTGGGTTCCTGATTATTTTAAAATTCTTTCTTCTAATTTGATATATCTCAGAGTTTCCTCATTTCCCCTTTGTTTTGTCTCTCTCTCTTTTTTTTTTTTTTTTTTTTTTTTTTGGTGAATGGGTTGATTGGTTTATTTTAGTCTTCTACATCTGAAATCTTTTGTTTGTTAAGTTCTATTAAAGTGCTTCCAACTTTGTCTGCATTTCCCTGAGTCTCTTTTTGTGTTTCTAATGTATTCAGTCTCTTGAATAAGGACTCTGTTCCTGGATCTTCTTTTAAGATATCACACCTGCCTGTCTGACTTTGACTGACCTTCCATTGGAAGGGGACATCGTGACCACACTCAGAAATTTGTATTCACTTCCAGTGAGATCTTTTAGCATTTTAAAAAATATTTATTTTATTTATTCGTACAGAACTGGGGTACAGGCCAGAGCTGCGGAGGGTGAGAGGTTTCACCAGAGACAGAGCAGGGAGCAGAACAGGCAGATCGACGAAGTACACTGCTGAGGGGAGGAGCGGGCCGGTCAGGAGAGGTCTGCCGCACCATGTGGATCTCCTCTGGGGCAGGTGGGGATCGAACTCATGCGGAAGTGGCTTAAGCTTCTTAGTGCTGTGCTTTAACCCACTGAGCCACCAGGGAGGGCCCTCTTTTAGCATTTTTATACTATTGTTTTGATGTCATTGTCAGATAATGTTTCTATTTCTGTCTCCTTTATATTCATCCTGGAATTTTTGTCCTTTACATTTTGCTTTTCCATTTTGTGTTGAGATGTTCCTTGCTTCTTAGGCATGGATATTACCTTATTTATAGCTCTGTGTGTGTGTGTTTTGTGGTTGGGGCACTGGGGATTTTATTTTTATTTCTCTTCTTAGTTTAACTTGGGTGAAGAGGTGGAAGCAGGAGGGGACCTGGGGCTTTCCTCCTCAGTCTCAGTTGGAGAAGTGATGTTCCTTCCACACTTCCTTTGTCCCATAGAAAGATGTATTCTGTGCTTTTGTGGTCTTAACTTCCCACCCCACATCTCCTGCTGTTCCTTTCTGCTGAGGCTTTGCTCTTTGTAGCTTGAGTTTCCTGGTGGGAGGCTCAAGCTCAGGGCATAATTTGCATTTGGCCAGAGGTGATGCTCTGTGTGTGTGTGTGTGTGTGTGTGTATACACTTACCATCTACAGTGGCAACTGCCACCCCACTCCCACCTCTGCTGCTGTTTCTGCAGGCCTGGGGTATGTGTGTGCCCTTTATTTGCTTTTCCAGAGGATTTGTAAGTTAATTTACAGCTCTCTCTGTTGTGGGGCTTTTTGTGGAGTCTGGTCTGGTTCCACCAAGCTTCTTTTTGATCCTTTCCCAGAGTGCAAGTGAAGGGAGCCTTTGGTGCCTATACTGACTCACAGTGCCCCTGACTCATAGAGCCCCAGTTTTAGGTCTGTGCCTGCAGAGCCCCCCACTGCTGCCCACAGGCATGACGGCAGAGTTCCTCAGGGAATTTCAGTGTGCTGGTTGCCCCCATGGTGGCTTGGGTGTTGACCCTCAGCCCAGACAGCCACCTCTCACTTCCCCCAACCTCAGTGCTGAATCTCCTTGCAAAATCTTGAGATTCTATAACCATAAGGAACACCTGGATCTTCATATGAGCAAATTTTTTTTTAAGATTTATTTATGCATACAGACCTGGGGTACAGGCCAGAGGGGCAGGGGCAGTGAGCAGATTCACCAGAGACAGAGTGGGGAGCAGAACAGGCAGATTGACACTGCACAGAAGTACACTGCTGAGGGGAGCAGCGGGCAGGTCAGGTGAGGTCTGCCACGCCATGTGGGTCACCTCCGGGGTGGGGATCAAACTCATGCTGAAGTGACTTTAGCTTCTTAGTGCTGTATGACCAGGGAGGGCCAGGGCAAGTTTTTTTTTTTTTTTTATGTAATATCTTTTTTAGGAAGATTCCAACCTCTCCATTGCCATGCTATCTGAGCAGGTTTTAAGTGTGAGTTTAAAATATTCAGTAAACCAATCATGTTGTAGATAGACATCCTGTCCACCAGACTGCTCTGTTTACAGAGTTCAAGCGGAGCAGACCTAACACTACAATTAAGGGTCCTCGAGTCAGAAAGGTAAATGAGCAACCTCAGAAAGGTAAATGTTAGCTGGCAACCTTAGCTTGTCCGTGGATATTTGAAACCAGGCACTGGCTTCTTCCCAGTCCTCAACAGCCTTTTCTCCCAATAGAAGACAGTTTTGTTTGCATCAACAATTTATTGTGTAATGTAAGCCCTGCATCCAGGATCCCTGCTAGATTCTGGGGCATTTGCTACAGCTTCCTGAGTGCTCACCTTGCTCTTTGATGGGATGGAGGCAGCTGCTTTCTGGAAATCTCGTGAGTCGCTTTCTGTTAGCTTCAGCTTTGCTGCTGCAGCTTTCTCAACTCTTTCAATATTTATAGATTGAGAGTTGTGGCTTTTCTGGATTAGGCTTTGATTTAAGATTATGTTGGGACTGGTTTGATGCTCTATCCTGAACACTAAAACATGCTCCAAACAAGCAGTAAGACTAGTTAAGTTTGGTGACTGGAGCAGCACGTGCAGTTTCCTTGCAGAGCTTCTCCTCGCATTCAGGACTTGGCTGACTGGTAAAAGAGATCCACGTGTGCCTTACTGTGGCTTTTGACATTTCTCCCTCACCATTTTCTAACTTTGGATTTAAAGTGAGGGACTAGTGACTACTTTTACTTGAACACATAGAAACGACTGTAGGTTATTGATTGGCCTATCTCTCAGTCTTTTTGTGTTTCAGGGAATAAAGAGGCCCAGGAGCAGGAGAAAGATGGAACCATCAGCACATGCCCATTTATGGATTACTATTGCTATCTGTGGACACAATGAGAAGACACCTCCAATTACAGTAGGGACATCAGAAGCCATAATAGATATAATAATGAAAAAGTTGAAATATTGTGAGAATTCTCAAAATGTGACACAAAGTGAGCAATACTATACTCTCAGAGAAATGGTGACCACAGACTTACTATGTGCAGGACTGCAAGGCCTTTTATGGATTAAAATACCTGCAAAGTACAAGAAAAATGAACAGTGATAATAGTGAGGTGTGCCTGGAGTAAAGATCTGGGGCCTTGGGACTGGACTGAGGGAGGGCACTTGTGTCAGTGAATGGGGTAGGACATGCATGTGTGTTCAGAGACTTCCTCACACCATTTTGAGTGTATTCATGGCTATTCTTTCTATATATTTTACTTGTTTGAGGTGATTTCCTTTGTGGGACTGTTGTACAGTGAAACTAAAAGGAGATGATTGATAAAGTAAATCAATTTTCAGATATCTTGATTCTAGATCAGATAATACCTAGTATCTTTGGGGAAAGCCCCAAATGGTTTTGACCCCTTAGTCCGTGGCATCCTGATTTCAGCTACCTGCAAGCGATCCACTCTCCATAGCATATGGAAAGTTCTGTTAAGTCCTAGGTGCTGTGAGGTGGAATCTCCAGAACCTGTCACTTACTCAGGCATCTGGGTAGCCAGGTGGTCAGGCCTATTTCTCCAGTCGCTTGCCTTGTTCTCCACTTTCATGTCACAATGCCAACTCTATCTTTTATTGCATTTGGAGGAGGGGAAGAGGAGATGAAATATGACTCTGGGATTTGCCAATTCAGAGAAGTCCTATAAAGGTCTTGGGATACATGCTGAGTGTTAAGTGTTTTGTTTTTTTTTATATACACTGAAAAATGTAAAATGTTTCCATGATTGTATTAAGTAAGATTTTATATTACAGAAGAGCAAAAAACCTACATTGGCTGTAGATACAGGGCAGCTACTGGTTTAGTCTATAAATTGAAGTCAGAGAACTTTTTTTCAGGAGTGGAGGTAGGTCATATTTTCAAAATTAAAGTCACCCAATTTTTATTTTGTGTTTCAGTGACCTAATTGTAGAGGTTTAAATTGAATTTATAAGGTAAGTCTGCTAATTATTGTTCTGATCAAGGTATTTTTGCCCCAAGACTTTCATTTTGTTCCAGTGAATTCTACTGAAATCACCTCTATCAGTTATCCTATCAGACATGCTGAGCTGCACTTGGGTTTCTTTTTCCATGTCAGGAATAAAATGAAGGCTGTGATTAAAGACTATGACAAGAATCTCGGGACTGTGAACTAGATTCCTTTATTATTTGTGATGGATCAGATCAGCAATCAAGATTACCTGGTAAATACTTTTCTTCAATGGCCTACATTAAGCAGCATTTACATACTACATATATGTAGAAACATTGCTTTGGGTACAGTATGTTGTCCAGTGAGTTTCTATCCTTCTCAGAAACCCAGAACCTCACTGAGCACATTGGGCGGAGCGTGAGACACATTCTGATCCTGACCTTTACTTCCTGTCTCATTTTACAATTAGGGAGTGTTCTGATTTTGTGTTTTTCAAGAGGTGATATCCTCTATGGAGTTTCATCTCCTAAGCTGCATTATTAGGGAACTTTTTGAAAATAATTACTGAGATTTCAGTCTCACAGTAATAGCAACTCCTTTTGATACAGGGGAAATTAAAAAGTTGAAAGCTTATTTAGTTTGTACAGTCTTTAGAATTTACTGATGACATATCACTCATGCCTGGATGCCAGGCACTATCCTGTTCTCAGACTGGCTCTAGAGAGGAACTTTTCCAAAAATTGTGTAATGCAGTATGTCACCTTCTCCTGCTACTCAGCAACTGTGGCAAACCACCTGTCACAAGGGGTGAAGTTAGGCTGTTATCTTTTGTCCCCCGAAAACTTAATGTCTTCCATGATATTTGAGAATTTCTTAATACAAGTTTGCTTTGAAGTTCCAAGACTTATCTGACATTATATGGGTGAGTTTGGCTGATAACATGAATTTTAAGACAATTAGAATGGGAGGAGGTAGATTGAAAACTTCAAGGTAATTATTCTCCTTAAGATTGGAATGAAGCTTCGAGAATATCAGACCTTGCCACCCACCCCACCCCTGTTCACAGATGTTTATCCAGACCCTGGGGATTTGGTAATCATTGTGGACAGGGAAGAATACTTACCATGGAGAAACATGGAGGCTTTGGAGCCTTAGTAACAGGGTGTTAGAACCAATTTTAGAGGTTGGTGTTTGATACTTAATGAGCCTCTTCAGGTGGACATTGCCTTAGATCGATCCGTGTTTAATTTTATGATGTGGTTCTCAATCATTAAATACTATGGGGTTGCTACTACTTTACCAATTACTTAATTTCAAAGAGGTTAATGCTTGATACTTTGGTGGTGGCACATGATCTTGTTTTTGCCTCTGCTCCTCATAGATTTAGAGACCCCTGCCTGATGTTGATGTTTCATGAGTTTGTGTCCGAGAGAGAACAGGGTGTGCTGTGCCCATTGTCTGGGCTGCTGGTAATATGATTCCTTTTAAATTTTTATTTAAGAACTTCCGGAAGATGGCGGCAGAGTAAAGACGCCGAGATCACCGCGTCCAAGCCGGCATAGGAATTGAGGAC
>NW_004567105.1:37181249-37219918 GCF_000260355.1 Condylura cristata
TGGGAAAAGTTATGAAAACAGAATAGATGAAATGGAAGAACGAATCAGCACACTCGAAGACACAGAAACAAAGAGAATTAAAAAAGAAAAAGAAGTAAATTTTATTTAATAAAAATTTAGGTGTCAAATTATATAAATCAGACCCTTCTTTCTAACGATCATTCCATATAAAAGTGAGGAAACTTGCATTTATTTGCCAGTATAATTTTCTTCCATAGTTAATTCTATCAGTCACTCATTTGGTTTTTCTTCCTGTCCTGAGGACTAGTTATTCAGTATTAGAACATTAGCCGGCAACTAGTTAGTGGTGGTTAATAGTAGATGCTAGGAGTTACTGGTTAAGGAGAACTAGTTAAGTGTCATCCAGTAGTCAGTGACTAGTTAGCAGCAACCAGTTTGGTAATGACTAGTTTGTACTGATTAAGTACTGGTAAGTGTTTATTGACTAGTTCGTGGTGACTAGTTAACATTTACTAGTTGGGGAGGACTAGTGGATAGTTGGCTACTGTGCTAGCAATTAACTAGTATTGGGACTAATTTGGGACTAGTGGGGACAAGTTGTGACTAGCACTTAATACTCATGACTAGTGATAACTAGAAATTAGTTGATGAGGACTAGTTAGTGGGGCTAGTTAGGATTGGTTAAGTATTCTGTTTAGCAACATTAGTAAGTGCTTACTAGTTGAAACTAGTAGTTACTAGTCAGTACTGGTCAGTATTTAGCTACTAGTTAGCAACTAATTTGTGAGGACAAATGCTAGTAGTTTGAGTAGGTAGCAGTAACTAATGATCACTAGTTGGTGAGTACTAATGCTAGTCTAGTTTGAGGAGTAATAATACTAGTTAAGTGCTAATCGATGGCTAGTTTTAGCAGTAACTATCAATTGCTATGCTAGTTGACAAGTGCTAAATACCTAGTCATTATAGGTAAATGACTGGTTAGTGGCAATTAGTTTACTAGTTGGTTCAGACTAGTTAATGAACCAATAGCAGTTACTAGTCATGACTAATAGTGACACCTAATTAACTAGGTGTAGTTAATTCACTACTTGCCACTGGTTAGTCAATGGGGTAAGTTAACTAGCCAACTAACTCCTAACAAGCTAGTTATTTGTGTAACTAGCCTGATAACAAGCTACCCAGTTAGCTAATCACTTATTAACTATTGTCTATTTAACAAGCTGGTTATCTAGCTATCTAGTAAAGTAGGTTGCTGGGAAGTTAGCTAGTTGGGTAGCTCGTCAACTAATTTGCTTGCTAACTAGTTGGCTGTTTAGTTCACTAATTAGCAAGTTAGCAACTTAGCTAGACTACCATTAGTTCAGTTTACCATTTTCTCTCTCATTCTGTCATTCTGTCTTCAGTCTTTTGAGTCTTTAAGTGAGCCTACAATCTTCCATTTTGCCTTTCATGCTGTTCCACCTTTCATTCTGTTGAGGCTTCAGTCTACTTCTCTTTCTATCATTCCAGCAAGCCTTCAATAAGGAAGGGGAGGTAGGCTGATTCACCTGCACCATCCACTCTTCAGTCTCTTCTCTGCCTCCTCAGTTTCTGTCTGCACTCCATTCAGCTCCTTTCCCCCACCTCCTGTATGCTCCATTTGTACACCCCCACTTTCTAGATCCCCCTGACACCCTGTTATACAGGCTGCAACACGCTTATCACTGTTCATACATCATAACCTCCGCCCTGGGCTGTCCCTACCACAAGCTAACTGGAAGGAACTCCCGCTCACATGGCATATACAGGGTATTCTTTCAGCTGTCCACCTCTAAACTGGTCAGCAGCTAAGTTGATGTCTGGGTAGCAACCATCTGAAGAAGCCTAACACCATGACACCAGGGGCACAGATGTTTACCTGCAAAGTTCAGTTCATCAGACTGGTCAGGGTGTAAACTGCCTTCTTCTGGGAAGTGATTTATTCCCATGTTTTTATGACACTAGGTAAGATAGAAGGCCCACGTGGAGTATCCTGGGTGTTGTGTATATCCCCATGTTGTCATGTTGGCTTTTCCCAGAGCACTCTCACAGAGCTACTTGGTGCACACAGATGACATTTCCCCCTTGGGGTCCCATGTATACAGGGAGCTTGTTTCATCCTTTGAGAATATCATAAGCAAATCAGCCTGTTTGTATGCATTTTTATTCCTTTTCTACTAGATCATGCATTTCCCAAAGCTGTTCAGCCCCCAGTCCCCACTGCTGATTAGTCAGTCTTGCTAGAGCATGCTGCTGGGACTGGATGTCAGCACCATCCCTGTGTGGGGCTGGACCTGGGGCTGCCTTCATACAGGGTCACTCAAACTCCATGAACTCCCCCACTTGTCATGTGTGGCTACATGTGTATGGCGGTTTTAAAGGGAAGGTGGAAAAGTGAGAACATCACTATGTTGATACTTTAAACACAGGCTGCTGTGAGTGGTATTTGAAATGGAGTCTGTTCTCAAAGGGACACCCTTGCTTCTTGACTTGGTGAGCTCTGCTGGACCTGTCAAAGTGCCCATTTCCAAGCTCTACTTTGCTGAATGAAGTTGGACTGAGGCACCTTCTTCTACTGGTGATAAACGGAAAACTCTGATTTCAGGGAACTGAAAACCTGCCTTTCAATGCATGTAGCAGCCACAGTGTTCTGTCCTTCCTTCCCCACTTATAGGCCTGTCCCACCAGGCTTCTCTTCCATGAAAGGCAGGACCCAGCACCAGTGGGCAGATGTTCTGGAGACACCCAAGGGTGTGTGTGATGGGTGCCTTGGCTCAGAGGTGGGTGACAGAGCCATCTGCTCCCAAGGGCAGGCTCAGAACCTCCCTGCATTTGTGGGGCCCTCATTTGTCAGCATTAAGTGTGCCACTCAGCCTCCCCTGGACAGAGCTTATGTGGGTGGGTTTCAAGTGTGTTAACAGCAGTCCACCAAGGCCCTAGTTTATGCAGTGTTAGCAGCAGAGATGGTAGCTGAGTGCCTATGTCCTGATCCAACCACCATGGCTTCAGCTGCAGGGAGGTTCTGAACCTGCCCTTGGGAGCAGATGGCTCTGTCACCCACCTCTGAGCCAAGGCACCCGTCACCCACACCCTTGGGTGTCTCCAGAACATCTGCCCACTGGTGCTGGGTCCTGCCCTTCATGGAAGAGAAGCCTGGTGGGACAGGCCTATAAGTGGCTGCTGGGGAATAA
This sequence comes from Condylura cristata, assembly GCF_000260355.1. Classification (NCBI taxonomy): domain Eukaryota; kingdom Metazoa; phylum Chordata; class Mammalia; order Eulipotyphla; family Talpidae; genus Condylura; species Condylura cristata. The sequence continues at coordinate 37,184,420 of NW_004567105.1, forward strand.
AAGAAAACTCCAAGGTGTTTCCAAGACATTATCCCTGAGGGGTTGCATGGACCTGGGCCTCCCATACCCATGTATGGCTGTCATATTTGAATATAATCATTTGATCTTGGCAAATATGAGAAAACAAGATGGGAAATGGTGTCCACTCAAATTTGACTCAGAGCAGTACCCTGAGCAGAATTAGACAGCAAAGGCCCCTGGAAGTTTTTTCCATCTCAATTGTAATCCCCGCAGGTTTCCCATCACCAAGTCACCCATGTGCCATCACCATAATCCCGTGCATTTCCCTCCCTCCACCCTGTTTTTGATCCCATTCCCCACTCCACCCCCACAAAATGTCTCTGGTATATGGTTGTTCATTAGTTTTGTTATTGTCCACCTGGTCCATTATACTCCTGCTATGAGTGAAACCATCCGGTATTTTTCTTTCTCTTTCTGGTTTATCTCACTAAGCATGATCTTTTCCAGTTCCATCCAAGTTGCTGCAAAAGACATGTTTCTCTTTTTTGGTTGATGAGTAATATTCCATTGTATATATGCACCACATCTTTTTTACCCAGTCATCTACTTTTGGGCATTTGGGCTACTTCCATGTTTTTCCAATTGTAAATAAAGAAGCAATAAACATGGGGGTACAGGTATCTTTTTCAATCAGTGTTTTTGTGTCTTTTAGGTAGATACCTAGGAGTAGGATTGCTGGGTCGTAGGGAAGCTCCATGTTTAGCAGTTTGAGGAAACTCCAAACAGTTTTCCATAGTGGTTGTACTAGTTTGCATTCCCACCAGCAGTGCAGGAGAGTTCCTTTTTCACCACATCCTCTCTGCACATAATGACAAAGGACTGATCACAAAGGTACAGAAAGGAAAGAGCTGATGAAACTCAACAAAAATAAAGTGAACAACCCCATCAAAAAAATGGGCAGAAGAGCTACAAAGACATTTCTCCAAAGAAGAAATGTGGATGGCCAGCAGGTATATGAAAAAATGTTCAACATCACTTGTAATAAGGGAAATGCAAAATTAAAACCACAATGAGATACCATCTCACACCAGTTAGAATGGCACATATTAAAATAACAAGCAACAACAAAAGTTGGTGAGGATGTGAGAAAAAAGGAACTCTCCTATACTGCTGGTGGGAATGCAAACTGATACAACCATTATGGAAAGCTGTATGTAGGTTTCTTAAAAGGCTAAAAATGAGCTTCCATATGACCCAGCAATCCCATTCCTAGGTAAATACCCACAGGACACAAAAACATTGATTCAAAAGCACACCTGTACCCCCATGTTTATTGCTGCTCTATTTGCAATAGGGAAGATGTGGAATCAACCCAAATGCCCAAAAGTAGAAGACTGGATTAAAAAGATGTGGTATGTATACAAAATGGAATATTACTCAGAAATCAAAAAGGATAAACTCATGCCTTTTGTAGCAATATAGATGGAGCTGGAAGAAGTATGCTTAGTGAAATAAGCCAGAAAGAGAAAAATCCTAGATGTTTTCACTCATAGCATGATTATAAGGGATGGGGTGGGGGCAGAAAGAGAGAGAGAGAGAAACACATGTAATAGAAACAAATACAATAGAGTAAAAATGAAAACAATAACTATAAGCCAGAGACATTTTTATGGGGGAAGGATAGGGAATGAGATCAGAACTGGGGTGGGAATAATGCACTAGACTGTGGTGATGGCACATGGGTGAATTGGTGGTAGAAAACCCATGGGATTACAACTGAGATGAAAAAATGCACAAAAGGAAAAATGTAAAAAAATTTTAGAAGAAGGTATTAGGCTTTAAAGTATTATGTGAACAACTGAGATATCTAAGATTTTAATTTACCGATTTTAGTTCCAACAGCATGTTCACTTCAATAGCAGCAGAATGAAGGGGTCTGGAAGAAGGTAAAAACCCTGATCCAGAAAGCACAGCGAGTTAATCCTTGACCCAAAGTGAACAATATTCCAACTGGGATTTCTCCCCTCAGGTGTGGCCATATTATTAATATAAATGTGTGTTTTTTAAAAAAGCTGATCTCCCACTTCTTTCTCAGCTTATGCATGCTGTGTTCTCTGCATTGTTCTGTGAAAGGAATGGTTCCCATGCCCATCACCAGCACAGCAACAGGCACTCACCCCAATTTCACATTCAGTGGGGTTTGCATCTTTGGGGGGGACTCATCTTTTGGGAGCTTGGAGATGGTGAGTGGTTCAGTAAACAAGCAGGACAAAGCCCCAAAAGTCAACCTGTGCAGAGACGGCTAACTGAGAGCAGTATTCTCCCTCCCCTGAGTGCCCTTGTAGCTATGACCAAGCAGTAGGTTGCAGTGTTACAAGTTCAGTAGAAAGACTTGCCTCAGGTGGCCTTGAAATTCCCTCTCTCCTTCCCCACTGCACATGTTTTCCATAGCAAACCTTGTCAGACTCCCACAGAACCAGCGTGGAAGCCCCTGCTGTGACTTGCGAGCCTCAGGGCTCTTGGGCCCACTGAGGGGACGGTCTGCTGTCTGCCTATCAGCTGAGTTTTCCTATCCTGCTTCCATCATGATCATCTATGGAATGAAGTGTTTCCCTAATTGCTATATTTGGGGGACAGTAATTAACCCCAGGACTCCATCCATGAATGTGGAGAATGTCATTACATAAATATTCAGTGTTCTCAAGAGTCTGAGTCTTTAAACCTCGACTGTTTCGTATCATTCAAAAGAAGGAATGTTGAGTTCTAAAGGTGGTCTTAAGAGGATAATCAGGGTTCTATTTTTATGATAATTGTGGGGACAGAGAACACAAGTACACTAGAAGAAGAAGATGGGGTTGCTTTTGGCCAAACTACACGAAGGCTCATGTTCCAGATAAAGGAAGAGGCAGGTTAATGCCTGCCATTGCCTCACCTGTGATCTGTGCCAGAGTCATTCAAGGAGAGCCTGCTCATTCCCCACTTCCCATCCGAATCAACGGCAACCTCCCCATCGTGATATCACCGCAGGGTGAAGACTGGGATCATGGACAAGTGTGGATGCCAGTGAGAGCAGTCATCAGACTCCCCACACTGTTAAAATGCTCATAACTGGGGGCACAGAAAGGCTCTGAGGGGGTGAGGATACCTTGTGAAATGACGTGGTATCTTGGGCCTGTTTTCTAGAAGGTGGTTGACAATAAGGTCACATTGTACTTGAATAATAGCATTAGTGTCACTTGCCCTGGCATGTCCCAAACCACCTAGTGAATTTATTGTTTAATACAAGTTTATGAACTTGCAAACTTGGGGAAATCATTCAGTGTGCTCCCCACCTGCTCTACATGCCTGGGGCGGCCTTAGAGGAAAGCAGTCAATTAAGCTAACTGGTCTCTCTCGAAAGCATTGCCATGAACACCAGGCACCTTTGTACTGCCCTATCTCAGTACATTTCCCTATTTCATGCATTTTCCCCTTTAAAAAAAGCTTTCATACTTTGTCCTTTATCTTTAAGCCACTTCAATCCTCTTCCATCACCCCATTTCATCTGAACCAGACATCTGCACCAACACCTAAATATTCTGCCTTTTATCCAGCAACTGTGGGCAAAGTGTCTGTCCTCTATAAGAAAGCCTCAGGAAAGCACTAAGCCCCTACCCTTTCTTCTATCAGTTCTCCCAACTCTCTTAGATATTCTTAGTTTCCTTCAGCTCTTTCTAGTTTCTCACTGGGTTCAATGTGGGACGGTGGAGCAGAGATGGGTGAAAAGGAAAAGGCCCAACTTTTGAAAAGTCGAGATCTTGCTGTCAGCAGCATCTCCAGGCATCCACACTCTAGGTCTTAAGCTCTGCTCTCTCCACCCACAGCCCTCATTTGTTTTAGCTCCATTTACTATTCTGTCCTCTTGCGAGGCCACCGTGACTTCCATCCCCCAGTGGTTGATCACATTTACTGAAAAGTCAGTCCCGTCAGCAGACAGGGTGACACCTTATGTGACTGGCCTAGTCATCTCACATCTAGAGTTGTGACCTCACAGGAGCCCAAAGAGTCTATGGACCTTTATTTGTACAGAAATAGTTCACTCAGTGGTCAGTGTCCTCCAAAACCCAAGCACTTGTTCTCAACCACCAGATTTTTCCCACCTGCAAAAGCTGTGTAAACGCAGTAAAATACTCTTAGACAGGCACAACAAAGATTCTTTTCAGTTTCAACTCCAAACCAGAATGAAAATAGTGCTCTGGTTTCCCAAAGAAAATGAAAAACTCGTCTCTAAAATTCCTTCTGCTATATCACCATAGTTGTACTAACAAAATAACATGAACCTATATTACCTGACCCAGTGCAGTGTCTGCTGGTGACAATGGTGTGGCTGGTCATTTAGCCCTTGAATCACCACAGGTTCTTGTTCCATGAAGCCATAAAAAGGAATTCACAGACACTTTGTTTGGGAAAGGAAAGTTTAAAGAAGGAAAGAAAGGACTCCCAGGTACACTGTACTTGGGAGAGGCAAAGAAGCTGTGTGGGCCTGTATATAAGGATAGTTAAGCCTTTTCTTTCTCTTCTAAAACCTGGCCATCCTCTTCATGACTGGCTCTCTCCCAGTGGCCATTCTCCCCCAGGCAGCTGTGCCCAGCTTCTGAGCCCTTATCTTAATCTTCCTTTTGCTGCCCCATCTTGTATTTTACTACCCTTATTAGCCCTCCTGAATTTCTCTGCCCTTATCTCAGAAGCCTCTTTAACCCTCCTGAAGTCCCTGCTGCACTGTCCCTGAAGCTGCTTGATTAGCCCTGCTTGCCCTAGAACTCTTTGAAGGTATGAGAGGTGAAGAGTGTTGCTGAGTTCTTTCGTTACTCATAAGGAGGACATATGTTGGGCATGTGTGTACAAAACGTAGATGTGAGAGCTCCATGCCCAAGCAGCTTCTGGTAAAAGGAGAATGCAAATTGAGAATTCAAATATCCCCAGGAAAACCCATTTTCACCTTATTTCTCCCCCAGGGAGAACATGTTCTTACAGAATTTTACTGTGTATTGTGAAGTGTTTAGAAAGTAATATAAATTATCTTCTCTTTCACAGTGTAGATTTCAACAATGCTCACTTCTCCCATATGCACTATAAAGAGACATTGCTTCCAGAATATTACAAAATTTATCTTTGATTTTGGATTGGAACCAGTGTAAGAAGACTGACACACCCACAAATATACCTTCCTTCTTCCACTACCCACAGCCAGCTCTGCAATCTTAACTCTTCAGTTAAAAGAACTAAAGTTAAAAACTTAAAAAGAAGAACCATCCAAAAACCAGCAGAAGGAAAAGTTAAAAACTTGAGCAAAAATAAATGAAATAGATACAGAAAACAAAGACAGTTTCAATAGTTTAGTGAAACCAAAAATTGGTTCTTTGAAAAATTAAATAAAATTGACAAACCATTAGTCCAGCTTGCAAAGAAGAGAGAATGCCTAAACAGAATATGAAATTAAAAAGACAAAATTAAAATATACTGCAGAAATATATATGATCATAAGAACCTACTACAAAAGTCTCTATGCAAAGAAATTGGACAACCTAGAAGAAATGGACAAATTTTAGACTCATTCAGCCTCCTAATATTTAATCAGGATGAAATTGAAACAGTAGTCTCCCTAGAAGAAAAGCTCAGGACCAGATAGCTTCTCCCATGAATTCTGTGAACCTTCAAAGATTTTATACCTATCCTACTCAAATGTCTTCAAAAAAAAAAAAAGAAGAAGAAGAAAAATCAAAGAGGGAAGGAAACTCCAACATTTCCTCCGGCCCCTCCAGGAAATGCACAGAGTAAGATGCAGATTGTGCCCTACATACTAACACATCCTGAGGCCAATATTACCCTGATCCCAAAACCAAAGAAAGTGATTATAGATAATTGTCTCTGATGAACATAAATACAAGAACTAAACAAAACCCTAGGAAATCAAATAGTAACATATCAAGAAAATCATTCACCATGATAGTAGGTATCATCTAAAGGATGCAAGGTTGGTTCAATATACACGAATCAATCAATGTAATTCACCATATCAACCAAAAGGAAGAAAAAGCCATATTTCAATAGATACTGCAAAAGCTTTTCACAAGATCCAACATCCCTTGATAAAAACACTCAATAAAATTGGAATAAATGAAATTCACGCAAACATTATAAAAGTCACATTTGACAAAACCATAGCCCACACCAATCAGTGTTGCCACACGGTGGCTGATCCACATGGCAGTAATCCACATGGCATGGCAGACCTCTCTGACCCACCTGCTCCTCCCCTCAACAGTGTACCTCATTGAACTGCTTGTTCTGCTCCCCACTCTGTCTCTGGTGAATCCTCTCACCACCCCTGAACCTCTGGCTTGTATCCCAGTTCTGTATGCATAAATAAATCTTTTATAAAAGATTTACCGTATCGCCCAAATAAATATACTGAATCAATGTAATACCTATCAAGCACCAGTGACTTTTTCAAGGAAACAGAATAATTATTCCTTATATAGAACCATTAAAAAAGCATAATAGGTGGCCCTCCCTGGTGGCGCAGTGGGTTAAAGCACAGCACTGAGAATCTGAAGCCGCTTCCGCATGAGTTCGATTCCCGCCTGCCCCGGAGGTGACCACGTGGTGTGGCAGACCTCTCCTGGCCCGCCCGCTGCTCCCCTCAGCAGTGTACTTCATAGATCTGCCTGTTCTGTTCCCCACTCTGTCTCTGGTGAAGCCTCTCACCGCCCCTGAGCCTCTGGCCTGTACCCCAGTTCTGTATGTGCAAATAAATAAATCTTTAAAAAAAAAAAAAAAAAAGCATAATAGGGCCCTCCCTGGTGGTGCAGCAAGTTAAAGCACAGCAACTGAGAAGCTTAAGCCACTTCCGCATGAGTTCCATCCCCGCATGCCCTGGAGGTGACCACATGGCGCAGCAGATCTCTCCTGACCCGCCCACTGCTCCCCTCAGCAGTGTACTTCGTTCATCTGCCTGTTCTGCTCCCCACTCTGTCTCTGGTGAAGCCTCTCACCGACCCTGAGCCTCAGGCCTGGACCCTAGTTCTGTATGCACAAATAAGTAAATCTTTAAAAAAAAAAAAAAAGCATAATAGTGGATCCTCCCTGATGATGCAGTGGGTTAAAGCACAGCACTGAGAAGCTAAAGCCACTGAAGCATGAGTTTGATCCCCTCCCCAGAGGTGATCCCACATGGTATGGCAGACCTCTCCTGACCCGCCCACTGCTCCCCTCAGCAGTGTACTTCCTCAGTCGGCCTCTTCTGCACCCTACTCTGTCTCTGGTGAATTCTTTCACCATCCCTGTACCTCTGGCCTACACCCCAGGTCTGTATGCATAAATAAATAAATCTTTAAAAAAAAAGCATAACAGCTAAAACAATCCTGAGAGAAAAGAAAAATGAAGGTATCACACTATTGACTTCAAACAACATTACACAGCAACAGTAATCAAACCAGTATGGTACTAAAAGAAAAAAATCAAGACTAATGGAAAAGAACAGAAAGCCCACACAAATATGAATAATCTTTGACAGAGTAACTGTGGCCATGCAATAAAGAAAAGACAGCTTCTTTTATAAATGGTGTTGTGAAATGTGGATAGCCATTTGTAAAAAAAATAAATAAAAAATCAAGGGAGGGTCATACACAAAGATTAGTTTACAATGGATTAAACATCTGGACATAAGAACATCTGCTGTGAAAAGGGAATCTTTCACTGTTTAGAAAGCACTATAGCACACCATGTGAGAATACAATGGAGATTTCTTAGGAAACAAATTCCATATGATCCAGCCGTACCTCTTTTGTGGGTCTGCTAGGCATACACAGCTGCTTCAGCCACCATTCTGGCCATGCAGTACGAAGTCCATTTGGTCCAGTTAATCAAGTACCTAAACTTAAAGAATACAAACCACCAGCCCTGCAACGGTTCCTCTCAAGTTAAACACGAGCAGGATGTGTAATCCCCTGGGACAATGAATAAATGTCACCAGGCATGACCAATAAATGTCACCAGGCATGACGAGGAGTACCTGGGAGCCCTTGACTGATACATAACTTTGCCTCTCCAGAAGTGCAGCAGAATGCCTTGCTAATAAGATGGGAACCACAAGTGGGGGCGGACGTATATCTTTAAACATGGACCACAACTAATCCAATCTGCAGACTCTTCTCACCCCAAAGCCAGACAATCTAAGGAGAAATTTGCTTCCTTCTAACTTGTGCCTCTTTGTTCTCCTGCCCTGAATAATTGACTCTAAAATCATTCAATCAGTGTAAAGGCCAGATTTTGCCTTCTAAGCAGCATCCTGTCATGAGCAGTTTACTCCACAACTCCTGCTTGTCAGTGGGGTGTTACCTGACAAACATCTACTAGGTATTTATTCACTAATATGAAATATATGAAGAAATTTATTTATGTGTATGTTTATAGCAATGCTGTCCACAACTGCCAAGTAATGGAAGCTCAACAAGTGCTTTTCAATAGATGAATGCATAATGAAGCTGCATGCTAGTCTCACTGAATATTACACAGCTGTGAAAAAGATGAAGAGTAGCATTTGGGACAAAATGGATGGACATTGAGGTGGCTGTATTAAATGAAATAATTAGTGCAAGAAATATTTCAGTTGGTTACACTCTATGCTTGTTATATAAACAACAGAAAAAAACACACACAGGCAGAGAGCAGGAATGAATCTTGAACACAGTGAAGAATATAATGGTTACAAGAAGGAAGATGAGGTGGGGAAATGAAGCAGATGGGGTGTGGGCACAGGTGGTTAGTGGAAGGTGAATGGAACATGTATGCATGTAAAAACAAAACTTGAAATAAAAAATTTAAATATAGTAATTTATAAAGAATGCCTTAAAATAATTCAATTACAGTAAACATATAAATTACCTTTACAGATTACATAAGAAACAACAAATTTAATGATGTGATTTTTTCTGTAATGAGAAAAAAAGATAAAGTTCAAAATGAATAAATGAATATGCGAGAAAACATTAACAGTGCTGCACTCTAAACAGTAGTGTCATGAATGCCTGTAGTTGCTCCCTTTTTCTCATTTATAGTCACCAACTTGGCAAGCAAGCTCTACTTTTTGGAACCGAAACATTACTTTGAACGATGTTTTCAGAGACTCTTATCATTGTTTCATTCCATACAGTTATTTAACTAGGGAAATAAAGATTCATTCATTTGTTGGTCACTGTTTCATCCACACATACCCATTCCCAGAAGGAGGTGCAGAGTGAGATGGAGACTGTACCCTGTGTACCAACAAGCACACCATGCTGATTGTGAAGATACTGCCATGATTATCTCTGACTTGATTTTCTTGATTTTTTAGCACTATCTAGGCTTATATATTTCATCAGATCACTTCATCTTCCATTATTTTCCAGACACATAAGCTGGGCAGGGGAAGGAGGAGGAGAAAGTCTCAGATATGGCAGATTCAAGTGTGACAAAGAAGAAGGATCACCTACGTTGAGCTCCTAACTCACTGTAAAATCTCAGGCCAGGGAAACAGTGGGTGTGAGAAGAATCTCTTCCTACACAAATTGCTGGTAATTGTCTGAAAAATAGAGGTATCCTTACTAGAAAGTAATCAGAAAAAGCCCTTCATTGCAGTCCCAATGAAATACTCAGCAAACAAAAAAGATAAACTCATGCCATTTGTGGCAGCATGGATGGAGCTGGAAAAGATCATGCTTAGTGAAATAAGCCAGAAAGAAAAAAATATCAGATAGTTTCACTCATAGTAGGAGTATAAAGCATCAGGAAAAAAATACATACATACATACATACATATATATATATATAATATATATATATATATACACACACATACATACATATATTTAATAATTGTAATAAAGTAAAAAAAGAACATCAACTAACAACTGTAAACCAGAGACATTATACAGGGGTGGAGTGTGGAACAAAATCAAAACTGGGTGGGAAGAGCACATGGCCACATGGGTGAAGTGGTTGTGGAGAGCTGTGGAGTCGAGGTCACTGAAGGACTAGAAAGAAACATTGTGGGCTTTTAAAGATCAAGGGTCTCTTGCACTGGAAAGGGAGTATATTTTTGCTGGCAGGACTAAATGCTCAGATGCTGTACAAACAAGGGGGGTGAAAAAGTACCGAGGCGGGGACTGTGGGATATATAAGGAGGGAATCGAAACAATAAAGGAGCTTCCTTTTGCTTGAGAATTGTGTGTGTGTGTGTGCATATGTGTGTGCGCGTGTGTGCGCGCGCGCGCGCGCGCGCGCGTGTGTGTGTGTGTGTGTGTGTGTGTGTGTGTGTGTGTGTGTGGTGTTCATTATCATTGCTGGCTGGCCTGGGGTTAAGAGTGGTGGTAGGAAGTCCATGGTGATTACAAATGAAATGAAAAAATGTACAAAATGACCAATAGTGTATAATTTTAAAAAATCAAATAAAAAATCCCAATAACATAGTTTAAGGAAATAGAGCAAAGATTATTGAAATTTATAAGGGACTGAACCACAAAAATTACAAACAGCCAAAGCAATCCTGTCCAGAAGAGACAAAAATGGAGGCATCAAACTTCTGGACTTCCAATTATAGCATAAAGTCTGAAAAATTAAACATCATGGTACCTGAAAAAAAAAAAACATAGAACAGTGGGAGAGATTTGAACCCACAGAAATAAAACCCCACATTTATGGACAACTAATCTATGACAAAGCAGCAATGTGCACTGAACATGGAAAATCTCTTCAGTACATGGTGCTGGGAAATCTTGACCACCATGTGCAAAGAAGAGAAACCAGACAATATCTTAAACCATACACAAAACCAACTAAAAATGGATAAAAGACTTGAAACCATAAAATATATAAAAGAAACATAAGCAAAACATCCACGAGATAACCTTCAGATACATCTTATTGGGGCATCTCCAGCAGCAAGAAAAAAACACAGGAGAAAATAAAAAATGACTACATCAAACAAAAGAGCTTTTGTACAGCAAAAGGATATAAAAGAATAGCCAAAACAAAGTGACATCCTATTGAATAGAAGAAGTCTTGCACCCAACACATCTGACAAGGAGCTGATAAAGAAAATCTACAAAGAATTTACAAAACTGAACAAGAGAAATCAATCAATAATCAAGCAGAGTTCTCCAAAGACCACATGCAGATACCCAGCAGACATGAAAAATAAAGTTCATCACATTTCATCTGGAAATGCACAATGAGAATAGCACATATAAACGCACAATGAGAATAGCACATATAAAACAAAACACAACAACAAATGTTGGTGCTTCTGATGGTACAAATGTATATTAGTCCAGACAGAATGGGAGATTCGGAGGTTCCTCAAAATGGATTTACCATATGACCCAAGATTCCACTCCTAGGTTTCTACACAGAGAACAAAAACACTAACTAAAAAGGAAACCTGTAGACCTGTATTCATACTAGCACAATTACAACAGATGACAAAAACAAGAAGATGTGGTGTATATATAGACACACATACAATGGACTACAACTGAGTGACCAAATAGATAAACTCATCATATTAGTGTCAAAATGGATGAAGCTCGAAGGGATTATCCAAAGGAAAGTGAGCCAGAAGGATAAACAACAGGTGTCTATCAGGTGGAATAGAAACCAAAGATCAGAGAAAGACAAAATTCATAACCAATCCTTAAAGTTGACCATGGGTCAAGGCATCCTGGAGGGTGGGCAGGGGGTAGAGGAGGGGGAGAAAGTGGGGGGAGAACCAAGGACTTTGGTGGAAGCTATGGGTGCTTTGGTGGTGGGGAAACTATGGTGACCACACCTGAGGGGAGAAAGCCTACCATGTGGAAAACAAATATGTAATGATATGTCACTGATAAAAACAAAGCCTGAAAAAAACCTACTTCTCCAGATCCTCCTGTCCTGACACACAAGCCACTGTCTCATCACCTCCTTCTCTTCTCTAATTCAACTCTCATCTACAACAACTGCTGCTGCATCCTCCTTCCACTAGGCCAAATGCCCAAGGTGACCCCATCTTCTCTAAATTCCAACTCTTCCACACACTGGCACTCCTGTGGAGCTCCCCCCTTCCCCCCATCACCACCTCTACTGTTAACATCATGGGCAAAGCCACATACTTCCCTGGATTTTCAGGACCTGGGCTCACACTTCTTGCCCCATCACAGTCTATTTTCAACACATCGGCCAAGTGATCCCTTGAAAACATGTCAAAGCATAGTCTTCTGCTCCAGGTACCCCACAGGCTCCATACTTGCTGTGAAATCCAGACTCCTTCTCACAGTCTGTGTGCTTGGTGCTGGCACAACCCTTGCCCATATCACAACCCAAACTCTCTGTTGTTGAGGTTCCCTCAGGTACCAACTGTTTTAAGCTTTGGTGCTTCTCTGGTGGAATTCTATCTGGCAAAGGTTTTCCTGCCTCAACCATGCCATTCCTTCTGTCCGGTGAAGACTTAGTTCAAACATCTTCACCTGTGGTCTTCCCAACCATTCTGTTACTGCACACCTCAGCTCACTTCCACTTTCTTATTTCTTACTGGCACTTACCCTTCTGCTACCACAGGAACATTACTTGTATTGCATCTCCCCCATCACCACCCTCCAGCATGCACCACAAAGGAGGTAGTTACTTTTCATTCACTATTAGGTATTTCTTGCACCTAAAATAGTGCCAGACATGTAGTTGGTCTCAACAAGTTTTTGGCTATGAAGAAGAAATTCTGAGTCTTCAACAGCCAAAGCACCGAGAGTATAGCTTCCAGTTCTACAATTCTCCAAGGTACTCTCTGAATCTGTTGGCCGGACCCAATAGCATTTCATCTGATCTCACTCATTCTGAAATCTCAAAAGCAACAGTTAACAACTCCCTTTGTTCTGAGACATTTACAGAAATGACTTTGTGATCAGTCGTCTGTGTCGACTCACAGGTCTTGGCTTTTGTGTTTGTTGGTTGTCAGCTGCATGTCTCTTACCTAATTAATGCAGGTGCTTCCAGAACTCACCCATCACCATCAGGCTCTGCTCAGACACCCACAAGAAAGGAAATTCATCACTCCTGGGGCAGTCCAAGGAGACTCAGAGATTTGGAAAATCGGCTTTATGCACTGAAATCCACTTCCTCCTACCATCCACACTGTTCCTCATTCTCAGCTCTGCAACTGACCACAAGTGCAGTCCTGCATCTCCAAACTACAGATGAATCAAGATGGTTTCCTCCTGCTCTCCAGTCTTCCTGATGAAACCCAACCTTTGTTCCTGGTACATTTCCTCCCACCATTGTCATGAATGTCCTTTGTCTTGCTCATTGTCCTCCAGAGAAGTGCCTTCAGAGACCTCCTCTTTCCTCCCCCAGGACCAATATAAACTGGAAGCTCACACCTGTTGGGGATGCTATTGACGGTGAATTATGATGTGCCAAAGTCTGCTTAATTGCTTAAAGCTTTTAAATACAGGCTGCAAACCAAACACTTTGTTTCCACCCGACACTGGTAACAAATATTTAGTCATTTTACATGTCCCCTTTTACTCTTGCCCCCAGTGAGCTCCCCATTACCCTGGACAAAAAGCCTAAGCTTCCTCACACAACATTCAACACCCTCCACAATGAAAAGCTCATTTTATTTTCACTGTCCACTGCCATGCTAGCTGGCTGGCTGACTGCAAAGCAACGGACATTCACCTCTCCATTGTCCATCTGCCCAGGTGGTGAGGATGAGAATACTCTTCCGTCTCGTTTGAGCATAGTTATCTCCCTTCTCACCTCCACCAGCCTCCCAGAACAGCATTACCGAATCCATCTGGGACTCTTGTATGAGCTGTGTGGTAAAAGGGAGAGCGCCCAGTGAACAGCTGAGAACCTGGAAGGAACGTGGGCCCTTCTGGGGCAAGTGCAACAGAGTCCTCAGCTGGCACTGAGGGCAGTGGCTTTGACAAGGGCTGAACAGTGCTGCAGGGAGCAGTGCCCAGCAGACAGACCCTGGTCCCCAGGGTTAGAGGCAACCACTCTGATCCAACAGACCCGGGACTGACGACACAACACAGCCATGTGACCTCAGGAGCAGGGCACATATGACCTAAGTGCTGGTCACCAGAGAGCTGACCCAGGCAGTCACTTAGCACAAGAGGCTACCTGCAGGGCTGGGGCTCCGGGGAGGGAGTAGCAGTGTCCCCAACAAGTTACCTGACAGGAGGCCTGAGTGTGGCATTGCAGGGCCCTGCGGCAGGACAGTGAGGAGAGAACGCAGGTAGGAACAAGGTTCATGAGCAGCCCTGCAGAGGGAGGTCAGGGGCAACCCGTGGCGCTCAACCCTGTGGAGATTCAAAGGCACTCGCGGGAGCCGGCTGACAGAGGAGACAGATATGGAAGCCCTGCCCACACTCCTCACACCAGTCACCAAGGGGTCAGGAGACAAGGCTGACTATGGTGTGGCCTGAGAAAGGCGCTGTGGAAGGAGGGGCTGTGCAGCCATGGCCACAGAGGCTGGGTCAGGGTCCTGATCAGTGTGTGCCCCAGCCCCGGAGACCCAGGCCCTGCAGTGACAGGACCCACCAAATGCTGGGCCCCAGTGTTCACTTCTTATACCCCAATACCTCGGGACAGCTATCTGGACCATCGCTGAGGCAATCATGGCATCTGAGTTGATCCACCTCCACACATTTTATTTCCCTGGACTTTAAAACTGCAAGTTGAAAATTTCTCCAAAGGTTCCAGATGAATCTACCGGTCTTTAACCTCATTACATTTTAAAGGGCACTCAGGACTAACCATGCAGGAAAGCAAAGCAGCCAGGAAGGCTCCTGTCTGGACACCTGGGCACCTCACATGGGTGGCCCCAAGAGCCAGGTTTGCCTTGTTTTAGTATAACCACTCAAGAACCCTCCCCCCATGCCTTTGACATACAATGTCAATGTCAGAAACGGTCAAGCCAGATGAAAGGCAAAGGGAATCGGCTGGGTCCACTCACTGCTGCCTCTCAGCTGTGGGCTCATGAAATCCAACAAGATGGCAGCTTTCAAAGATGACTGTATTCTTCTTACAGAAGAAATCACATCTCTTTGGAAAAAAGAGTACTGATGCATTTATCAACTGTAATCATATAAATAGGTCTATTTCAAGGATAAATAAGCTGTCTCCCCCAAACATACCAGTCATTAATTAGCCAACTAGGACATATCTGATGAAAGAGACTTTATGTCAACCAGATAAAGAATATGAGACATGCTTAAGTTGCCAAATTTTATCTGAGGTCTACAACCTTGCAGTATTCGGGAAGGGGAGATTATCTGCCCCAGCCATGGCAGACCCCAGGACCACTGTTTGAGGGCTACTTGCTGCTGACAGTTCATACCACATGAAGCACGTCACAGAAATGTATACTTGAGATGCTCAGAGGCAGACTTCGTTGTCTGGCGGACTTCCTATAGAGAAGTCATAAGTATTAGGTCCCCTGCTTTGCTAGATCTCCAACTTTAACATTTATGCAAGTTTCTTAAATCATGAGGGACACCTTCAAGTTCATAAGCAAAGGAACTAAAATGTTCTCTCATCCCTAACTAGAGCATCCCGGGTAAGAACAAAACACCTTTGTATAAAGACGGTGAAGTAATAGGACACAGATTTTCGCCGTGAGGAGGCAAATCTCTGCACTCAGGAATTTCATCTGACTTTCCAGATGGTGAAAGAAAAGTAACCAGGGGTGAAACGTTTGAATGCTGATCTTCAGGTAGTAGTATTTTGAGACAGTACTTGTCACTGATTTTCAGGTGGCTGTGAATTAGAATTAACATCTGATTTCACTGTCCTCCTAGGAGATGGCCTCACTGACCTTTCGCCAGCCCTGTGAGCCTCTGCAGCCTGGCCTCCCAGGGGGTGAAAAGGAGCAGAGTTGGCAGAGCAGCAAGTGCTCCCAGAAGAGGCCGAGCTGACACTGGCGCCCGAGGACACGGGGAGGGGCCCACAGAGGGATCTGGTCCCCATATCCTGGTCAGCACCCCCAGCACTGTCCCTCCCCATCATCAGAGGGGGCTGTCTCCCTGCAGGGGGCTCTGGGTTGTGCCTGGGGGCTGGCTCTGGGCCATCCACTAACCACCAGGTTCTGTGACCTGGGGACTCCCCTTTCACTGCGGGTCACTGATGACCAACAAGAGCTACTCTGTGGATGGGGGGCAGAGGGGGTGACAGCTGCCTGGCATAGTTCTAACAGACCAAAACTAAAATTTCCATCACAGAGCTCAGGAGAGGAGACTGACACACCCAGCACAGGAAGCTCACAGCTGGAAGCACTGTGCTGAAAGCCCCAGTTCCCTGTCCCTGGCATGACCACCCCTTAGCCACTTCCCTGGACCAACAGCCTCTCCCTGTGGTCTTTTTTCTGAACTGCAAACTGAAGTTTACTGTACCCAGTCTCTACTGGATATTTCTGAGCCAGGGAACTGCTAACTGCTCACCAATGCACAGGTTTTGTTGCCAGATTCAATGATAATTTCATCACTAGAGTGTGAGCCCACAACATTCAGGCTCGACGGGAAGACGCCAGCCCCGAGGTTGAGGTTTGTTTCCTCAGACTTTCCCTTCAGCACAGCCCCAAGCACTGGCCTAGAGGGACTTTCAGCTCAGTTCTGGCCAGGAGTCAGGGCCACAGCTAGAGTGAATTCTAGTATTGCCCAGGCCAGGTCCTGGATCCTCCCTGCTGGCTCCACCAGGCCACTGGTGCTGCAACCTTGTTTGTTCTCTGCCTCCCACTCCCCAACCTTGCAAAGTATCCCCTGAGGAGGCCCCTGTGGCCCAGCACCAGTACCCCACCTGCACAGGCCCCTGCACCCCAGTCCCAGCTCAGGGCCTCCATCCCTCAGGCAGCTGGGTGCTCCCCCCCATCCCTTCTTTTCCTCAATTTTTCCATGAACAGGACTGCCACACCTTGCACAGAGGCTTGGTGACCAGCTGGGAGTTTTGGGTGTCCAGCCCCGGATAAGGGGAGAACATCTCTGAAATCACCTCCATGTCACCCCAAACCCTGGGCCTCACCTGAGTGCAGGTAGCAGGCACAGCAGGCAGGCACAGCGGGGCCTACTGAGCATACTGGTCTGTGTCACACGTGGGCCCGCTGCCAGGCCACTCAGCCTTCCAGCACCGAGGACGAAACCCAGTTACTTCTCCGAGGCTCAGAACTCAGCCCCCTTGAGCCTAGCAAAAGAGAGGTGCTGGCCCTGGGCACCCTTCCTCCAGGACACTGGTCATGGCGCCCCTGCCCAGATTCACCTATCTGATGCGCTTCTGGGTTGACCCGTGGCCTCAGAAGTGACTGTGCAGCCCGAGGGTCTCAGGGTGGACACAGCAATTCAGCCCACTGTCTTGCATTAGTCCTTCTGGACAAAGCCTACTCGGGGCGCCCACCTGAACCCGAAAAAAGCATTAGTCAGGCCTCTCTTGTGTTGACGAAGCTTCTTGTTGGCCGTCTCGGCTTCTTGGAAGCAAAAGCGGCCAATGTGCTTGTGTCCGAGGAGAAGACAGGTCTTTGTTCGGACTCCTACCCACTGTCCCAGCTCGCCGACAGCATCAGGATCTGTTCCCGGTCATGGTTTCCTCTCAGGCCGCGTCCATTCTGAGTCCCCCCCTCCTGAGAAATGTTTCTGCCCAAGTCCTGCGAACGCTGCCCCTTGCTGCGGCCAGTCCCGCAGGGTGGAGGCTGTTTACACGCGTGCACGCCGCGTGTGCATTTAGGGAGCCCCCGGAGGTCTCCATGGGCCCTTGACGCCTCGCCAGGAACCAGGCACCCAGCCGGCAGGCCGGAGGAGCACAACTGAGCCCCCTTCCCACGGATCTCTCTGGCGTCCTCCTGGCTGAGCCTCCGGCGGCACCCGCGCCCACGCGCAGGTGTGAGCACTCACACACGCAGGGCTCCGGTGCAGGTGTCCGCAATTACGGTGCATCCTGGGCTCCCGCTCCACGTGCTCTCTGCGTGGCCCGTGGCGGCTGCGGGAGCTTGCACCCGGGTGGTAGGAAGACTCAGTAATTTACCAGATACCATCCTTAACAAGATAATGTAGCCCGTTTCTGGAACAGTCCTTACCTCTACTCAGAATCTATTCTGAGTGTTGCCATTTCATTAAATTTCCCTCCAGTGAGGAGACCCAGGAAAGGCCCCTTCCACACTGAACTGGTACAGGGCAGCCCAGACTTGACTGGGCCACCTGTCTGTGAGGCCTCCCCTGCGCACTCAAAAGGGTCATAACTGGTTTATTTAAAAAAAGAGAAAAGGAATAGGAAACAACCCAGGGAAAGAGAGCGGGACACAAAGTAACTGGAATACCTTACTGGCTAGGCTGACTGAAGACACTGAGTCATAGGATCTGAAGAGCCGTTTCCCCAGGAAGCGAGAGAGATGCAATAGCGCCCTATTTATACCCCAATGTCCCAGAATTCCTGCTAGCTCCACCCTTGGGTCCTCACAGTTCTCTCCCTGATAGCTGGGAGTTGTAGTTTCCTATCACTGGAGTAGGGGGTAGAGTCCAGAAACCTGGAGTAGGGGGTGGGGACCAAAAGACTCTGCAGAGTTCCTTTAGGGCAGCCTTCCCTTTAACAAACTCGCTGCTCCGGAGAGGGGCCCATGCTCCTCCCCCAGCAGCACAGGGGTAGAGGGGACGGATACTGGACCTCAGACAAAGTCACAAGGAGACCACTTTGGATTCATGTGGACCCTGGGCTGTACCCCCAACCTCTCTCCCTCCACTTAGAGGCCAGGAAGTCCCCCAGGCACATGGGTCTGCAGTCTCAGCCTGGGCTGCTGGCCTGGGCTGCGGTCCGAGGGCAGCAGCCAGCAGCCTTCAGCACCACAGCACTGCCAGTGGTGGGGCACACAGGAATGACATGGGTCACTGTGCCTGGCCCCAGGGGTAGAAGCCTGGGGCAGAGACTCAGTGGGGGGCCAGGCAGCAAGGGAGGAAAAGCCTGAGCAGGGGGGGCCTGGAGAGCACAGGAGCTGCCCAGGGCAGGCAGGTAGGGAAGAGCTGGGCGGGTCCATCTGCAGGGCACCACCCTCCCCTCTCTGAGTCTAAAACCAAAAGAAAGTTTGAACCAATGTGGTTTCCGCTCACATTTGAAAAGCACTGTCTCCAGCCTTTGTCTCATCACCTAAATGGGCTCTGTGGTTTCCACTTCTTATGGTTTACCCTGCATACATCAACTACCTTGTAATTTAGATATATATTTTATGTGTGATCTGTCTTGAAAGCTGCTTTTAAAATCACTGTGTACAGCTGGTAAAAGTGTATGCATGTATATATATTTGTAAATTATGAAATAACAAAATTAACGTGAACTTCTTAGTTCATGTTAACCTGCCTTGTGTTTTAAATATTAATGTTTATATCTTAAGTTATGCACTTATAGTTTTTCCTAGATTTTTCTGAACATCCTCTGGTAGATGTTTAAAGTAAAAAATGGGATGATGGAGTCACAAGGCCAGAAGCTGAAGGTATGGAGACAGAAAAGATTTACATAGTTTGCTTTAAAGTTAAATTTTCTTAAACTGACTGCTATAGAATATATCCCTAGGCATACTCCAGAAGGATATGGAGACTGACAGACAATAAAGAATCAGGGTCTTTACAAATTAATACAATGACACCCTAAATAGTGGTTAATTTAAAAATGGATAGTTCCACAAAAGTGTGAATCCCTCCCCCCCCCAAAAAAAAGAAACAATTTTTGCATTGGTAAAAGGCAGCTCTCCTCCTTTTGTGCCTTTGCAGCCATCTCTCTCTTTTCTCTTTTTCATAACAAACCTGTTATCTTAAAACGTAACCTTTGTCTGCTTGTGTCTGTGCAAGTCTTCCTCTCCTGGGTAAAACCACCATGTGCCATCAAAAGAAGAACTCTGCAGAAACTTTCTCAGAGGTAACCCATGGACCCTGCTCAATGAACACAAAACCTCATCAAAACCACATCCTTGAAATTTCAAAACTACACATACAGAACCAAGAATTCCAGGTGTCAACCAATGAAATACCAGACATAGGGTCTCACCAAGAAAAGGAAAACAAATCTCCAGAGCTCTTCCTGCGCACTTAGTCTAAGAAGAACTTCTCTTAAGAGTTCTCAAAGGTTAAATATATTTCTTTAAAAAATTATTTCATGATAGTTGAGTATTTAGGTAATAAACTACAATGCTCTCGTCAATATTTTAAATATTTCTCAGGTAGATGATTTTCTCCACTAAAATAATATATTTGGAGTTACAAACATTTGAGTTTTAAAGCTCATTTGAAAAGCAGAACCACTACTGTAGAAGTATTACTAATAAAATTAAAATGATAGTTTTAATGAAGAATCAGGGGTAGCAATTCCTTGATATTCCCTTCAGGGTAAGAATATCCACTTATCATTCCAGAAGCCACCTTTTTGGGTTATACCATGGGGAAGGCCTGCATCAGAATGGAATTTAACTTACTCCTCGGTAGGGCTGTCACAATATTTTTGGGATAAAACTCACTTAAGAGCAGCCCTTTTCTCATAAATTTCAGAAGACTCTACAAAGACTACTAGCTACTCATTTCTGCTTCTGGAGAATTTAATGAGCTACTTCTGTGTCCAGAGCTTTTATTCTTCTTGGTGTATCCAAACTCGGTGTCATAGCATTTCAAGATTCTCTTTTCTTGGAAATAAAACTCTCCACTTAGAAACAGAATTAGAAGTCCAGGCCACAAAGCAGAAAAATATATAAAGGTAAATGTGGAGTTAAACAAATCGCTAATATATATAAACATGTAGCTGTTGATCACTGTCCCTTGCTGGCTTCCTGGCCCTTGTCTACTTTTTTTCTCCCTTTTGTGGAGTTGCAGATCTGAGGCTCATTCACGAAGGTGTCACCAGGGGCCCCCAATGACAGGGAGATTTCCCTGGTGGTGCCAGCTGAGATGAGAGGATTCCTACTTTTGTCTCCCTTCTAAAAACTCCAACACTGCCAGGAGACTGGGTCAGCATCCTATGGCTGATTCAACCATTTAACACCAATCAGCTTATAAGTTATACCTGAATGGTCCATTATACAATCCAGGCAGAATGTATAAAAGGGAGTTTGCTGGGCTTCAAGGAGCCACAGCAGAGCTGGTCCATGGTGTAACAGCAGACCACCGTGGGTACTGCTGGTACGAGCCACTGAGGGATTCCAGTAGCACTAGGGGGTGTTTGAATATGAACTTTAACCCGGAAATACTGGCTCTGGAGTCTATGATCATACTCCCCTCACTTAAATATGTGAAGTAGAAACTTGCAAATCAATTTCACCTTGTTACAAAAATTTTGGATTAACGTGGATGTGAAAGTCTGAAAAGGAAACTGCATCAGCAGAAGCTCTATCTACCCTTATTACCTGTGGTGATTTCCACTGAATGACATTTCATATTTACCAAACATTCATTCACTAGAGGAAATGATGTGACTTCTGCCCTTGGCAATTTAGTGTGGGAACAAGCTTAGTCTCTTCAAGCTGGATGACTCTGGTTAAATCACATAGTGCTCCTCGAGCCAATTCGCTTACCTACTCCACAGGTGATTTGTAGTATTACCTGGCACCATGAAGCATTAAATAAGGCAAATGCAGGGCTTTGTGAAAAAGCATTGTTAGGCCTCCGGAGGAAATCAGGAAATCAAAATTTCAGTGCCTCATTGAGAAGAGTGGCAATAGGTGGGCTTATTCTCCAGGGCTCCCAACAGACCTCATCCTCCCAAGTCTCTTCTTAACTCACATTAGAAAGTGAGAGCACCACCCTGGTGGCCCAACTGGTGAAAGCCAGCACTGTGAAGATCTCTGCAACCACTGCGGCACTAAGTTCAATTCCCAGCCAGGGAGCTGACCCACAAGGCGCGGCAGACCTCCCCTGACCTGCCCACTGGTCCCCTCAGCAGTGCATTTCAGTACATCTGCTTGTTCTGCCCCCCCCCCCCCACTCTGTCTCTGGTGAATCCTTTCACTGCCCCCCACCCCGGGCCGCACCTCTGGCCTGCACCCCAGTTCCTGTATGCATAAATAAATCTTTAGGGAAAAAAAGCGGGGTCAGGAGATTTACAAAGTGTTTTCTTTCTCGACAAATCTTGGGAGTGCACACGTAGGTGAAGAACACACCTGTATGTTGTTACGATCTGAGCTACAAGAAAAACTATGAACAAATGGATTAAAATGTTACCTGTCTGAAAAGGTAAATTTAAATGTCCCTGAAGGGAGATGATAGAGGGCAAACCACAGCTGACACAAACGTGTGCGAGATGGTGGGACAGCAATAGAACTGTGAGTGAAAACTCCTGCGCCCAGGCTCTCTCTCATTTAAGAAACAGGCCCAGTCTGCGGTCTCCAGGGGTCGTCCGGAGAGACCTGTCCCTTCCAGGAGCCGCTGTCTGCAAACCAGCCGGCACACCTACAAGCCTAGTCACCTCAGGGCCGCACGGCGGGCGCGCGACACAGGGCCCCGCCTCCGCGCCAAGGTAGTATCGCGAGAATTCAGCATTGCTCCACCCCCGCCCGTGTCGCCACTTCTCTCGCGATACTTCCGAGAAAACGGGAACTCTGCCGGCGCGGGGTTATGGGAAAGAATGGTGGCCTCCTGGGCCGTAACACGAGGCGAAACACCAAAGCCGCGTGGGTTGCTGTTGCCCGTTTGTCCGGCGCTCTGCGGGGCGCGGGTGGTGTTGAAGGGGTTGAGAAATTGAACTGGCTGCGGCCCTGGGCTTCATCGTCCGCCTCGGGGGCATCTCTCTTCCCCGGGAGCGTCCCCAGCAGGATCTTTGGCGCGAGGCCAGGAGCCCCCTCACCCAACCTGCGGGACGCGTCTCTCCTTATTGCTCAGGCGGCCGCTGCCCCGGCCTGGCAACCCCGGTCGTGGCGTCTGGGTCCCATCCGGGAAGGAACAGCCCATCCCAGGTTCCGGCACCGCGTCTCCATCCACATTCTTGGCCGCAGGCTGATAAAAATGTAAACCTAAACAGTGCTAAAAGATCAAAGTCAAATAACTGAGCTGCAAGGTGCATAAATATTTTTGGACAGTAAACAATCTCATCTTGACTTTAGATCATACCTTAGACTGAAAAATTGAATACCTAAATTCCTCTTCTTCAGCTTCTCCTTTCCATGGTTAAGAGATTAATTAGGTCTAATGTAATAATAGGAAACAGTGGCTATTCAAAATATGTTAGGAGGGAAGAAAAATTTTATTTCTAAGTTTAAGTCAAAAACTTGAGCTGCAAAAACGTGAATTCTGAAGCTTGAATAAGCCTGCAACATTATTGAAATGTTGCTTATTTCACATTAAAATGCATTTCAGAACACAACCTATAGTTCGTTGGGTGCTAATAAATTACCATTTAAGACTTGCACACAAACATTTGCCATGCTTCTGAAACATTGAAAAATGTACCAGTTGCTGGTTTACCTAAATGGAGCAAATTATCACTAAGTTCTCAGCATTTTGATCTCTACTGCAGGAAATCTCACTGTGTATGTGACCTGAATAAATACAGCCCAGTGGAAAATTCTGTAAATGCAGAGTAGTCTGAGAGCACCCAACAGCTGCTTTCTTTCTTTTTTTTTTTTTAAATCAAGCATAAGGGATTGCTGGAGAAAGCTCCCAACAACTGGCCATCTTTAGGAATCTCTGTCATTTCCATCTATTCATATTAATTTTTAAATAGCATCTATTTAAATTGCTATGCTTAGGAATGTAAATACTGAGATAATTATCAGCGTATTTTCCAGTGACATACATTTAAATGATTATCTGAATGTCAAATGTTAGTGTCACAGAATAGAGAAGTAAAACATAGTTAATGTATTTTGCCCATATTTAAGTGGCTGAAATAGAGCAAACAATATAACATTGCAAGGAGATTTGAATATGTAGACTAGAAGTGCTTCTCATGGTTAAAATATTAGGGAATAGTAGATACACTCTAGCGTTCAACTCCCAGGAGAACTGGAGGGACAGAGTATGAAGCAAAAGGATTAAAAGAAAATATGTGGAGATTTGATTGTTGGATAAATGTGTGTGCAATGGGGAGGGGTGTGGGGTAAGAGAAAGACTCAGAAAACAGTACTTAACCTAAGTCTATCCTTAGGTCAGGACAGGAAACCATGAGTCTCTTAGGCCCCCTTTATTCTCTGGGTTCCATTTCCATTAAATTCCTGCACCTCTTTCTCCTTTCTGTACCCCACTCCTTTAAATTACCTTGAAAGAATGGCAACAATAAAGTTAGTAATAGCTCTAATTACATCCTAGTTTATAGTTGTCATCCAAAATGGAAATACAGGGCCTCCCGGATGGCCAATGGGTTAAGCTTCAGCTGCCACCTGAGTTCGATCCCCAGCCAGGGAGCTGACCCAGATGGCTTGGCAGACCTCTCCTGCTCACCCATTGCTTTCCTTAACAGTATATTCCAGTAGATCTGCCTGTTCTGCTCCCCACTGTCTCTGGTGAGTCCTCTCAACCCCCATGTACCTCTGGCGTATACCCTGGTTCTTATATGTATAAATAAATCTTTTTTAAAAATGAAAATAGAGGCCCTCCCTGGTGGCGCAGCAGGTTAAAGCACAGCACTAAGAAGCTTAAGCCACTTCCTCATGAGTTCGATCCCCGCCTGCTCTTGAGGAGATCCACATGGCCAGGCAGACCTCTCCTGACCCACCCGCTGCTCCCATCAGCAGTGTACTTTGTTGATCTGCCTGTTCTGCTCCCGGCTCTGTCTCTGGTGAATCCCTTCACCCTCCCCATCTCTGGCCTGTATCCCAGTTCTGTATGAAAAAATAAATAAATCTTAAAAAAAAAAAAAAGCCGAGAAAATTTGATAGAATTATTAAATCCGATTGTAAAGAGTTGAATAGTGTCACCCTTCAAGAATGAGATGCTGAAGTCTTAACCCTAGTACCTCAGAATGTGACCTTATTTGCAACTGTAGAAAGTCAAGATAAGGCCATACCAGAGTAGGGTGGGCCCCTAGTCCAATATGACTACGTCCTTGTAAGATGACCACGTGAAGACAGATGTACAAGGAGACACCATGTGAGGATGGAAACAGTTTGGAATGAGGCATTTGGAATGCCAAGGAAAGTCACCAGGAGCTAGGAGAGGCCCAGAACAGATTCTATGTCAGGGCTCAGAAGGAAACAATCATCCAACATCTTGACTTTGACCTTCAAGCCTGCAGGTGTGTGCGAATCAATACAACCCTGTTGTTGCAAAGCCCCCAGTTTGGGGTACTTTTTATGATCACCCTAAGAAGCAAATGTACACATATTTGGAAGAAACTTTGGTTTTTCTGATAATTCTAACATCAGCCAATAATAGTTATTTGCTGAGTATATGGCAGACACTATTGATGAAGGATAGGATTGGAAAGGCTGGGGGGTCACTACAAGGTCAGGAACCTTTTCACACAAGGAGGTAGGGGTAGAAAGGATTAGCATTACATCATTAATCAAGTTATGAAAACTAAGTCTCTTAGACCTCAGTGCCTAGATTAGGAGGCACAACACCCAGACAGGTGTCAAATTGTTGCAGGGAGTGTCACCTGCAGATGAAGATATGGGAATTAAGGAACAAACATCGACACATGAAGATGAGACCCTCTCTAGGGAAAGAAGATGCTAAAACCCAGCACTGCCCCCATGGAGGGATAGCAGTCTTTCTGCCCACCTGTGCCTATGCAGGTGCTTCCTTCCACCCGCTCTCTACCTCCACAGGGCAGCAGCCTCCTGCCTGCCCATTACCTGTACCATGCTGTGGCTTCTTTGCACTGGCTTCCCTTAGCAAAGGCCGGTCTCCTCAAGGCACGGTTGCAGACCACTCTCTTAGCAAACCTGCCCCTTTTAGAGCATCTCCTCCTGCCCACTTGCGTCTATACAAGTATCTTTTATTCTTCTGTCCCTTTCCCTAATAAAACTGTTCTCTTAAATATAACTAATGTCTCTGTGTGATGGAGAAACTCACTGTGTGTAGCTGAAAGGGGAGCTCTGGAGAAACCTTTCCTAGAGTGAACCAAGGACTCCGCACTCCAAACCTATGGACTCCGAAAACGACATCACTATCAAGGTTTCTTCCACAGAACCTGCCCCATCACCAGACTTTGTTGGTATCTGCTCAGGATGTTTCACTCAGGAGTCAGTTCTGAGTGTCCAGTATGCAGTTCTCAAATCTCTAAGAATTCCTATGTGGACTCAGTTCACGTATACATTTTTTTCCTGAAAGTAGATCTACTGAGAAATTGCCAACTGCAAATCAGTGCAGGACCCTGAAAAATGAACTGAACTGAATGAAGTGCAGGTGAACTGAACGTAAAAGCACCAGATGTGTCCATTTCACAGGAGGGGCATCTTTGGGCTGGAGTGCATCTTCTCACTTGGTGGCAGAAGCTGGAGCTGAGAGCACCAGCTAGCTTTGCCATCCTGTGCAGAGTTCCCTAAGCTGGCCAACCTCTTTCTGAGATTAACAATTTTCCATAGTTATATGAACCTCCTAAGTGAAATTACAGGGTGGTTTGTGTATCGATGCAGGATACTGATGTCGAGATGGAATCAAACATGCTTGGAGTTTATTTAGGAGAGGTTTAGGGGATGCTTCTGGACTTTGACGCAGACTGCACCCTGGGGAGGAAAAAAGGAGGGAATGGAGGATGGAAGTACCCTACTTCAAGGAGGGCTCATCCAGGACAGTGGGTAGGAGTGTGAACAGGGCAATTCAGGTGTGAAATGGGTGGCCTGACTGTGGGCCTTCACCCTCTCGCTTTAAAGGGACTTACAATGAGACTCAGCTTCAGGCACTCAAAAATGGTCAATAAAGACTTTATTTACCACAAAAAAAGGGGAGATGAAAAAAGGAAAAACTCAGAAAAAAAAAAGATAAATTGGTGAATGTGTCCTACCACTGCTGCTGAGCTGATAGCTCACTGAAAACCAACAAAAAATCAGATAACCTCCTCCCCCCAAGACCCACATGTCTGGTTAAATACCAAGCCCCGCTGTTAATGTACTCTGCAGCGGGGGGTCTTCTCATGGCCTGCATGCTCCAGCCTGGGCGCCCCTCTTTTTCATGAAGGGGTCTGGCAAATATTTCCATATTGTGTTGATTTAAAATATAATTGCTGCTAGTAATTTATTTTTCATTTTGAAACAATACTAAAACAGTGCCCAAAAGTGCCAAAGAGTGTTAAGGGCGAGTGAAGGTGGGGGACAGGGCACTGGCTGGGGTTCTCAACCACACGCACTATTGCAACCCCCTCCCCCTCCCAACCACAGCTGGGTTATTTAACAAACAGGTGATGGAGGAAAAAGGAAGGTGTTTCTAAGGCTCTCTTGCCTCAGGTAGTGGTCGCCAGACCAGATAGCAATGTACTCAGCAGCACCAGGAGGTGGTGCCAGAGGCCCAGAGGCTGTGCTCAGGTCTTTTTTGAGATGCTGGTTGGAGTGCTCCTTGTAGGGGTGTCAGGGGCAGTTGTGGGGGCTGCATGTCTGTGCAGGTCCACAGAGGTCAAGGATCTGAAGTCTGAAAGTCTGAAGGTCCACAGAGTTCTGCTGGATCACAGGGAGGTGCTGGATTCTCCTCTCTTCAGAGGCTTCCTTCTTTGGAGGTGATCCGACGAATGCTGCTTCTTTGAATGGTGGCTACTGACTCCTAACAGATCTTCTGTCTTTGGAGGCTGGGAGCAGAAGACTTCTTTGAAGTTGGGAAGAGGAGTGAGTGAAGCTTGGCACTGCTCTGCCTTACAGCCCCGTCAGGGTGCCCAGCCTCCTGGGGCAGACTGTTTTCAGTCCTAAGAGTCTATTTGGACCAGCTTATTTTCCACTTTTTAATCAGAATAATTAACTAATGGCGTGAACTTGAACCTGACTGGTCCAGACATAAGGGGGGGAGGTAAAGCCCATCCTGGCCTGCACTCGCATCACCAAAGACTCTTGGGCCTGTTGGCTCCAGGGAGCCATGGTTGGAGCCAGCCTCTCTGGGACTGAGGAAGGAGAAAGTACACACGTGCCTCAGCCCCCACAAAGCTGCCTTGCCCAGTGGCCTCTGGGGGTCGTGGGGATCTGGTTACAGTTTCTTGGAAGAAATCGCATTGTGGCATCATGCCTTTAAAGAATTCACCAAATTTATCTGTGTGTGTGTGTGTAGAAGAACTGGGGTATGGTTCAGGGTGTGGTACAGGTGCGGGGGAAGGGGGAAGGTGAGAGGATCCACCAGAGACAGAGTGGGGAGCAGAACAGGCAATTGACTAAAATCCACTGCTGAGCGGGGCAGTGGGCAAGATAGAGTGCTCTGTTGCACCATGCTGTCCAGCTCCCTGGCTGACTGTGCTGCAGTGGCTGATGATAGTGCTGAGACTTTACCCTGTGCCACCAGGGAGGCCCTATATACTACTATAATACAGAGGTGATAATATTAGTGGTCATCCTAGGCTCCAGATACCTGTTGCACACCTGCTCTCCTTTGCACATAGCCAGGATAAATGTGTTTCTCTTTGGATAGGGTCTATTCTGGGTGAAAGGTGACTTTTAGGTAGGCATAGTGACCTAGCTCAGTAGCTATTTTCCACGTTGGGTTGGCAAATATTTTTAGAAGAGAAAAATGACTAAATCAAAAGGTAGGTAGCCAACTTATAATCTAGAGCAGTGGCCAGGAGAAAGATTAAGGACAAGGAAACTTGTTCTTCTCCCACTCTCTCTGCCCACTTCTAAAGACAACTTTGAAGCTCAATACTTATATCTATCTTTTAACTGCTAGGGACAGAAACTTTACAAGAGGAATAGAATGGGTCTTTGCTACAGATACAGAGCCTTAGGAAGACACTCATATGGGCATTAGGAAACACCTTTTGATATCAACTTATCTTTTGCTTCCAGAACATTCCATATGTCTATCTCAAGGTGTACTAAGAAGTGACTCCCCTTCAGACTTTGGGTGATGGTCTCCTACAGTCTCTCTTACACTGTATTTCTTGCTCTACAAAGCCTGTCTCTTCATAAAAGAACAGCTTTTGGCACAATAATTCACACTCTAGTTCTAACAGTAGATGTCAGCACTCGCCTTGCTCTTTAGTATCAGTCCATGTTTTAATGCAAGTAGAATTTAAGTTGTTTGCTCAATAGCAACCTCTTAAGGGCAAACAATATTTAAAATGTTATTTAAAAAAATAAATAATGACATATCTACCTTAAAAATTCTACATTTCCTCTTGGGAAGGAAGAAATTGGAAAATTTAAGTACAAATGGGAAACCTGACTTACTGTCAGTTTTTCTAATCAAATTCCCAAGCTGATCTTATTGTTATGTCATAACTGAGAAAAGGAAGAGTTAAGGCTTGAAGTTTAATGCAGAAAAGTCTTATTTTATCATATAAAATTTACATCCAGTGTCTGACATTTACTTTTAATTATGCTTCTTTAAAACGGGCTTTATTTTTTTAGACTTGTTTGAGGTTCACAAATGAATTGACTAGAAGTTACAGAGGTTTTCCATATAACTCCTGCCTATATAGATGCATCAACTCTCCTATGGTAACACCGCCCACCAGAGGCCATCTGTTATAACAGATGAATTTATATTAACTCATCATTATCATCCACAGCCCTTAGTGTTCATTCTAGGCACTATGTATCTTAAGAGTTTTGAAAATATATAATGACAAATACCACCATTATAGTATCATACAGAGTAGTTACATCACCAAAACACCCCTTTTGTTCTACTTATTTATCCTCCTTCCCCTTGACCTCTAGTAACCACTAATCCTTTATTATTTCCATAGTTCTGCCTTTTCCAGAATTTTCTATAGTTGGCAGTCATATAGTGTGTAGTCTTTTCAGATTGCCTTCTTTCACCTAGTATTACTCATTCAATGCATGTCTTTTCATGTCCTGAAACTAATTTTTCTAACACTAAATAATATTCCATTATCTGGATGTACCATAGTTTATCCATTCCCACACAAAAGGACACCTTAATTGCTGCAAGTTTTGGCAAGTAAGAATAAGGCTACTGTAAGTATTTTTGTGTAGGTTTATGTGTGGATGAGAGTTTCCAGCTCATTTGGGTAAGTAGTAAGGAGCACAATTGCTGGATCAAATGGTGAGAATTTGTTTAGTTTTTAAAAGTGATTACAATTTTTCATTCTTACCTAATATGAAGTCATATTCTTCTCTAGCATTTGCTAGTGTCAGTATTTTGGATTTTGACCTTTTAAATAGGTGTATAAGTGGTATCTTATTGTAGTTTTATTTATGACTTCCCTAATAGCATGCAACAATGGCAAAAATAAAGTTGAGCATTTTTCCATGGGCTTATTTACCCATATCTTATATCTTCTTTGTTAAAGTGTTTATCCATCTCTTTTGCTCATTTTGAAATTAAGTTTATTTTCTTATTGGTGAGTTTTAAGAGTCTTTGTATGGTTTGAATCACAGTTACATATACCACATATATTTTTTTCCAAATGTCTGTGGCTTTTCTTTTCACTCAGTTAATGGTGTCTTGCAAAAAAGTTTTCATTTTAATGAAGTCCAGCTTTTAAATTATTTTGATAGTGAACATGACTTGGATATTGTACTAAAAATAGTTACCATAACAACTGTGTCATTTAGAGTTTCTTCTATATTACCTTGCAAGAGCTTTCAATTTTGTATCTTACATTTAGGTCTGTGATCCAATTTGAGTTAATATTTGTAAAAGGTGTAGGCCTGTATCTAGATTTATTTACTTACATGTTGCATGTGAATTTACAGCTGTTCTAGCACGATTTATTGAAAAGCCTGTCTTTCATACAGTGAATTGCTTTTCATCTTTTGTCAAAGCTCAATTGATTATACTTGTATGGGTCTATTTCTGGCCTTTGTATTCTATTCTTGATTTGCCTATTCTTATGTCATTACTACACTGCCTTAATTCCTGTAGATTTATGGTAAGTTTTGAAGTCAGGTAGTCTCTTGTCTCCAACATTGTTTGTCTGCTTGAATATTGTGGTTACTGTCATGAGTTTTTTGCCTCTCTTCAAAACTTTAGAAAATGTTTGTCAATATCCACACTCAGAATTTGAAATTGTGTCAAATCTATAGATAAGTTGGTTAGAATTGATATTTTGACAATACTGAGGCTTCCTATCCAGGATCTCTCAATTTATTTAGCTCATCTTTGATTTTTCTGATCAATTTGATGGTTTTTCTCCTTTAGATATGATGTACATAAATTTATACCTACATATTTCATTTCAGGAGTTTGCCAATAGAAATATTTTACTTTTAATTTCAAATTTTCAACCAGCTCATTGATAGCATATAAGGAGACAATTTTCTTTTGTACGCTAATTCTATATTTGGCAATCTTGCTATACTTACTTACAAATTCCAGGCATTTAATTTTTTATACTGGATTTTCAACATAGATGAACATGTCATTTTGGATCAAAGATGATATACCCAATCAGTATTTTATTTTCTATTTTTGATCAACTTCATTAGCTAGGTGTGTATTCCAGTATGGTGTTGAAAAGAGTGGTAACTGAGGATATTCTTACTTTGTTCTTGATCTTCGCAGGAAATATTCTTTTTTTTAATTATTATTAAGTATTATTATAATGAACTACAGTTAGCTGTAGGGATTTTTGGGTTAGATAGTCCTATCAAATTGAGAAAGATCTTCTATATTCCTGCATTGTTGAGAATTTTTTGTCATGAATTGGGACTAGATTTTTCTCAAATGTCTTTTCTGTATTGCTGCTATAACCTTGTGGTTTTTCTCCTTTGGATTGTGGATGTGATGGATTACATTAATTTTTGAATGTTGAAACAACCTTGACCAATGCATTATTTAGAAGTATACTGTTCAATCTCCAAAATATTTTGTGATTTTACAGCTATCTTTCTCTTTTTGATTTTCAGTTTAATTCCATTGTGTTCCTAAAGAAGACATTTCATGATTTCTATTTGATATTTGTTAACATGTGTATTATGGGGAATACACATGATCTGGGGAATGTTCCATGTGAGCTTGAGAATACTATGTGTTCTGCTGACATTAAATGAAATACTTAATAGATATTAGTTACATCCAATTGATTGATGGTGATATTGAGCTTAACTATGTACTTAACGATTGTCTACTTGCTGAATCTGTCCATTTCTGATGGAGGAATATTGAATTCTCCAACTGAAATCCATTTCTTCTTGCAGCTTTATTAATTTTGCCTCATGTATTTTGTCTTTCTGTTGTTAGATGTTTATATGTTAAATATTATTATGTCCTCTTGCAGACTTGAACCCTTTATCATTATATAATACCCCTTTATATTTTTATAATGTTTTTCTACACTGAAATCTGCTCTAAAATTAATATAGTCACTACTGCTTTCTTTCTCCATTCCTTTGCATTAAGTCTATACTTAAAATTATTTCTTGTAAACAAAATACAGTTGATTATAGTTAATAATCATCTTTAGAAAATTGGTCTGAAATGAATACTGACATAATTGAATTAATATCTGTCATTTATTTTTTTGTTTTCTATTCATTTTGCTTGTCCTTCATTGTTATTTTTTATTTTATTCTCTTTGCTTTTTTTTAACTGAGCATTTTATATGATTTCATTTTCTCTTCTATATAGCACATTAATTCTCTACTTTTTAAAAAATTTTGTTAGTAGTTGCCCTAGAACTTGCAATATGCATTTAGAACTAATTCAAGTCCATGTCCAAATAACACTTGGATACTTTATGGGTACTACGATACCTTACATAGCAAAGTAATCCTAATCCTGCCTTCCCATCTCATGTGACATTGCTATTATTCATTTCAAATATACAAAAGCTTTCATATTTGAATACCAATGTTGATATTACTATTTTGATCAAACTAGTTATCAAATCAACTCTGACTAAGAATCTTATTAAGAGTAAGGGTCCCCTACCTTGATCCTGCGAGGATCCTGTAATAGTTAATGAAATAGACAGGGCACCCAGATTCTGGTGACTTGAGGTGAAACTAGAACACATAAACATAAGAGACCAACACAAATTATACTCAAAGAGACATGGTGTCTCCTCCACTCTGCTATGTCACATCCTATGCCTAGTTTTTATTTTATCATCTGAATATGTGTGAAAGCTTTTGTCTTTTTTTTTTTTTTTTTAAGATTTATTTATTTGTACATACAGAACTGGGGTACAGGCCAGAGGCTCAGGGGCGGTGAGAGGCTTCACCAGAGACAGAGTGGGGAGCAGAACAGGCAGATTGACGAAGTACACTGCTGAGGGGAGCAGCGGGCGGGCCAGGAGAGGTCTGCCGCGCCATGTGGTCACCTCCGGGGCAGGCGGGAACCGAACTCATGCGGAAGTGGCTTTAGCTTCTCTGTGCAGTGCTTTAACCCGCTGCGCCACCAGGGAGGGCCAGCTTTTGTCTTTTTAATGGTGCTCAGAACCATATGATAAATATGCCATGTTTAACAGGAAATGTATTCACTTCTGACTGCACAGCTTTTCAAAGAAACTCATTTCTTTTCAGAATAGAGTTAATTGCAGTAGGAAAATCTGATTTGACAAATGTAAACGTACAGTAAAAGAGAGAATAATGTTTCTAAGTTATATTGTATAGTCCATATTAGGGGCCACACAGTAGACAAGACTAACCTCCCTGGACAGCTAGTACCATCTTTCACTGTTCTGCCACTGATTTCTCAGTGTTTCCTTAGCACAGTGGAGGTTTTGTAAGTGAATGAAGAATTAATGGGGAACCATATGATGCCCATCAAAGTATCCAATTACTATGAGTGGTCTTCTGTTACACAGTAATTTTCTTCAGCACTTACAGCACTGATTTTGACTGACCTCAGGGAGGTAAATGAAGTATTGTACATTAGTTTCTCAATTGTAATGCCAAAGTTAAACTGTATTTTACTCAAAATATGCAAGTGAACACAGACAGATGAAGTAGATTTTACTCCCTGTTCAAAGAAATTGATTTCAAAGAAAGTTGCACTTAACTTTTAAATAAATCTTCCCACAGTTTTCCTCTTGCCACGCCTCCTCATCACCCCCAGAGGATAAAGTGTTATTATTCACCAACTTGAGTTTAAAACTGAATAAATAAACTCAATCTATTTGGTGTTTATATAGAGATGGCTAAACTAGTAACATGATACTAGTTTGCTACCATGTTGTTCCATAATTAGTTTACTTTCTAAGTCTATTGAGGTATATATAAGTTAAAACAAACTTCTTTTTTTTGATTAGCCCAATTTTTTATTTGCTCATTTCTTGCATTTGAAGTTCCTCTCGATGGCATCTTTGGCCTGAGACTCTTTGCCATAGTTCTTAACTATCACACAATTGCAGCCAACCACTTTACCGGGCTTCCCCTCTCTGTCAATTTTACAGAGACCTATCTATCTTCCTAGTTCTTTGTTCCCATCAACTTTAATCAAGTTGAATTGATGTTCAGCACAGAGGGCCCCCACTAACTTGCTGTACATGGTTCGTCACAGTTGGATGCGAGCACCCAAAGATAGGGTTGGCACTTGCTTGTCTGAGGCTTTGGCAGCTTGGCGAATTCCTTGTTCTAGGCCACTGTGAATGAGAGTGGTCTTCAACACCTCTTGCAAAGCAGTGTTAATTAATGTACATTACACCTCCAATAGCAGTGCCTTCCTCGGCCATGGTGGTGGGCAGTGGGTTATGGGTGGAGCCAATCTTTCAGGCACCCCAGCCTCCACATCCCGGCCACTCAGCGGCAGCAGGGAAAGAGACTTATGACTCCTGTCATAGTTTCCCAAACGAAGACACGTTTTATATTTTGTTGACTTGTCTGCTCAAATAACCATAGACACCAGACTTTCTGAATTCTTGCATAAAATGCCTTTATTTTGCTTATCCATGTGATGAATAAGTGTCTGGGTATAGAACTCTAAATCCAAAAATTCAGAATTTCAAACGAATAACCCAGTACTATCTATGAAACCTCTCATGGTGACTTAAGTCACAATGATCTGTGGCTAGACTCCCTGCCACCCCATGAATGTTCTTAAGGTTTTCTCTAAATCTTGGCATCACAAAATTTCAAAAATACGCTATTTTTAAAAAAATTACTCTTAGCACTTAGTAGAGCTTTTCAAGTCCTTTGAGTCTTAGCACTTAGTAGGGCTATTCAAATCTCTCTTCAATTCAGTACATTTCTGCTCTTTATTATTATTATTTCTGGCCTTCTAGTCATTCTGTTGGTTTTTCTTTGGAACTCTAAGTGGCTATTGGATGTCCTGAATATGTCTTTCGTATCTCTTATCTCCTACTCCTTAAAAAACAATGCAGAGATAATGGACCAGGCGAGAAAATAACAAAAATAATGAACAACCATAGACCAGAGACATTCTGTGGGGGTGGAGTGGGGAATGGGACCAAAAATGGAGGGGGGGGGAAGGGAGGGAAATGCACGGGACTATGGTGGTGGCACAGGGGTGATTTGGTGATGGGAAACCC
>NW_004567105.1:37220573-37230323 GCF_000260355.1 Condylura cristata
AGGTGACCACATGGCTGGCAGACCTCTCCTGACCTGCCCGCTGCTCCCCTCAGCAGTGTACTTCGTCGATCTGCCTGTTCTGCTCCCCACTCCGTCCCTGGTGAATCCTCTCACCCTCCGCATCTCTGGCCTGTACCCCAGTACTGTATGAATAAATAAATAATTCTTTAAAAAAAAGTTCCTGGAACTTACCTTCCATATAATTGACATTTTTAGTGTTACAACTCATTCATGAATTTTTTCCTTTCAGGCAATCGTATTTCTATTACAATAAAGTCTTTCCATCTTTCTGATTGCTCCATTTTCATAGCAGCTGGTTCTTATTTGTAGCTGCACACACTTCTTTCTTCATATATTAATTTAAAAAATTGATAATTCTTTTTTGTTCAACAAGTTTTCTCCTTTACTCTGATGTTAGCTTTACTTTTGTTTATCGTGGTCTTTTATGGTGATGATTTCCCTCAAATACCTAGTGTTTGAATATTGGTAAGTATAAATACCGACCCTGAGATTCCTTTGTAGCTGTGTTCACTCTGACTCAACTACTTGGAGAATTTAAACAGAAAAATACAACACACTGGGTATTTCAAGCATTAATACAGATCAAACTTAATACAGAGTTTCTTTAAAAGGTTGGAAATTCTGGAGAAGCAATGGATAATGAAGTCCAGTTACTTGATGATTGACTGCTACCATTTCTGGGCAGAAGAAGCAGAATTTTATCTAAAGGTCATTGCAGAGATGATGCTATTGCTTCCGCTATTAGAGTCTAACTGCTTGAACAGGAACCCAGTAATTTGATCTAAAGGGTTGGATTGGGGGTATACAAATTTAAATGTCTTTGGGGGCTTGGCAAGCATTATAATATGTGAAAAGAGGTGGAGAACAACAAAAGTAGTAGAAACTGTGGGTAGCTAGAGAATCTATGCCTGGACAAAAGCATTTGCATTTAGTATTTACAAAATATTATGTTGTCTAACAAAACATATTGTCAGCTAGAGTCTGTTGGTTTTCACTTCCCAAAAGCATTTTAAATATTTACTTTAAAGAAAATTTATTTTCATCTTTACTAAGGGCCTAATGCATTCCACAGGGAGCAAGCTTACTATTATTTGTGCAGTTGAAAATTAGCAATGTGAGCCCTCCTTATCTTGTTGCAATCATCTCTCATAGTATGATTTGGAGCAGACTGGCTCAGGATTCTGTTGCTTTATGTTCCATTCTTTCCATAGTATAGGAAAATCATTCTGCTACTTTTAATATTTTATGGTTTATTTCTTTGTAGCTCTGTCTGACAAATCTGAGCTAGAGTATCATTGTGATTTGGATGCTTTCCAGACATGAATATCCCTTTTCAGACCATAAAAGGAGTGATAGGATCCTTGGCAAATGGACTAGAACTGACTGAACTCACTGGGCTGACTTTCTGCTGACTGAAGCAGTGGGAAAAAAACAAGGGAAAGCAAAGGGAAACTATCAAATAATTACTCAAGAATTTCCACCTACTATTAAATTTTCTCTGTTTGTGTGTATGTTTGGGAGCTAAAGGGAGTTTATACCAAGCGCATGAAGTTGCCTCCCATACTAGGAGAAAGGAACAAGATATTTTGTGTGTGTGAAATATGTACCAGGCACTGTACATGTATCAATTTTTCCCCCAATTAACAATGTAAGTCAAACATTTTAGCTCATCTTGTGGATGAAAAACAAGGCTTAGAGATTTTAAGTGACTTCACCAATCAAACAACTATTAAGTAATAGTTCTGATTTTCAAACTTAATTTTTTGATATCAACACACAGGCTCTTTTCTCTATCATGCTACCTATTTATAAAGTCAAGTTGGTGAGACATTTCAGAAGACTTTGGGGGAAGAAGAGTTTTCAAAAACTGACAGTTTCCCCCAACAATTTTATTCATTTTACTGGTTAATTTGCAAGCAAAGCAGTAAGTATGTAGAATTACTCCAAATTAACATACACTCAAATAGTTGCTAATCCATGGCATCAGAGCTCCCTGGCAACCTTTGGCCCCCTCTACAAATAGAGTTGTGATGATTCATGACATAGAGTTAAGCCCACTCACTCATGTACATACTCTGAGCTGTGGTCCCCAGTGACTTACGGTGTCTCGAAGTGTTGACAGCCACATCTAAAATCACAGCTAGAAATAGAAGGGGCCCAAGAAATCAGATACTACTTGTTACTTCCAGAACTCTCATAGCAGGCAGTTGAAGGATTAAGTTCTGAGATGACAGAATTAACCCATTTGAAATGTAATTATTCAAGGAGCAATTGATCCTGTATCTTGCAGTAAATAAAAGGCCCCTGAAAGTCTGGTAGTTCACACTGTCTGGTTGTATTCCCTTATAAAATACATGTTGATATGTTTATGAACATATAATGGGCATTGCTTAATACTACTAATTGTTTAGTAGTATTAATCTTGGGCTTTATTCTTTCTCTGTGCTTTATGATTCCTTAATTGATTAATTACACCAGTGCTATCAGTGAAAGTAAGTCCATGTTGACTTCTACATCTACTGGTCAGAAAAGTAGAAGTTCTACTTACAGAACTAGATAACGTAGAAGTTCTAGATAATGTAGAAGTTATACATTATCATATAGCGACCACACCTCAATTTTTCCTTTTCCATATTTTCTTTGAAATCAGATAACCTGAGTGGTTGCTAATAAGCTTAATGATATTAACAAGAAATGTCCTAAATGACTTTCCAACATCCTGTCTTGCTGTTCTCTAAGCCAGTGATCCTCAAATTCAGCATGGGGTCATCTGCTGAGCTTGTTAAAACACAGATGGCAGTGCCCTACCCTGAGCGCTTCCTACTCATTTAATCTTGGAGGAAACCAAACTGGCATTTCTAGAAGTTCCCAGGTGATGCTTCCAGCCTGGACCATGCTTGGAGCACCACTGCTCTGGCAAGATAGCTCCAAGCTGCCCTGGAAGACAAAGACACTGGAAGCCTTCACATGGTGACGAAAAACATGAAGGATAAGTCCCATTATCTTTTCTCTTTGAAATGAGTAGAAATGGTGGGAAGTCACAATCCCTACTAGTTTAGGGGTCTGGACTGCTTTTAGTAACCTGAGAATTTAGTTGCATGTTTAATTTCCCTTTTATTGAATGTGGGCAACACCATCTCCTTCCAATGGAGTCATGCATATGTAAAATTAAAAAGGCGTACTTGGAGTCTACATAGAAATGTAAACTTTTCCCAACCTACAGCTTAAGGACTTATGTAAGTGCTACTAGCTCAGATTTTGTGCAGAAGTCCTGGGGCACTGCTCTTATTTTGATGAGTTTTCTGTGATGACAACCTCACAGCATACTCAGCTTTCTGACTATCTTGATAAACAGAGCTGCTTCCATCTCCTGAGGTTCTTCCTACAAGTCTGTCCTGCTAGATTATCTCATCAACTATTTCAATACATTCATGAAACAGATGCTCCCACTGTGGGTCTGGGACATGGGTAGCTGGATTCAATTTGTTTTTCAATGTAAGAGTCATATTGGGCTTGCCCAGTAACACTGCTTGATATTTTGCATTTGGCTTGCTGTGAGCCACAAACTCACTTTTTGGTCTAGAAGAGTTATTACTTGATGAGGCACATATACTGTCATGAATTCACTCAAGAGATTGCAAGAAGCTACTACTGCTTTAAAAAAGGAGAGTCAGACTAAAATGGTGTTGTCCAGTTTCTTCAACAAGGAGGTTAATGGCCATGGTACCATGAAGTACCACATGGTACCATGTCATACCACAGAATCCCCTCTGTTGTCTGTGGTTTTCAGGGATCTCCATTTGGGTGATCATCTTTCTCAATCCCTGAGTCAGGACTTCCAGTGTTATCCCCTGTCATTCATGTACATACAACTGAAAAGGTTTTAATAAGTTTGGGATTCCTAAGTTGGTAACAGATGCAAAATCTCTTTGTGGGGTCTCAAAAGCCCATGAACATTCTTATCTCTACTTGGGCCTGTTCTGAATCTGTTAGGTCTCCTTAAGGGACTGGCCTGTTCAGACAGTTTGGGATCTAAAGTCTGTAATATCGTGTCATACCATGGAATCCCCTCTGTGGTTTTCAGGGATCCCCATTTGGGTGATCATCTTTCTTTGGTCCCCAATCAGATTTTGCTTTCCTGACTAAAGAAGGAAGCCCAAAATTTTGCTGTAGGATGGTTTAAAGTCTCTATGGTGTTGGCTAGGCATTGTTCAAAGGTGTTCCCTGTTATTAGCAGATCAGCAACATACTGTAGCAGCACACCCTCTGGAGTCTCAAATCCTCTAAGTCCTAGCCCAGCACTTCTCCAAAAATTATTGGGGGAGTTTTTTTAACTCCTTGAAGCAGTACTGGTCAACAAAATCGTGTCTTTACTTGAGAGCTTGGGTCCTGCAAACAGAGATTGTGATTCCAAGTCAATCAGAACTTAAAAGAAGACATTTTTCAAATGCAGTACTGAAATCACAAGCCATCTCCTGGTATTTTGTTTACTAAAATAGGCGTTAGGCTTATATCTTGTGCAATGGCACTGATTACCCTTAGGTCCTATATAAACCCCACTTCAGAGTGGGGTTTCTTGACTGGCAATATGGGGGTATTTTAGGGAAACGCCTGGATTATTTGCTTGGTCCCTTAGGGCTTCCTTATGTAAGGTACATTGCTTATAATTTGGAGTTTGGGAAGTGTCTTTTAGTTGAATTTTCACTGGGGAAGCTCTATTAGCTCTCCCAGGTGCCCCAGTGCTCACATCGCTGGGCTACCTTAGTTAAGACTTCTTCAACCCAGAGATGAGTTGTCTATTCTTCTCTGAGTTTCAGAAGAAACTGCCAAGCATGTTCTGGGGAAATCTGTAGGTGTTGCTGGTCTTCTGGATAAAAGACAATCAATCTGTGTCTTTGGTTAACAAGGCTCTCCCAGAAGGAGAGAGGCCGAGAAGGATATAAAGAGATTTGTGAGTGAGGGTTATATACTCTAGTGCGTTCTACAGGTTTTAGGAAATGTTTGATTTCTGTTTTCCAGAGATAGCTGTTACTGTCATAGCTTCTCTAGAAGTTTTTGCTATTGGTTCACTTATCTCTTGTAACTATTAAAAAGACTCCCAAATATTTGGCTCCTCCTGTTAGTTTCACACAAGGCTCCCAGAGACAACATTGATGGGTTGGTTGGGCTGTGGAACTCCTGGCCCCTTCAGTGATCCTCAGGGCCTGCTTTGAACCACGAGGATTCCTGGCTTCCCATTTTTCTTTCCCTTTTGGCCTGATTTCAGCTTCATAGTGCCCAGCTTCTTTGCTGTAAGCCCACTGGCTCATCTCTAGGAAATTTCTGCTGCCTGCTTCTGACCCTTAAGCCTTTGTTCCAGAAAGAAGGTGGTGTCTGTGATTTGCAATATTCTCAGTTGTTGGCTACACTAAGATTTACTTTTACCATCTGCAGTTTCTTTTGTAGGTCAGGGGACTTGGAGACGTAAGTCATACTTACCACTCTGGTTTCATTGACAGCCTGAAGGTCAATAGTAGCATATTTCTGATATGCTTGGTATATTCATTCCAGAATCTCGGATGGAATCTCACTAGATTTTTGA
The DNA here is from genome assembly GCF_000260355.1 of Condylura cristata. NCBI lineage: Eukaryota > Metazoa > Chordata > Mammalia > Eulipotyphla > Talpidae > Condylura > Condylura cristata. The sequence continues at coordinate 37,226,176 of NW_004567105.1, forward strand.
GCTGCCTGAACCATGTTTAAAATTTACTGTTTTGCTAGCCCTTTTTTGCCCTCAGAATATATTTTTGATACTTCTCTAGATGGGACAGCCCATCTCTATTGGGTTCCCAGTTAGGTTCACCATATGGGACACTGGCCTCAGGTAGAAGAGTTCCACTTGGATTTTGCTCATGAACTTTCCCGACTTCTTCTCTAGCATTATCCAGTATCAGCCTTCTTTCATTTCCTTTTGGGAGAATATTAAGAATTCATCAGACCATCATAGATGAATTAGCTTATCAGAACAGTTCCTCATAGTTGATGTTTTTGGTATCTTTCACATCCAGTTCCCCAAACTCATTATCAGCCTCCCGGTCATCTTGACCTAGGTACATCTTGGTCTGTTTGGTTAATTTCTCATGGGGCCAATGTCGGCACTCTGTTCAAGCATCATTTGGGCAGGAAACTCAGTCAGAACAAGGATTTTAGTTTAAAGAAAACAGATTACTAGTCATACAGTGTGTAGATTCCTAGACCCTTCTTCACTTCCTTTCTAGCCCCCTCAGAACTTTTTATTTTTTTGCCTTCTTAATTAATATCTTCATTTTTTCTATTTAGTTAGGTATTTTTTTTTAATTATCGGTAACATTGCTTGTGTCACTATGAAGATTTCAGGTACACAGCTTCTCCCCTTAGCAATGACACATATATATTGTCATGCATACAGTGACATTTTTCTTGATGGAAATGTTCACTATGATAGTTGTTGATACACATGCAGTTGCAACAAATAATTTGGGGGTCAATGATAACATTTTGAAAAAGAGAATCCAGATTGAGGTTTTTTTTTTTTTTTTTGCCTAGAAGAACTGGGGTACAAACCAGAGGTGCAGAAGGGGGATGGCTAACTGCTAAAGGATTCCCTAGAGAGAGAGTGGGGACCAGAACAGTTGGACTGAGAGAAATCCATTGCTAAGAGGAAAAGCAAGTGAGAAAGGAGAGGTCTGCTGCACCATGTGGGTCAGCTCCTTGGCTGGGATCCAACTCGGGCCTCAGTGGTGATAGCACTGAGACTTAACCCCTAGCCAGCAGGGAAGCGGGGAAGCAATCATTTCAACAGAGCACTGGAAACTATGGCAAGGCACCCACTTAAAAGAACCCCCCTTCCCCATCCCAAGTGAAAGCTCCAGGGAAATAGTGTCACCAGTGGGTTATTTCAGTGATGTCAAGGAAGTAGAACAGATGTACAGGGAAGAAGCTGAAGATAGAGGAAAGATCGATGATATTACAGTGGAGAAATTCTAAACGTCACCAGAATGGGAATGAGAGGGAAAAGGATAGGGGTCAGATTAAGGACAAGGACACAGCAGTGTGGACCAAACACCCTGTTCCTTACATTGTAGATAAAAGGAAGTTCCTGTATGTGCTTCAGAGGACCCACATGGACGTTTTTAGGAGGTGTAATGAAGGAGCAAGCACTGAGATTTGGTAGAATTTGTTGTGGAAGTCAGCCCAGTGACTGTGTGGAAGCCCAGAAGCAATACTGTGGCGATGTGTGACTAAGACGCCCAGAGCATATAAGGCCCCAGTCTGTGTGGAGGAGGAAGTGAGGTCTCCATGTGGCTGGATTAATCTTCCCAGAAATAGGGGTGGTCATGTTAGTGCTTACACACATTATGTGTATATCAGCTTGTTCCCCGTATACAAGCCGAGAGCAATTGTCCTTTCCTCCTTTCCCAAGGTAAGATAAGCTTAACTTTTGAATATCTTATTTAAATATTGGAAGTTGAGTGACTGAGTCTTATATGTGAACATTAACATATCGGTGGGCTAATGATTTATTCTTAGTAGGGCATGGGCCAACTGCACAGCAAAGCTTGCTAGTTGCACTATTTTGGGGGAGTCAGTGGGTCCTGCGCCCTCCCTGGTGGTGCAGCGGGTTAAAGCTTAGCACAAAGAAGCTTAAGCCACTTCTGCATGAGTTCTATCCCCACCTGCCCCGGAGGAGATCCACATGACGAGGCAGACGTCTCCTGACCTGCCCGCTGCTCCCCTCAGCAGTGTACTTCGTCGATCTGCTTGTTCTGTACCCCACTCTGTCTCTGGTGAATCCTCTCACCCTCCGCATCTCTGGCCTGTACCCCAGTTCTGTATGAATAAATAAATAAATCTTTTATTTTTATCTTTTATTTTATTTTTTTTATTTATGCATACAAAAATGGGGTACAAGCCAGAGGTACAGGGGTAGGGAGATGATTCACCAGAGACACAGTGGGGAGCAGAACAGGCAGATCAAGGAGATACACTGCTGAGGGGAGCAGCGGGCAGGAGAGGTCTGCGACACCATGTGGGTCACCTCTGGTGCCAGGGTTCAAACTCGCACTGAAGCGAGGCTGCTGCTAGCTTGCAGTACTGCGTCCTTACTTATTGTGCCACCAGGGAGGGCCCTGTGATGGTGTCTTAACAAAATAATTCTATATCTAAAAAGATGCATAATGCTGTGGAAAGGCTTATGGATATAATTGGACAAGTGTGGTTGCCTTTTCAAGGCTTTTCAATTGTCAATAACAAGACATTTTGACTGGTTTAAGCAGAAAAGAAATTTATGGAAAGGAGCATGTATGCAGAACCCAGCAGGGGGCACCTCTGTCTTTTCCATACAGTCTTCAGCAGGGTCCCCCAGATAATGTCTTGGATGCCAGTAGGCTGATCTAAGGAAGCCACCCCCAAAATTAAGCCTTGCAGCCTGGAGAGAGGGCAGGCAGTGGGCTCTGTTCCACCCCCTTGGAACTTCTGACACTGTCCTGCTTTCCAGAGAATGTTCTCCAGGTTTCCGAGGCAAACTAGCGGGGTGTACTGGTGCTATGTGAGTTCCTTTTGACACTGGAGGGAAATTAGTCACAGACATGTTCAATAATTAACAGCCTCTGAACTGCCCAGCAAGACTCAAAAAGTAGGATATCCCCAAACACAAGGGCAACTAAGGTAACACACTATTTTTTAAAAATCACACAATTTATTTTTACATCATTTTGTGCCTTTTCCCATCTCAGTTGTAATCCCTGTGGGCTTCCCATCAACAGATCACCCATGTGCCATCACACAGTCCAGTGCACTTCCCTCTCCCCACTGTTTTTGATCCCATTCCCCACTCCACCCCCATAAAATGTCTCTGGTATATGGCTGTTCATCATTATTATTTTCTTGCCTGGTCTGTTATACTCCTGCTATGAGTGAAACCATCTGGTATTTTTCCTTTTCTTTCTGACTTATTTCGGTAAGCATAATCTTTTCCACCTCCATCCATGTTGTTGCAAAAGGCATGTGTTTGGTTTTTTTTGGTTGCTGAGTAATATTCCATTGTGTATATATACCACATTTTTAAAATCCAGTCATTTACATTTGGACTTTTGGGCTGTTTCCATGTCTTTCCATTTGTAAATAAAGCAGCAATAAACATGGGGGTGCAGGCATCTTTTTGAATCAGTGTTTTTGTGTCTTTTGGATAGATGAATAGGAGTGGGATTGCTGGGTCATAGGGAAGCTCCATGTTTAGCAGCTTGAGGAACCTCCAAACAGTTTCCCATAGTGGTTCTACTCATTTGCATTCCCACCAGCAATTCAGGAGAGTTCCTTTTTCTCCACATCCTCTCCAACATTTGTTGTTTGTAACACACTTTTTTATTGTTGTTTTTAAATCTTTATTTTAGCTTTTCTCTAGCATTCTAAAACACCAGTGAATGGGAGAGTGTTTTAATGCAAAAGAAGGTGATGGAAAATCAATACAAAGCTGAAGGAAGATCAGCCCCACTGAAGAGAAGCCCTGAAAGGAGCTCACTGAAATGAGATGTTATTTGTGCAATAACTGTACTGTCTTGATGTCACTGGTAATCTTTCTAAGAACATCGGTCACTGACACATGTGGTCATGGGGGTGCTAGTTTAAATGGGAAGAACTGGGCCCTCCCTGGTGGTGCAGCAGGTTAAGGCACAGCACTGAGAGGCTGGGGCTACTTTGGCGTAAGTTCCATCCCCAACCCGGAGGTGACCACATGGCGCAGCAGACCTCTCCTGACCAGCCCACTGCTCCCCTCAGCAGTGTACTTCCTGGATCTGCCTGTTCTGCTCCCCACTCTGTCTCTGGTGAAGCCTCTCACCGCCCCTGAGCCTC
>NW_004567105.1:37231243-37292123 GCF_000260355.1 Condylura cristata
ATATATGTATATATGTATATATACACACACACACACACACACATATGTGTGTGTATATATATATGACGCCATTCTTCCTTTTTGTACAATATATGATTTGTCTTCTCAGGTATAGCCCCCTTAGAATTCCCAACACCAGTTCATCCATGAACCATCACCATAGTCCCTGGTCCTCTTCCTTCCCCAGTTTTGATCCTTCTCCTTCCTTCTCCCTTGCAGAATTTCTCTGCTTTATAATTGCCTGTTAATTTTGTTTACTAATTTATTACAATTTTTCTTTGAGCCCTTATTTGTTTCCCCTATGTTCCTCCTATAAGTGAAACCATCCACTATATATATTTTTTCTCCCTGGCTTATTTGACTGAGCATCATCCCTTCTAGCTCCATCCATGTTGCTGCAAATGACATAGGTTTATCTTTTTGATTGCTAGGTAATATTCCATTGTGTGTATATATCACGTCTTCTTGATCCAGTCATCTATTTTTGGGCATTTGGATTATTTTCATATCTTACCTAGTATAAATAGTGCTGCAATAAACATAGGAGTGCAGGTATTCCTTTGACTTAATGTTTTTGTGTCCTTTGGGTAGATTCCTAGGAGTGGAATTGCTGTGTCATATGGAACAATCCAGTCAAAAAATGGGCAGGAGAGCTAAAAAGACACTTCTCCAAAGAGGAAATGCAACTGGCCAACAGGTATATAAAAAGATGTTCAACATCACTTGTAATTAGGGAAATGTAAATCAAACCACAATGAGATACCTCCTCACACCAGTAAGAATGGCACTTACAAAAAAAAAAAAAAAAGGCAACAATAAATGCTGGTGAGGATGTAGTGAAAAAGGAACTTTCCTACACTGCTGGTGGGAGTGCAAACTGGAATTTACTTTTTTTAAGCTAATGTGTGACACGTGGTCAGCATCAAGACAAGTTCTGGGCCTTGAGTGTGTAAAAAAAAAAAAAAAAGGACAAGGAGCTTTGCTCCTATTCACATGCTCTTAATCTATCTCTTTCTTCCCCTATAGCCCTCTTCCTAATCTCCATTCCTTTCAATACTCACCTTAATTCTATCCTTTCCTGAGCAAATCCTTTCCTTACCTTGCCTCCTACCTTTCAGTGAAAATCGAAGCTTTCAGGGTCAAACTTCCCCACAGTTCCAACTTCCACACTGACATAACCGGTGTGTAATTATCCACTAATGACTCTCCTGCTAATCAGAAATATCTATGGAACAGGGGTGCCGTCGATCACCAATGCCCCAACACCCAATACCCAGCACCCAGCGCCCAGTCTACCAAGGGCTGCACAGGGCTGTATAGATAGGCACCTGTAGCATAAGTGAATGAACATGTTCTCTTTTCAGTTACATGACTTTTGTTTTCTTTTTTTTTAAGTGAGAATTGTATGCATTTTTATTTTAATTTAATTTTAATTATTATTTTTAAAATATTTATTTATTTATTCATACAGAACTGGGGTACAGGCCAGAGATGCGGAGGGTGAGAGGCTTCACCAGAGACAGAGACAGAGTGGGGAGCAGAACAGGCAGATCGGCGAAGTACACTGCTGAGGGGAGCAGCGGGTGGGTCAGGAGAGGTCTGCCTCGCCATGTGGATCTCCTCCGGGGCAGGCGGGAATAGAACTCATGCGGAAGTGGCTTAAGCTTCTTAGTGCTGTGCTTTAACCCGCTGCGCCACCAAGGAGGGCCTATTATTTTAATTTTTTAAAAAGATTTATTTATTTATTCATGCAGAACTGGGGTACAGGCAAGAGGTACAGGGGGCTGGTGAGAGAATTCACCAGAGACAGAGTGGGGAGCAGAACAGGCAGATCCACACTGCTGAAGGGAACAGCAGGCAGGTCAGGAGAGGTCTGGCATGCCATGTGGGTCATCTCCCTGGCTGGGGATTGAGCTTGTGCTGCAGTGGCTGAGAGAGCTTCAGAGTGCTGTGCTTTAACCCACTGTGTCACCAGAGAGGGTTCTGTTTATTTTAATTTTTAAAATTTATTTTACTTATATATATTTACATTGTTGTTCATTTTAAAACATTGTTAACACCCCCACCCCAGCCCCCTCAGGTGCAGATCCCATAAAATTTCCTCCCCCAATTTTCACATGCACCCTCACCACTGTCCCCTGTGTTCCTCTATCCCTCTCTCGGACCCCTTCCTTTGCAGGATCTCTCTAGTTTATAATTTGTCTTTTGTTTTCTAAGCACAGTTTTTGTTTTTAATATCAATATATATCATCCCAGGATAAACAAAACAAAATAAAAATAGCATAAAATTGTATTAAAGAAAATGTCACACTCCCAGGAAATTCTACTGACCCCCTTCCTCACCTCCTCCTCTCTAGTCTTAGAGGGTAACCATCCCTCTGTGTCCCAGATTTTGTCCTATCCTGTGATCCCCCCTAGGAAACTCTTCTCTTCCACGTACACAGTCTGGATCAGGGCTTGGCATTCTATTAATCAGAGTGACCGATATTTGCAACAGCTGAGGACGAGGGCCATCATGCAGCCAAGGAGAACAGTGGTTGGGTGCCAGAGAAGCTAAATCAGTCATCAGGTCTTAAGGGTAAGTGCAGGCAAAAGAAAATAAGAGGTAAAGGTCATGGAGTGCAGCAGGGGGTGAAGGAAATAAATACAGGACAACACCTAGTGAGAGGATCCACAGTCATGTAAATGACTAGAGAAGGATCTATTATCTGAACCAGCAAATGCCATTCCTAGGTGTCTCTCCAAAGAATGCAAAAAACACTAATTCAAAGGGGTATATATACTCTATGTTCATTGTAGCACTATTTACAATATCCTTGTTTTGGAAACAACCTAAGTGCCCAATGACAGATGAGTGGATAAAGAAGAGGCAGTATATTCACACTTAGAGTACTATTAAGCTATAAAAAAGTTAAAATCTTACCATTTGGATGGCAACAGAGGCAATAACTGGAGTAAGTCAGAAGTAGAAAGACAAGTATAGGATAATTACACTCACATGTATAGAGAAAAAAAACAAAGGAATAGATAAAATTAAACTGAAACAAATCCTAGAACACTCACTGTAGAATTGAGGGGAATGGCAGAGGTGGGGAGTGAGGGCAGGAGGGGGTTCTAGGTAGAAACTCTGGGTACTTCAGTGGTGGTTGAGATTTAGCTACATAACTAGTAAGAGATGTGAATCTATCTCCCTAAATCATAGACAGTGTTGTAGGTCAACATGACTTCAATTTAAAAAAAAAAATACAATTTAAAAAATAAAATAAGGATACAGGGTTTTTTTTGGGGGGGAGGGAGTGGGAAGGAGGGCTGACTAACGGGTACACCAAGGGGTTCATGAGGCTGATCTACTCATCACTTGACTCTATTATTCAATCTCCAGTGCACTGGACATTTTGCCTTTTCTAATTCCTTTTCTCAGACTATATAAATAGGTTGTCTTTTTTCCCTAAAACCCACGCCAAACAAACATAAAACCTCTCTCTCAACCATGCCTCCCACTCAAAGTACTTTACCCCTTTCTCTGGTGCCAACTCTAGATAAATTTCTTGGAAGAATAATGTAACCTTATGGTCTCTGTTCCTCACTTCCAACTCAGTGCCTTACTCAATTACTTTTGCTTCCTATCCATCACGTTGCTGAAAATGTCTTTACTGAAGTCATCGATGGCTTTGTACTTAGTTATCAATGGCACCCTTCATTGACGCTGGTGTTCTGATGCTTCAATCTTTTAATTTTTTTATAACAGTTTATTTTTACATCATTTTGTACATTTTTTTCCATCTCAATTGTAATCCCCATGGGTTTCCCATCACTGAGTCAATCTTTTAAATTTCTTTGTGAGACCTTTCTCCACTCATGTTTATCAATAGTTTCCTATTGTCATCAGGTGACACTGAACTGTGGGCAAGTGGCTTGGGTGTCTTCCTACTGGAATAAAACAGTGCCTTGGAGTAAAACAGTTGCCAAGACTGCTCCCATTTCCTTTCAGTCTCCTATTCCTAGCCTCGCTCACTGCTTCCTTTTTTTAATCTTCATTTTATAAAATTATGGTTATGATTCATTGAGCACTTGCCATTTTTTCAGGAACTTGGCAGAGAGTTTTACTTCCATTTATTCTTCATTCAATTATTGAGTCTGAAAACATTTAGCTGATTATCTTAGTAAAAATTTATGTAATGTAGTATACTGATATTTTAGAGATGATGAAGTAAGGCTGGGAGTTGTCTGTTGTAGCTGAGAACTAACAATACCTAAGACTAGACCAGGGATTTGAATTCACAATTCTTTCCATTTTGCTAAGATACCTAAAAAGCACTGTGTCTTTCATCAAGCATTTATGCCAGAAGCTTTAACCTCCTTTATCTTCCTATGCCAGTGTGAGCAGTATCTTGTGCTATGATATAATTTTTGAAACATAGAATGGAGAGAGACACAGCAATGGAAGCCAAAATTCCCTAACCTTGCTATCAGCATTTTCACACTTATGTCCATATGCCCCAGACATGGCTAACCGTAAGTCATGCCAGTTGAGAATCACTAGTTTATTCATCTTCTCATAGAGCTCCTCTATTGGTAGGGAAAGAGGGAGGTGGAGATAGATTTTATTCAAAGAAAGAACAGGGTCTATTATATGATACTGAGAAAAATCTCAGGTCAGAAATTAGTCCAGTTAAATATGAGCCATTGAAAACGAGACTTGACCTTGATGGAGGGGTAAGAGACGCTCCCACAAAAAGTCATAAGTATGAGCTGAGAGCTGTGATAAATGAGAGCCCCATAAATGGTTGAATAAGAGTGCTTTGCTATGCGGGAATAGCATGTAGAAATGCCAAGGGGAGAGGAGGTGGCTGTACTGCTCTCAAACCTACAGGGCTGGGGCATGGAGAGGGGTAGCAGGAGGAGAGAGGTTTCCTCGGGCAGAATCTGACCATGCAAACCATCTTTTTTTTTGAAGATTTATTTATTTATGCACCCCCCCCCCACCAGCAGTGGGGTGCAGGCCAGAGGGGCTAGGGTGGTGAGAGGATTCACCAGAGACAGTGGGGAGCAGAACAGGCAGAATGATGAAGTACACTGCTGAGGGGAGCAGCAAGCACAGCAGGAGAGGTCTGCTGTGCATTGTGGATCACCTCCAGGGCTGGGATTGAACTCACACTGAAGCGACAGGATCACTTGCAGTGCCGCGCTTTAACTCACTGCACAACCAGGGAGGGCCACAAACATTTTTTATCTTAAGAAGCACAGCCTAGCAAGATGAGAGTCATGCCATCAGATTTACATTTTACAGATTTCACCCTGACTATACTATAGAGAACCTGCTGACTGGGACCAGAAATGATGCATTGAGAATAGTTAGGCAGCTGAGAACCAGATGATGGAGACTCTGGCTAGTGTAGTGGTCATGGAAGAAAGAGAAGGAAATCAATTTGTTATGTATTTGAGGAGGCAGAATCATTAGGACTTGCTGACAGATTAAATAAAAAGTGATAGAGATGAAAGTGTTAAGGTTAAATCCAAAGATCCTGAGATGCCTCATTGCCGTTTGCTAAGAAATGGAAAAACACAAATTTAAAACATGGGTTTGGTGAGTTATGTTGAAATTGAGGGGTTCATAGCACAAAAGACTTCTTTCCTGGTCATTTAAAGGGGAAACATTTTATGAAAAAATTTATGTACATCTTACAACAAAAATTCTCTTAATCAAATTTTAAAATAGTAGTGTGAATAATAAGACTTAAAAAACCCCAACAAGAAACCCTGCCCCTATTTGGTCCCAAATAAATTTAATTTTTTAAAAAATAAGTAATATTACTTAGCAATAAAAAAAAATAAACATATGTCTTTTGTAGCAACATGGATGGAGCTGGAAAAGATCATGCTTAATGAAATAAGCCAGAAGGAAAAAGAAAAATACCGGATGGTTTCACTCATAGCAGGAGTATAATGGACTAGGCGAGAAAATAATAAGAATAATGAACATCCATATACCAGAGACATTTTGTGGGGGTGGAGTGGGGAATGGGATCAAAAACAGTGGGGTGGGGAGGGAAGTGCACGGGATTATGGTGATGGCACATGCGCGACTTGGTGATAGGAAACCCACAGGGATTACAATTAAGTAAAAAAAAAATGTACAAAATGATGTAAAAATAAACTATTATATTATTTTTAAAAAGTAATATTTTACTTTATTAAAATAATCTAAAGCATGCAAGACATTGCTATTTGTCAAATCTAGGGTAGATAAGCGGTAGGTAGGTAAGTGGTGTTTATTATGTCTGTATTTTTGTATGAATGAAGTATTCCATAATCATAACAACAGAAGCAACAAAAATGCTACAGAAAATAAAGCCTTCACCTATAAAAACTCAGTATAGAAAATTAAATACCAGAAGCAGGGAAAAATAAAGCATTAAAAATATTCCCAAAGAAAAACTGGGTTTCTATGTGCAAAAAAAAAAAAAAAAAAAGGAAACTAGATTATGCACCATACACACACACACAAAAAATTCCAAATGGATTAAAGAACTAGACATAATACCAGAAACCATAAAATATCTAGAAGAAAATATTGGCAAAACACTACATGACATACCCTCTGTAACATCTTTAAAGATATAGTACCCAAAGCAAGGATAGTGAAGGAAAGGATAAACAGCTGGGACTACATCAAATTATAGAGCTTCTGTCCAGCAAAAGAGACACTACAGAAAACAAAGAGACACCCCATTGGCTGGATGAAAATTTTTGCACACAGTATTAATGATAAAAGACTGATTACAAAGATATACAGAGAGCTGACAAAGTTCAACAAAAATAAAGTGAACAACCCCATCCAAAAGTGGGCAGGAGAGCTAAAAATACATTTCACTACAGAGGAAATGCAGACAACCAACAGGCATATGAAAAAATGTTCAGCATCACTTGTAATAAGGAAAATGCAAATCAAAACCACAATGAGATACCACCTCACCCCGGTGAGAATGGCACATTAAAAAAGCTAGCAATGCTTTTTATAATTGGAAAAACATGGAAGCAGCCCAAATGCCCAAATGACTGGATTAAAAAGATGTGGTACATATATACAATGGAATATTACTCAGCAACCAAAAAAGAGAAACACATGTCTTTTGCAGCAACTTGGATGAAGCTGGAAAAGATCATGCTTAGTGAGATAAGAAAAGAGAAAGAAAAATACAGGATGGTTTCATTCATAGCAGGAGTATAATGGACCAGGCGAGAAAATAACAAGAATATTCCATACCCTAGAGACATTTTGTGGGGGTGGAGTGGGGAATGGGATCAAAAACGGGGGTGGGGGGAGGGAAGTGTACGGGATTATGGTAATGGCACACGGGTGACTTGGTAATGGGAAACCCACGGGGATTACAATTGAGATGAAAAAAAAATGTACAAAATGATGTAAAAATAAACTGTTATAAAAAATAAAATAAAATAAAATAAATAAATAAATAAAAAAGCTAGCAACAACAAATGTTGACAAGGATGTTGAGAAAAAGGAACCCTCCTAAACGGCTGGTGGGGATGTAAACCAGTACAACCATGATGGAAAACTGCTTGGAGGTTCCTCAAACTGCTAATAATGGAGCTTCCATATGACCCAGCAATTCCACTCCTAGGTATCTACCCAAAGTACACAAAAACATTAATTTAAAAGGATGCCTCCATCTATGTTTACAATAGGGAAGCTGTGGAATCATCCCAAATGCCCCAAAAAAGATGACTGGATTAAAAAGATGTGGTACATATACACTATGGAATATTACTAAGCAATCAAAAAAGATAAACTCATGCCTTTTGCAGCAACAGGGATGGAGCTGGAAGGGATCATACTTAGTGAAATAAGTCAGAAAGAAAAAGAAAAAATACTGGATGATTTCACTCATAGCAGGAACATAAGGGATTAAGAAAAAAAAAGCAATTGTATAAAGTGAAAATGAAAATCAATGAAAAACTGTAAAGCAGAGACATTCTACAGGGATGGAGAGGGGAACAGGATCAAAATTGGGATGGGAAAAGTGCATGGGACTATGGAGATGGCACCTGGGTGAACTGGTGATGGGAAATCCACAGAGTCCGCAGGGATTACAACTGAGGTGAAAAAATGTACAAAATGAAGAATGATGTAAAAAAAAATATATATCTATAAAAGAAAAAAGAAATATCTCCAAGGAGCCTCATGGCTGCAATAGAAAATATCTGAACTCATTCTAATAAGATGAAACCTGAAATGTTCTGCTGATATTTTTAGAGGTAATTCCAATATTATAGAGACTATAGCAAATAATATGATGGCTCTATTTGTACTTCAATATAATGAAAAATAAGAAATTGGCAAACAGTATTTGCTTTGGCTATATATAAAGATCAATAGCCTGACTTAGTGAGAGGATAATACTCTTTGGTCCTATTGTTAAATAATATTGTTACGGACTGTTTAAAATTTGGAAGTAAACTTGCTGAAAGAATAGTGATCTATAAGTAATACTTGATTGGAAATGGAAAATCATGAAACCACTATCTGCCTCTCCGTCACCATCAACTTACAACCACGATCATCCCTTCCTCTCTACCACCCCCAAGAGACAGTAAGGGATAATTGTAGAAGAGTGCTTTCTCTAAGAACTCCTCTGGCCATTACATTAAGTGATATATGACTCAGTAGTGGACACATTTTCTCATAGTACCTAAAAGAATATGAATTCCATTGCTTTGAGAAACCATCCTTGAGAGATATGGAAACAATTTTTTCTCGTTGGTAGTAACCAAGTGGTTCATCTGGGATTAACCTCTCCAGAGGGAGGAGACTGGTCCTGGGTTAGAACCCACTAATTCCTTTGGTAATGTTGATTAATTTAAGAAGGCAATATCTCTTACTTTCTAGTCAGAGAACAACCTAGAACTACGTTTTCAATGATAAGCTTGTCACACACCCCTCTCCCTTTTCCTGGACATGGGTGTCAAAACCTACAATCCAATCCAATACTAGGTGGAAATCACGCTGGTTCCTTGTAAAAAGCTGATGATTCAGGAGGGAACATGAACACATCGATGGAAAACCCTGATACTGCTCAGCGGCTGAATTTTCCTTCTAAGAGTTGTCCAGTTCTAAAAACCTTTGAGGACAATCTGAGTTGTGTTTTCTATTACTTGTAACTGAAACCATCCTTATTAATACGATGACTAATGATGGAAAGGGACAAAAATGCAGATTAAAACAAAAAAAGACAGGATCTGTGTTCTGACTTTCTATCTGAAAGCCATTTATGACCATACACGGGGCCACATACTTCCAGTTTTAAGAAAACCTGACGTCTTTGCACCTTAGTTTCTTTATCTGAAAGAAAAGGATGATGAAAATGGATTAAATTACTTATAAGATCTCTTCCCGTTCTGCTGTTTAGATTTTATTTAAAACCTGAGCATTATCATCCCTCTGACATTGTTAATTCAGTCCTCAATTCATTAACTGAAATCAATTTGAATCTATGAACTATATACTAGATTAAAAGGATCAATAAGACATGATCCCTGATCTCACTGAGGCTTATTTAGGAGGCCGTTATGTAAGCACTGAGCTGTTATGCAGTGCAATAAATGGTATTAAAGAGGTACATAACAATGCATAGTTGTGACTCACAGAGGAACATAGGCCAGAAAAAATTACAAAGAGGAACATGTTCTTGAGCTGGGTCTTAGAAATGAATCAAAAGTTAGAGATAGGGCCCTCCCCGGTGGCTCAGCGGGTTAAAGCACAGCCCTAAGGAGGTGACCCACATGTGCAGCAGACCTCTCTTGTCTTGCTCACTGTTCCCCTCAGCCATGTATTCAGTTAATCTGTTTGTTCTGTTCCCACTGTCTCTGATGAATCCTCTCACATACCCCCTCCACCTCTGGCCTTTACTCCAGTTCTTAGCATAAATAAATAAATCTTTAAAAAATGTTAGAGGTAGGGAAAAATCTATCTATGTGTCTGTCTGCCTGTGCTTATGTATATGTATCTGTCTATATATCTATGTATTTATGTATCTGTGCATCTATGTATATAACTATCTATGTGTCTATCTACTATCACCATTAGTTGTAGTTTGTGGTGGAAATGGGGAAAGTAACAATAACCAGTAATAATAATAATAATATTAAAATCTAGTGCTTATTGAGTGCTTTCTATATACCAGGCACTGTTTTATTCCAGTTTATTCCAATTTAGGCATTGGCTCTTCCATTCTTTGACAATCTCATGAGATGTACTGATACTATCCTAGTTTTACTAATGGAAGCACAGTAAAGTAAAATAGTTTGCTCACCAGTAAGTGATTAAGCCAGGCTGCAAGTCCAGGTAGCTGCCCCACAGCCACTGAACAGATAATTTCCTAACATTGTCAGATTCCCACCCGCCATGGTTCTAAGACTCCAATGAGCTATTGTATTAGAAGACTCTTTAAAAACTAGCTCCAGAATAAGTCCTAGAAAGATGACTGCAGAATTGAGTCTTCTAAAATAGAGGGGGGACTGCCCTTGAGTGTATGGACACAGCTGTAGATACATTGATGGTGGGTGTGATGTGGTGAATTCTATGTGAGAGGAGTGTCCCTACCCACCCCCCAATTCCTATACTGTGCTGTAAACCAATGGTACCCCAATAACAAAAAAAAAATAGAGTTGAAGAGAAAAAGTTAATAAAATTAGAACTAAACAAAATGACCCCCAGTATAATGCCTTTATGCATTAAATAGACACGCAGAAAGAGACAATGGAAGACATCATCATTTTGCCTCATTTTATATTTTAAAATGTTATTTAGTCAGATTCTTTTAGCAAAAATGCTAACAAGGTACTAGTTTTTTAAAAAGCGCCTCCAGCCCAGGGTTGTTTCAACTATTCTGTTTATGTCCTCTTGTGTCCATTGCATTCTTTAATTTCATTTCCTTTTGTTTTGCTCAATGGGCAAAATTAATTTTATTGGCTATCCAGCAGTGCTTTTTCTAAGTGAAAAGAGAAGTGAATACTTTCTTTTTCTTTATAATCACTTTCTTGTTAATTGAAATATTATGAGAAAAAAATGTTTAGAACAATTATCCCAGAGTCTAGGTAGCTGACTTCCTTCCAGCAGGTGTGATGCTGAGACCACCCTCTCTTTACAAAGGCCCTAGAGTCAATGCAGTGTGTCAAGTACTCCTTTTCTTCCCCCAAACCTCCCTATATCCATGTCATTTGATTTTCCAGCTGCAGAACTCCCTTCAGCTCACTTGAGAAGAATCTTAAAGTCGGGGCACTCTACCCCAAGTCACTGGAGTACCTGGAGGGGTTGTTCCTTTGTGCTATAAGTGAAAATGCTGTAAGTGCAAACTGGCTTCCTGAAGAAAAACCGGAAACACAGAGGTTAGGATCGAGGTGTGACTTTGTCCTTTACACATTAAATATTGCAGCATGTTGCACCACATCTTTCCTAACACACTCAGTGCTGCAATATGTCAACGTAGGTTTAAGAAGAAATGAGGGATTGACTGTAAATTTCTATTTCAAATTGACTTTCCCACTTGTTGGCTTGTTTGTTAAGATTTAAAAGAGCCCCTCTCTGCTTTTTGGATTAGAATTTTCTCAAAAAGGACGTATCCAGTGTCCTAGTCTTTGAAACTCACTTTACAGAAATCTTCTCCAGTTTACAGTCCAATGTTTTGGAAAAGCCAGACCTTTTCCCCCTAAACCCTTCAGAGCAAGTTGAGTAGATTTCTCACTCCCCTACTTTGGTCATCAGCAGGGAATCAGATCTCAAAGGCATTCCATCACCTGGATCATTCCTTCCAGACAACAAACCAGCTAGCTAGCACTGACAAGTAGAGTTCTGTGATGTTCACTACACTGCCAGCTGCTTAAGTTGGACACAAAGAGAGTCAAAAGCAGCCAATAGTACATCCTTGAAAACCTATTTCTGATCAGTGTCGTTTTGTTACAATGTCGATGAGATAAAAATATGGCCAATTTTGAACAATAAGCATGGGAAGACTTGCTTTCTCCTGATATGTATGTATTTTTAAAAAAGATTACTTATTTATTTATGCATACAAACTGGGGTACAGACTAGAGGTGCAGGGGTGGTGAGAAGATTCACCTGAGACAGAGTAGGGAGCAAAATGGACAGATTAATGAAGTACATTGCTGAAGGGAGTAGTGGGAGAGACAGGAGAGGTCTTCTGTACCATGTGGGTCACCTCCAAGGCCTGGGATTGAACTTGCACTGAAGTGGCTGCTGCTAAAAGCAGCTGTTGCTAGCTTGCAGTGCTGCGTCCTAACCTGTTGCGCCACCAGGGAGGACCTCTCTTGATATTGTTTTGCTTAAAGTTTCCAAGAACAAATTCAGTGACATCATACAATATTGGAGTTAGCATGGGATTTTCTGTTATTCTTAAATGATCAGACAAAAGAAGTAACTTGTTATCTCTGGATGAGTAAAGCTGGTCTCTGAGCTGTGTGGATTCACAAGGGGCTCCGTGACACAGACCAGCCATCCTATCTCATGGCAGAACATACCTGGAATCAGTGTCCAGAATCCATGTTTTTTGAGACGAGGGAAAGTAGAGAAAACTGAGAAGGGAAGGTGTTCCTCTTGCTACCTAAGTCAATTCATTTACCTTTCAGGACCCAGCTAAGATCTTGTCTCAAACACAGGATTCAGTTAAATGTGCATGCTAATGGCTACCCTTTGTTTATTATTAAATCAGTAAATGATTATTTCTTAATCTAGTAGTTAATACATTTGAAGAAACGAAAGCTCACCTCACACTCACACTCACACTCAAACATTATTTCTTCTGGAAAATGTTTCTGAACACCTGGATTGGTTATAAGTATGAAGTTCCATGTCCTGAACATACTAGCTCTCTTTTGCCACCCTTCCCCAAATGTCTTCACTATCCCATGCCCTGAGCGTACCAGGAGAAAAATAACTGGGGAAAACCTACGCGGTGCCAAGGGTGAGGGCTTGAAAGACTAGAAGGTGAAGTTAACATTCAAGGAGAGGAGGAGAGGGTGGTGTGTGTTTAAAAGCACTTAGACATGGAAGACCATGGAGTTGGGGAGCTGGAGGGCAGTGAGTGCTTGGAAATACAGGTTTAGGAGGGGTATTGTTAACTGGTGCCTTGCATGCCAAACTGGAAAGGGAGGGTGGAACTTTGATGGATGAAGATGATCAGGTCTATGTATGTGGTATATAATTTGCATGCCAACAAAGACAAAAATAGATGTCCCAGGTTGGGTGTGGAATGCTGACCCAGAATGCATGGACCCCTCTCTGAGCTATATGCAAATGCCCCATAAACTTTGCTCTCCCTTTCTACTTTGTGGGTGGGTCCACAGATTCTGGGGTCTGATACCCCAATATTTTCCCTAGTGCTTGTAAGAAATCATAGTCTATTGAGATACCATCACAGCAAAGACACTTAATCATATGCATCATTCATGGTATTGCTCAGCTTCTCATCTAAAGTTCAAACACATAGAAACCCATTATGACATTAGAAGTTTATAAAGGTTCATGTAATTATAATAAAGAGATCATTACTTTTATTGTAATTACTTTTAAAAACTATAATTTTATGGCTAAGCATGCCCTTCAGGGTGGCTGAATTGTAGACAGAAAAATCATATTCAGTCTTAGTAAGGAAAATGCTCAGAAAAAAAGGGAAGTGAGTTGTGGAAGGAAAGAGATTGCAAATCTGATTTATGCTCTAGTCTGTCATTTACTGGCTTGGTATCTTTGCCTAACTTACTTAGCCTCGCTGAACCTCAATGTCCTTTCTCATTGAGCGGGGGAAGTAATACTGATATAGTTGGCATATTTTAGTGTCAAGTGACTTAATATATGTTAAGGAAGTATGTTACCTAAAGTCACTTACTCATAATAATTATTAATTGGAAAAATAATCCCTGTCTACTATCAAATAAAAATTAATACCAAAATCTACTAAAATTCCTATCAAACTTCTCAATAATAAACCAGAAACCAAGGTGATTCATAGCGCTGTCATATGGTACTTGAATAGTAATTGTGCCCCATTTCTTTCCTAAGGCATTTATGTAAACTCAGATTTAGTAATGGCTTCTTCTGTATCACTGAACAGTCTGAACAGTTTGCCTCTGACTTCTGATCAGAGAGAAATGCCACATGCCCCATCTGACAAGTTATAACCCATGATAAAAACACAATGTTTTTCAAACTTATTAGCACACACCCCTCAGTTTTCAAAAGTGTAAATTTTGAAGATATTTTCCATAGACTTTTCTTAAAGCAAAAGAGCTAGTATGTTATACATACATACATACATACATATACATACATACATATATGTGTGTGTGCACACACACATATTCCTAGATCATGTGTTAATATAATTTTAGAGTGGGACATTTCAGTCAATTCAGCTTTGTCAAAATGGAAATAAATTATTTTTAAAAAATCACATTTTATAATGTGTATACATATATATGTATGCGTATATATATATGTATATATATATATGTATGCGTATATTTGCAATAGCATTGGTTTACCTGGTTGTTTAGAAGCATAGGCTCTCCCCCCTCAGGTGTTATCAACACACTACAGCTGCCACAAGACACCCATGGGTCACTGCTATAGTCCACTGTGCTCCCTCCTTCCCACCTTGTTCTGCCCTTCTTCCTTTCCCTCCTCCTCTGGTAGCCTCAGTTCCATTGCCAGCTTTCTAGGTTTAGTCCTAGTTTGTCTCTATCTGACCCTCTGTCTGGTTTCTCTATAATACACATAAAAGTAAAATCATTTGATATTTGTCTTTCTCCTTCTCACTTAACTAGCTTAGCATCATCCCCTCTAGCTCTATCCATGTTGCCACAAATGACCTAAGTCTATCTTTTTTGACGGCTAAGTAGTGTTCCATTGTGTGTATAGATCACATCTTCTTGTTTCACTTATCTGTTCTGGGGGGCTTCGGTTGTTTCCATTCCTTGGCTATTGTAAATAATGCTGCTATGAATATAAACATGCACATATCCCTTCAAACTAGTGTTTTTGTGTTCTTTGAGTGGAATTGCTGCATCATATGCAGATCCATTTTTAATATTTTGAGAAACCAAAATGGAAGTAAATTCTAACTGCTTTGCAATCATTTTGTGCCATAGCTAACATTTTGCTTTCCCATCAGTAGGTCAGTTTTTAGTCTAAAAATAACCTAAGTCAAGAAAATAGAGCATCAAGAAACCTCTATTTTTCAGATGGAGAAATGGAGCCATGAAGAATTTACATGCTTGGCTAAGGTCACACATATGTATAGGACTCTGAAATTCAGACTCAAGTCATCTTCTCTAATGTCAGCAAGTGAGCTGATGATAAATCAAAATGGACTTCACAAACGGGTCCTTCCGGGATAGTTATGTTGCTGGTTAGGACTGCTTCACATTCTTTCAAAAACTGGTTTTAACTGACCTGAGAATTGTTGGGTAGATTCATCGTAGCAATAAATGGCTCAAGTTTTTGATTGAGGCATATAAAGAAAAAGTTTGTCAGATGTCTCATCCCACCCAGTGTTCTGAATTCTTCTAATATTCTACTGATGTACAATAGCTACAAGAGATGACAAACTTGAATTTCACTCAGTACTTTATTGCTTTGAATATGAATGCAATGCATTTTACCTCAACCAATGTGATTAACAGCATGATGTCTGTGTACACATGGTATTAGTATTAACATATAATAAAATGCACATCTATAACATGAACAACCTATGGTTGTCCAGTAAATTAGGTAATGAACCTTTGCTTTTGAGCTTTTCTATAGTAGTGAAGATACAGATGCCAAGAACTAATTAAATAAGCAATAAGCATATGTTGAGTGCTTTCACAGTAAACTAAGTTCTGCCTTGGAATGACACTGATTTCACTTTCTGTCTGTTTTCTCTGGGAAGTCTTTTTGTTTAGAAGCTTGGGGTTAGCTTCCACTAAATCTCAGTTTAGGAAGAGAGAAATAGATCTATCTTTAGTTCTCACCAGCTCTTTTCCAATCCTATCAGTATTTCTATTTTAGTGGCTTTATAAAAAATGCTTATACTTATGAAATAAGAGCCAATGGAGAAGTATGATAATGAAAGATAATCTTATTTTAACAAGTTTAAAGGAACTGTAAACTTATTCTCATACATTCTAGTTTCACAAAGTTGAAACTTCTTACTGCAGAAAACTAAAGGGGAATACCATATTTGGTCAGGCATGGGACAATCAGCTTTCATAAAATAAATATCTCCTATGTATTGCCTTTTATTTATTTTTGGTTCAAATTGGTAATTCCATGAAGTTATTTATTGTATCCACCTATTGAATTTGCACTGTCAAACTGTTTTAGTGCAATTTGATGTATATGTGCATGTGTTTATGTGATGGTTTTTAATATTTCTAATTATCACATATTATCCAGATGAATTATTATTCTTGTTTTTTTTTTGAAGATTTATTTATTTATGTACACAGAACTGGGGTACAAGCCAGAGGTGCAGGGGCGGTAAGAAGATTCACCAGAAACAGTGGAGCAGAACCAGCCAACTGAGGAAGTACACTGCTGAGGGGAGCAGTGGGCGTGTCAGGACCCACACCATGTGGGTCACCTCCTGGGTGGGGATCGAACTAGTGCTGAAGTGGCTTTAGCTTCTCAGTGCTGCATTTATCCCTTTGTGACACCAGGGAGGGCCCATTCTTGTTTGTTTGTTTGTTTTTTATGCATTAATGTTTTCTTGGTCTTGTAGTTAATGTAAAATAAGACAGTTTTTGGTTTTCTGGAGTGAACAAAACAGGGTGCTCACTGTTCTGAATCAGAACAGTAGGTGAAAATCCAGAAAGTAACAGTGAGTTTGCTCATCTATGGGTGTCAGACCTCTACGGAAGAATATTTTTCCCCTAAAAACGACAAATAAGGGGAGCCTCCCTGGTGGTACAAGGGGTGAAAGCATAGACTATGAAGCCATCAGTAGCCACTGCAGCATAAGTTCTATTCTGGGAGAGAGGTGACCCACATCATGCAGCAGATCTCTCCTGTCTCACTTTCTGCTCCCCTCAGCAGTGGATTGCTGTTGATCTGCCTATTCTGCTCCCCAATCTGCCCCTGGTGAATCCTTTCATGCCCTCCCACAACTCTGGCCTGTACCCCAGTTCTTGTATGCATAAATAAATAAACCTTTTTTTAAAAGATTTATTTACTTATTCATACAGAACTAGGGTGCAGGCCAGAGATGTGGAGGGTGAGAGGATTCACCAGGGACAGAGTGGGGAGCAGAGCAGGCAGATAGACGAAGTACACTGCTGAGGGCAGTTCAGGAGAGGTCTGCCACGCCATGTGAATCTCCTCCAGGGCAGCTGGGAATCGAACTCATGCTGAATTGGCTTAAAGCTTCTTAGTGCAGTTCTTTAACCCATTGCGCCACCAGGGAGGGCCTAAATAAATCTTTTTTTTAAAAAGCAAATGATTGTAAATATATTTGTTACATGAACCTCCTTTGAAACAAGAATTTTGGTGAACATAAGAAAATGATGCTAACATAAACACTTTTCCTTAAAATGTAGTAAATGCCATTGATAAGCAGAATTGAAATGTGTTATTTTTATGTCATATGTACTAAGGGTTATGCTTAAACTGGGACGCCATAAAAAGTGCTATCACAAAGGGCTCTCCCTGGTGGTGCAACAGGTTAAAGCACCTCATTATGAAGCTCTACAAAGCCACTTCAGCATGATCCCTGTCTGGTGTGGCAGACCTCTCCTGACCTGCCCACTGCTCCTCTCAGCCGTGTACTTCCATGACCTGCCTGTTCTGCTCCCCACTCTGTCTCTGGTGAATCCTCTCACCGCTCCTGCACCTCTGGCCTGTACCCCAGCTCTGTAAGCATAAGTAAATAAATCTTAAAAAAAAAAAAAAAAAACAACTACCACAAAGACTGTTACCCAAGGTTGAGTACCAGCAAGTTACCCCTATCTACATGACTCTTGCATAAAACGACTTTAATTGTAAACGCTGGTTTTCCATTAATGTTCTTTCCCCAAGTCTTTCTTTTTAATTATTTGTCTCCCCTTCTCCCTTAATGGAAAGTTCAGATTTGTCATCTCCAAAGCTGGAACAAGTTGAGTCACCTACTCAAAAGACTCTTCATACTTCAAAATGAAGTTCAACATGTTCTGTATATCACAGAGCAAATAAATGCAACCTTGACCAATAAGTAAATTAATCGTCAAAGAAATCCACAATCCATAAAGCAAAAAAAAAAAAAAAAAAAAAAGGAACAAAAATACCTAACCCGCTGGCACCAGATGTTCTGAGATCGGGACCAAGGAAAGAGGGCGCTGGGGCCCCAGTGCGCGCAGGCTTCGCTTTCGGGGCACAGCTGGACAGCTCAGCCCCACCTGGAGGATGCTCTGTTTACTTCTCGGGTTGCGGCCTGACGATTGGCGGCTGTGCTGGAAGGGAGGGTCCTCAGGAAACGCGACACTGAGGATGCTGCCCCTATCACATGATGGAAATTTCCACTCTTTAGAAAGGCGAAAGGGAAAAGAAAGAAGGGTCTCTCAACTCACCCTTTTGAGATACATACCCTGGATCCAAAGCGGGAGAGGGGAGAAAAAGAGGCGGGTGAGTGAAGCTTTGGATATTATCTGTAAGAGTGAAAGACTTGTCAGTGTGCAAACTTGTGGCTGACCCCAGCCGGGTGGATGTGAGTGTGTGGGGGTGTGCTTTGGGAAACGCACACGTGTGCAACCTGGTCTGTGAACCTTTTGGAGTTCAGGTGACAGATTACAGTTCCTGGTAACTAGTTGCTGGCCCCTAATTCTTATTCCCCACCCCAAAGGATCACACTTGGGGTCGGGAATGTTGCAGATATTGACCTGGTTGCCTAGAAGTGAACTGGGACCCACGTAGGGAAAGGAAGCTCGCGTGTGCCTCTGAGAAGCGAGGGGCTGTGCCAGCGCAGCCTGTTCGGTGAGGTGGGAGAGTGGAGGTGCGCTGCCTGGGTGTTTGGCGCCAGCAGCGCGGGTTCGGGGAGCCCCTGGGCGCTGGGTTTTGAATGGGTGTCTTGGAGCTCGCCTTCCACCTCCGTTCCTGAGCCGCCCGCCTGGCTGGGAGGGGACGGGGTTGCTCAGCTCCGGCGACCTGGCTGCTGGAGCTGGCTCTGCCTCGCCGCGGGATGGTGCCGGCAAGGTGTTACCCGAGTCTTGGGACCCGCGCCCGCGTCCTCAGGGTGGGGACACTGGGTGCTGGGCTTAAAATAGACCGGTCGTCCCTGACAGCTGAGCCGCCCAGGAAGCCAGCGGGGCGCCCCGAAAGGGGAGCTCCGCCGGGAAAGTCTCCTTTGGAGATTTAGGAGGAGAGTAGTGTGGTGTGTACTGGGGTGTGTGTGTGGGGGGGGGGCGGGTAATTGCGGGGGGAGGCGCTGGGGGGCCGCTGGGAAGGCTGAGCTCGGGCTGGCGAGGAGACGACCGCGCGTCGGAGCCCCGGAGCCGAGAAAGGCGGTGCAGAAACGCTGGAGGTGTAGAGAAGAGGAAACTGTGGGGTACAGCGGAAAAGAGAGGAAGTGCACAGGCTGGCGGAGGAGAGAAGCAAAGCGCTAGAGGGTGGCAGTGGGACGGGAAGTGTGGGCAGGGGGGAGAGCAAGGGTGTAGGGGAGAGACAGGACGCTGGGAGCCTCTGGGAACTGGTGAGGCTGGGAGCGGGAGAGGTGAGTGCGCCCGGGGCCGCGCGCACAGTGGGACTCTGAGCAGCTCCGTGGGCTCTCCGCCCCCGAGGGGGCCCGGGCTGGGGGTGCAGGCCGGAGTGGGGGGAACCCACGAGTCTCCCGCTCCTTTAGAGATCCTGCAGGGAACACCGAGAGTGCCCTTTCTGCATGGGCGCCGGAACCTGGAAGTGTTAACCCATGCAACAGTATAGACATGGAAAACACGCTAAGTGCTAGAAGCTGGCCACCTCCAAGACCCCCTTCTACATGAAATGTTCCCAAGAGGCAAATCTAAGCAGAGCAAATAGGTTGGTGGCTACCTGAGACTATGGATGAGGGTGAGGCTTGAGGATGTGGAGGGAAATGGTGATTGACTGCTAATGTGTATGGTGTTTCTTTGCATGGGAAGGGGGTGATGAAAATGTTCTAAATCAGGTGTGATCCTCGCTGCACAGGTGTGAGTAGACACACATTGGATGGTGCCCTTTAAGTTAACGGAAATGTTCACCCAGCTGCAAAGTGATTAGCTTTTAAAAGACGCTTATACTTATTAATTAAATCCACCGAGGAGTGTGATAGTAAAAGATAATCGTTCACACAGAGGTGTACTAGGCTGGGTAACCAATTGAGGGGGTTAGTAGTTTGGGGTCTTGAGAGACTTGGTGAGGCTCCAGAGAAATCCCCCCTCTCCCCCCTCCCACGCACCCCACCCTTTAGATCCCTGCCTGATTCCCCAGGCAGAAGGGTTGATCTTGATGTCTGTTTCTCAGCACAAAAAGTATGTATAAATAAATAAAAAAAAATTTTTAAAGCACGTCCTTCTATGTTGTGTCGCAGGGCATCTTAGAAGTCAAGAAAAGAGGTGAAGTGGAACCAGTGGTTGGTAGATGTAAGCTGCCGCCCGCAGGGCACTTTCCACAGAGGTGGCTATGCCCTGTGCGCACCTCACCACCCACTCCTGATTTGCTTTCTGTTACCGGGAGGGCATGTTCTTAGGTGGGAGACAGTGACCAGGCCTCTGGCTAGGAGAGGCTGCTTTCCAATTTCCTGGTATTTTATATTCATTTGCTTCCTGACATCATCATGACTAAATTGTTTTATGTTTTAAAGAACCTGCTATACCTGGATCGCAATTTTCAGGACTAGGTGCCAGGGCTATAATTTGGATTTGTTTCAGCTTTGGTGATTACCTTAATTTAAGGCTCTTGGAGAGACTAGAGGGGTAGGAAATTAGCTTACATTTCTGTTTTGGGATTTTTTTTTCTTGTCCTCACTGCAAGCAAATCTTTAAAGAGTCAGTGAGATTGGTGGATTTGAAATAGTGAAGAAGTGTGTGTATATGTATGATCGTCTTTCACATTCTAATAAATTAATCTGTAGAAAAATCTGTGGTCTGGGTAGAAGTTTGTAATGACAGAGAAACTGAACAGAATTATTTGATAGCCACCAATTACTGACTACTCAGAGACAGGAAGTTTTCATTGGGTTTATTTTTATCACAAATTTTATCTTATTTTTAAAAAGATTTATTTATTTATGCATACAGAACTGAGGTACAGGCCAGAAGTGCAGAGGCAGTGAAAGACTTCACCACAGACAGAGTGGGGAGCAGAACAGGAAGATCTACAAATTACACTGCTGAGGGAACAGTGGGTGGGTCAGAAGAGGTCTGCGGCACCATGTGGGTCACCTCCGGGGCTGGGGATCGAACTCACTCTGAAGTGTCTGCAGCTAGCTTGCAGTACTGCATCCTAACTCATTATGCCACCAGGGAGGGCCCTTATCACAATTTTTAAAAAACAAAACCAAACCAACAATTCAGGAAGATTTGGAATTCAGTGCTTCAAGGAGGCTAGTCTTTACTAGATTAATGAGAATAAAGACACACATATATAGCAAGCATTATATTCCCTAGGTGATGTAGCAAGTATTATATTCCTTGGGTGACCCTCATAACACTAATATGAGATAGAATCTGTTAGTGTACCCATCTGAACACTAAGAAATGGAGATAAACATACAAAATCTTTGTAAGTTCTGCTTTGGGCAGTCATTATTCTAAAATGTAAATGAAAAATTCTCTTTCACTTTGCAACTTCTACTGGACAGAACTAACAAGTGACTTCTATGGATCTACAGTTGATAGCCTAAGAAAGCCAAAAAGGCATACTTATTCAGTTGAAGACTGAATTTTTGCAGCCCTCTGACTAGATTTCTTTAACAAGTGACATTAAAAGAAGTGCATATACACTGGACTGTGGTGATGGCACATGGGTGATTTGGTGATGGGAAGCCCATGGGGATTGCAACTGAGATGGGAGAAGTCACAAAATAATGTAAAAATAAACGATTATATTAAAAATGATAATAAAAAATAAAATAGAATCAAAGAGAAGTGCATGTATCTTTTAAAATATATGCATTCTGTCATCCTTCATTTTTGTACAATGTATGGTTTCCCAGTGAAATTTCCACCCCTGATTCAATTCACCCGGGCACCATCACTGTGGTCTCTTGTGCTGCTCCACCCTGCTGCCTTTGGCCTGTCCTGGCCCTAAAGAAGTGTACACTTATGTGTGTTACCTGACAATTCATAGAACACGAAGGACAAATGTTTCAGCTTGTGTATGTCATCTTCTATGTTAAATGTTCTTCTTTTATGGCATTTTCTTTGCTGATTGCTGCAGTGTTTCTCAGACAACTATGCATCAGTTCTTTTTTTTTTTAATCTTTATGCCAACATATGAATAGTTTCTAATTTTTAAAAAATAATTTCGTTTTAAAACTTTTTACATCTCGAAAGCAATGATTTCTATAAACATCAAGTATGAATAAGGGATTTAGTGGCTACACATACTTGATATTTATATCAAATAATTATATAACAAAATAACTCTGCAATGCTTCTATGTACCACCTGAAGTTATTCTTCATGAAACTACTCTTCTTGTGGCATCATGTAGGAGGGGGTGGGAGCAGGGTGCCGACAACTGGAGAAAAGGAGTACTCTCTAAGAGCAGAACTTTGAGCTAAGCCCTTTGCATAGGTGAATCACATTTTCAGCGGGTTGTTATTTCCATTTTCCAGAAGAGGAAATTGAAACTCAGAGAAATGAAGGAGAAGAGCCAGGGGTCGCACAGCTAGGGACCTCCACTGTCAGCTTTAGCAGCTGCTATGACAACTTCCCTGAAATACAGACAGCAATAAGAGAAAGACTCAGAAAAAAAATTACGGAAAGAAGAGGCTCAGAAAGGTGTTCAGGGCAAAGCAGGATTCGGGAGACAGGGGAAAATGGAAACCCCCAAGTCGCCTCCTGCTACAGGGCAGGGTGAGGGGCACCCCAGAACACCTAAAAGTGCCCACTCTAGGTAGGTTCTGCCTTCTGTTGCATTAAGACAAAACATACTCTAGTGTGTAAGACTTTTGATGAAAAGGAACTTTAATAAAATTGGTATGCAATACAGAAAATGGAAGAATATAGTTTCCAAGTCAAGCCCTGAAGTTACCCATCCCTTTGTGGATAAATGCCCAGACAGAGTCGTCCCAAAGCAGGGTCACTGAGTCCTGAAAGCCTGCCACAAGTCTGCCCTGTCCTCCTGGTGGGGACAGGGGCCAAAAGGTCCAGACAAGTCTGGAAGGAAAAGAGGAACAAGAGAACCAAGGTGAACAGTGCCATTGTTAACATCCCGATGGAGCTCTCCCCCACGTCTGTTCCAACCAGTTCAGGACCAAGAAGCAAGAACTGCTTCTTCATGTGTCTGCCTCCCTCAGGTCTCCTTCTGGCTCTCCATCCTGCTTCCTTCCTTCCCTAGTCTCCTTTCTAGGTTTTCCTCCCTGTTCAGCTCCACCCTCCCTTGGGTGGTGCAGGGTACCTGAAACATCTCCTTTTCCTAGGGACTACCCTGTTACACTTTCACTCACTATTTTTGAAATGACCTAATTCCATTCACTTATTCCAACAATCTCTGAGCACCATCATCTCCCAGGAACAGTATTAAGGAGCTTCTTTTATCCTTGTCCTTACACAATCCTGGGGGGAAATTAGGTGCTCAAGAAATGTTTTTTGTTTGAATAAATGGATTATTCATGTAAGGAAAACATTAAATAAAAAACCAGTTGTGCTAGCAGCGTGATAAAGACCATTGAAAAATTAGATTTGAAAAGTTCTGTAGCTGATCCTGGCTTAGAAAAGGCTCAGAGATTATTTGAAGACTGAGTAATAGCCAGGCTAGATCTCATTTTTTGAAAAGGTTTATTTTATTTATTTATGCACACAAAAATTGGGGTGAAGGCCAGAGGTGTGGGGGTGTTTGACAGGATTCACCAGAGACAGTGGGAGGCAGAGCAGGCAGATGGACTGAAATCCACTGCTGAAGGGAGCAGCAGGGAAGACAGGAGAGGTCTGCTGTGCAGTGTGGGTCAGCACCCTGGCTGTGGTTGAAACTCTTGTTGCAGTGGCTGGCAGAAGCTTGATAGTGCTGAGACTTAAACCCTTGAACTGCCAGGGAGGATCTCCCTGGTGGCCCAAGTGACCAGCCCTAGGAAGTGGACATGGACGTGCTGGGAAGCAGCTTGAAGGTTGTGGGAAGTCCCAGAGTCTGCCCCTCCCTTGAATTTCCAACATTAACTGGGTTAACCAGCAACAAATACCTGAACACTGGAATCTGCGATACATTTTTATTGTTTTATTATTTTATTATGCCTGTATAATAAAGAACTGTCGTTTTTTTAGTTTTTTATACACCTTATGTTAGAGTTTGAGACCATCAGCGATCTGATGTTACTTGACCAACATTTGTAAAAATACCCTTAAACATGCTGTCATTAGGAAGGGCTGTCAGAAGGTAAATGAGCTCTATGAATAATCCAAAGCCTAATTTGAAAAAAATATATGTAGTCGTTTATTTTTATATCATTTTGTGAATTTTTTCATCTCGGTTGTAACCCCGTGGGCTTCCCATCACTAAATCACCCGTGTGCCATCACCATAGTTCAGTACATTTCCTTCCCCCCACTGTTTTTGATCCCATTCCCCACTATACCTCCATAAAATGTCTCTGGTATATAGCTGTTCATTATTATTATTATTTTCTTGCTTGGTCCATTATACTCCTGCTATGAGTGAAACCATCTGGTATTTTTCCTTTTCTTTCTGCCTTATCTCACTAAGCATGATCTTTTTCAGCTCTATCCATGTTGCTGCAAAAGGCATATGTTTATTTTTTTTTGGTTGCTGAGTAATATTCCATTGTATATATGTACCACATCTTTTTAATCTAGTCATCTACTTTTGGGCATTTGGGCTGTTCCCATGTCTTTCCATTTGTAAATAAAGCAGCAATAAACATGGGGGTGCAGGTATCTTTTTCAATCAGTGTTTTTGTGTCTTTTGGGTAGCTCCCTATTTGTGGGATTGCTGGGTCATATGGAAGCTCCATGTTTAGCAGTTTGAGGAACCTCCAAACAGTTTTCCATAGTGGTTGTACTAGTTTGCATTCCCACCTGCAGTGCAGGAGAGTTCTTTTTTCTCCACATCCTTGCCAACATTGTTGCTAGTTGTTTTAAGATGTGTCCTCATTGGGGTGAGGTGGTATCTCGTTGTGGTTTTAATTTTCATCTCCCTTATTACACGTGATGTTGAACATTTTTTCATATGTTTGTTGGCCATCTTCATTTCTTCTTTGGAGAAGTATCTTTTTCGCTCTTCTGCCCCATTTTTTGATGGGGTTGTTTACTTTATTTTTGCTGAGTTTCATCAGTTCTTTACGTATCTGTGATCAATCCTTTATCATTAGTTTTGTGTGAGAATTTTTTTCCCCAATCAGTGGGATGTCTGTTTGTTTTCTGTAATGTCTTTTTTGCTATACAGAAGCACTTGAACTTGATGTAGTCCAATCTCTTTATCCTTGTCTTCACTATCGTTGCATTGGGTGCTGTATCTTCAAAGATGTCACTGAAGTGTATGTTGTGTAGTGTTTGTCAAAGCCTAATTTTTATGAATAGATTAAATTCTCCATTTTTTATCATTATATCCTTGGGAAATTTTCTTTCTTTTCTTTTAATATTTGTATATTTGTGCATAGAAGAACTGGGACATAAGCCAGAGGTGAGAGGATTCCCCAGAGACAGAGTGGTGAACAGAAAGGTGGATCCACTGAAATCTACTGCTGAAGGGAGCAGCTCTTGAGACAGGAGAGGTCTGCTGAGCCATATGTGGTCAGCTTCCTGGCCCGGGATGGGGGAGGGGGCCCTACTTGGGCAATTTTCTCAATCTTTTTGAGCATCAATGTTTTCGCTATACAATCAAGAATGTAAAATAGCATCTAGCTCAGGAATTGTTTGTTGTGAGACACTTCAGAGGCCTAGGCTACTGTCTGACACACAGTAAAGTCTTGAGATAGCTCTTGCCTTCCAAAGCATTATTTGAAATGTTAACAAGTGGCTACACTAAGTGTTTCTCTATAGCCTGTTTTTCTCTTCATTATAATGAAAATGAAGAAGATAGAAGAGAGGGAAATGAAAACATGTTCTTCTATAACATGTTTTTCTCTTCATTTTAATTAAGAGGTAGAAGACAGAAGAGAGGAAATGAAATAAATAGGGTGTAGTATTCACTCTGGTCATCCTGACCCAGAGGGACGGCACTCCCTGCGGAAGAGTGATACTTTCCCTGTTTCCTATTGACCTTCTCAATCTTGATAAATCTACCATGTCTTCTTCACTAAACTGTACACCATCTCCAGTTCCTTTACGTTCTCTTATATTTGTCTCTTTTGTTCACCGTGGTTATTTGGTGCCTCCCCCATTCAGACACCCATGAATGTTTGTGTAATGAGTGAAGGAAAAACCTGTTTTTTTTCAAAATGGTATTTATTCTTCAAATAGACTTTTTTTCCCCATTGACTTTTGCAGTGAAGCTATGCACTGTTGATAGTCATATAAATATTTTTAAGTCAAATTATTTATTCCACACGTATTAAGAGTTGAGGGTGTGTGGGTACGAACATCCCTGGTGCCATCAAAACAGAGTTGGTTTCCTGTATTCAGAACTCTGTCCTTTGGGCTTCCTGGGCTCAAATGTTGGCTCACCCACTGTTTACCCGAGTGACTTTGAGTAAGTAAATTACTTAATGTGGCTGCTTTACTTTCTTTATTAGTAAAAGGAGAAAAGTTGTTCCTTCTTCGTAAAGGCCTTATGAGGATTAAATGCATAAATGTAAAGCGTTTGGAATCATACTTGGCATTTGCTAAACAGTTAAAAGGAGCTCTATTTTTCCAGTTAGGTTAAAGACAGTTCCTATCTTGTAGAATTAGCAGCATAGTACTTCAGAGTACTATGAACTCTCCAGAAAGGTCACCATTGCCACTGATTCCTGGCACATTTATTTCAGTTTTCTGCTGAGGCATGGAGGTCCTGCCTCCTCGACCCAGGTAGAGCTGACTGCGTCTCCCTCACCTTCCACGCTGACTTTCCACCCCACCTGTGTTTGTCCTGTCATTTTGTCTTGCGTCATTCGCGCCTTTTACACGGCATCCTCCTCGAGAGGACTTTGCTCTTTGTTTTGGCATTATATTTATAACGCTGGGTACACTCGTGGTACTATAAAAAATATTAAAGAAGAGAGAGAAAGAAAGAAAGAAAGAAAGATATAATTCACCAAGAGGTAACTTTGGCCTCCAGCTGGTCGGCCCCTACGCTGTGGCAGTGTGGCAGGCGACCCTGGCTGGGGGGGTGCTGTGACTGTGCTGGGGGGCTTGGGAGCATGAGCTGGGTCTGTGCAGGAGGGCCTAAGAATGCCGTCGTCTGGGGATATCCCCTCTCTCACAGGTTTGCCTGCTTTTCATATGACTTCACTAGCGGGACCAGGAGAGTAAGTGCGAGGAAATTGGAAGAAAGAGCAAAAAACTGCACACGAAGCAGAGAGGGAGGAATTCATTACCGACAGAGGCTCTGCAGAAATAGTTCCTGCAGCTACATGGAGCTATGGTCTTCTTTTTTGGAATTTTTCCAAATGGAAGAAATGTGGTACATGGATCTGGGTGTTCTTATATACTGTATGGCCAAATGTCTGCTCTGTGGCTGCAAGACCTAAGAAGGGAGAATGTCCCTGTTTCCAGTCTCCTTAGCAAATCCCACTCCCCTGCCCCAGACAATGAAATGGTTACGAACCCGACATAAATGGAGCTGTTTTCTTGGAGTCCGAAGAACACATTCCATCACTGTTCCTCCTTGACTTTTGGGACATATCTTTAATATCAGCCCACTTAAAAAATCTGACTCTTGGCCCTCCCTGGTAGCGCAGCGGGTTAAGGCACAACACTGAGAAGCTGAAGCCACTTCCGCATGAGTTCGATCCCCGCCTGCCCCGGAGGTGACCACATGGCGTGGCAGACCTCTCCTGACCCGCCCGCTGCTCCCCTCAGCAGTGTACTTCGTCGATCTGCCTGTTCTGCTCCCCACTCTCCCTGGTGAAGCCTCTCTCCCCCTCCGCGCCTCTGGCCTGTACCCCAATTCTGTATGAATAAATAAATAAATCTTAAAAAAAAATCTGACTCTTACCTGGCTGGTGTTGCTATGCTATGTTTAATTCTATGTGCTAGGTAGAGAGTGCTATTGTTTGGTCAGTGATTATCTTTAACCTTTTTATGTTGAAGTTATTGTAGATTCACAGAAAGCTGCAAAGGTAATGCAGAGACCCCCTAGACCTTCTACCCAGCTTCCTCCAATGCTTACATCTGCCTTAGTGTTAGTATAGTAACAGAATGGGGAGACAAACAGAGGCACAACAGGTGTGTGCGTTTTCTATGGCATTTTATCACTTGTATAGATTTGTGCAGTCACACCAGGAACTTCCTTCACCGCAGAGATCGCCCTTGAGCTCTTCATTCATAACAGCTCAACCTTCCTGTCCCTGCAACCACTTCTACATTTTCCAACAATTTTCCCCTATCATTTTGAGAACATTATATAAATGGAATCATACTCTATGTGATGTTTTTGAGGTTAATTTTTTGCCCTTTCAGTATAATGCTCTGAGATCCATTCGAATTTTATCGAGTCCAATCTAGTTCTTTGCCAGTTGTAGCCAGCTGTTTGACTATACAATATTTACTGTTATATTTAGAATTTCAGTTAGATTAATGAGATGTTGGAGCAACTTGTGATAAAAAAAAAAATGTGAGGACACAATCTGAGTAAGTTTTCCTTTCCAAAATGACATTTGTGTGTGAGAAGGCAAAAGGAGGTAGAGACTAAACCTCAATTTAAAATAAAGACCTCCCTTCCCCTCCCCGCACCCTCCCCCCCCTTCTTGGGCCTCTTTGGTGGTGCAGGAGTTAAAGTCTCAGCTCTATGAAGCAATCACTAGCCACTTGGGCATGAGTTTAATCTCCCAGGCCTTGAAGCTGACCCATATAGATCACAGCAGACCTCTTCAATCTCACTCACTGCTCCCTTCAGCAGTGAATTTCAGTAGATCTGCCTATTCTGCTCCCCACTCTGTCTCTGGGGAATCTTTCCACCTTCCCCCACACCTCTGCCCTGGACCCCAGTTCTTGTATGCATAAAACATAAATCTTAAAAAAATAAAGGTCCCTGGAGGATTGGAAAGTAGACAAGGAATTTGGCAGCAAAAAGCTTGTATTCAGGTAATAGAACATAAAACCTGACACCTTTTTAAATGTTCACACCCGTATGATAATCTATTCTTGCATGGTACCTTTAGTTAAGAAAAGTCAGAGTTCTTGAAACTAATCAAAACAGTGCCTTGGTAATGGGAAATGCACCCCACACTCCCACCTCTGTTCCCTCACAAGATCTGCCACTCCTGGACAGAATGGATGGGTGGAAATGAGGCAGGTGACTCTCAAGAGTCCAGACACTGTTAGTGTGATATAAGCCTGGCCTTTCACCCTACCTGCTTGTGGGAGGAGCATCTCACAGAATTTGCTTTAGTCAAGTTTTAAAAAGAAAATGTTGTCCTTCACCCAAATGCCTGCAAGCTGGAGGGACCTGGACATTGGAAGGTTAAGGGAGTGTGCCACTTCATAGCAGTATCTACAAGAGTCAGAGTCAAATTCTGCCTTCAGCTTTTCCACTGGAGACCTCTTCCCTCCCCTGACCCTGACCCCCAAACAGGGGAGACAACAACATTTTTCTTCCTCTCTGAATGTATTTATAAATACCCCTTTGTGGGTTTTGAATTTCACATTTTGGGCTTTCAAAGATGTGGCCTCAGTTTAAAAGACAGCACAAACGATCAGTCTGGATCGCTGATAGGCCTCAGTCTAACCAAAGCATTGCCTTAGTCTCAATTTTATGATTTCTGTTAATCTGAAAAATGTTCCTTATTCCAAGCCCTGCCAGCGAATGGAGAGTGGACAGGGATGCTGATTTCAAAGCTTAAAGGTACATAGGACCTGCATATCTAAAATAACGGGCAGCCTTTTTTTTTTTTTCTTTAAAGATTTATTTATTTATGCATACAGAACTGGGGTGCAGGCCAGAGGTGCAGGGGCGGTGAGAGGATTCACCAGAGACAGAGTCGGGAACAGAACTGGCAGGTTGACGAAGTGCACTGCTGAGGAGAGCAGTGGGCAAGACAGGAGAGGTCTGCCACACGCCAGGTGGTCACTTCCGGGGCTGAGGATCGAACTTGCACTGAAGTGGCTGCCGTTCTTTTGCAAGTGCTGAGTTTTAACCTGTTGCGCCACCAGGGAGGGCCAAATCGGACAGCTCTACTTGCAGATTTACTTTTTGAATCATTCTAAATAGAATCCAATCACTTCAGGACTTTTTTGGATTTGTGTTAGTGTCGCTGCCTCATGCTGCTATCCCAGAGATCTCCACACCTCCTCTTTGCAGGCCTTAGCACCAGCTTGCATTGCAGGTGGAAAGACAGATGGCTCAGCTCTGTAACCGCCAGGTAGTGGACACTTCGCTGTGTAGGGAACTGAACAAAAGGCCCACTAAAGTATGCTTTCCTCTAGGAAAAGAGGGATTTGTTTATTTACTGAACTAATGATGTTAGTCATTGGTGGGAGGAGTGTGATAGGAAATGTAAACACCTAGGTGATGGTTTCCAATATTTCAGGTATTTTATTGTTTTATAAACTTTGCTATTGAAAGAAAAGGAGAGCTTTTCTCAAAGAAAATCAAAACACATCAATATAGACAAAAATAAAATATTAGCCATACAATTCCTTTGAGATTATTTTGTACCACTGTAGCAATTGCCACATTTCAAAAAATGAAACCAAGTAGAATGCATTACATTCATTACTCCTTATACCAGAATTTTATGAAGTTGAAACTTCCTAACTTAGTAGTCAAGTTAACCCCAGCCAAACTCCATACAAACGTTCTATCTGAACTAAAGGAGATTCTACTTATTTCTGTGTTAATGGGGTCAAACTTCTGACCCCATTTCTGCTGCCTGAAACCTTACCCCTGATGCCCCCACAAGATGCACTGTTCTTCCTCCATGAGGCCTGCTCTGTTTACCTCAGATCTCAGGCTGAGTTCTCCCGTTTGGTTCCAGGTCTTGAAGACCTGGATCCAGTTGGGAGTAGTATGGGACATCAGGGAGGTACCTGGTGGCAATGGATTGTCCTTAGGAATCAAGCTAACATGAAGATGTGAGTCCTAGCTGAGGTTTGGTCATTGATGTTATCTAATTTTTTTTTAAAGATTTTATTTATTTATTCATATAGAACTGGGGTATAAGCCAGAGATGCGGAGGGTGAGAGGATTCACCAGAGACAGAGTGGGGAGCAGAACAGGCAGATCGACAAAGTACACTGCTGAGGGGAGCAGAGGGCGGGTCAGGAGAGGTCTGCCTCGCCATGTGGACTCCTCCAGGGCAGGCGGGAATCGATCTCATGCCGAAGTGGCTTAAGCTTTGTAGTGCAGTGCTTTAACCCGCTGCGCCACCAGGGAGGGCCGATGTTATCTAATTTTTTGAGTCTCAATTGCCTCACTTGTAAAATGGGGATAATAACAATAACAATAACAATAATAATAATAATAATATAATACTTACCCCAAAGTGAAGATATTGCAGATTTCATGCAAGTGAAGTGCTTGAAACAGTATTAGGTTACCATGAATATTATTCCATCAATTTTATCCATATATGAAGATTTTTTTTTAAAAAGATTTATTTTTATGTATACATAGAAGAACTGGTGTGTAGGCCAGAGGTGCTGGAGGGTATGAGTATTCCCCAGACACAGCGTGGGGAACAGACAGGCAGACTGACTGAAACACATTGCTGAAGGGAGCCGTAGGCGAGACAGGAGAGGTCTGCTGTGCCACATGAGTTAGCTGCCTGGCCAGGGATCAAACTCAGGCTGCAGTAGTTGGCAGTAGCTTGATAGTACTGAGACTTTAACCCCTATACCATTCATACGGAGACCCCTATGAATAAATTTTAATATAGAAGTAATACAATGAGAACTTAAAAAATGAAATTTCAAAGTTTGTAAAATCAATGGGATCATGGTCAGAATGGAAGATGAAGAGCAGAAAATGTGTTTGTTTAGGTTTTTCTGTTTTCTCAGTCCTTATTGCTGTCATGAGAAGAACAAAGTCCCTTTATGCCTATCAGCTAGGAAAAGAGAATCTCCAGTTGCCACCCACCAAGATTGGACACAGACAGATTGAAATAGACTCTTCCCTACAAGAAATATGTGTGGCTTGGCAGAGACTTTATTTATGGTATGAGGTAATCAAATGATGGATGATTTTCTATAAAGAAGGGAACAAATGCTAGATACTAACTTCAAAGAGTAATTAAAATAGCCTCATGATGATGAGTCATATATCTTTAAAACTATATATAAATACAACCTGTAGCTTTAGAAAAGTTAAAAGTTCAGTGAATTAACTGACTGTTCTACATGATACCAAATGATTAGGTTTTCTGATATTCCCCTACAAACTGGTTGATGCTTCACTGAAGCGTAGCTTTAATAAAATCAAGGGCATAATGGTACTCTTGGCTATACTGATGGCTAAACATCAGTGTCACCAAATTGTATTTTTAATTACAGATCTAAAAATGATGTGTTTAGACCACAGCCTAAAATTACAAACAGAACAACTTTAAATAAATAACAAACTGAACTGGGTTGGGGATAAAGAGTACAGTCATATACAGATTCTAATTTTATCTTACTCCTGAGCCCTTCATTAAGGGAATAGCACTCTGTGTTTGTGTGTGTGTGTTTCAAAATAATACCCTTTTCCCGAGGGGGTGTTCAAAAGTTGGGTGAGGTGCACACATGTTCATGGCGATGGATATGACCAACCCTGAAGAAGGGAATTCTGCTCAAAAATCTTCATTTATCTAGTAGAAGAAAACTGGGAAACTCTGTTACGTGATGAGGGAATGCAATCTTCTTGTTAAAAGGAAAATTACAACTGCCATAGATTTTAGTTTTTCAGAGACCTAGAATACAACAAGTTTTACTTAGAAAAAAAATCAAAATTTTGTTGAACATGATGTTCAGCTTTCAGTGTTTCAAAGTAACTCTTGTTTCACCTATCAGCTTCATCTATCATGGCCAAACTGAAATGTCCCAACTTATAAGAAATTCTAGTTTGTTGAAGGAATTTAATAGTTTCTTCCTTCAGCTTTCAAACTTTTGGGGAAACTATCTAGAAAATTACATATAATAGTTCTAAACCAGGAAATGTAAACCTTTCTACTGGAAAACTGCTGACATATTGCCAAGAAAAGGACAGTATAATGGAACTCCATCTTCACCCATTTCAACAGTTATCAACTGTTCTGCAGTATTTTATCCTATGCCCATCTTTTCTCCCCACTACACCCACCACTATCATTACTAGATCATTTCTAAGCAAATCCAAGTTATCATATAATCTAAAGCACACAGGATTCAGTGTGTGTTTCAAAAAGATAAGAACTCTTTAAAAATGACATTTCCTTAACCTTATCAAGTATCCAGGCAGTGTTGGGATGTCCCTGATTCTCTGTTTTTTGTTTTACATGAGCCATAAATCACTTGCAGCCCTCTTGGTTTGTTATAATCTCTTAAATCTATTGCAATCTATAGGTTCAACACCCCATCATCTTTTTTTTTGCCTCTTGCGATTTTTTTGAAGATGGAAATCAGTCATTTGCCCTGTAGAATCCCCCAATTTAAATTTTGTTGATTTGTGTAACTTTTAAGATGCCATTCTCAAGCTTCAATATTCTGCCTTCATCAGTGTAACCCTCATAAGATTCCTTCTATTTTAAAGAAAAATTGCACCTTATTGTTAATTCTTTGAGAATGCTCCATCCTCTCTTTTGCCCAGTTTTACCCAAATGCCCTTCCTTTTAATACAAGATTTGCCAACACATCTTCTTGATAGAACTGGCTGACCTCTCGTGCCCTTTCAAACAGGTTTCAAAATCTGTACTGGTCTATTCACCCAGGTGCTTGCTCAACTTTCTCTAAAATTGCAAGACATCACCGGTAAACATTATGAGTTGTTTGGATTTAAAAAACTGTGCCACATGACTACATTTTAAAAATTACAATTGGTTACGGATGCAGTTATAGTTACTAAGAAAATTTATATTTGGGATTTGCTTTAAAATAGCTGAAATGGTGATTTAGAATGCAATAAGACTGGCTATGGTTGATAACTGTTGAAGCTGGACTATATTTTGCCATTTTATATTTAAATAAATTTGAAATTTTTTATAATAAGATATAAAAATGATATGTGCTATATTACCTAAGCTAAGCAAAGGAATGTTTAATTTTGGGGAACTATATTGTAATATATGAATGGAGGATTATCAAAAAATTGAGGAACAAGCATTTTTCTCATTCTCTGTTTTGCCTGAAAAGGTTAGTTTTCAAGTAAGAATATCAGCATATAAATAATATTTTAATGAAATGGGAAATGGTTTGATATTACTGGAAATAGAACTCAGGCACCAGAGGTGCTCCATAGGTTTTGTGATATGTCTTTCTTAATACCCTAGTATGTGTCTGAAGTTCACTGACATGCCCTTGAGGTCTGTCAATAATGGACAAGAGACTCATTGAAGAGGTGTCACCAAACCATTCGGCTTCCTCAGAAGAAAAGATGGTGGAATGGATTGTCACATTTAAAGCTTTCCTTGCTACTGTGAGAAAGACCTACAGGTCTTATTTCCAAGATGAAAATCAAAAGCAAACTGACCTTTCTAAACATCTATCAGTTTCTAACTCTAGTCCAGTTTCTCTCTCATCTGCTCAACTGTTGAAAAGATAAGAGATTCACCACCTTAGGTAGGGTACTTTTTAAAAGATTTATAGCCATTACTACTGATAATTTTCTCTTGCTTCATTAATGTTGAGTGATTTATTTAATTACAATTAATTTTTAACTATAATCCGCAGTGCAACTACAAAACTTATAAACCTAAGGCAGAATTGCTTTATTATACCTTCCCTAAAATCGCATGAATCTAACACCATAAGTATGCCTTCCCAGTCAACCCAGTTGGAGATAATTAAGGAAAAAATAGAAACCTAGTGTGAAAAATGGTAACCTAGAAGTAAAATGAATGTATGGTAAAAGAGATGCTTAGACACATAGGGGAACTTTGGGCCTACTGAATTTTGTTTTGAGATGGGGGGGGCGGTTGGGGGGGGGGAGTAACAATCAGTAACAGCAGGACTGGCAGTTTGTTACTTGTTTTGAGAGGCAGAGGAATAGGCTTCCAAAATATTTACTCACCTAAGCCTGAAAGGTCAATTAACTCCTAGAAGTTTCTCCTTATTGGACATTCAAGTTAATTCCATTTCTGGGTTTACACTGGGTATTAACGACCAGGAGACAGTGCCTATGTAATCTTTAAGACCAGAAAGACATTGGGCTTTATTAGAATCAAGCCTGGTATGTATGTCCTTGTTTATCTACAGCAAAACAGTAGGAATTTGCAATTGTTAGGAATCTGAGAAAGACAAGAAATGTTTTAGCAAGTGAAATGTAAGAAGTCAAAAACCAATTGAAAGTGTGTAATATGACCATTGGAGATATTTTTATTTTGATGAGCACAAGAATATTTGTAGATTGACACAGGTTTGACCCCAACTTGATCGGGTCTTCCCTGGGATGCATTTTTTTTAAAGATTTATTTTTATTTATTTATCCAGTTTTTAAACTGAGGTTTAGTTAATATATGACAATCAGTCTTCTGAATCAGCAACAATCTATTGTTTAATAGATCTTCATGAAAATATTAGAATGTTTTAGAAGGTCCATTGATTTAGATTTCTGAACAAACAAAATCATTTTAAGTCCTTACTCTTACCTAAGCCCTATTCTTATCTTTTCCTGAGCATAATCTCACTTGCAATGAAGAATACACATTTCTTCTCTAAGAAATTATTTTTCTTTGCAAAAATAGGAAGGGCGGGGGAATGGAAAAGGGAAGAAAGAAGGAATAAAATTTTAAAAGGCTAATTTTCTAGTCTATTCAAGACATAAAATGAGGATTCTGGCCAGGTGACTCACATCTGTAGGGAGCCATAGGTACCCTCGAACCACTTAACACCCTCGGAAGTTATTTCCTGCCAGTCTACTTCATGTGGACATAGTATTCCCTGTACACCTTGTGTCAATTTTTTTTCATAGAACTGAGGTGTAGGACAGAGGTGGGGGGATGGTGCAGCCTTAGTGGTGACAGTGCTGAGACAACCCTAGGCCACCGGGGGGCCCAACTATTAATAGTTTCAGTGACCACAGATAGAATACTCACTGTGATTCGATGAGTTAATGCAAAGCTTCGAAAGAATATTGTTCTGTAAACATCTTAGGTAAAAACTCGTGTACCACAAAACCATGGCACCCCATCTATTTCTGCACAATGAAGATGAATCTGTCTGTATACCTTAAACCTCCTTCATGAGAGGACTGAAATATTTGTGAGGATGCATATAAATTCTGTTGGGCTGAAATTCCCAGAAAACAGCAGTTTCAAATGTTTCACTACCGCTGGAATTGTTTAGCTTTCTGAGGCCAGCATAAAGAAATTTCTTTGTTGAAAGGACATTAAAAAGTACACTTCATTCTCTTGCCACATACTTTTAAATCCTTATACTCAATTCAGTAGAAACTCTACTGAACCTGGGCCTCCTGATGGTACAGGAGTTAAAGTCTCAGTGCTATGAAGCTCCCTCCAGCTACTGGAGCACCTGTTCAATCCCCAGCCAGGGAGCTGACCCACATGCACAGCAGACCTCTCACCTTTCCCACTGCTCCTGTCAGCAGTGTATTTCAGTGGATATACCTGTTCTGCTCCCCACTCTGTCTCTGGTGAATCCTCTTACCCCCTTCCCCCACCTCTGACCTACACCCCAATTCTTACATGTATAAATAAAAACATAAAAAGAAATACTACTGAACATCTACAAAATATTTAAATCATGCTTTTTGTGATCCAAAGCATGGCAGGCAAACATGGACAGTGTGTCTTTGAAGGACACACTGCAGGCTTATTTTCTCTCCTGCCTCATATTGTATTTCTTGTGCCTGTTGTTTCTTTTCCTCATTGGGCATGGAAATGACGAAAGCCTTGTGGACCTAGCCATCACCCCAAGTAACCCTGTCTAGATGGCTTCAGTAGAGGAGTTATTGTTATTCTATGGCTGAATAGAGGGACTCATTTAAAAAAAAAAAAGCCTAAATGTATGTTATAAAATTGAAATTGGGCTATTGAGACCATGAATTTTAGTAGTCTGGTGAGATACTTAGCTGAAAGAAATCTGTATTTGCAAATATCCTTCAATATTATTCTGTTTAAGAGAAAAACAGGGGCTTATTCATGTCAGTATATTTATACTTGTGTGAAAACAGTTCAGTTCACCAGCAACTTGAAGACCAAATATCTGAAAGCAAAATGATGGAAAGAAAGTAAAATACCAGAGGAAAATCACCAAGGTCCATCAATATTATATTTAGTCCCATTTATAACCATATCAACACATGGGTAAAAAAAGCAACACCCAATTAGCATTGAATGCTTTATAAGAATACTGAAGACTTCAAAATAATGTTATTTTTAATTTCTGTTTGAAGGCATCTGCTATGCCCTTTTCTAAATCTCAACAAATTCATTGAATAGGACCTGAGAAAGTCTTTTGGACTTCTTTCCAAATTCTAAACAATGTTATCCAGCTATACTGAAAATTAATGGAAGTCGTATATGGGCATGATTGTAAACATTCCTAATATTTAAAAGGAAGAAAGATGAAAGTTATGTGGCCCTCTTTGTTCTAGAAGTGACCTCAAATGCAGCCAGACTTCCATTCAGGATAATCCATGCACGGGTTCATAGTGATTGAAAGGGCCTTTTTACCTTTTATTCAACTATGATTACACCAAACCTACTTGTATGGCCACTTGAGAACTAGTATTGAATGGTCAGCAACCTCCAAGTGTAGAGTTTAAGCAAAGCACATTTGCTTTTGCATTTGGAAGATGTGACTTGATATATCTTTATGACTCCCTATTTTGCCAATCTCACCAAAATGAAAAATAATAGCCCAAGGCAACCCCCTTCTATCTTCCAGACATTTGTATGTGCAAACAGTGGCCCTGAGGACAGGTTCAGGGGGTAAATTTGCACATGTTGCTGCTGAGTTTCACAGGTTGATCAATGTTCAACAAACACATATTGCAAATCGAGTCTTATTACGAGGTTGTTTTCTGAGATTCCATGGGTCAGGGTCAAAACCAGCAGTTTTCTAGCTTTTCAACAGTGCTAATCGATAGTTTAATGGATGAAATAATGG
This sequence comes from Condylura cristata, assembly GCF_000260355.1. NCBI lineage: Eukaryota > Metazoa > Chordata > Mammalia > Eulipotyphla > Talpidae > Condylura > Condylura cristata. The sequence goes on from NW_004567105.1 coordinate 37,269,799, forward strand.
TCTAATAAACAGTAACAATACACTTCCAAAGCAAAAGGTATTGAAACAAATTTAATCCTAGGATAAATTTGGCTAGTATCACATCAGCCATTTAAGTGACCAGCTATAAAAACAAATGTTCATGATGCTTACATATTCATAATCTCATTTAACCCTTCTAGTAACCTTTTCTAATATTTCATATTACACCCAATTTTAAAGAGAAACCTGAGTTCAAGAATATTTCTATAATTTGATCTACTTATTTAACAAAGGCTTTATTAAATACGTTTTGGAAGTTAGATACGATTTTTCAGATATTAGATACGATTTTTCAAATATAAACATTTAATAAATATGTAACATTTACTATGTGTTAGTCTCCAAATGCTTCACAAATATTAACTTAGCGAATCCTCATAACAGCAGTGAGGTAGACACTGTGATCATCTCCTTTTTTTTTTTTTTTTACAGAGGAACAGACATGACAAACAGCTTGCCAAAGTCAAAAGTCAGGCAATAAATGACAGGAGTCAGATTTAAGTCCTGGCAGCCTAGCTTTAGAATCTGTGTGCCATGCTGAGGAAGACACAGTTCCTTTCTGGGGACTTCAAAGTCTTGAAAGTCCACACAGAGAAGTGTGTTAGTCAGTATCCAAGGGCAACAGCACAGTTTGTTGGAAGCAGAAGAGAGAAGAGAAAGGGAGGGAGGGAGGGAGAGAAGGGTCAATTCCCCCTTCCTTAAAGTCTCTCAGCAGAGCTAGGATCAAATCTGAATCCTTAAGTTTGGACTCCAGAGTCAATTTTTTCTCTCCATTTCATATTTGATAAGAGTTTGGAATTATAGTGAGAAAACAACAAAACAAAACAATTAAAGGGATGAATACTGAGTTTTTTGCACAGAAGAAAAAGAACTATGGTTGCTAAGAAATCAGTTTCAACACAGATGGCAGGTATACAAGTGTCCTACATATAATGGTATTAAATAACTTAACATTAATGTAGATACTGACAGAATACTCACATATATAAACTCATCTGTAAAGTGCTCACATATATCAAATTTTCCTGAAGCTGTCCGTTGGTCAGGAGAGTTTGCCAGATGTTTGGGAGAAGGAAAGCCCAAGCAGGTTGAGGAGCCATCTTCTGAGGTACATAACAAACGTTCTGAGGTGACTGGCTGATTGGATAAATACTTAAACAAATGAAAACCAGAAGGGAAAGAATTGGATGAAGACATCCCATTCCATTATTTACTTTCTAACTGAAAATTTTGATGATGAGAATAAGTTAAATTAAAAAATTTTGAATCAGAATTTTTTGTCAAAATACCAGAATTTCACTTCCAACAAGGCACCATGAGAACACTATTTTACTTCTTTGGGTGCCATGTAAGTGTAAGGAGCAGCCACCTATTTGCATTTCTTGGTTTTGTCATTCAAGAAATGACAAAGAGCACTGTGTTGGGAGAAGGAAATAAACATTAGGTTAGTATGAAATATAGTTGTGTTTCTAGTGTATTTTAGAGTCATAATGTTTTTTATTTATTAAAATTCATGCCTGGGGCCCTCCCTGGTGGCGCAGTAGGTTAAAGCACAGCACTAAGAAGCTAAAGCCACTTCAGCATGAGTTCAGTCCCCGCCCGGGAGGTGATCCACCTGGTGCTGCAGACCTCTCCTGACCCACCCCTGCTCCCCTCAGCAGTGTACTTCGTTGATCTGTTGATTGTGCTCCCCACTCTATCTCTGCTGAATCAGCTCACTGCCCCTGAACCTCTGGCCTGTACCCCAGTTCTATATGCACAAATAAATAAATCTTTAAAAAAAATTCATGTCTGGCCAAGTAGAATTTCCATAAATGAATTTCATTTGCTCCTCCCAGTGGTCCCTTTGCTACCCCAAGAATTATAGACTTCTTAAAAATAAGAGGATGGGCCCTCCCTGGTGGCGCAGTGGGTTAAAGCACTGCACTGAGAATCTAAAGCCGCTTCCGCATGAGTTCGATTCCCGCCTGCCCCGGAGGTGACCACATGGCTGGCAGACCTCTCCTGACCCGCCCACTGCTCCCCTCAGCAGTGTACTTCCTCAATCTGCCTGTTCTGCTCCCCACTCTTGTCTCTGGTGAAGCCTCTCACCCTCTGCATCTCTGGCCTGTACCCCAGCTCTGTATGCATAAATAAATAAATCTTAAAAAAAAAAAAATAAGAGGATGAAGGCCTACAGAGTTTATACAGACTTGAAAGTTCTACCACTCGTAAGTGACAGAACAGAAATCTTTTGGGTCAAAATCCAGTGTTGAGTATTAACATAACAACAGAGCAGGATCTGTTCAGCATTCAGGTACTTTGAGTGTTAGAAGCCTTCTTAGGAAGGGTAGAGGGGAACAAGACAGTTCTCCTCTAATGTTAAAAGTCTTAATTGAGCAAACTTCCAAAGAAGCACCATCAGGCTTCTACACATAAGAAAAGGGCAGAAACAAAATAACTCGAATCCATATGAATGTTTCATGCACAAGAATCAGCTCACCTGTCAGTAAAAAGCAACTCTAAGAATTCCAGTTGCTCCTGATCATACTGCACTAGACACTATAAAAAAAAAAAGAAAATTAAGACATTAACATTACTAGCTAAATGTCTCAATTTACTTAAGCAATTTGAGTATGTTAAAACTTAGACTGTCATTCTTGTATTGGGCCCTCCCTGGTGGTGCAGCTGGTTAAAGCACAGCACTGAGAAACTGAAGCCATTTCAGCATGAGTTCAATCCCCACCTGCCCCGGAGGTGACCCACATGGCTGGCAGACCTCTCCTGACCTGCCCGCTGCTCCCCTCAGCAGTGTACTTCGTCAGTCTGCCTATTCTGCTCCCCACTCTGTCTCTGGTGAATCCTCTCACCGCCCTTGCACCTCTGGCCTGTACCCCAGCTCTGTATGGATAAATAAATCTTTAAAAAAAAAAAAAACTTAGATTGTCATTTTAAAAAGTCTTCAGGTATAAAGGAAGAACTAGAGTCAAGATTTGTATAGTTAAATCGTCCATTCCTGTAAGATTTGTAAATTAGCTCATTTTTCATATACTGGACATCACTTGATCACTTGAAGTAATGTACCTTACTAATCTGAGATTTCAGTTTTTGCCAAATTATAACGCAGCAAATCTGGTGGTCCAGACACAATGCGCAGGTCTGAGCCCACTCCATGGGGGCCTCAGAAATTACCTCAAGTGATCCAGAGGGTTTTTGTTCTTTGCATTGGCCTTTATCACAATTTCCAACCAGCCACGTTTCCTTTCCCATGTGGGAAACTGAGGCACTGATGTACTGGTCTTTTTTATAGACTCATTTTGAATGTGGCACCCAAAGCCTCCTGGAGCCATTGGGGACTTTGTCGGTGGCTTTTCTCAGCGTCCCAGGTGCCAGGCAGCCCAGAGCTCCTTCTTGTCACCACAACTGTTTGTGCTATTCCTCTGTCTGCAGTCCCCTCCCAATACCAGTGCTCCTGCCCAGCTCCTGTTTTTCCTTTCAGTCGGAGACTTACTTGTTTGGTAAGCCTCCTTTACCCTTTTCAAGCAAAGTGGTGGTAGGGTTTGGGGGCACAGTTCTCCTGGGTTCTCATGAACATCTTACCCCACAGTCACACCCCAGCCTAATATAGCAATGGATCCCCTTGAAAGACCAGGACTTCTTAGAGCAGACAGTCTTATTTTTTAATTTTTTCTCTTGCCTTAGCCCTTACCTTAAAATCTAGCACTTAGACATTCAACAATGTTTATGAAATAAAATAAAAATCTCCATAAAATGGAGATGATTCTTTATGGTGCTGTAATAACAATAGACTACTTTATGGACATAAAAGAGACTCCAAATAGATTTTAACATCTCCACTTTTTTTCTCAGTACTTTGAGATCTATCAGCGTAACTCATTTTAAAGGGGAAAAAACAATCTTGTCTTTCAGAACAAATTGGGTATGTGTAATTTTATCTAGACTGTAAATAACACAAAGATGCTCATTCAGAATAGATTTTTTAAGAGGGGTGATGGTTGCTGGTCAAGCTCTCAAAACATCCTCACTAAATATAAAGATGTAGCTTACTGGCTAAAGTTAGAGATGACTGACAATTGTAAAACCTAAAAGGATAACTCTGTTTTTGGTTGCCTTTAATACTTATTACCTCACACTTAAAGTAGTTCACACCTTTTAAAGGCCAGTTGGCAAATGTAGATGAGAAAAATATTAAGATTACTACCTTTTCACAATCTGGTAAATTATTTTCCAGATCCATATTTAGATATACATCCTTTCAGGCATTTATTCTTTGCGTATGTTTATATAATTTTAAGAAAACATAAGTATTCTATTAAAATAAGGATTTGCATCTTGCTTTTAAAAATTTATAATAATTTAAAATTCCCTGTGTCCTTATTATTCGGAATATTCTTTGTCACATAATTGGTAATTATTGCTAATATTTCGAAGGCAGCTCTGTATGATGAGAAGGATGGCTTCTTCCATATGGCCTGAGCTTACAACTGGCTCTGAGCTTAAGAAGAAACTTCTGCATTTTCATATATGTATACACCCACTATAAATTATAAGAATATTCTTAGAATCTCATGAAAAGTCCTAAAGAAAGTTTTTGATTGAACCAGTGCCTTTAACAAACTTTCATTCATTCAGTATTTAAACAATACCTATTATGAACCAGACATGGCCTAATATGAATCAAAGTAAACAAGCAGAAAAGTTATTTACAGTCAATTCAATCTTTGGGCTGTATACACATCCTTGAATCCATCCAAACTTCCTAAATATACCATTTGCCCAAAGTCTCCCTCTTTGCTGCATTCCTGCAGAATGAGGTCAAAATATTTACCTTTTCCAAGCTAGAGTTCCTATATGAAAAACCAGTGTATCCCACTTTATACCTAGCCCTCTAGGGATTATAATTCCTAACCCAAGCAACCCATAAAATACAAAAAGTTTAGTTAATCCTGCCATGCTGGGTGCTATAACCTCCAGCAAAGGACAGTACATCAGTAACTAGGGCCTGTGGTAAGTTCTGACCATTACCATTGTCACTTGGGCAGACTCTGAAGGGAGAAGGGGAGAGAAGCTCCCAGATAGAACCTGCCCCTCACTTCCTAAAGGGGCCTGATTCAGATAGTCCTCTGTGTTCACACCAGCAAATGCCAGCATCACTATCTATTAGGTATTCCCTTCTGCACAGACTCCTTTGAATGGTAAATATCGTTCCTTATTCTACCTGCTGGACAGGAAGCTGCAGAGGCCAGCAGCAGCCTGTTTTCTGCGTTAGGGACACTTATTCTCATTTACAACATTGGTCCATGCCCTCACCTTTTAGAATGGCCCCTTCCTGTTAAAAAATCTGCTTAATATCCTGCCTCCTGTGACCTCTGTCTCTCCCAGTCTAGCCACCCAACCTATTGGGTCACAGCCTGAGAATCTGCTGGAAGTCCAAATTCAAGCAAGATGACACTGAGGTGTACAAAGTCCTATTACTACAGAATTACGTAATTCAAATGCATAGAAATTGTTCTGGTAGGAAATTTGCTCTTAAAGGAAAGGGAAGATTGGGTTGTTGAAGAGAACAGTGGAAATTAATGTGCTGTGACCCAAAAAGAATTTAGTATTTTAAAGTACCATGTACAATTCATCAGAAAGGCAGGCAACTCAACACAGCACTGTATTAATACTGCATTCTGTATAAAATTAACAAGGTGATTTATGGTTTAGGAAATGTTTTTGTGATTTTATAACTATGTCTCTTAGTTGTATTTTCAAGCAGATATTTTAAGGTAAACTTTGAAAAGCTCTAACTTAGTCAGCATGTAACATTTAGAATTTCAGTACATTATTTCAGTTGCAATCAGTCACAGTCTTTATTGTCCTTTTTTTCCACTATGATATATTTGCTCAGGTCATATTTCTTGTTGGATCAAAAAAATAAAGTGAACCACAAGAATTGAGTTGCTTGAAAGGCTAAAGGTAGAGAACAAAATATTACCAACAACATGAGCTGTCTCCAAGCTAGGTGGTTTTTTTTTTTTTTTTTTGGTCAGCTGAGGCAAAAAGGAATTTTCTATTTAGGTCTGTGGCCAAGTCAGTAAGTTTGTCAAATCTGCACCAAACTTGTTTGCTAATTTTGCAACATAGCAGTTGACTATTCAAACATTTCCAGAATCGTCCTTTGTGTAACTGTTAAAGGTGGTTTAGAATGGGTTGAAGAGAGGGGGATGTCATTAACTAAGCAATTTCAGAACTCATGGGTCTCACAGTTTTCTTAATCAGGGTCATGTTTTAGAACAGAAAAGCAGGGTTTCTCTCAGAGTACTTGCCTGGGAAGCACTCTGGGGTGTCATACTGGAAGTGCCCCAGATTTAGACCTCCTGAAGTTACCATCCCATAAGCCTGTTAGTGTATGTGTGTATTAATATGTTCTTTTGTTCCATAGGGACATTTCAAAAAATATATATATATATTAGGAATCTTAAAATATTTGGACTAAAAAATGTACGTTGAAGTTATGGTATGAAGTCTCTACATACCATAGATACAACTAGACTATAGTTTCATCACTTTGTATGTGAGGCAAAGCTTACAGTAGCACAGCTATGTAAGTATAAGCTATGTAACTCACCTTCAGGATAACAGGATAAATTATTCTGCTAGAATAATTCAGGAAAGTTTTGGTAAAGGTATCCTTTATTTGTTATATACCCATACTAAGAGTATAAAATACAGAATTTGAGAGCCAAACATGTCACCAAAAAAAGGATATAGATTTTCTTCAACACTGTAAGCCTGGAAACCAAAAGCCAGGTGGCAAATCCTACATTTGAAAAATACAGTCTAAATCTTGTTCCTAACTGCAGTTGTATAGTGTCTTCCGTGTTTTGGAATGATTGGGTTGCACAGCTAGGTTTTTACCTATCATTCTATAAAAAAAAAACTTGAAGTAATATAAGTGTTGTCCATTTGGAAGCACTGATATTGGTGGCAGGTTGAGCACAGACAACAGTCTTCAGTATTGATTTACTTTCATAGATCTTGAGTTTATGAATCTAAAGGCAAAAATGACAAAAGGTAACTTCTTAGAGAATAAAACTTCATAAACACTGATCTTAGACAAGTTAAAAAGAAATGAAAACTAGAAAAAAAGGTAGGTGACTGAAAGGACCCTGAAGTAGGAGCAAAGAAAAGCAAGTGAATGCAGAAACATGGGAAATACAAACATTGTTCAAACTAGGTAATTTGGTTTCTTAGTGATTACTATTTCTACCCATCTTCTGGTTTTTCAGTTTGGCTAAAACAGATTCTATTTCCATGTATTATTTTGTCCCTTGACTAAAATTAGAAACCAGATACAGTCCTGACAAGAACAAGAGGTTATCTTTCCCAGTATCATTGCAAAATGCCAGGATGGTCTAGCTAAGGGATTTTTTTTTTTTTTAATTGTTGACCAATTTTGATTTGATCCAGCTGGACCTTTGACTTTGAAAATGTTGGTGAAGGTAGACATTTTAAACAAAAGGGTCAATGATTTTAAATATGGGCAAGAAAAAAATCTCATTCAGTGCATAGGTACGATCTAAACAACTTCATTTTGAGCCAACAATTTTGTACCTTCAATAGATAACATTCCACTGAGTAGATAATCCAGGACCTTTTCTCTTGATGATTTGAAAATAGCGGCCCATTCTCAAAATACAGGGCTATGTTCTCTTTGCGTGTTGTCCTTCTTAGTGTTAAGAAAACACTCACATTTTGTGAGTTTCTTGTTTCACATAATATTCTTAGCACATATGTGAGCTAGTGGAAGAAGAAACAGTGTGTAAGAGTCAAAGTACCACTGACCTCAATTTAAATTCTATCTTTCCTGTCCTCTGTCATCAAAGTCAAACTGTCAGTCAGTCTCCTCTGTCCTTGTCCTTACACCATCGTCCCTCTTTGCTGATTTTATGTCTTTCTTTAGATGCTTTCAAGAGATCCTGTTCTATTAAATCTGAGTTCCTTAGACTTAACGTGTTGTCTAGATGATAGTCTATTCTTTTCTTCCGTTTTGCTCCAGAAATCTCCATTGCAAGGGTGAATGAAGCATATGTGTGTGTGTGTTGAGGTGAGAAGTTGATTTCCCAAAATCATATTATGTATATGTATATGTAATTAATCAATTATTCACAGTAGTTGGTTCACAGTAACTTTTCTTTCATAAAGAAACAGATTCAAACATTATAACTGAATATTCTGGAATTTCTTTAAAAATCATAATGTGATGTAACTGGAATGTAATTGGCAAGTCAATAAAATATGATTTTAAAAGTCTCCTTGGCAGCCTAATTCATTCTCATTGCACTTTTAATTACCCAAGATACCTTTTCATTTCCTCTCCAATACCTGAAATCTTGCCTGAAACTTAAATCTCTCCTCAATGTCCATGGGCTTCCTGAAGGCTTCTTGGATGACTCCAGTCCCTGGCAATTTATTTTTGGCAATTCTGGAGCATATTTTGCAATTCTGCTCAAATTAATTACTAACATGATAGTCTGGTAAGCCAGGTGTCCCTTTTCCCTTGCAAACCCTCTACACAAACACAAACACACACACACAGTCTCATATACCTGTTCTTGGTGGCGCACCTATATGAATTCCTCATGTGAGGGATCAGCTAAAGTATTTGCCATTGCATTTTTCAGACTTGCTTCATTAGTCACAATCCACTAATTTTCCATTTTACTTATTTTTTAAAGTCTGTTCATATTCTCATAGTGGACCTCTTTCTATAGTGATACTTGAACTGAATCAAAGACTAATTAAAATTATATTGTTTTGCCATGTTTTAAAAATCATAATAGTATAGACCCACGATCAAATGCATATGAAATTACATCATGTAATGAGTTTTAAAGAAATTCCAGAACATTAAATTAGAATGCTTAAATCCATGTTTTCTTTATGAAAGGAAAGTTACTGTGAGTTTTGTGTAAACCAGACCAAACATTTCTTCATTCATTTTGGTATGTCTAGACATACAAAATATCTAAGAAAAAAAACAGTCAAGCAAAAAACAAGTTCCTAAATTTTTTTAATTTAGCTAACTTTTATCAAATTAGGGTTTTTTTTTGTATGTGGTATTTAATGTTTGAGTCAGTGTTTAAAAAGTTTGTGATAAGAATTTGATAATTAGAATAGGTTCAAATGAAATATAAAATTCTTTATAGAAGTCTTTTACATGGTACTTTTTATTTTAAGCTAACTTGCCGACTTACTATAACTATGTAATATACTTGAAGAACATCAAAATTATAAACAAGCCCAAACTTAAAATTTTGAGATAAAACTTAAAAAATTTATACATTTATCTTTACCTTATTTTATATTAAGATATTATAGTATAAAATTCACAGAGTACAATCCTTTTTTGCATTAGATATTTAAGATGCACTTTTATAAGAATATATATTTAATTTTCTAATAATTATTACAGGCTTCTGTTTGCCTAATCCTATATACATATGACAGTCTTATAAAGAGATAGAAATCTTAAGTTAGAAAAATGACAATTGTTAAGTAGAAAATATTCTTTAAATTTCTCTGAAATTAAAACACGTTTTCTATCATTTTTCCTATATCATAATAATTTTCATAAATAATTTTCATCTGATAAAGACAGAACAATAGGCTGACTCTGAAAACAAGAAAACAAGCTTAGAGACCACTAAAAGTAAATATATCATAAGAAAGTTAATAGGCCTTATTTGAAAAAGAAGTGAGAAATTGATAGCTGACATTTTGCTTAACATCTTGCATCAAGTGAAGAATTTCTTACTCAAGAGCAATTGTTAGTTGATTTTTAATAGAAATAAGGAATTGCCACCGCTGTTGTAATCAAGATTCCTTCTGATTGGTTATCAAGTCAAGGCTAATTGTTAATTCAAGTCATAAATATTTAAAAGAATCCTTGATTCTAGATTGATTTTTTTGCTGTTTTTCTCACCTCACTTTCAGAGTAAATCAAGTGGACATATATTCATAACACCATAAAATATTTGCCAGTGCATTTTCTTTCTTCCTCTACATGTGGAAGGCCAAGTCAATTTTTTTCTTTTGGAATAGTGGAGAATGTCTGCTTAGAAATTCTTTTAAAACTGAAGCAACCTAGCTTACTCAGCATACTGTTTTGGGGATAACAGAGGCAGAGAGGGCCTTTTACTGAAAACTTGGTGGCTTTTGGAATTCTGTCCAAAATTATTTCCTCTGAAAAAATCAACAATTCGAAAGAAAACAACACTCCAACTACATAATTAAAATTTTCTGTGTAATCTGATTATAAGTCTGACTCCCTACTACTATTATTGTGATGTTTGACTTCAGTCCACAAACCTTCTTGAAAAATGAGCTTTTCTAGATTGATCAGCCAACCACGCTATGGAAGCTTGATACAGAAAGACACCAACCAAGGTAAAATGTTCAAGTTAGTATTTTGTTGTGCAAATGCCAACATTCTAAAAGCAAATAGAAGTTGGTGTGACTGAGTTTAGTCCAAATGTACAACAGTAAACTGATTTAGCTTTTTTTTTTTTTTTTTTCAAGAAAGCTGACGCAAGTGGCATGGAGGGAGGTGTTGGGTGAAGGTGGTGGTGGTGATTGGCTTGCCTTGTTCACTCCCACTGGTCTTTACACCATTGTCTAGATCCTCAAGGGTTCATATAAGTCAACTGTGCCTCAGGGACTGCTATTCCAAATAATTCTGGAAAGGTTGCACAGGACTGGATAAATAATTAAGGTAAAGTTCTTTCACATGAATATTTGCAGTGTTCAAAAAATGCTTTTTTTTTATGGTATTGTCTGCTTCTGCATTACAAATTGAAAATGCAAGTTGGGTAATTTATTTTCTCATTTAAAAAATATTAATTCACTATAATGTCAGACATTGAAATTACTGTTTACCCAGATTCTGCTTGCAGTTTTCTTTTGCAGATAATTTTAGTTTTGAGCATAAAATTCAGCCAGGAAAGGGAAACATTGCCAAACAGCAGGTAATAAGGAGTTATTTACATCTCCTGGTTAATCATTGAATATAATGAAGAGTTGACATAATTTGTCTTAGGAAAAAAATTAAAGTTTTCACAGTACATTCACAATGTTCTATCATTGAAGATTTTCTTTATCTTGGAAACAAACAACTGCAAAACCTTAAAATAATCAATGAAAGAACATCAAATGATACCATAAAAAGCTAAGGGTTTGGGCTGCACCCTTGTTAAAAGAAGAATTTGTGTCTTACTTTGTTTTTTTATGTCATCATTTTAATGAAAGGTATTTTTAGAAAAACTGTACTAGGAGAAACGGAGAGATTAGGAAAAATATAAGCATAACTTAAGATTTTGAAGGTCTGAAATTATTTTAGACTAGAGCTATACACCTCAAATGTTTTAACCAGACAAGGGGAGGATTCTCAGATTTCATCTGTGCTTTGGGGAAACTCCCCGAGAATTTGATGATGTCCAGGTAGAAGCAAAGAATATTTTATAATTCAGTTAAAAAGTATTTGAACTGGTGATGTGCAGCCTATCTGGGGATAGTTGGCTGAAAGAAGCTTTGCTTCTGAAAAACTGAAAAAGATAAGATGTTTTTTTCTAGGAAAGATTGCCACTCATTTTATGGATCAAAATCCTCCAGTCATTCTGATTCATAGTTAAATAATGCTTTGGGATTTTCTTGAAGTCTTTGTATACCTAAAAATTCTATCAGGAACATTCAAGTACTGAGAAAAATAGTTTTGAGGGTTAAACTGAAGTTTTCCAGAGTTACATGTGCTTTGTGCTTCATTGAAGCTATTATTTTTAACAGTTGAATAACTTTAAAGTAAAATAATTTATTTTCTGAGAAAAACAGTATCTCTGGGGCCCAGTATCTGTTACATAGAAAGTAAACAATCTGAAGTTTATTCCATCAACAACTCATGGCAGGTTATTAAATGTATTGTAATGTAGTATATGACATGTATTGACATGTATTATAAATAGTTCAGTATGTTACTATACATGCTATAATATATGTTACATATATATTATGTTTGGGAAACTAGGAACCAGAATTTATACAGGAATTTCTAAAACTGTTGTGTTTAAGATGATTAGAGAATCTGTATCTTCTAAGACTAGAACTAGAAAGTTTGTAAATAAAAGAACATACTCAGACTATGAATAGCCCTTCATACCTCATTGAATAACTGCTCTAATTCTTATATTAGTAATCATGAAATATTCTTAGTAAATAAGTAAATGAGTCTTACAAGTCTTTATAAAATAAATAAGACTATTTAAATTTTTCTTGATATTATCTCAAAGCTATGTCTGAGTAGAGAAGAATGGGAATGCTAAAATACTAGCATTAGCTTCAGGAAAATGTCAAATGAATATGGTTTTGCTGTTCTTGTTACTTCTATCTAAAAAGTACTGTATACTATACACTGTACAAAGTACTGTGTACTGTATACTGAATGACAGTGAAAGTTTTTATGGATGTCAATTTCTTTGAGAAGTCATGAAACAAGTCTCACAATTGAAATGTGACTAGAATGGCATTGTTGGGGAATTAAGAAAATTTAATATCAAGGTATATTAGCTTGACCTCAGAGTCAAAGCTATAGCCATTTAGCAAAGATATATTTTGGATGTGCATTTAGATAATTTCTTGGAGGTGAGATAATTTGGCACCTGGAAATTATATAATCAGCTACTTCCCTCTTGCTTAATAAAAGGGTAAATGACAAATGAGGCTATTTGCTCCCTAGCTAATGATCAGAGTAGACAGTAGTGGTGGGACATACCTGACAAGGTCTGTTCTCATTTCACTTTCACTTATCTGGTGAAATAAACATTAACAGTAACTAGGGAAGGTCATAACTTTTGCCTCTGGACTCAATGATGTTTGTTTTCCAGAGTTAACGTCTTTCCTGAAAGTTGAGCTACTTAAGTAAAATATGAGGCTTCCTGTTTTGAAATTTTTCCTTTTTGTTTTTTAGTCATCATTTAAAGAATAAGATAATATCATTTGATAACTAGAATATTAATTCACTATAATGTCAGACATTGAAATTACTATTTACCCAGATTCTGCTTGCAGTTTTCTTTTGCAGATAATTTTAGTTTTGAGCATAAAAGTCAGCCAGGAAAGGGAAACATTGCCAAACAGCAGGTAATAAGGAGTTATTTACATCTCTTGGTAAATCATTGAATATAATGAAGAGTTGAATAAGCTATTGGACATATTGATATCTCAGCAAATGTGAAATGATGTCCTCTAATGGTGGTGGTATTCTGAATACCGTTGTTTTGATTTTGCATTTTCATGAATGAGTATAAAGCAACCAGAGAGATGATCATTGCACTGAAATATTCTGTCTGATTTTGTGAAATCGCTGCATCACAGAAAAACTTAAAACAAATAGGAGAGAAAGACTAGACTATAGAAACTAATGAGAAACCAAATTTAGCTTATCTTTTAGAAGCATTTTGAACTTTGAATAACCAAAGTTATTATTTTTGGTAACCAAGGGGGACATTCCCATTTCTACCTCAAAATATTAAGCTATAATAAGAATGCAAATGTGTCTCTATGAAGGAGGTCATATAAAGTTGTATAGGTCTTAGAATATAACCCCAGATCCTGCTGGATATTGGGGATTTGTAGGGATGTGCCCCACTGTTCATCATTGTGAAGATTCCTGCCTAGTTATTTATCAAATAACCACACAAATAAAAATATAAGAAGAAAATATTTTAGGTACTAAGAGCAGAGCATTCTACAAGAGCATATAATAGTCTTGAGGTGAGCCTCCCTGATCACATGGCAGTGAAAGATTTCTCATTATTTTAGTTAATTTAGGGACATCCCTGGGATAAGAATGTGGGGAGATCATTGGGGTAGAGGCCACAGCACATTAAAATGCCTGGCGGTGGCAATAGAGAAATGAAAGAAACCCAGTATACTCAGTGATTAAGGGGTGCTGGGATTCCATTTGATAGTCCTTTGTAGAACTATTTGCAGCAATATGGATGGATTATGCTATAAGCAAAATAAGCCAGAAGGAGAAAGATAAATACCAATGTGATCACTTAGATGTGGTATATAGAAACACCAAACAAAAGGTGAAAAACAAAGCTTAAAATCAAGCCTTGAAAACTCACCATGAATCTGAGGCATCAAGAGATGGGGGGGTAGGGAGAGGAAGGATGAGAATGGGCTGGGGGAGAGCACAGTGGCCTGTGGTGGAGGCTGTGGGTGCTTTGGTGGAGGGAGTGCGTGGCCACATCCAAGGTGGGGGACCTAGACTGGGAAAACACTAATGAAGGTGTGAAAGAATGTTAAAAAATTCAGTAAGGGCCCTCCCTGGTGACACAGTGGGTTAAAGCACTGCACTAAGAAGCTAAAGCCACTTCCGCATGAGTTCGATTCCCGCCTGCCCCCGGAGGAGACCACATGGCGTGGCAGACCTCTCCTGACCCGCCCACTGCTCCCCTCAGCAGTGTACTTCGTTGATCTGCCTGTTCTGTTTCCCACTCTGTCTCTGGTGAAGCCTCTCGCTGCCCCTGAGCCTCTGGCCTGTACCCCAGTTCTGTATGTACAAATAAATAAATCTTTAAAAAAAAAACTTCAGTAAAAATAAAAAATAAAGTATGTAAGCTTGCAATGTGCTAGGGAATTTGACTTTATTCTAAAATGTGATGAGGAACATTCAGGTAGTTATTTGGAATAACATATGGTCATGGTGAGAGAAGTGGACACATTTAAATAAATGTTGAACGAATAATGGATTTGGTGTTAAATTGGGCATGATTTTGGGGGGTCAGGATAGTGAGATGGCAGGACTGAAAGCTGGGTGATGGTTTCTTGATCAGTTAGGTGCACAGAAGTCTGTGGGCTGAGATGAGTAACAGACAAGGAATGTGTGCCTGTGAAAATTACATTTTTTTTTAAAGATTTAGTTATTTACGCATACAGAACTGGGGTACAGGCCAGAGGTACAGGGGTGGCGAGAGGATTCACCAGAGACAGTGTGGGGAGAAGGAGAGGCAGATTGACGAAGTACACTGCTGATGGGAGCAGCAGGAGAGGTCTGCCGTGCCACGTGGATCACCTCCGGGGCGGGGATCAAACTCATGCTGAAGTGGCGTTAGCTTCCTAGTGCTGTGCTTTAACCCACTGCACCACCAGAGAGAGCCGAAAATTACATTTTTATAGTGTTTTTCAATCATGGGGCTTGCTGATACAGGAATTCATTGTTAACTTCAAACAGCATTTAGTGAGAGGAAAAAAGTGAAAATGTAAATTATGTCAAACTATAATAGCTGACTCAAATATTTGTTCTCTGCTAAACCAATTTTATTAGGTGCAGGGATTCTGTCTTATTCATGCTTTATCTTTCAAAGCTCTAACTCATAATTCATTCTCAGTATTTGTTGAATGACTGAACTGAAGTATTAGTTTATCAGAAAAATCATGACATATTTTGCTATGCTCTTTTGACAACCCAATATAATCATGTGGTTAAATTTTAACATTATGATATAGTTTAAATGCTTTAATGCATTTTTCGCTGTAGGCAGATAATACAGAATGTCACACTTTTTATAGTCTTACATTTGTTTAAAAATTGTGCTTTTAACCATTGTTCCTCGCAAACACATCAGTAATAGAATCTTCAGCATTAAAAATATAAACTATGAATATGTGTTTCACATTTTTATGAGATGATGTCCTTTGGCCAGAGAGAAAATTAGGACTTTAATCACTGTTTCATGATAATTCTTAATGATTCTCAAAGAGAATAAATAAGTATTTTCTACATGGTAGAAAAAGCAACGTCCTTGTCTGTGAAGAGGTTCCTACCTTGCTTCCAACCAAACGATGCTGTGTAAAAGTTTTAAAACCACAAAAGTTCTGAAAACTAATAGTGATGTGTGTCATCCACAAACAAGTTTTGAAGAATTCCTTCAAGCCAGAAGCCCAGTGGGGCTGGAAAATCTGCAAAAGAGTTGAGGGACCAGGGCCAGACAGGTAAGGGGCCAGCAGGAGCTCCAGCGTAAGACCATGCACAAAGAAGATGTGCGACTGGCAACTGGTGACTAGATCACCGAAGAACCTCAGTTTGGATATCTTGGTCTGCCTGAGACGTCATTTTTGTCTCTAGTATCAGACTGATTTGTTTTATAAATAAAACTTGAGAGTGACACTAAAATAGGCATTAGGGTCCGCCCAGGACACTCATGGGGTTAACAAGTAGCAGCAGAGTTTCTAAGAGGACGCTACACCACATTTTTCTCCCTGAAGAACCTCTCCCAGAATGCCAGCTGTGTCTATATGCTCCCCATATAGATAAGCTGCAAAAAAGCCTCTGGTACCCAGCCTACAAGGGGGAACCATCAGTGAAATAGGCCTGCAGGATATCAGAGAAAACATGTCCTCCCTGTGTCAACCAGTGAACTCTCATTCATATACACAGACAGACCACCAAGGATAGCTCCGAATTTTGGGAAAACCAGCAGCATGATAATGAAAGGACAAGATGAACAACAACAATAACTCCAGAAAAAAAAATACAGAATTGAGGGAACAAAAGGAGCTTTTGAAAATTTCCAATCAATATTTTTATAAAGATTTGGCAAAAGATTACATCTTTAAAACAAACAAACAAAAAGGTAAATTGAAAGAAAAGGGAGAATAACTCATTAGAAATTAAAAAGCAGTAGAAAAACAGTAGAGGTTGAAAAGTGATACAAACCTGACCACTCTAAAGAGGTTCTGCCATCTGCAGCATCAAGACAAAAACATTGAAGACTTTCAATGGAAAGGAACTTTAATACAATTAGTATGCAATACAGAAAAAATAAAGAATATAATTTTTAAATCAAACACCAAAAGTTACCCATCCCCTCGTGGGCAAAAGTCCACCCAAAAGGGATTGGCCCAAAGCAAGGCCTGAAAGCCCGCCACTAGACTAAAGCACCTTCTGGCTGGGACCCATGGAAAAGGGTCAGAAATGGCCAGACAAGTCTGGGAGGAAAAGAGCAGAATCAAAATCAAGATAAATGCTGCCATAGTCACCTCCCCACAGTTCTCTCACCCACATCTGTTTCAACCAGTCCAGGACCAAGAAAAAGCAAGTACAGTTTCTTCACATGTCTCTCTGCTTCATGTGCCACCCTCAGGCCTCCTTCTGGCTCTCCATCCTTCTTCCTTCCTCTTCAGTTTCCTCTCCAGATTCCCCTCTCCTCAGCTCCACCCTACTTTTTGGGTGGGCAGGGAACCTGGAACCTCCCCTTTTCTTGGGGACCACCCTATTACAAAACCAGTGGCCACTAGAGAATAAGTCCATCTCCAGTCCATCTCCCATCTCCCTGGAGGTTGAGAAGCAAAATTGAACCTTCCACCCTCTATTCATGTGGCTGGTTCCCCTGGCAAGCAGCCCTCATCTTTTAGGGCTTTCCAAAAGTCTATTCATTAACATAAACTGGGGGGGGGTGTTGAACAGGACTTATTTTGAATAACAAAAGACTGTCCTTTTCCCTTTATCATTTTAAAGCTATTACAGGAACTGGGGGTGAAAATCAAGCATTAATTTATTATATTAGGTTCCTGTAGTAGGATCCAGGAGAAAATGTTATTTTGGACATGATATCAAGGAAATAACCCTGAACACTGAATAATACGAGAATGCTATGGAAAGGGAGAATTCTAGCCATGCAGATCAAAAAGCCAATACTAGACTAATAAAAATTTTAATATAGGGAGGAACTTGTAATTGTAATTTTAGTACAGTAAGGAAATATATATATATACTTTTGGGGAGTGCTATGGTGAATACTTGAAGGAGGATGTCCTATACTGTGAACATCATGCAAGGATGTGGAACAGCAGTACTTCAATAACAATACATTACAGACACACACACACATGCATTTTCTCATCAGAAGAAAAATATGAATAATAGTCTTTTGATTAATGGTCTCTTTATGAATAGATGAATTTGAAAAACTAGTTACATCTAATAACACATATTAAAAAGACCTCCCAAGAGCTAGTGCTGGAGAGGATGTAGAGAAAGCTTGTTATACTGTTAGTGGGAATGGTACACCATTTTGGAAAGTGATCTGGATTTATGGTAAACTAAATATGGAAATACTATATGATCTGCATTCTCACACTTGAGCATCAACATGAAACTGATGTCATTTTTTTGGAGTTAGTGGGAGTCCTTGGATTCATTCTGGGAAAGGTTTCACCAGAGCTCCCCTTTCAGCAGGACGCAGCGAGTTCCCAGGAGAGTTTCTTCATGAGACAGACTCAGTTATATTTAAAGAGCAAGTTTATTAGGGAAAAGAATTGAGGAGTAAAGGACACTTGCATAGGCACAAGCGGGCAGAGAGAGCTGCCCCAAAGGGGCAGATTTGCTGAGAGAAGCCTGTATGGTCACAGGCGGGTGGCCTTGAGAACGGCCTCTGCTAAGGGAGGTCAGTGAAGAGAAACCCCAACATGGGCAGGCAGGAGGCTACTGCCCAGCAGAGGAAGACAGAGAGTGGAAAGAAGCAGCTGCATAGTCACAGGTAGGCAGGGGACTGCTGCCCCCAGCCAGTGCAGAGACTGCCCTGATACAGTCCTTTTCCCTTTGGGCAGGATTCACTCCTTTGTGGAGTGGCCTGTTTGCTGCTGCTGGTTTTGGATAACTATGTGTAATCCTAAAGGGACCAAGGATTTCACAGTGGGCCCTATCACTGTATCTTTACCCTCAGGTCTGTATTTCCAACACTGCCTATAGCAGTCTGATGCAGGAGTGATACCTGCTTGGGCCTTAGGCCTGTGACAAGGCACTAATGGTCTTGATTTCTATGACTGGGTTAATGGTCATGTTAGTCCCTTCTGTCCCCACCTCCTTGTATAAGTCAGGTTTTAACCTTGTGATGTCTCCTTCAGGTTTTCTGTTCTTTTCCTCCATCAGAAACTATTGAACTTATTGTTTAATGAGAGTTGTACACAAATGTCATTTTACATTTCTATAACATTTGGTATATTATATGTATTAAATAAGAAATCAAGCTTTGAAGGGCTAGAGGAAAAAAACTACTCACATTTGATCAAGTCCTGGAGAAATTTCAAATAATGATAAGAAGAAAAATCTAAAAATTCAGAATGAGAATCAGACTCATCAGTAGAAGCTAGAAATCAAGAGACATATATCTTCAACATACTGAAGGAAAATAAATTTGAATGTAGAATTGCAACAATACAGTTTTAAGATGAAATAAAGACATTATTAAATCATGAAACAATTCAAATTCTGTTTGTGAATATGGACACCTTATGTGAAAAATGTTACTCAAGATGATATTTCTTCTACATCTGGGTTCTTTAACTAGTTGACAAATTGACTTAAGACAGTCTGCTAGGAGCATAGAGCAACTTTAATTACATAGATATGGAAAATCAACATGGATACAGTTTCTAAAGTAAATGGTCAAAATGAAGGTGTTATTCTGAGCTATTGATTGAGGTGGGAACCTGGGGCTTTAAGGAGAGAAGAGGGAAGCTCTCTTGACAGGGACAGAGTGCCTTATAATGAAGTGAGGTGCTCTGTCATTACATGTCTGTCCTGCAATAGAAGGTAGTGTCTCAGTAGAAAAGTGGTTATTTCTGGTAAAAATCCTAATTATATGTAGTTCCCCTTAATTTTTCACTCCTCTATGTGGTCAAAGAGGACAGTTTTTTTGGCAATCTGAAGAACCTTACTGACACATCTTGGAAAACCTATTCTGGATATTTTGGGGAGTCCTGTCCTTCACAAAAAGATGGACTGGTATCCTGGAAACATTAGTAGGTGCTTGAGACCAGAGAAAGGAGGAGGGCGCCATTTGTGAAAATTAGAGAACATGGAAAATTCGCATTGGCCCCTAACTCTGTATCTTTACAAAGATACAGAGTTTTAACACCATAGAATAATATTTCAGTTACTATGTAGCCATCACATACTAATTGGTTGTTTGGGGCATACTATGTATGAATCATGATGTTGTAAATGTTGATTATTGGCTTTTAGTGGCTAGAAGCAACCCATAGAGCAATCAGGAGAGAATTATTGGTTTACAAAAATAGAACGAAATTATGACTCAACACAGTACATTTACTGTACTAACACAGTTGGGAGCATGGAGGCAAGAAGTATTAAAAGAAGCATGTTAATGTCCTTATCTTTCCTATATCCAGGGTAAAGTAGATAAAACCAGTTAGAGAGCTTTTAGTGAATACTTTAAATGTAGATGACTAAATCAAAAAAGAAAGACATTAGTTGTTACTGAGAAATGAAACTGGCACTGTGATGGAGTCATTGTGATGGACTCTTTGAAGTCATTTTATGGAAGTTTCCTCTGTTTCTCTTACCATATGCACATTTTCTTGTATTAATGAATATATTCATTTTTATGAATACTTGAAGTAATATATGCTCGCTTTAGATTTTAAGAACTATCTTTTCTTAAATTCTGGGCACTTCTCTGCAGTTATGCCTTTCTATTTTGTCTCTCCTTAATCTTAGTATTCTCATATTACAATGAGTATTCTATTTTGTTTAAACTTCTGTTTTTTTGGTTTTCCCATGTCTCTTCATTCTTATAATATTTTTTTCTTCTCTATCTCATTATGAGATAGGTGCTTGAGAAGTCATCTCAGCTTTGACACTATTTAGAAATAACATCAGGTTTTATAGGCTAAGGGCTCCTCTCTCAAGAATACCCTCGACTTCAGATGCCACTACAAGCCCAGGCAGTTACCTGTGCTTCTGGTCAACTGACTATAAATCAAGAGTTTCCCATGACCCCTCCTTGGCTTTGATTGATTTAGTGGAACTGTTTGCAGAAATCAAGAGACATATTTGCTCATTAGAACACTGATTTATTACAAAATATGTAGCTCAGCAAGAAGTAGGTAGAAGAGCAACATAGGATAAGGTATCTGAGAAAGGCACAGAGCTTACATGCCCTCTGCAGATAGACCTCTTTCTGCCAAATCTGCACATGTTCATCAGCTGAGAAGCTTTCTGAAGTGCCTCTTTTAGGGCTTCATAGGGGGTTCATTACAGAGGCATGATTGATTAGCTCATTGGCCATTGATACTAACCTCCAGCCTGTCTCCCTCCCATCCCTGGATGTGAGGTGGGGGAGGGCTCGAAATTCCGATTCACTAATCTCTTTGTTGTTTCCTCTTTCAACCAGAATCCATCCTTCCATGCCTCCCCTTCAAAACACTTTATTAACATAACAAAACACTTTTATCACTGTTAACACTTAGGAAATGCCACGGCTTTTGAGAGTTGTAAATCAGGAATTTGGACAAAGGCCAAATATATGACAAGTCTATTTTGATATTCTGAATATATATATTATGCTCAAATATATGGGTAGAGTATATATCCTATATGTCACAATATTGCACAATGTAAATCTTGCATGCTAACACTCATATTAATGAGTTGTCATGTGATTTGCAACTTCTGTAATTTGAAATGTGAATTCATGTCAAGCGTGAATTACCACCCAGAGATGTTCTGCCAGCACACTGGATTGCAGAAGCATCCTCATATGGTTATTTTACATTTTTCAGGGAATTTATAAATTTCATGAGATCTGGAGCAATTTTTATTGTACCTTCTCTGCTCAGAATTTTCTTACCAAGTTAGGTAGTATAGATTCTAGAATCAACCTTCTAATGTGATAGTTTCTCCCAATAAGCTATTTTCTTATTGGGATAGTTTCTCCCAATTCACCAAGAATTGAATGATTTTTAATATCAAAAATTTCAAACAAAATTGTATTAACAATATCTAATGGATTTGCAACATTTTTTTTCTTACAATGCCGGCCCACCCCTTTTCACTTTTATGACTGAGGAAAATGAGATGTAAAATAATAAAAATCTTGTGCTGAGATCTGTTGAATTAAAGACAGGGCAAAGGCTGAAAATTGGATTCCTTTTGTTGTCAGAATACAACTTAACTCCATGGATATGGTGAGGTTGCTAGTTCCAAGATAAACCTGTATCCTTTTTTACTATTCTCAACTTCAGCTTAATGTTCCAAGTAGCTGGAAAAGTAACCTTGACCCTACCCTGTATCGGATGTTATCAAGTATTTCAGTGGTACTAATTCTTTCATTTTCAATTAGCAAATTAAAGTGGTAATTTTCTTGTGTCACTACCAGGTAAGACATTGATAGATTCATCCCTGGCAAAACTTCCTTTTCAACAATTTACCTTTGTAACCCTGATTTTTTTTTTTT
>NW_004567105.1:37292533-37323392 GCF_000260355.1 Condylura cristata
GGTCAAGAGAGGTCTGTCACGCCATGTGGATCTCCTCCAGGGCGGGGATCGAACACATGCTGAGGTGGCCTTAGCTTCTTAGTGCTTTAACCTGCTGTGCCACCAGGGAGAGCCCTGTAACACTGCCTTTTAACTCATGCAACTACTTATAAATACTTACAACTTCTTAAAGATTCTGCTATATCTTAAAACTTTTTCTATCCTCAGTGACTAGCAAAACACCTGCCATTTGTATATAAATATATGCTGGTTTTGGTAATTTATTGATTTTTCTTATTTGTACTGAGCAATTTCCTTTTTGTACTGAGCAAAGGAAACCTTATGGACATATTATATGAAGTTTTCCAGAGTTTAATTCCTTTCCATGTTCTTAAAGAGAACATATATAAAGTAGGTGACTCATCTTCATTTATCTAATTTAAAGGAAATTACAAACAGAGCACATTGTTTTGTGCTCTGTTTGCAGAACAGAGTGTTCCGAACATCTACACAAAGTGGAAGAGCCTTAAGCTGAAGGTACAGTATATTGTTTACACTGAAGAAGCACGTGTGTGGACAAGAAAGCGCTGACAGCTCAAATGGATCCCATGGAACTGCGAAATGTCAACATCGAGCTTGACGATGAGAGTGGCAGTGGAGAAAGTGTTCAAGACAGCTACAGCAGGATGGGGAATTCAGAAAAGACAGCAATGAGCAGGTATGTTGTTAAATGACCAGTTTCCATGCAAACCTGAGGTTCATGCATGTGGGAAATGAGATAGTTTTTCCAGGGAAACAACATTTGTTTTTTTCAGGAAGAATTATATGTATAGGTGTCTATCATTCCTGTATGTGACTAATGTAGAGTTGAAGTTACAGTATTCTCATTCCTGTTAATGCAGAATAATTTTTTATTTTTATTTTTATTTAGCTTATCAGTGCTCTTACTTTGTGCACTACATTTTTCCTGATTTCGTCTACCCTGTAAATGTTGTTCCAGCTCCAGAGTTCTGTAGGGATTCTTTTTCCTTTAAACATGTCTTGTGAGCACACTCATTCACAGCTATCCTGGTTTTACCCACTCAACATATGCCATATCTTCAGCCTGTTCAACTTCTCAACTGAATTTCAGAACATTATATCCAACTGTTTACTATAAATCTCTTTTGATGACTCATGTGTCCAAATGCCTCCTCTATAAAGTCAAACTTGTGACATCTGATATTGAACCCCTTTAACACCTTCTCCAATAACCCTTATCATGGCGGAAGTCTCTCAGCAACTCAGCAACTCAGTCAAAAGACCCTTTTTGTCAACTTTGACTCAACCCCTCTTCCAAACCATACACCATTATCTGACTATGCCTAGATGGTTCTACCTCATTAGTGCTCCAAGCTCTCCCTCTTCTCTGTCTACTATTTTCCCATCTTAGTTTAGGTCCTCGTTGTTTGTCAACAGTCATTAAAACAACCCTCATTGCATCTTCTCTCCTCCCATTAATGCTTTATACCCCTGAGAAAAATATTCTTTTACAATTGTAAATTGATGGATTCAGTCCTGGTTTCAACAGCTCTGCATTCATTATAAGATAGAGCTTATATATTGCTCAATAGCTAAGATCCCGATCTGTCCCTGACCTAGTTTTCAAGTCTGGTTTCTTACCCTGCTTCCTCTCCTCTTATTCCCGGGACCTTGCTGAACCTTTTACAGCTCCTTGTGCCTTTACTCTCTCTGCCCTATCTGTTGGAATGCCCTTTTTTGTTATCACCTACCCATTCACTTTTATATTGATACCGCTTATTCTCCAAGATACAGCTCAAAGCCAAATCTAATACATTATGATCTACAGGTGGAAATAATTCCTTCCTTCCTGCACCTCTCTTTATGCAGATATTTATCCTGCCACTATAGCTGGGTAGTATCTTCTTAGTCCCAGCATATGTCACACAACTTGATACACATCAGGTGCACAATAATTTGATAAGCAAATTAATTTTATCATAACATCTTATATAGTACAAATTATGCATGACTCAAAAGGGTTTTTTTTTTTTATCATATGTGGACCTGAAGTAGAGAATATTATCTTCAAACAAGGAAGTCTCATCTCGTTCACTGTATACATGAGAGGCATTGTTCTTCCTCCAAGGCATCAATGCAATTAAATGTTGAGGGTTGTTGGACTAGAAGCCACGGAGATGTAGATAATGTATTTTCTAGGTGTTTCCAGCTAAGGTGACTCTTGAGGAGGCACTGGTTGTTTGAGCACAGAGTTTTGGGTCTGCAGCAGATTTTGCTGACTTTGGAGAAGATACTTATCTTCTGTGAGCTTCTCTGGAAGATGCAGAATGGCAAACATGAATGCTGGAATATAAGCACTACTCAATAAATTTGTGTTCTTTCTTCTGCACTTCATCAGCCTTAATGAACTGATCCAAGTCTGAGGGTGCTTCCATTTCTGGTGTTTACACAGATGTGAGCCCTGCTGAGGGGGGCAGGTTGAAGGGTCACCATCCCAAACAGTCTTCCAGAGTTTCCCATTTGATCCTCAAAAAGCCATAATGGAAACAGTGCGAATGGTTTTCATGAGCTTCAGCACTCACACTGACTTTCTTTTCAACTCCTAACACCATCATGGGTCAGCATACTGCAATTTCATGATCACTTGAAAAAGATGGATTTGTTCATGTTTGGTTTGGATGTCAAGGTTTTTGGAAATTCAGCGTAGCTACATTTATTTGGAATCATTATACTCATGCTGCCAGTACTTGTTGGGTTTAATATCAAAATATTTTCGACACTGGGGACATTTCTCATGTCTTTTATACAATCTTGGCAAGTTTTATGACTCTGACTCATCTCATGCCAAAATAAGAACGTGCAAATGCCTCAGAAATAATTAAAATTATTACATGCTACTCATGAAATAAAGAATTCTAGATTATCAACTGCATTTTTTGTTTGTTTGTTTTTTTTTAAAAAAAAACAAAACCTGCTTGACAATCCAGGGTTCAAATCCAAGTGGTACTTTTGTTTTTGCTTTATGAAACTTAATTAGGTTCACTTTAGGCTCCATTTCATCTTATTGCTGTTTCCTACTATGAACAACATGTACAGTCTGTATACAGCAAGCACATTACCCACAGACTCTTAAAATGAGCACCAGAGAGGGAAGTGAGATTGCAGTGATGGAAGAGGGAGGTTGGGAGGTCTCATGCTTCCTGTGAGAAACAGGAGAACTCCCCAACCTGTATACTGCGAGGTATCTACTCCTTGGGTTCTGGAAAAGCATAAAACTTTGTTTCCTGGTTCTGTCTATACCTTCTATTGTTCTCTATTTTCAAAAGATAAACTTGCCACACCCCTATCTCATAGGTTATTTTCAGGATTAGCTCCTGTTTTAAAAGAGTGTACAGCACTCCTATAATAATTCTCTTTCATTTGTCATAGTGTTTTTAAAATAAGGGTTATATTAATAAAACACTCTCTGATTCCTTTCTTACTCTTTCATGCAATAAATGCCCCCAAATTTGCAATTTAGCTAGTAAGAAAATACTTTTAAGAAGCATGCATAGTGAACACTTCATGTAATAAAAAAGAAAGTCTGTATAGTATTTTGCAGTATCCAGTGCAGTGGTGCCATCTGCGAGACAGTGACATGTGCCACAGGCCCTGGGCAGCCCAGGCAGGATAAGGGGGAGCTTGGCCTTATCCTGCACCCACAGAACCCAGTAAGGAAGTGCTCTGGAGAGGGAGGGACAGCTTAAAGTCCTGCTTCCCTGTCAACTTGTCTACTCATTAACTGTTCTTTAATTTTTTTTGTTTAACGATCCAGGTACATTTTCAGGGTAATTAAAACGCACCCATCCACACACAGAAACAACTAAATACAACGAGGGCTCCCTGAACTATATTCCAACAAGGGATGTATGCACGAATAACGGAGCCTGAAAAAGAGGGCAGTAACAGCAGTAGGAGCTTTCCGGGGCTGCATGGTGCTGTGGAACGTCCAGACACGGAGGCTGGTGTCAGGGCATGCTCGTCAAATCTCTGAGCCATGGTTGCCATAGCCCTAGAGCAAGGGCACAAAAATCCCTCTAGAATAAATAGGTGAGCACCAGAGGAGATAAGGACAGCAGTGCCCGGGCAGTTAATAACTATGTGTTGAGCTAATAAAGTCACCCGATGATGGTGTGGTCAGGGGTTGAGAGTGTGTGTCCTAACTCTGCCCATTTTCCAGAACTGTCCATGGGAACAAAAATGAGCTCCCATTCTCTCTCTTGAAGTTACTGTAGGAGGAAGAGATGGGCCTGAATAAAAATCCCAACAAAAACAATGTTCCCCCTTCATAATTTTCTTCCTCCCTCCCAAGCTGTCTTTATGAATGGGGTTCTGTTGTTGGTACAGAGGGAACATCAGTGTGGCAGAGGAGAGAAAAAGAATTTGTAGGTGATTTGTTTTTCCTCCCCTAATTCAGTTACTGAGATCACTTGAAACAGAACTGTAATTCAGGCCATTTGCTTACATGTTTTCACTTTCTTCTTTCCCTTTCCTGCTTGCATGAACAGTCAATTTGCCAACGGAGATGATGAGAGTCAGAAATTCCTGACGAACGGATTTTTTTCAGGGGAAAAGAAACTCGCAGATTATGATGATGAACATGTAAGTGGATCTCTGCCGGCCGGCAGTAAACAGGACCTGAGGTGTTGGGTCTCTGTGGGAAAACAATGTGACTGAAATTTTCCAATCCTTGATCAGCACATTCTCTGTTTATTCAGTCCCTTACTGGAATAAGGGCTTGTTTTTCCTTTTTGCCATATGGCTGCATAAATCATTTATGAAATGCATTTGTTTTCTGGAGAAATCATTCTAACCCAAATGTAATCTGCAGTCATATTTGCTTTTTCTTCTTTATATTCCTTGACCTGGGTTTTTATTTTTCACTGAGACCCCTGCTGAAATCAGGTATTACATTGCATGGAAAATGACCTGCTTTCATTTAAGTCATGGTTTTTATTCACCAAGATTTTTTGTCGTACTCGTCCATTTTGGATTATAGACTCCCCCAATAAAGATAACGTGAGGTTAACAATAATCTAAAAATATTTGGCAAATATTTGCTTCTGATGTGTCCCTTTGGGGCACCTCCCTGGTGTCCTAACGGTTGAGTCTCAGGCTGTCACTGTCACAATTTTGATCCTCAGCCAGGGAACCGACCCACATGACATAGCGGACCTCTCCCATCTCACCGCTGCTCCACTCAGCAGTGAAATTCAGTACATCTGTCTGTTCTGCTCCCCACTCTGTCTCTGGGGAATCCTCTCACTTCTGCACCTCTGGCCTACACCGCAGTCCTTCCACATTAAATATAAATAAAAAAGAAATATAATGTGTCTCTTTGTCTTCCAGCACCCTGGGGCCACTTCCTTTGGGATGTCCTCATTCAACCTGAGCAATGCCATCATGGGCAGTGGGATCCTGGGCTTGTCCTATGCCATGGCCAACACTGGGATCATCCTTTTTGTGTAAGTGAACGTTTCTACATTTGAGTTGAAGTCCACACTTACTGGTGTTCTTTCCCTCACCAGTCTGCAGTTTGATCTTTGTGAACAGGACTAATCTGAGGCAGTACTAGCATGTTCCTCTTATTTTGAGAGAAAGCAATATCCTTAGAAATAATCAGAGGTCTAATCAGGCCTCCTGTTCACAACCAAGTGGCAGAAAGTATATGCATTCAACCACCTAAGTGCTGGAACAGTGTCCTCTCCACTCCCCCTCCCACACCCCCTCTGCATGGGAATGATTTTATAGTCATTCATTGCTTGGGAGATGCTAAAAATAATTTGGTATTTAGGAGGCAAAGGATCATTCCCAGAAGCAAGTCTGACTTCCACACTCTTAGGAAAAGGGCCCCATCCCAAAGAGAGCCCTGTCAGCCTGAGTCCCAGCCTGAGTCAGTCTCTTGCCCAGCTCTGTGTTCCTCAGGCCAGACACAGGGAGCACACGGTTCTCTCAGTCCCTTCAAGGTGCATCTTCCCTTACCACGGGACCTTTGCACATGGTCCTGGGATCCCACCCCATTTCTTCTTTGTCCAACTAACTCCCCATCACTCAGTACATCCTCACCTGCTTCCCCCCTTTGACGACTAGGACAAGCTGCCGGTTTAAGGCACCATCTTATAGTATAAAACTCATCACAGTTTTGCTTTTATTCCCCCCCCCACATTTGTCATAGCGTATTTACTTAACCCATTTTTCATTTTGGCTTTGATTTCTTGTTTTTTAAATAGAATTTTTCCTCCTAAATTCATTTATTTACTTTCTTACATGGTTGGTCAGTTTTTGCACAGTATTTGATTTCTCCCCAGGTGTCGTCCCAGTAGTTCTCCCACCACCATAGCACCCGAGTCATCCCCATAGTCTTTTGTGCACTTTGCTCCCCTGTTTTGATGCTTCTCCTTACCCCTCCCCAGCTGGATGCCTCATATCTATGGTCAGATTGCAAGCTTAGTGTTTTTCTTGACCTTTTGTTTGGTTTCTCTATATTCCACATACAAGTAAAGCCATCTGATATTTATCTGTTTCACTCTAACTTATTTTGCTTGGCATCATCCCTTCCAGCTCCATCCTTGTTGCTACAAATGGCCTGAGTTCATTCTTTTTGATTGCTGGGTAGTATTCCATTGTATATATATACCAGACTTTTTGATCCATTTGTGTGGTTGGAGGCATTTGGGTTGTTTCCATATTTGGCTATTGTAAATAGTGCTGCAATTAATATAAGAATTAATTAGTGTTAGTGTTTTTGTGCCATTTGGGTAAGAGTTCTAGAAGTGCAATCATTTGATCATCACAGTTTTGCCATTTAATGCAGTTGTCTGATTCACCTGGTTGATATCTACGTTCTTTACTAGACTGCAACCTCCAGAGACTGAGCCCATGCTGATTTCACTCACCATGTGTCCGATACAGTGTCCATCATAAGGAGTATTTTCAGAGTGACTGGGGCTTATTTACTACTAAATCTATGCATTTTAACTGGGCTTGACCAGGAGGATGGATACAATGATGGCTGTGATAGACAATCACAAATGTGTGTGTACGTTACATATGGCTTGGTAATCTCTAAGGCACAGCTGGTAGCAATGGAATTCTTGACAGGAATAAAGCCTAGTGTTAGCCAGGCATCAATGTGGATGCAGATCCCAATCCTTGATGCAGTGCTAGCAAGTTAAATAACTGTCTAAGAATGCAACATCTACATTACAAATATATACTATTTATGTTCTGAGCATCACTTGTTATTAAATAATCTCATAGATATTTGAGGGCTGAGGATCAGACAGAACTATAAATATTAAATTGTGTAGTGCTTTAATTGAACTGTTTAGGTATAGATGTTTTAGCCATATGGGTTGGGTTTTTATCTCAACCTTACTATTATAACTCATGCTTTAGAGAAACCAACTTTTCAATTCTCTGAGTCTTAATGGCTAAGGAAGTAATCCTGTGTGTATGTATATTATATACTGTTGTCAGAATACTGTCTTAAGATAAAAAGACTGCCTTCTTTTTAATTTTACATCTCATTAAAATTAATTAGGATTGATCACTCATGAATAGAAATAAGGAAGACTTTTCTGTAGTCCTACAGCCACAGACAGTTTCCATGAGAGAATATTCCACTTTTAAAACCAAGGGGCACTTCATTTAGCATATTCATATTTCATATTTTAGTATATTAATTTGGCCAAAGCAATTCAATTGCTAGACATTGTGGAGTATGTTTTATGTGTCTAAGTAGTATAGACTGACTTCAGCTATTGTCCTTAATTCACAAGTGACATAGTACTTCATTGGTTTTACTTTAGTATTCTCTGCCAAAGCAAGCACATGTTTATAATATAGGAAGTGCACATTATTTTTCCAGGAAACAGAATTATGTAACCCAACTTACACATTTTTAAAAAACAGACAAGTTCTTAAAGTGCATGGAAAACTATATGAATCCTTAATTAGATAGCTCTGGTAAATAAATTTTGTGAAAGAGGAGAGCACAATATAGTTAGAGCAGTTATAAAATTTATAATGGTCCAAATGTACATTTCCACATTGACATCTTTAGGAATTATGAGTGAATTGGATCAGTTGTGAGGGGAATACTAAAAAGGGGGAATTGTCCTGCCTCTGTTCTCTCTATTAAACATGTGATTGCCTGACTGTTTCACAAGTATCATGTTATCTGATATTGAAGTGGAACTCAGACTTCAATTCAGAAGTGGAATTCAGACTTCCACATTTTATATTAAAATGTAGTCAGGGTACTGAACAGCCTTTCAATTATCTTTATTGATGTAAATATAGACAAAGATGATATGCATAAATCCACACACTGTGTGAACAGATACAATATTTGCTAATTTTATTTTACAACTAAGTTAGGGACCAGATTTTTCTACTCAGGAACACTTAAGCAAGGTTAGGAACTTCAGAAATAAGTTTTGATATATAAAATATAGCAAATTCAAGTTTGGTGATTTTAGTAAGTGGTGTAGAGTACTGGAAAGAATATCTCAGCTTCCTCAAAATCCGAGGACTTTATACACTGCTGGTGAGAATGCAAACTGGTCCAACCACTGTGTGGCGGTTCCTCAAATTAATTAAATGGAGTACTGCATGATCCAGCATCTACCAAAGAACACAAAGACACTAATGTAAAAAACACAGCCTTGTGTGATTGCAGCAGCACTATTTACAATAGCCAAGATATGGAAACAATCCAACTGTCCCCAAACAGATGACTGGATCAAGATGTAGTCTATATACACCATACAATACTACTCAACCATCAAAAAAATATAAACTCAGGCCATTAACAGCAACATGATGGAGCTGGAAGGGATCATGCTCAGTGATATAGGGCAGGAGGAGAAAGAAAAATATCACATGGTTTCTCTTATAGGAGGAGTAGAGGGGAAACCAAATAAGGGATCAAGGAAGAAAATAATAAATAAACAAAATCATCAGGCAAATATAAATCAGAGACTTTCTGCAGCATTCTGCAGGGAAAGGAGAGGAAGAGGAATCAAAACAGGGGCGGGAAGAGCACAGGGGCTATGGTGGTGGTGCACGGTGGCTTGGTGGTGGGAATTTTATGGGGACGATACCTGATTGAAGAAAGCAAACAGTGCACAAAACATGAACAACGATGTAACACATATATTTGAATAAAGCAAGGACTTTTGAAAGTTAGTGATTGAGGAGACTGATGTGACCATAGATAATAACATCCGGCATTATCATGTCTTGTTTATTATAGAAACTGTTGTACTCTCTGTTCCCTCCACAGAATCATGCTGCTGGCTGTAGCAATCTTATCACTCTATTCAGTTCACCTTCTGTTAAAGACCTCTAAGGAAGGAGGTATGCTAGCCTTTAAGTTCCAGACCTTATGTTTTGATTCTCACCACAGTATTTCAGTCCTCAGTTCCATAACTATAGGATGATTTTGGACACTTATATTTTATTTTCTTGGGACACCAATGTTTGTGGTTATTTTAGCAAGTGAGAGGAGTTCAAATCACATGACTTAGGTTAAGTTGTATAGAAAAAGATTTTAGGTAGATAATAGAAAAAATAGTTTTGACTGCTGCCTGGAGCTAATGTATATCACTACTAGTTTGGAGTACATGTTAACACATTTTTGTGTTGGTTGTTTAGATTGTATAATTTGGGTTTATAATTTCTACTTAGTGTTTATTTATATGTTTGAAAGCCCAGTGAAGAATTCTATCACAGAAATACCGTAGTCATTAATATAATTTTAACAGTTCTTTGGTCTTTGATTGTAGGATCTTTAATTTATGAAAAATTAGGGGAGAAAGCATTTGGATGGCCTGGAAAAATTGCAGCTTTCGCTTCCATTACATTGCAGAACATTGGAGGTAAGATGGCAGAACTTTGAATAGGCGAAGAATGTTCAATAAATGATACAGCATGGCAGTGAAAGCATTTATTACTTTTAAAAATAAGAGTAGTGTTCTTTGTTATTTCTAGAGCAGTTTATGCTTCATATGTATGACTGGGTTTATTTCATGAAATTGAAAATTTGGCATTTAAGTGGCAGAGCCAACCTGAGAGAGCTCGCACAGCTCCATTCAGTGGAGAGAATTTCTGGTAGTTGTACTAAGGTAAAGATCTAGCTAGACCTTAGGAGCATTAGAACCCACAGTTTCCTTGGTTCTACAGATTCTTACATTTCCTATTGAAATATAAGTTCTAGTGAAGCCTGGAAACAGGTGTTTTGGGCAGGGTTCTAGCTGATAAGTCTTCCCCTGGCCTCATTGTGCTCATATTGTGTCTTTGACCCTCTGAAGGTATCACCAGCACCATTAGGTGATCACTATTTCTAGCTCAGACTGTTGCAGTCCCCTCAGATGCTGGCTAGTCTTCCTGCCTCAGGTATCCCAATCTGGTCTCTAATTCACCTCCAGATTTGCTTTCTAAAATTAAATTCTGTTCTTCTTTCTCCCTTTCATAAAAATTTTCATCATTATTTTCATGATAAAATTTAAATTATTTGGCCAGGTACATAAAGGTCTTCGTCATCTTTCCTCCACCTCCTATGTGATAACTCTTCTACCAATCCTTCGGTCTGACATTCTTTCGGTATATTTGTCTGTCCGTCTACCTACCTACTTACCTCCTATCTATCCATCCATCCATCCCTGATGTGTCCTGTAGGCCATAACAAACTATTCAATTTCAGTTCCCACCCCTTTTTATCCTGCATACTTTCCCCTCCCTGTGTCCCGCACCATACCTTCTCATTCTGTTCCTTTCTTTCCCCTACTTCCTTTCTTCCTCCTCCTCCTCCTCCTTTCCCCACTCCCTCTCCTTTACTTGTATATTGTCCATAGCCTCTCTAGGCTATCAAGGACTTGTTCTTATGGGGCCTCTGGGCCCCATTTCTCTGTATCTGTTTTTTTAATGATATTTTCAAACTCTTAAGTAGAGAATAGACCTCTAGATTCTGGTATAATTTAAGTCTGTTTCTAGCATCATTTATGATCTTGGGAAAATCACTATAGCAGTCAGAGTCTAGTTGGTCCTTCTATGAAAATGAGAGGACTTCACAAGGTCATTTCGAAGGTGAAATAAGGCAACATGTGGTACAAACAAAATAAGGATTCGGTAAATGCTTCCTTACCACAGATTCAGTAATCGTGTCTTTGGAGTCCTCCTGATTGCTTTCAAGTGGGCCTTTTTATAATTTTAAGACACATATATGTGAATAGTGAAAAACTAACATGTTGCATAGATTATAAAGAAATGTTCATGTAAGTCATCTTTAGAAATAACTACTCCAGATTTTCTTGTCAAATTTAGCAAATAACATTAAAATGAGGTTAACTTTATAATACTGATTACAGTTTTTTTAATTAACAGTATGTCTTGAATGCAATTGCATATTCTTCTTTTTAACAACTTGAGTTTTTCATTGCACAAATACATCATGATCGGTTTATTGAATCACTTATTGGTTTAGATTGCTTCCTGTTACCCACTATTGCTCACAAAGCTGCAACTATAAACTTGCACAGAGATCTTTTGAGGAGGTCACCCTCTTCTGAAAAATAAAATCTCTGAAATGACCTAGGATTTTTGGAAGGCAGCATTTCCTCTCCCTTCCTTATAGTCACACTTTTTGAGTGTGAGGCTTGATGGATAATAAACCACCTGACAGTTTTGTAATTGTTTAGAAGCTACAGACAATGGTGTTTCCCAAAATATTGGGTTCAGGGCTGAATATGTGTACACTGGTTATTTTAGTTGTCAAGTAAGCAAATTAAATCAGCAATGAGGTGTTCCTGGGAAATGAATAAATAAAATAAGCTTTATTCAACTATATCTACTCCAGTTAATGAATAGTTGATAAGGTGATAAATGAATCTAGCCATACCTTAATAATTTATATTTATTTCTAGCCCTCACTAAATAGACTGCCTTAGAGTGGATTCAAACTTTCTGCCTTGTCAAAACATAAACTATCAGTCATTTCCCAGGAACACCTTATTGCTGATTTAATGTGCTTATTTGACAACTAAAATAACCAGTGTACACATATTCAGCCCTGAACCCAATATTTTGGGGAACACCATTGTCTGTAGCTTCTAAACAATTACAAAACTATCAGGTAGTTTATTATCCATCAAGCCTTAAACTCAAAAAGTGTGACTATAAGGAAGGGAGAGGAAATTTCATACTTCCTCCCTGATAATGTTCTCACTTTAGTTATTGCCTATAATTAGTGATTATTTTGGCATAAGTAGTTCTGTATTTAGCAACAGTCTGTATTTAGAACATTAAATTTTTAATTCTCTCAGTCCTCTGAAAAATTAACATTTACCACAGATGTTTCAACATTAGCAGGATAATGTTGACATTACCCAGACAGGTCTGGATCATTCTGAATTTTTGAAGACCAAACACATTAACAGTGGTGATATCACTTAAAGTCAGCAATTAATAGCTCCAAAATTGAATGGTACTGCACTGAGCCAGTTAATCAGAAATATCTCCTCTGTTTACCCTCTGTAAGATTTAGCTTTAGCCACGGTCTTTGTAAAGATTAACTAAATAATGTTTACAGAAATCATACTAGGTATGTAAAAATCATTTTATTTTACCAAAGGCAAGAAACACTGTCCCCAAATCCGGGAATTCACATTCTAGATGTGGGCTGTGATTTTCAGACTGTGTGATCTTGGACATGTCATTTAAACTCTCAAAACCTGAATATATTTTGCTGATGAAGAAATATAATAACATCACACATCTTGCTATTTTCAGCTGATTAGATGCACAGCAATGTGCAGAGCTAAACAATGTTGAAGATTATCACCGCTATTACTTTTATTTGATGTTCAGAACATATTGTTAAGCTATTAATAGCTCCTGCTTTAAATTTCTGTTATCAGAAGGATAGAGCAAGGATAAAGCTGCGGCGTAAATCTTGTCCATTTTATTTTTAACTGCATCTTTTGGCCATATGTCAAATGACTTGGGGAAAGTGTTGTTTCATAAATCGTTACACTTGTGGCTAAGTTATATGTTGTGCTTATTTATAAGCTAGCACTGCTCCAGAAACAGGGTTTGTGAATTTCGTTTACTTTAGATTTTCAGAAGAGTGAGTGATCACACACCTGTCACTTATCTAGATACTCAAGAAATTTTGCCTCTTAATAATTTATTTAACCAAAGGGAGCTTAAGATGTAGAGGGTAAAACTTCATTGACAAAGGGAGAGAAGCTGTCATCACCTATATTCTTTGATTCATCTAGGGTGACTCCATTTTAGTCAATCACTGGCCCGAGACTTTGTGTGCCCCTCGGCACATTGCAGAGGACTAGAATAGTGCCCACCTGGGAAAAGCCACTGGGAGTGACAAAGTCTCTTCTGTTCCACTCTTCGGCCTCTCTTCTGGCCCATGCCTAAGGGTGCCAGACCCCAGACCCAGCCATAGATACTGCACACTTAGCACGGTGATGATTTATAACTAATGAGGGAAACCTTTAAAATGGCAGCTTTAAATGGCATCGAAAACCTCTGAATTTAACCCCAAAACCAACATTGAAGTTGATACAAAGGTCTACCTGCCAGAGCCAAAGGACCACACATTTGTTTTTTAAAAGAACTTGGGAACAATACAAACACTGGTGGGTGACTTTCTTTTCATGGGGGATTTAATACTCATCTTTCTGAGAATAAAAGCCCCAAATACCAGTTCTTACAACTTGCAGTGGCTCAGTGCTAAGTGCTCGACTAAACTGTCATGTTTTCCATTTCAGCTATGTCAAGCTACCTCTTTATCATCAAATACGAACTGCCTGAAGTAATCAGAGCATTCATGGGACTTGAAGAAAACAGTGGGTATGTCTTATGCTCCCTGTGATGTCCACTGGCTCATTCTGCGATGTCTTTTCTAATGTCCCCGTCTCTTTTTCCTTCCTAGAGAATGGTACCTCAATGGTAACTACCTCGTCATCTTTGTGTCTGTTGGAATCATTCTTCCTCTTTCTCTTCTTAAAAATCTAGGTAAAGTCACTTTTAATTTTTATTTTCATTTCATAATCTAATAGGTAAGCTGATTGTAGATACCATATTCACCTTTCAGAATTTCTCTGCTAACTCCTAGGTTACCTTGGTTATACCAGTGGATTTTCTCTCACCTGCATGGTGTTTTTTGTCAGTGTGGTAAGTGACTTATGGATGTGATCCTTGGAGCTTGGTGGCCATGAGAAGCTTTTAGTGCCCGACTTATTGATAGTATCTCCATTTTTGTCCTGGCACTTCACAAGCATGACGTCATTCTCATGTTGCAAGCAGCTTTCTTATATTCTAACTTGGAATGAAAAAAGAGTGTTTGTTTAAAAGTAGTTAAGTTAGAATGTCAAGATAATTTCAGGTGGTATGTCCTGGGCATACTCAATATGTATTTATTTGGACTAAAAGAACACTTCAGGCAAAAACAACAAAAACCAGATTTAGAAAGATGGAGCAAGAAGAGTCCCAGAAAAGCAATGAGTAGAATAGTCACATCAACATGAATTCACCTACTCCTATGTGAAGTTGGAGACCAGTAATCATAGGGAGTTAGAGAAGAAATATTCTCCCCAAATCCCCTGTTGTCTTCCTAAAGGGGAAATGTTTGTTAATATCAATATTTTTGGTTTGTTAATACCAAAATTTACATAGCATTTCTCCAGAAAGGCAATGGGAGAGGAGAGAATTTTTGATGAAAAATCACCATTAGTTTGACGAAATAAAATATATGAAATGTGGTGAGAAAATTATCTTTCTTGTGGAAGAATATGAATCAAACTTAGGGTACATTCTTGCAAAACTCGATCTTGTCGACTCTAAGGGCAGGGTTGCTAATCATAGTTCCAACGCTTTCTTTGGGACCGAGGTTACAAGGAGTCTTCATGGCCCATTAGGTTAAAGGGAGTCCTCAGGAGAAGCCTCAGCCTCACCACTAAGGCACGTACAGATTTTCATTTCAGTGCTTTCCCTCCAAAGCTGACTTGCTTGTTTGTTTTGTCTGTTTGTTTGAATGACTGGGTCTAGGTGATTTACAAGAAATTCCAAATACCCTGCCCTCTGCCCATTCTGGATCACCATGTTGGAAATCTCACCTTCAACAATACTCTTCCAATGCACATGGTGATTTTACCCAACAACTCTGAAAGCGGTGGCGTGAACTTCATGATGGATTACACCCACCAGAACCCCACAGGGCTGGATGAGAACCAGGCCAGGCACTCCCTCCATGGCAGTGGAGTTGAATACGAAGCTCAGAGCGATGACAAGTGTCAGCCCAAGTACTTCATATTCAACTACCGGGTAAGTAAGAGGTCTGGGCTTTCTACAAGCCCAGCTCTGTGGCCCTGACTTTTGGTTCCATAAATCTAGGGTTCCATTAACACATGTCTTTGTTTTTCAGACGGCCTATACAATTCCTATCTTAGCGTTCGCATTCGTATGCCACCCCGAGGTCCTCCCCATCTACAGTGAACTGAAAGAGTAAGGCAGCCATGTTAGCATTCTCATTTGCTTTGAAAATGGGTTCATATATTCCAGGTGCTTTATATAGAATCCTAGTTTTATAGCTTTCTCCTCACAGAAAGCCTGTGCTTCTATCACCCATCAGTTATATATTTTAACCAAAAAGGAGTCGGTCTTGCCTCTACACTCACTACTTTACCTCCTTTTTTCTACAAACTGATGGTTGGGAGGGGTGGTGGGGGTGGTTCGGAGCAGAGAGAAGAGGTGCCAATTTGGACAGACAAAGGGAACTTGGATTTTGATGGAAATTAGTGATGTCACCTGAACCAGAAATGACCACATACATGTAGAACAAAAGTTACTGTTAGTGTGGTCATTGATGTCACTTATGGTCAATCCCTAACCCTTGTCCAGAAGAAAATCACCCTGGGAAGGTGCCAACATCCTACCATCATTGTTATGCAATGGAGACATAGTCTAAACAACCCTGTTCCAGCTGATATTTTGTTATTCATTAATATGCTTTCTCCTTGATCTTGACATCTACTTGGTGAGGTTAGGCTTTGAGCCCTTTCTTCTCGGGGATGGTATCATGTAATAATTCTCAACCTTCACCCAGACATCAATAACCTCAGTCTTCATTGTTACTAAATAACAATAACTTTATCCATAAATTCCTAAAATTGACCTCATAAAATTTCTTTGAATAGTTTCAGTTACTTTAATGACTTTTATTAACTTGGAAAATCATATATATTTGTTATTTTAAAGGTCTGCAAATTGACTTTAAGTAGCTGAATACCTTCTAGAGAGGTGTCCAGAAAATGTCCACTTATTAATATCAAACGACCTGCATTCTAAACTCCTAGGAATAATGCTTTGCTAATTTAGTAGGTTCCTCTCCTCATTAAGCCCATGCTTCATGAGATATGAAAGCTTTCTATCTAGAAGCCAGTTTGATCTTTACATAAATCACATTCTTAAATACTCAGTAGATAAGCTTACTTGGACTTCTAGGAAAATGATTGTTTCTTAAGCACTGAAAGAGTAGTGCTTAAGAAAAGTTTTCATATTCCAACTTCTCCACATTTCTCTAAGACAAATTTAAACAAGCTATGTTGCTGTAAGAGAATGGTGAAATATCATGAGCAACACAGACCTATATGCTTGCATTACTTTTTTACATTTTAATTCCAAAAAGTGAGATTTTCATGTTAAAAACATTTTTTTTTTCAGTCGGTCCCAGAGGAAGATGCAAGCAGTGTCAAATATTTCCATCACAGGGATGCTCATTATGTACCTGCTTGCTGCCCTATTTGGCTACCTGACCTTCTATGGTAGGTCACTCTCAAAGTCCTCCTCGTGCGAGTCCTGATTAGACTGACCATCAGCCTGAGTGTGCATGATCCTTTTGTGAGTGTGTGTGTATAAAAGAACTGGGGTGCAAGCCAGAGGTGTAGTGGATGAGAGGAATCACCAGAGGCAGAATGGGGAGCAGAACAGGCAGATCTACTGAAATTCACTGTTGCAGGGAGCAGCAGGCAAGAGAGGAGTGGTCTGCTGAGTCCAGCCGGGTTATTGGACGCAGGCTGTAGAACTGATAGTGCTGAGACTTAACCTCATAGACCACCGGGGAGGCCCAGGCTGAGACTTAACTCATAGGCCACCGGGGAGGCCCAGGCATGTTTCCTGTAGTTGTCCAGCTGCATGATCTCTAGATGCACATATGCAGTTAACTTGTTTAACTGGTTGAGTGCAGTACCATTCGATTTTGGAGCTATTAATTGCTGACTAAGTGATATCACCACTGTTAATGTGTTTGGTCTTCAAAAACTCAGAATGATCTTATTTACTAGTCATGTTGACTCTGGGGATTTGAAGCATAAGGCAGGTGTCTAACTCATCCCCTTTTAGTCTATTATAGTAAGTGGTTTTCTAAGAAAAGAGAAGTGTATGATATAATTCTGTCAATCTGGGAATGCACTACTGAAAAAATAAAGTGATATGGCCACATTAAGTTATACCTGAAGCATTTCTTCTATGGTATTATTTTTTGTTGTAGAAGAACTGGGGTGTTTAGGAGGTGTGGGAGGTGAAAGGATTCAACAGAGACAGAGTGGGGAGCAGAACAGGCAGATGGACTGAACTACACTGCTAGAGAGCAGCAGGTGAGACAGACGAGGTCCGCTGTGCCCTATGTGGGTCAGTTCTGTGGCTGGAGACTGAATTCCGGTTGTAGTGGTGATAGCACTGAGACTAGCCCCTAGGTCACCAGGGAGAACATTCTATGGCATTTAACAGGACACAAGGACTACAATTATTATTATTTCCCATGACAAATAGTACTATAGACAAATTTCAGGGAATCAAACACCGACGACCTGGTAGCATATGATAGCACTAATCACTGTTAACAATATAGATTTTGTGTGTGTGTAAAACTCTCTCACTTGTAATTTTTCTGATTGAATTGATAAATTGATTACAAGATAAGTGAGGGGGGAAGGGAAGGCACCATTAGCTTGGATTTTACTCTAACTCATAAATGACTATTCACCAAGCCCTCACTTCTGGGTGCTAACTCCTTGCCAGCTGAGAATTAATGAAAATCAGGTATTTTTACCTCCTATGCCTGATTTTGAAGGAGTAATGAAAATGGCAAACTACCTCCGGTTCTACAAGTGTCTCCTTGTCATTTGTATCTGGAGCTCTGGATGAGTATGTTTTCCAGAAGGGCAGGGTCTTAATCTCAGCGTGATATTCCATAGGAAAGCCGGTAAAATTCATTAATGTGTTTCACTTACACTGGCTTCAGTGAGTTTCATAAAACAAGCAAAGACTTGAAAAAGTCCCAAATGATGTCCTTCAGTGCAGTGACAGGGTAATCCTTGTCAAGCCTAGAAAAGTGTTAAGAGATCATGTATCCGGCCCTCCCTGGTGGCGCAGCAGGTTAAAGCGCAGCACTGAGAATATAAAGTTGCTTCCGCATGAGTTCGATTCCCGCCTGCCCCGGAGGTGACCACATGGCGTGGCAGACCCCTCCTGACCCGCCCGCTGCTCCCCTCAGCAGTGTACTTCGTCGATCTGCCTGTTCTGCTCCCCATTCTGTCTCTGGTGAAGCCTCTCGCCGCTCCTGAGCCTCTGTTCTGTATGCACAAATAAATAAATCTTTAAAAAAAAAAAGAAAAAAAAAGAGATCATGTATCCTTGGAATTCTATGCTGGGTTTGGAGAAGCCAAGTCAGGTTTGTGTTGGGGAGAGAAGGTACCAAGATGTGAGGTTCAGAATGGCAGAGCTTGGACCTTTCCAGAACTCCCACCAGAGCACATAAGTCTGTCCTAAGTTTTGTGATGCTTCCATACAGCAGCAGTGTATGTTCAGGGAAAGATTAATCGCCATGCAAATGACCCTTAGCAAATTTGTATTAGCATGTGCTACTCTATAAGTTTGGGGGCCTCTCTGTCCATGTAAAGAGTCACATGGTTCATAATCCCTGAGATAGGCTAGCAAGGGAGGCATATGAGCTGCCATACCTGGGTTCTTTCCACTGCTCTGTGTCCATCCATGAAATGTTGTATAGGGCCTCCCTGGTGGCCCAAAACTTAAGTATCAGCATTATCACTGCTAAGGACTGAGTTTGATCCCCGACCAGGGAGCTGACCCACATAGGGCAGAGCTTACCCACATAGGGCATGCCTGCAGCTCCCCTTAGCAGTGGATTTCAGTCAGTGCAGCTTTTCTGCTCCCCACTTTGTCTCTGTCACTCTGTCCACCCCCAGACCTCTGCCTATACCTCAGTTCTGCTATGCAACAGTAAATAAATTATTTTTAAAAAGCGAGCAAAGAAATGCTCCTGTAAGTGACCTGCGCTGGCTCACATCAGAGGACTTACTTTCTTCATCTCTGCAGGAGAAGTTGAAGATGAATTACTTCATGCTTATACCAAAGTGTACACATTTGACACCCCTCTCCTCATGGTGCGCCTGGCAGTGCTGGTGGCTGTGACACTGACCGTGCCCATTGTCCTGTTCCCAGTAAGTACATGAGGCTTTGGTGGAAGACTCGTGTTTAGCCCCAGACAGGCGTGCATGTGTTCTGACCTGATGGGAATTTACTTATCATGTGGATTTGCAAGTGCGATGCCTAAGAACATTATTATTTTTACGGAGCATTCTGAAGACAGCTTTAAATTCACCTTTTGCTATATAGATGTAGAAACTGTCTCCAGGAAGTTAAGGTCTTTTTTAAAGTGTAGGGGGATTAAAAATCACGTTTATTTCTACTTATGTATTGATTTTCCAGTTTAATTGACGTTGAAATATATTTTTTAATTTAATGCCAAGTTCAGATTTTGAGCCTCTGTCTAGAGGATTAGTGGAAATAAATAGGAGTT
Organism: Condylura cristata; assembly: GCF_000260355.1. NCBI lineage: Eukaryota > Metazoa > Chordata > Mammalia > Eulipotyphla > Talpidae > Condylura > Condylura cristata. The sequence continues at coordinate 37,312,473 of NW_004567105.1, forward strand.
CAAATATTTCTAAAGACCAAAAACATATGAACCTTCAAATAACATTGTATTTTTGCCTATGTTTTGAAGCTCTTCCTTTTTTCTGCTTTTTTCACCCCGAAGTGATCTTACTTAATTTGGCTTCTTGAAGGCTGTCAAGAAGAAAGTTTATTAGGAAAATGACATCGTAGAGACAAATTTCTCAAAAAATAGTTATAGTACCGCTCATGTGTTTCTTCGGCCCCTAAAACTGGCACATGCTTATCTGCCAGCCTTGGCCTGGGGCAGCCCCTTCTTGGCATTTCCTCTAGCGTAGTTATCCTGGGGTTGTGAGAGGTAACCCCCTGACCTATAGATGAATAAATATGCTGTCCTGCCAGCTCCTTGCCTCTCGTGAACATTGCGTGCACCCCCTCATTTTAGGAGAAATCGGTGACACAGCCACTAGCACTGTCCTGTACAGAATGTTCCATCCCCAGCCAGGCATGAGGGCTGCTCATAAATGAGCAGTAGTTTCCTTAAATGCAGCTTGTGTGCTGAAATACTTTTTGGCACATTCCTTTTTCATGAGTGCATGAAATCAAATCCTTATTCCTATGTGGTGACTATTTTACTCTTAAATAATGTCTCTCCTATATCTGAAAGTATTTCTAGTGATATGCACACAGTAAAACCAGCTCCATCTTGGATAGAAGGTAGAAGACAGCTGTAGACAGAAAGTATATTATAGGGTAGAATTTTCAAGCAAGTAGCGTCACTGAGAAAAGAATATCTGGAGTACTTTTATTTTTGGTGCATAAAAATATCACTCAATGTTGGTACACAGAGGACACCCACATTGTTATTGAACCAAAGTAATTTCTAAAAGAAACCTGCTGTGTGCATTTCTTTTGCTTTACTCACAAGCGCTAACTATGGTGCTTTGGGGTGCGGTCTTAGGAGATAAATGGATGTGGCTGTGGTCACCTGCTTGTCAGTAGCAGTGAGGTAGTGCTCAAAGCCCGAGGTTATTGGCTGAGGTCATGCTAAGAAGACGTAAAAGTCAGCCTCTCACTTACTGATGACTATTTCACCTTGACGTTACAAATTCCAATCTCCCCCTAGAAATCTTTCCCCTATGTGACAAATTTGGCTCTGGTGTTAATTTGACCATCAGGACTAGCCAGATTTTATAAACATGTCTCATTAGATGTCCATTAGAACCAAAAGAGTCACTAGAATCAAATTTTAGAAAAATAACTGTGACCCTTCATTATGGATTTTTTCACTCAATTTTAACATTTATAAAATATTGTGTACATAATTCTGACTTTGCACAAACAGTGTTCCACTGAGATGGTCTCTGTAAGTATTGGCCTTGTACCAAGTTACAGGTTCCTGGGAGTTAGGGATATGCCCTATGTTTGATACAAGACGGGCTCAAGAATATCTGTGAAGATGGGCCACCCTAGTGGCAGAGGATTTAAGTCTCAGTGCTATCAAGCTATCGCCAGTCACTGTAGCCTGAGTTTGATCCCTGGCCAGGGAATTGACCCACATGGTGCAGCAGACCTCTCCTGTCTCATCTGCTGCTCCCCCAACCGTGGATTTCAGTAGATTTGCCTGTGCTACCCTCCACTCTGTCTCTCTGGAATCCTCTCTACCCCCATACCTTTGGCCTCGACCTCAATTCTTGATTGCATAAATAAATAAAAATAAATGTTAAAAAAAAAAGCAGTCTGCAAAGAAATACATTTTCCAAATGAATCTCTCCTTTTCTTGAGATATTAAATGGCCCTTTCTGGCAAAAGCAGAAGCTAGTCCCCTTGCTGAGATTTGCCATGGACTACACCTTAGCTGGGGCTCTGGAATAATGAAGCAAGACTCCATGGTCATAAAGTGAGTCCAACCTCCTGGTCCCAACCTCATCTCCCAGATAGATTTAATTCAGATACTGTCCTCCAAAGCTATAGAAGATAGTAGTGGTGTTTTTGTTTGATTTTTCTTACAATTTAGAGCCAAGGTTTTCAATGTGATTAGCGTAGAGTTCTAGCATCTCCTCCTGAGAGGTTTCTTAGAATCAAGAAATGCTTGACCAGTAAGAAGTTTGCCTGCTTTGCTTTGATGTACAAACATACAAATAATAAAGGAATTACAGCTTAATCTGACTTAAACCTATCAGCTGTGGGTCTTTTGTTTGTATTCTCCTTCTTCCAACAAATGATAAATGGACTGTTTCTTAGGAGCTCAGGGACTGGTGACAAGGGACTGTTGGGGTTTTTCTGTTGTTGCTGCTGGGCTGCTTTCCCCTGGATTATGCCATTTTGTGTTTTTCTTTTCTCCACTCAGGTTAACACACACTTCTTAGTAAAAGGCACATCATAACTGCCTCAAATTTTTGAAGAACAAGTGAATAAATGAAGTAAATTAGAACTTTTTCACAAGTCCAACATTTCTTTTCTCTCTCTTAGTGCTGAAAATGGGGTGATGTGGCTGGGGGTAACTAATATGGGACTCTCCCCCCTTTGCTTTTGCTGACCTTTTTGTAAAAAGTTCACACATCTCCATAAAAAACAAACCAATTAATCCTGATGGTTTTATTCAGAACACACAGGGAGAAATTCGACCTGCCAGAATCTTACCTGAGATGCTCCAGCTACTTCTGCTTCATTTTCTCACAATTAAGCCATTCTTACTATGTCATCTTGGGGTCCCCTGTTGAAGCACATGAAGACACAGATGGATAAATATGACTGAGATTGCCATATAGAGTATATAGATATATTACATAGAGTATACAAGCGTGTATAGAGTAATGAGCTGGAGCTATTTCCCAGACCTCGCCCTAGGTAATTATACAGAGTGAAAATGATTCCTCTCTAAGTAACAGGAGAATGGATCTTGGCCCTGATTTTTGTTTTCTAGACTGCAGAGCTAAAGCTCTGTCTCACCTTCCACTTTGCCTCTACGTCAGAGAACAGAAGCTTCCCAAAAAGTTCAGTGTTCAGAATGTGCTTTTTGGAAATCATAGGTGTTTCACCCAGAGACACAGAGAAGACCTGAATTATCCTGGGTTGTAGACTGTGGCTTTGGAAGCTTTGGTGATGGCCACAACCCACAGTATCTCAACCACATTTCCAGGTTCTTATCAGTTTGTGTCAGGAGAGAAATGGGCATTTAGATAAGAACAGGAGCCTGACCTTTGTGGGTTTCAAGCCATCCTTGCCTCTCTCCTGACATAGGTAAGTAGGATGGCTGAGGCCCTCTTGATCTCAGGTGTGCCCAGGTGCCTCACAGACATGGAATGGCCTACAGGTATTCTTCTGTTCACTACTCCCACCTGCAGTGCCCCCAAAGTCCCCCAGCTCCTGTTTGCCTGGTGTTCTCTTCAGGTTCTTGAGCCCACAGCTCAGTGTGGATTTAGCTATGAGCAGGAGGTGTTCACCATTTACTTCAGCCATTATCTCTGTAATTTTTCTGTATTTTATAACCTTAGAACAAACCTTACTCTTTCTGGGAGCCACAAGACCTCAGTTAAGTACATTTACCTTGAGAGACTCTGCACATACAGGAGCCCTTCTAACTCGCTGAATTAAATACCAAACATTATTTTAATAAAGGATTGAAAAGCATAGAGATGTTACCTTTGCTGGAAAGTAACCTGTTTTCTACTCATTTACTTTATAAACATAGCCCACACAGATATATCAATATAAATTCTTATGTTCTACCCTAGAAATCTGATTTTTAAGCCTACTTATTAGACCAGTTTGACAGTATTGACTAAGCACTCCTTAGAGGTCATGATGTAGAATTTACAAACTGCTACAGAAAAATGAAATCAAACCATTTACTTGCTCAGTCATCTTTTCAGAGTGCATTTCATAATTTTTGTTAACCCAGTTTTTGAAATCTTTCACAAAGTCACTCTTTAATGATTTCCAGAGACTTTCTATGAAATTGTCTTTTAAACCAAACAGATGGCTTTAATTTTTGGTGGAGTGGTATGAAAGGAATGTCACATCAGAAACTGCAAGCAATTGAGCTCAGATTTTTTTGTCAACCATACATGTGACTCACAATGCATTTTTACGTTTCTCTCTTTTAAGTGAGTTTACAACTCCTCACCACCCACAGACTTCAGAAAGTGAAATTTTAAGTGAAAATCAATCCTAGCATTTCAAAATTTAAAGTCTTGGATTAACTGAAGTGTTCACTTATTGAAAAGCCAATAGATTTAAATCCTTTAGGTTACGAGTGTCCTCTAAAAGATTCCAGCGATAAGAGTATTTTCAGATTTGTTAAACTGCTCACACAGAATATGCACACCCTTCCTCTACCTAGTAGGGTGGTTTATCTGGTTACATCAGAGTAATTTGAGCAGCAGCTGCAAATGGAACCTCTCTTGACCCTTCACCCACTTATTTCAGTCCCTGAAGTAGGGCTGAAATTTGTCAGGAATCCAGAGGAAGGGAAAAGACTTGTTCTGTTGAATTTAATTCAGCATTTATTAAGTGTCTGCTGTGTGCAAGAGATAAGCCAGAGACTGAGTAATGTTAAGGCGATGAGGTTCTGCTTCTTGCTTTTTTTTTGTGCAATTATTACCTACTGGTTTGAAGTGGGGAAAGGCAAAAGGGGAAAAAAGAATATACAATGGGAAGTATCATTTTTTATGACAAAAAAGTTTTAAAAAGTTTTTAAATATTTAAAAAGTGCAAAATTATGAAAAATCCCAACTCATAAAAAATTCTGTCCATTTTCATATCCAGATCATTTCGGTGCCTACCCTTCATACATAATCCAGTCTCCCAAAGACCATTAGGGTTTCACTCTGTCCCTGAATTACATATGTATTATTTTTTATAAAAATACTGAATGAAGATTTTTAGTGGTGATTTTAATCATATCAGTTGTCTTCTCTTTCTGATAAGATTATTTTTAAGAAAAAAAGTTGACAGCTGACACAATGAACACCAGCTGCATCACCAAGGATAACGGACCCCCACACCCAACACCAGCACCAAGGAAGCAATCTGCATTCACTTGGTGCCCCTGAGCTGGGCTTTGGATGTTAAAAAATGTTTATTGACCAGTATTTACTTCATTCTCTTCAGATGACTTGCTTAGATATGATCATTTATACCCAAAGAGTACTGATTGACAGAATAACTCAGTTTAAGTTTCGTTCCGGTACTGAGCATAATTGAGATGGTGAATTTCATGTTATGTGAATTTGACCACAGTGCGCTTTTTCTCTTTTTATTTTTTTAAGGTATCTTTTTATGTATGTATGGAAGAACTGGGATGCAGCCCAGAGGTGCACGGGGCAGGAGAGGAGGGTATGAGAGGATTCACCAGAGACAGAGTGGGGAGCAGAACAGGCAGATTGACTGAAATCCACTGCTGAGGGGAGCAGCGGGTGGGTAGACAGGAGAGGTCTGCTGCACCATGTGGGTCACTCCCTGGCTGGGAACATACTCAGGCCTAAGGAGTGATTAACACTGAGACTGAACCTCTTGGCTACCAGTGAGGCTCTTACAATGTATTTTATTTATTTACTTACTTATTTACTTATTTATTTTAACTCAGCATTAAGAACTTTTCTGGGAGAAAAAGGAAAAACAGAAGCTAAATGCTTTAGATCACTGAGAATATTTGAAATATAAATAAAATAAAAAACAATGTAGTAGCGATCCCTCTGAATTCTTGTTGCAGATTCGCACATCTGTGATCACACTGTTATTCCCCAAAAGACCCTTCAGCTGGATAAGACATTTCCTAATTGCGGCCATACTCATCGCAGTTAATAATGTTTTGGTCATCCTTGTGCCAACCATAAAATACATCTTTGGATTCATAGGTGAGTTCCAGATTCCTTTCATTGGGTCAACTCAAACTGATCCCTTCTTCAGGGGCAGCTGGGCTCTCAGGCTGGGGATCTCCAGGAGATCTCAGACCCCCATGGTCTAGTCTGGCTTCCTTTTCTGATTGTTGAGAAAATGGAGCCCCACAGAAATCAAGGCTTCTATCCTGAAATTGACCCAAGACTTGGCCTTAGAGCTTAATTCTGCATCAAAAAAAAGAATGAAGATGTAGATTTTTATCTTATAGGATGGTTCTCTCTGGCCTAAGTTCATCTGCAGAGTGTTAAAAGTTATCTTTAGAGGAGAACAAAATTCAAAGTTGATTTATAAAGCATATCATTTCCCCTAACAGTAGGCCTATTGATAATTGTAATTTCTCAGGGATTACTTAGAAAGACTTAAAATTCTGAGAAGTTACTCAGACTTTAAACACAATAAAAAACTTGAAAAAGTGAGAAATGGATCAGAAGGGTGTGTAACAAACTCAGCCTAAGTACACCGGTATATTATTTCCTGTAAATTTGTAATGCTCAGCCTCTCAATTTATGTTTATGTTCTACATTAATTGATGTTTATATTCTATAAACTTAATATGAAGGCATGATGTTGGACACATTTTAATGTTCTTTATAAACATCTATGAGTAAGTTGTTAAATCAAGCTTAATCATTTTGGTAGTGCTAAGTAAGGTAACTTTGGATTTGGCTCCTTTGAAGTGCAAGGTCTGGGTCTCTGACTGGCTGAGTCAGACCTACGCTGTGAGAGGCTTACCTGTGCCATGTTTTTCTTCTCAGGGGCTTCTTCTGCTACTATGCTGATTTTCATTCTTCCAGCAGTTTTTTATATAAAACTTGTCAAGAAAGAATCTCTGAGGTCACCCCAAAAGGTTGGGGTAAGTAAGACTTGCAACTGCTTTTCTACACAGTTAAAAAAAAAAAAAGAGTTGAACAGCACCTAAAAGTCAAACATGGCTGGAACTCTCTGGTGGAGAGGAAGGGCCAGCAGTAGGTGTGGAACACTCAAATGATTTTAGAATTTCTTCTCTTCAAATATCAAATAGCTTGCATTGAGTCTTTCTCACCTGTCAAACCCTACGAGGTTTCCTCCAGCCATTGTACATTATCTATGACTAACTAATGCAGTAGTGAATTAAGCCTCCTGGATCTGCTGTGAAGCGATGTAAACATTTTAGTCATATTAGTTTTGCAAGGCTGAAAGAAAAGGTGGTACTTTGTTTTATCCTCCAAGGTATCTTGTCCCCTGGGGTGGAGTAAGATCCAGAACAGGAGCCTCCATTTTCTAGTTAGTCTCCCTGGATATAAAACATAGTCTTATTAAACTACAGTGTGTCTTGTTTCCATAGAATCAAACACTAGAAATTAGCATTTTTCTGATAATTAGTGATTACTTAATGTAGTCTTAAATTCAGGCTTGAAAAGAAAGCTCCTTATTGAGTGATCTTGCATTTTCACCTGATAACCATTCACTGTTGGCAGTGTTCAAAATTCTTCCTATCCTTTTGCTCCCAAACTTCTGTATGTAGTTTACCTTGCTTGGACTTTTACAGCAGTATGACCTTGGCCATGTTGCTTTCAATGGCCTGAGTTTGTCTTTTTGATTACTGAGTAATAGTTCATTGTGTATATAGACCACAACTTTTTGATTCATTCCTCTATTTTGGAGCATTTGGGTTGTTTCTATATTGTGGCTATTGTAAATAGTGCTGCATTAAACAGGAGCGCAGATTTGCTTTCAAATGAGCATTTTTGTGTCCTTTGGGCAGATTTCTAGGAGTGGAATCATTGAGTCAGATAGTAGCTCCATTTTTAATGGAACTCCACACAGCTTTCCATAGTAATGGGACCAGTGTGCATTCTTTTATCTCTATAGCCTCTCCAGTATTTGTTGTTTCAGGTTTTTTAACGCAGACCATTTTTAACAGAGTGAGTAGTATCTCATTATGGTTTTGATTTGCATTTCTTTGATAACTAGTAATGTTGAACTTCTTTTGCATATGCCTATTGGCCATTTGCATTTCTTCATATTGGAGAAGTGTCTCTTTAGTTCTTCTGCCCAATTTTTGACTGGGTTGTTTATTTTTGGTGAGTTGTATTAGATCTTTACTAGAAGTCTATCGCTGATTTTAAATGTTGGTAAGGTATTCTATCATTTTGATGCACCAAATCAATCAACCATTACTCAGTCCCGAGCATTTGGATCACATCTCTCCAGTGTATTCTCCTCCCCCAACTAGGGCTGTAAATGACTGGATTGTTATACCTGGACATCACAACTATTGAACTAACATTCAATATGCAAATAAGGTTGTTGCAGATTAGGTAAACAACATATAAAAGCCAAATATGCAAGTAAGTGTGGCTTCTGTGTTTCCTAACAAGTTCTCTCTGAATTACAGGCTATGATTTTCCTTGTGGTTGGGATCATCTTCATGATTGGAAGCATGGCACTCATTATAATGGACTGGATTTATGATCCCCCAAACACCAAGCATCACTAACCCAAGGAAAAGTACTTTCTTTTTCTGTTGGAGATGGTTGCGTTATGTTCAAAAAGACATTTGCATGATTGGAATGAGTGATTGATTGGAATGTTATTCATAGGAAATAACAGGAAGATTCCAAAGATGCTTACTCGCATCTTTTAAAAATCTGTTTACATCACCAAGCATCTGCGGAAAAGAAAATTGCTTTTGTCAAGAGTGGCTGTTCACGTATTTAAAATCTGTGGTGCACATTTCTACCCAGGTTTTACGAGAGCAGTTGATGATGTATTTTTGCTGTCGTACAAGCAGAATAAGGGTAGCAGCATGTAAGGTCATTAGGTAAAACTGTTCATCTCCCCCTTTCCTTTCTCCTTCCTCTCCTCTCCCCCAACAAAGTACCAAATAGTTGCATTGTCAGAACATCAAACAAAAATGTGCTGGTGGCAAAGCAATCACCTCTAATGCCCTCCTCCAGTCTTACACCAAATACTCTGGGTATATTTAAGCACAGGCAAAGATCGCATCTGTGAACTGTCCCTGTAAGGTGCATGAGAGGTACAACACCAGAGAGAGAGTTTTATTGTTACCAGTAAAGGAATACTTCGCTCATCTTGTTTGTGACATTGAATTAATGATTTCTTCTTTCAAAAGATTTATTTCTGTAAATGTTAAAATATCTTACCAAACACAGAGAGGGGCTTTGTTGAAACTGTAGAGCTACAAAATTAATGCTTGAGCTGAACCACGTGTTCTGGAAGCATTTGCTTTTTCATGTTATTCTTAGTGCTCTCCTCAGTTTCTGTTATGGAACAACACTCTCCCTCTCGTCTTCCATTCTCATTCAGAATTTTTAGAAGACCACGGTTCATGTGGAGATACACTACCCAGTATTGTTTGATACATTTTTATTTGATAAACATTCAGTGCAGGAAACTGTGATTTACTATGTGTTTATGTATATAACCTTATTCTATATTCATCAGAATTTTAAAGTATGGTACATTTGATTTTTATTTTTTACATGTGTAGTTTTCTCTCTTCACAGTCAAAATACTTATATTATTGGGGGAGGGGGTAGGGAATTAAGTTGCTGTGCTCAGAATCCATCTGTATGGAGCTGTCTAGTGAGGATATTTTAAATTTAAACCCTAAGTTATATATACTTTAGTAATGCTCTTCTCCAGTGTTTACAGTAATATAGTCATCAACAAGAAAATAGGTCCCTTATTTGCAAGTAATTAGCAACAGTATGGCTATTCTTTTAATTGAGTATGTCTAATATAGGATTTAGTTTATTTGAACTTACACAAGGGTAACCTTCATGTGCCATTTAATACAATATTCAGTGGATCCAATAAAAATAGAAGTGCTAACACTACAAAGAAATATGGACTATCCTTCTTGCCCACTTATATGAAGTGGTTCTGAAAATTAGTACTCACTGTGTAGAATTTCTGGACTTTGCTACCTTATTTTTCAAATCAGTAGCAAGAACATTTGTTGTATATTTTATATTTTAGCAAAGCTATGAAATACAAATATATATGTTTGATAATACTAAATCATATTTCAATAGTTTTTCTGTACCGTAATGTATATTTGTTTTGTGTATTATTTTATGGAGGCATTATGCTGTAAAATGGTACACTTTGTTCTGGAAATTGAGCATTACTAGAAACTACCATAACTTTTCAGTTACTATTTTTGGGGAAAAAATTGCCATAGAGCATCTGTAAGATATTTTTTCATTTTCATTCATCTAAAGAGTGTATCAAGATAGAAAGTGACAAAGGTACTGTCCAAGTGTTGAAAAATATCATCTGAATTTATTTAAATGTAAATATCAAATATTAATCAAAAAATCAGAAAATGGTGAAATATGTGTATATTTTCAGTGCCTTACATTTGGAATGACTGACTTGAAACTATCAACATATGTAATTATATTGATATTTTAAAGTAATACTAGTGTGCCAAATAATAAAGCACCACTTTTTTTCTCATGCCATTTTCAGGATTGGAGTTCTCATAGACTGCAGGACAGACATACATATGGTATCTTATTCTGGTTAATTTAACCCCATTTGTAAACAGATGAAAATTTTATTTTCTTATTTCATTTATAAGATGGCTCAGTGTATTGGGAGGCTTTTTTATTACAGAAAGTGTATATTGGTATATAATAAATGAACTTTTCAAATGACTATGATGTGTTAAAGAAGGCTGTGAATTATTTGTTCATGACACAAGATTTTAAATCTAAATGTTGCCTTTCTCAGTACAGCAGTCTATGTTCCATTTTGATTGTTATCTCAATATTAATATCTATTGCTGTCAAAAAATAGTGGCCATCTTATTTTGACAAAAATAAGTAGCTAACCTGGGAATCATTTTTATTTTGTCATCACATGTAAATGAATTTCTTTATGGTTAGTTAGGGGTAATTCGTTTAGGATGGGAGATGAGGGAATAGAAGAAACACAAGATGAGTAAAGACAAGACACAGAAGACCTGAAAGAAGGGGAAACACCAGGGAGGGGTGAGAAGTGGGTAAAGTTGGTTCTAACATTTTCATTACTATATATATATATATAT
>NW_004567105.1:37323672-37327516 GCF_000260355.1 Condylura cristata
GACAGAGTGGGGAACAGAATGGGCAGATCTACCAAAAGATGCTGCTGAGGGAAGTAGCGGTTGAGACAGAAGAAATCTGTTGCTCCATGTGGGTAGCTCCCTGGCTGGGTATCAAATTTTCTCTGCACTGTCTGAGTATTGCTTCATAGTACTGTGTCTTAACCCCTCTGCCACCAGGGAGATCCTCAATATGATTTTCTTTTCCTTTTCCCTGATGACTGTGTTAGGAACTTTTTGTGCATTTACTGTTCATTCATATGCCTCTATTTGTTACTCACCTGTTCAAACCTTTTGCCCATTTTTTTAAAACTAGGCTGTTTGGATTTTTATTATGGATTTATTAGAATGTTTTATGTATTCTATATACATGTCTGTTATCAAATAGCAAATACATTATTTCTCTCTGTGACATGCCTGCTCATTTTCCTAAAGTTGTCTTAATTCTATTTCTATTTATCTGCCTTACATCTTTCTGGGGTCAGATTTTTTTTTAAAGATTATTTGTGCATACAGAACTGGGGTACAGGCCAGAAGTGGAGGGGCAGTGAGAGAATTCCCTATGGATCACCTCCGGGCAGGCGGAGATTGAACTCATGCGGCAGTGGCTTTAGCTTCTTAATGTACTGTGCTTTAACATGCTGCACCACCAGGGAGGGCCCTACGGGGTCATATTTTAATAGCTTGAAACTTTGCAATATATGCCTTATTAAGATAGATGAATTGAAGTGGTGTTATAATTAATGTGTAAACTTTCAAATATACAAGAACGGTTTTTCCTTCTTTTTAATTTCTTTTTCAGTTTGTTTTATGAGATACTACTGGTTTATTATGCTGTATGTGCTTTAGTGGTACAGAGTCACTCCTCTTCGGTATGTGTCACCATACTGTGTTCAGCACCAAGGTACCAATTACCTTCCACCACAGCCCACTGGACCCCATCCACCCTTTGCTCCCAGCCATGTTCTTTTGCTGTTTCTTTCTGTTCCTTATATGAGATTATCTACTATTTGTCTTTCTCCTTCTGATTAATTTCACTTAGCAGAGCCCCCTCCAGTTCCATCCATGTTGATGCAAATGGCAAGATTTCATCTTTTCTTTTAACAGCTAAATAGTATTTTATTGTGTTTTTACTTTATTTTCCAATCATTGCCATTGGGCACTTAGGTTGTTCCTGTATTGTGGCTACTGTATATACTTTGATAGTGAGCATCGTATGTCTGTTCAGACTGGTGCTCTGTGTCATCTTCAGGTAGAAGTGTAGGATTGGAATTGCTGGCTCATGTGGTAGATCTATTTTAAATATTTTGAGAAACATCTATATTGCTTTCCATAGAGTCTGAATCTTCTGCCTTTTCTCATTTTTTTTTGTCTTGTAATTAGCTTTATTTCACCCATGCTAATCTACTTCATGTTTTATACATACTTTAAAATAAAAATAACTTCTTTCTACTCTTGGTTAGGAGAATGAGCACAAACTAGACAGGCCCCAGACAGAGTCTTTCTTCTAAAAACACACCAAAATGAAATGGCTTGTTATGGAAACCAAAACATAAGCAGTAGACATTTTAAGAACGTGAAAATAAAGCATAATGGAAGAAATCAACAATGAGCACATACCACTATGACAGAGAAGTATAATCCTCTGTGTTCAATAATAAACTTTGAAAAAACAAGCTACTAAAAAATATAGACCAAGTATCCTTCATACACAGAGACAATAATAATCAATAGGAATACTAAGAACTGAATTTCAAAGCAGGTGGCCACTGGACATAAAGTCACAGAAGAAAAAAAGAATCACAGGTGAGTGTTTATAGTAGTTTGAGCTCATGAATAAAGGCATGTAAGTAAAAGCACAAGTAAATGCAGTTGCTTTGTCTAGCAGATTGGTAAATATATTGGTAAAAAAATTCCATGCTGGTAATGCACAGGGTTGGGTCTCAGCACTATGAAGCTTTCCTCAGCCACAGCAGCACAAGTTCCATCCCTGGCCAGGGAGCTGACCCATATGACACAGCAGACCTCTCCTGCCTCGCCTGCTGCTCCCCTCAGCAGTAGATTTTAGTCAGTCCACCTGTTCTGCTTCCCACTGTTTTGGATGAATCCTCTCACTCCTCCCACTCCCTGCATCTCTGGCCTACACCCAGGTTAATTTATTTAAAAATCAATCTTTTTTACAAATCCTTTAAAATGTTTGTAGTATGTCAAATGGTCCCCAGAGTTCACACCTCATCCCTGGCACCTGAAAACGCATCACTTTACATGGCAAGTGGGACTGACGTAATTGAGCATGTCATACGGAAAGTTCCTGAATAATCTAGTCACAGAATCCCTGAAATCAAACAGCTTTTCACACTTGAAATCATAAAGACCCCAAGAGTGACCGGGACTCAAACTGCCATTGTTGTCTTGAAGCTAGAGAGGGCCACGTGTGAGCAGTGAGAAGGAAATGAATCCTGCCAAGTGAAAAAAGCCTCTAAATAGGAGTCCTGGTTACAAACACTCTGATTTGAGGCTTGTGAGGCCACAAGTAGGGTCCTTTGCTGAGTCTGCGTAAATTCCTGGCAATCTGCTGAGGCAGCAAGAGGAAACTATGAAATATGATGTACGTATCTTTTGACCCACTAACATTTTTTTTGAGGAATATATCCTTAGGAAATAATAAGAAAAGTGAATTGTGTTGTATGTCCTAGAGTATCCTTTCACTTTATAATGGGCTACAATTTTGAAACATGCCAAATGCCCAAGATTGCATATGATTTATAAATTTTAGTGTCTTCATAAACTGGAATATGCTTTAGTCTTAAAAAATGTTCTTGAATACAGCCTCCTTGGTGGCCAGTGGTTAAGTCTCAGTGCTATTAAACTGTCGCCAGCCACTGTAGTATGAGTTCGATCCCCAGCGATGGAGCTAACACACATGGTGCAGCAGACCTCTCCTATCTTGCCTATTGCTCCCCTTCGCAGTGTACATCAGTAGATCTGCCTATTCTGCTCCACGCTCTGTCTCTGGTGGATCCTCTTAACCCCCATCTCTGGCCTACACCTCAATTCTTGTATGCATACATCAAAAAGAGTTCTTGAATAATCACTTATGAACTGAAGGAGGAAAAAAAAAACACTGTGGTATAATACTAAATAGGCAAAACTGAATATTGTCTCAATTTGACATTTAAAATGCATAGAAATAGAATGGAATAAAGGAAATACACTGAAAAATGTTAAAAGTAGGTATTTGTTGGTAGCAAATGGACTAGACTAGTGAGGTAAGGTTTTTTAAAACTTTTTACAAAGATTTTTTAATTATGCATACAGAACTGGGATGCAGGCCAGAGGGGCAGGGGCAGTGAGAGGATTCACGAGATAGTGGGGAGCAGAACAGGCAGATCGATGAAGTACACTGCTGAGGGGAGCAGTGGGCGAGAAAGGAGAGGTCTGCCGCACATGTGGATCACCTCGGGGTCTGGGGATTAGACTCACATGGAAGCAGCTGAGCCTAGCTTGCATTTCTGCACTTTAACCTGTTGCACCATCAGGGAGGGCCTAAACCTTGTTTTTAACTGAGGTATAACTGACATAAAACATTGTATTAGTTTCAGGTGTACAACAGAGTGATTTGGGATTTCTATGTAGCGTTAAAACAATCACTTGAAGAAGTGTAGTTAACATGTCTTCATCCATAAACTGTTACAGGACACCCCAGTGTGAACTGGACCGCCTGTCGGCGGGGTCTTACCAGCGCACTTAAAATTCAGTTGTACTGCAGGCGCACACAAAAGGGTCAAAACGAGTTTATTTATAAAAGGGGAAAAGAAAAGGAAACAACTAGAATATCTTACCAGCT
>NW_004567105.1:37328571-37329457 GCF_000260355.1 Condylura cristata
AATCACCGATTCATGATTTGGGGAAGTCATCTAATTTTATTGAGCTTTACCTTCGTTTTTGTTGTAATGATTTCTATGTATGCAATTCTCAAGATTATTCAGCTCTGAATCATTGGAAATATCAGAAACTCCTTACAGCATAGTGCAGATACAAATGTTTAGAAGAGGCATAAATCAGGGAGCATCAGAAAACCACAGAGTGGAGCTTGCAGCAATTTCTGCAGTCCAGTCCTTAAGGTGATTAGAAAAGTCAAATCCTGTTTGTTGTCATTCAGATGGAATGATTAATGGCAAACCATTTATTTAGTAAAGGTTGTATGTTAGAAATCCTTTTACCCACAAAAATTGAGAGTGGAGTTTGTCTTTAAAGAACTTACAGTCTAGAGAAAAAGCACCTATATATAGTCTGATAACTATAAAATGGAAAGCATTATATACCCAGGATTCATGGAGCTTCTCAAGGGAGTACCCAGGTTCAGTCTTAGAAGAGAGAAATGAGAGATTTCCAGCACACAACACCTTTAAAATACCCGGAAAAGCATGCTGGAGTGACGGTGCTTTCACAAATAATCACAAACTCAGCTGCTTCAAAGAAGAGATTCTATTACTTTCCAGGTGACACCAGCAGGGGTCAGGGAAAGGCCCAGGATAATCATACAAAGTATGAAGGTTCTAAAGTTAAAGGTAATTACTACCATAAACACAAAGTAGGCCAGAGCTTGTATGTCAAATCTAAATAGAATGATTCCTTGCTACAATAGAAGATTGAAATAGAATCATGTGCCCAGCACACAAGAGATAAAGACATCACCCCACCCAAGCAAAGCACAACTTGAATGACAAAAGACAAGCAACTAAAGCTAAGACTGAAGTGAACGAGATATTG
>NW_004567105.1:37331022-37337029 GCF_000260355.1 Condylura cristata
TTTAATACTTTGCCTAGTATACTTGTGGGAAGAACATACCACACCCCTCTTACCAAAGGGAAAGTAAACCCCAGGAATGAAGGCAAGATAGCAAAATTGTTGCCACACTCTAGCTGACACTCTAGTTCTTAATCCTAACTCTGGTTAGGGCCCAGTATTTAGTTCCATCAATAAGATAGCAACCTTAAAACTCTTGGTTTGACAGTTAGTGTAAGTGTCATTAAGTTGGCATTTTGCTCCCGGCTTTGGAAAACACAGGGAGACGCACAGAAGCTGAATTCTTTCTTGTTCAGCACGATTCAGCCTCCTTGGCACATGAAAGTCATTTGCTGATAAGATACTTGAGACTGTTTTATGGTCAGGTTCCTCATATTGATCTCTCAAAGGAACACCAGACAGTTCTCCATTAAGGAGGGGCCTATTTCTGCTACTACTGCAAACTTTTAAACCAAGTTTTTGGAAAACTACCAAATTTTCCTGATGAGTAAGACAATGTTTTAACCTGTAGCCAAATCTCTGTTCTCAACTAGGCAATTAGCATTCCTTTTGGCCTATGATAACCCAGAAATTAATTTATCTTTTCTTATATATACATATATTATGTATTTTATATCATCTTTCATTTTTGTGCAATGTATGCTTTGTCATCTCAGGTATAGTCCCCATAAAATTCCTAACACCAATTCCAAGTCACCTGTGCACAATCACCATAGTTTTTATGCTCCTGCCTCCTCTGTTGACCCCTTGCCTACCTCTCCTGCAGAACATCTGATTTATAGTTGTCTGCTAATTTTTATTTATTTATTATTTCTTCCCTGACCCTTACTTAGTTCCCCTATTTCCTCCTAAACGTGAAACCAGTATTTTTCTTTTTTCTTTCTGGCTTATTTCACTGAACATCATCCCTTCAGCTCCATCCATCTTGCTGTGAAGGGCATCATGAGTTTGTATTTTTCAGTGCTGAATAGTATTCCATTACATTTATAGACCACATCTTCTTGATCCAGTCATCTGTTTTTGTGAATTTGCATTGTTTCCCTATCTTACCTGCTATAAATACTGCTGAAATAAACATCAGGGTGCAGGTATCCTTTTAATTAATATTTTTGTGTTCTTTGTAACTCAGCAATTTAAAGCACACCAAATTAATGCCATTTTGTATTTATTTGATTTCCTAAAAGTAAAAATCTTGACCAGCTGTTGATAGGTTGCTGAAAACGGACAGTTGCTATTAAGATGACAGAACTCCTCATCCTGCTGTGAAGGAGGAGGAAAGGAAGTTGAATCATTTCATCAAATGGAAATTGACCAGTAAAGGTTGCTCACCATGTGGTCACAAAGCATTTGCACAGTAGAGCATCATTCCAGTAAAGCTTTGTTTGGAATCAAAATCGACTACATTTAATTATTTTACGTCTGCCTCTGACTCTTCTGATGGGAGAGTTGAAGAACTGACCACTGGTTCTCCAGAATCCTGGGTGCCCTGATTGCCAGAGGGGTCCTGCTGTCAGCCCCAACCTAAGAAACAGCTGAAATTAGCAAAATATGGGAGGAAGCATGGAAATTATCTACCCTCCATGGGCTGGTTAGGACACTGAGACCACAAAGGCGCATTCTGCTAGAGGGAAATTTCAAGGACTATTTACACAGTAAAAGTTGTAACATTGCTGGTTTCCTGTGATATTAAAAAAAAAAAATCTTGAAAGACATCTTGCCCCCACTAGAGACAGGATCTTGGGCTAATGCTGAGGGCACAGACACATCTATGGCTTTCACAACCTTTGCAAACCCATCCCCTGTCTATTTCCAGGGAGACACACCCACCCACACACACACACTTCTGTGAACCGACTGTCTCTGCTCCAAGTTCATATTCTGAAGACCTACCCCCGCCCACCCACCACCACCACCGCCCTCCTGTCCCCAACTTGATGGACTTTAGAAGCAAGCTCTTGAGGAGGCATTAGGTTTAGGTGACATCATCAGGATGGGCGAGCTAATGGAACTGGGGTCCTTATAGTAAAAGGAAGGGACCTCTTTCTCCCCCTCTGTCTTGTGAGGGCACAGCAAGAAAGTGACCTTCCGCAAGCTGAGACAGGGCTCTTGTGGATACGGAGTCTTCAGGTTTAAAATACAAGCTGCATAGGTCAGGATCCGGTCTGGACACTTATTTCCTTTCCCAGTCAAGACTCTGGTAATCAGTGAGGCAGCCCAGGAATGCAGAAACCCTGTGGTACAGAGATCCTGACAGCCCTCCTCTTTCTGTTTCAACAGCAGTGCTGCTGGTGATGCAGGGAGATCCCTCTGCAGACCAGCCGTTGGTTGCAGGCTGCACTGAGTCCTCATTTCTGCCTAGCACTCTATTTCTGTTCCCTTCTTGTCTGTATTTGGTTGCCATCGTAAACTGTAACCATCTTAAGAGCCCCACAGAGCCCACTGCCATTATTAACAAATGGCATTTGCTTCACTCCACAAACGGGAGCAAGCGGGATGCTCTCTCTACATCATCTTCTCTTCACATCTCCTGTTGCTTCTGAGCTCTGCATTTCCACCCAGGCACCCAAGCCTGCACAAAGGGAGTCACCCCCGACCCCTCACCAACCCTCCAGCACCAACAATCCCCACACCCCCTTCCCCTCTTCTCTCATGCACTTCCCAGATTGGTTATTGTGTTATCAATCCTCCTGATGCTAACCAGGCCTCTGGTCTTCTACTGCCTCCTGGTATCTGTTCTTCAGTTTATGTTCACACACAACCTTGATGATCAATTTCAGATTCAATTTCTACCACATTTCTGCCTTGACTTCCCAATATGCTTATTGATAGGATAAAATATAAACTAAACTCCACCCACTCTTCCTCCACTATTATTATATTTTTGGTAGTTGTATCACCAGGTTTATGTATTTTAAAGCCACTCCTGTTTTTCAAGCATCTAGACAAGATACCCCTGAAGGGCTGGGTTATCTTGATGGCTCTCAGATCTCTGTTTCAAAATGAGAGAGGGAAAGGCAGCAGGGATTGAGAAAGGAAACATTTTTTCAAAACTTTTTTTCCACTTTCTGGAACGCTGTCTGTTCTGGCCATGATGGAATAGACACAATGCCTTGGGCTCCTGATTTAATTACTTGCACAGCTGGCACCCAGCAAACACAGACTAATTGAACACACTTAAGTAAAAACATGGCATGTGATAAAAGAAAGTTACCAAGCAAATTATTTTCTTTCGCAGGAGTCATGTAATATCCAAGCTAAGTTGCTTTTGTGGGGTTTTAATGCATCCTGGTCTGGCACCTTTGGGTCAGGATATGTCTGTCCTGAGCTGGCTCGTACATGCCCGTGCATGGCAAGCTGTGCCTGATGCCCATTTTTGGAGTTCACACCACATATTTTGAGAACTTGTCATGTCTGCAAGCAGGAGCTTCCTCTTTGGTAGGTTGAAGCAGGTACTTGCTTGTTTCGGCGCACTTCTGCCTTTCCAAAATGCACAGCAATTCAAGGAAACCAACATTTCGTGATTTAGGAACCTGGAAAAAGTGTGGGTTTGGCAAGCATGAGTCCGTCTGCCCTGGGAAGGCTGTCGCCCTGGCCTTGGATTCAGCGTCCCAACCTGTGATCTCAATCTGAGAGCTCACTTGTGGAACAAACTTCTTGAAGTTCCAATGCTTCATTGCCTGTGAGTCTCTGGTGTCTATATGGAGGGCAACGAGGGTTAGGAAAATGAAGTGGTCAACACCCCACAAGCAAGCCTCAATCACGGGAGAAAGACACCACCTTTCTCACCTGCAGTGGAACTCTGGTGGGCAACTTGCTACAGTCTCTCTGGGTGTTAGTGGAACTGAGCCTCAGTCACCCACGGAGACTGCCTGCTCATTAAAGCACATTTTACTGACTTTCCTACTATCTCCATCCCACTCCCTCACTCCCTTGTCAAATGTGGAATCTTCCCTCAAGTCAACCCCTCCATTACCAACCAAGGCTCACAAATTCATGTTCATAGACCAAGTTTTACTCTGGGATGTTTTAGAAGGGAAATAAGCTCTACTGCAAATTAATTGGCAAGGAGACAGAAAATAAAGTCAAATCTGCCTTTCCACGTAAGGAAATAAGGTTACACAAGTTTGGGAGAGATGGGTGGAGAGAGAAGGAGTTAACTGTTATAGGCTAAGTTGCAGGCCAATGGCATAAAAGTGTAGACTTGGCTGAAGTTTACTGGTAGGACAGTGCACACATGAACTATGAAGAGTCTTTTCTTCAAATAATTATAATTTTGAATTTTGGTGGAAGGGTCCTTTGCCTCCAAGTTCCCCTTATCCTCTGGATTTGTATCTCAACCAACCAACCTTGGGGTTCAGCACCAGGTGAGTCCACAGCCTTCAGGCCCTACCGTGTCTGTGAAAATTAAGTCTCAGAGAAAAATTTAGATTTCTTTTCTCTTTTTTTGGTGCTCTTGGGATGATTTAACCATTTAGGGTGATCTACTACAAAAAAGTACTTGCCTTAGAGTCTTCTCAGGAACCCAGATCACATCAACTGCTGTCAGGGGAGCTGAGGAACAGGTGGTAGGATGATGTGAGAGCTGTGTCTGACTGCTGAGCCAGGAGAGGCCTCACTCGCATAAAAATCAGAGCTCTCCAGAGAAAGCTAAGCACTAGGAGGTATGTGAGAGGGGGTCTGTTCTAAAACTGGCTCATGTGACTGTAGAGGCTGACAAGAGCCACAGTCTGAAAGGTGATTCCAACATCGTCATAGTAGCAGACATAGCAAAAGACCCACGTCCTGAGCCCCACCTTGATTTCTGCACACGTAAACAGCACAGACTCCAAGCCATTGAACCAGATGCTGACAGACTATGATATTCAATTTGAAATGCATGAGGTTCTGAAGGTCCTGGATTATTGTAACCACAGGGAATATGCAGAGATGTGATATACAATGAGCCCAGAAAGCAATGTCTCATTGAGTGGGGGTTGGTGTTATTTTATCGTACTGGCCAAGAATACCCTGTTTGAGTTGCTTCCCTACTCTCAGAGACCCAGAGTTGCTTGCACAATAACATATTCATGCTTGTAGTTGGACCTGTGAAGCACGGGTTGAGTGCTGGCAAATGTGATCTTTCAGCCACTTTTCCATGGACATGATAGTTGGTGAGGAGAGAATGGGTTTAGAGACAGAAGATACAACTGTATTGATAGATATAACATCGAATTAGATACATGCCTCAATGATATCTTAGGCAGATATTCCGGCCAGCAATGGAAATGATTTGTCTACAAAGAAAACCAGCCCTTTGTCAGCCCAGAGGCCTTGGATTTCCTGGCCAGCTGCAGCAATATGGCTCTCTGTAGGGGAACACATACAACGCCCCTGTGTCTATGCTGTTTTGAAGAACTGGGCTCAAGTGCTTTTATCCACCAGGCTGGGAGGTGGTGCCTGCCGACAGCACAGATATGCTGTTAGGGATTTCTTCAGTGCCAAGCATTGACCATTAGATTTCCAGCAAGTTCACTGGGGATTCCGCTGCCAATCCCCTAGAGATGCCTGTTCTGGCTGCTGCTGGTGCTCAGAAATGGCTCTTTTGTGTCCTGATACCTGACAAAATTAGGGGGTCCATTCATTCTCTCTGTGATGCAATATGCACTGATTGGGGAGGGGTGAAATACTTCAGAAAGAAAAAGGTAATGATAATAAGATTATTTCCACAGTACATTGAAATTTGATGAAAACACTCTTAGGGAGGGAATTTTGATTGTCACATTAAATTGACTTTTTCTGGTTAAGATCAAGAACATGCCTGCACCACTTTGTGTAATTGCTGACATTGTGTGCAATGGTTAAAATACACAGCATTCCCGGCCTGCCGCGCCAGCACGACAGCAGAGATGGTCTGAGCGAAGGAAGTCAGGATTAAAACACACACTTCTTGGGCAGCAAGCAAAGGCACACTTTTTTCTTCTCTCCTTCCCTATTTATCCCCTTCAGCATGGAGCCTGGGGCTGGGGGTAGG
>NW_004567105.1:37337832-37381184 GCF_000260355.1 Condylura cristata
CTTCCCAGGCCCACACTGTCATGCCTCTCACTCCCCACCCCCACCCAACCTTCAATCCACTTACTTATGATTTTAGCTTCTGTTTAGTTTAAAAATTTTAATGCCACCCCTCCTAGGCTTCTCAATTTGATCACCTGACTTGCTGTATAGCTGGTAGGAAGGATGAAGACAAGACCTTTCCTAGTGTTCTTTAACTTTGCTGTTTTGACTTCAGTTAGTTACTGAACATCATTTGAGACTTTTTACAATGAAACAAATATTTTCTGTATTAGTTATAGGTTTCACACTAGTAACTCTTTAAGAGATCAGGAAGATTAGGCTGCACTGCATTATATTTAACCTTCCCACACTTCTTTTCTCCTACCTTCCCTCACACACCACCCAGGGAGAAGCCCTGCTCAGGGGTCTTGTAGATCTGAGAGCTAGAATGAGAGTCACTATCTCCAGTTATTTGGGGGAAAGGATGTCCTCAATGAGCTGTACAGATACAGGTTTCATGGACTCCACCCCCACTCCAGACACCAAACTATAACTCCAGCATCGCCAAAGGGAGAACTGCTAGGACCCGAGGGTGCAGTTAAGCAGCCATTTTGAAATTTGGAGCTATAAAGGCAGACATGTTGGGCTGAGGCTCTCTCCCTGGCCCTCATGGGCTGGCAGCTGGTTGCTTGGCTCTTGATCAGCTTTCAGTGAGCAACTGGGGCTCCCCAGGTCAGTGGAACTGGTAGGATGCACTAATTAACTTGTATCTCTCTCTTTCCCTGGTTTGTTCCTTTTCTTTCCCCCTTGTAAATAAACCCCTTATTGACCTTTTTGTGCATGCCTGCAGTACAATTAAATCATTAGCGCATGGATGAAGACCCACAGACAGGCAAAATTGTAAAATTGAAATGGTAGGTCTGCAGCAATGGATCATGGTAAATTCTCCTATTATAGCCCTGCCACCACTGCTTGCTACATGTGTGCACACACACTCACACACATACACATAAACTATTTCATCTTTCCTATGTGAAAGATCCAATGGGTAAATAAACATCTGGTCTTGTTTACTAAAAATAAAAAAATAAAAATAAGTAATAATAACAAGATTGTTTCTACAGTACATTGACATTTGGTGAACCGTTTTTAGGGAGGGAATATTGATTGTCGCATTAAGTTGACTTTTTCTGGTAAGATCAAAAACATGACAGCATCAAAACTTGCAAAATGGTGTCAAAAGCCAGAACGAAATTCTGGTACCTGGAAGGGCTGTTATACTAAAATAGACTGAATCTGTAAACCACTGGGGGGAGTTCAAATTGACATGACCACTTTGTAGAACCATTGTCAGTATGCACAGTGGTTAAAATATACAGCATTCCCGCTCCTGGATATATACCTATGTGTACAGACACACATGCACCAAGAGCCATGCACAAGGCCATTTATCACAAATTTATAAGGGCATAAAATAAAAAAAATACACAATAAACTAGTCTAGGAACTAGACAATGAATGAAAGGAGGTATATTCATGTAATGAATTTTATACAGCAAGAGTGAGCAAACCATGCTACCTACATAAGGATGGGACCTCCTTGGTGGCCTAGGGGTTAAGTCTCAGTGTTATCACCCCATAAGGCCTGAGCTCAATCCCTGGCCAGGGAGCTGACCCAAGTGGTACAGAAGACCTCACCTGTCTCACCCACCACTCCCCTCAGCAGTAGATTTCAGTCGATCTGCCTGTTCTGCTCCCCACTCTGTCTCTGGGGAATCCTTTTACCCACTACACCTCCTCAGTTCTTTGCGAAATGAAATGAAATGAAATAAATAAAATAAAATAAACAAGGGTGGATGTTATGACATGATGTAAAGCAAAAGAAGTCAGACATGAAGGAAGAGAGACTGAATGGTTGTGTTTATGTAAATATCAAAAGTAGGCAAATGAATCTATTATAATAAACTAGTATCTGATGACAGTTTTCTTTCTTGACTAGTTGACTAGTGATATAATGGATGTTTGCTTTGGGATTATTCACTCAGGGGCATATTTATTTATATGCATTGTGTTTTCAATAAAGAGTTTTTTTAAAAAGAGTTTTTAAAGAAGGAATGAGACCTCATCAGCATTTTCATGCACATTGAAGATAATATGTAACAAATACCAATGATTGAGTTAAAAATGTATTCAGAAGCAAGTTCAAGTTTTAGGAATATCCTAAATAATTGATTTTGCTTACATGGTTCTTTATACATACATGCACAAAAGGGATAGGCGAAAAAATTGCTGTATAAATAATGCTTAAAGAACTCTGGATAAGTTTCCATTTTAATTTTTAGATCATTAGAAATGAAATTAAAATTAGGCATATGGCATAGTTTTAGTGACAGATTTTTCCTTAGTGGTACATCAAATAATGGTGTATTTTACAATTAATGGCTACTTGGATTAAATAAAATACACTATAAAAGTGATTGTATACAAATTGAATAAAATACATTATAAAGGTGATTGTTTACAAATTGAAGTGTTTGGTACAGAGAAATCAGGGAGTTGGTACAAGGGCAGAGAATTGTCTGAGCAGAGACCCCAAAAGTTGAGTCAGTGGCAGCCATAGATAATATGAGCCCAGCAAGTCTTCCCTTTTAAAAAAGGGTAATGAAGCAAAATGACAATTAAGCTCAAAATCCACACAATGTAAAAGGAGCTTAGAAGAGAAATTGAATGAAAACTGAAAATCTGATGTGTTTTCTACTTCAAAGTAGCTTCTCAGAATCATCCACCTCAAGTCTATTGATAAATGGGCCTAATTGTAAAGCCTATTTATAAGATGCAACAAAATATCCTTCCACTTCTCACTCCTACTCTTTCTTTGTCTCTAAGCTATTTGTGTACCTATAAGTACTAGACCACCAGCCCCTAAAATCTAAAACAGTCATATTTATCTTGCATTTTCTACAACACCCCAAAAGTGCTGCAAATGTTATAGGTTGTCAATAAAAAGCCTTGGGGAAACACTTCTGTGTTGCAACCTATAAATTCAAACAAGTATGAGATCAAGAGGTACTTCATGAACTTCTAATTTTAACTCCCCTTTATGGTTCCTGAACACTGGAATTACTGTCATAACACCTACCGAAACCCATCTTTCCAGCATAGAGTTATGAAAGATGAAGGTGTAGTTTTTTTGTTTTGTTTTGATTTGCATAGAGGAACCAGAGTGTAGTCCAAAGGTGTGGGGTGGTTGAGAGGATTCTCCAGAGACAGAGTGGGGAGCAGACAAGGTAGGTTGATTGAAATATACTGTTGGGGGAATAGTGGATGAGACAGGAGAGGTCTGCTGCGCCATGTGGGTCAGATCCCTGGTGGGGGATCAAACACAGGCAATAGAGGTGATAGTACTGAGACCACACTTAGGCCACCGGGGAGGGCCTGAAGGTATAGTTTTAATTCACATTCTGTAGACTCTTGACCTCAACTGCTAATGTAGGATTTCTAACCTTTTATAAAATAAAATGTTGATAGCAGCACAGGAGCTCTGATCATCTCTATAGATGGCTCACCAGTGCTTAGCGACCAGTCCTGTCTTCACCTTGACTGTCCTCTCTTGTCTCCAGCCAGACCATCTTGTAGCCAATATCTGTCCAGTGGGCACTGCCTCTCGGACAATCTGGGTGTCTGAGTTCGAGTGTCCTCTTGGAAAGAAAGCAGGTCATCTCTCTGTCTCATTTTGGGGTCATAATCTGTTAAAAAACTATTCAGATCAGGTTATCAGTTCACTGATGTCTTAGAATTTAGAGAATCAGACCTTTGCCAATAATCTTCCCTATCTCACAATAATATCTGGATATCTAGCCAATGGGGACAAGGCTGAGCAACAAATGGCCACAATAAACTCAGTGATGTCATAAAAATTGTCTCTCCCTTTGGTCTTAATAAGGGAGCGGGGGTGGGGGGATTCTTTTTGGAAATTTGTTACAAAGATTTTCTTTGATGTTAGCAAGCTATCACCTAAATCAGTGGTACCAATATCCCTTAACAGTACAGCTAGAAGGAGCAACTTGATTTTAAATGAAAAATTTCATTTTGGGGTGCTTTACTGGAAGCATTAAATGGCCAGCTTTATTACTATATATCTCAAAGATAGTCAAGTGTTAACAGGACAAACCCAAAATGGAGGCACTTGTGTTAAGCCCACCAAGGCTCACAGCTAGCTTGACTTCAGTTTTAAGCCCTCTGCCATCCCAACCTCCCTCAGGGGTACAGCTGAAACATGGACTTTTCTATTCAGCCATGATGATGAGGCAATCTTTTCCCTTCCCCAAAGGAAAACAAGATCATCTGTCACAAGACCTTTCCCTCTCCCCACCTGTAGGTTACCAAAGGCTGAAATAGTTCCTTTTCCTCATCTGCCTTCTTTCTGCCTATAAAAACTTTTTGTTTGGTCTGGTTTTTTCCAGGACCTTCCTTTTTCCTTGATAAGATGCTGCCCAATTCTTGAATTGTTTAAGTCAATTTGGTCTTTAAAATGAACTCACCTGGACACTTGTTTATTTCACACAGGCCACTTGTGCCAGAATGGCCCACGACCTGTTGGGCTGAGTCATAACTGACCCCCAATTAGAAGAACCAGCGCCATTTCCTTGGACAGTGGGGGGCATCAGGACTAGGCCGCTACTGCCACATTTGTTGAGAGATTTGAGGGCCACACCACCAATTTTCTTGCAGAGCTTCTAAGTCTGTGCATTGTCTGTGAAAGCCCATCATGTGGGCTGCATCTCGTTTCTCTTCTTAAACTAGAGAGTTGGCCCTTAATCACAAAATGCTCCATTTGCTGCTGACCTGTCTTCTTACCTGAGCTCTTTCCCCAAGAAGTTTCTCCGCCCCAGTAGAAACAAACTTCCATAAACCACCACACAGTCTGGCAGACATGCCAGGACAAGAGTGGGCAGTTTATACTAATCCTTTCCTCAGTGAGTTAAGACAAGATAGAAGGGCATGCACTGGTATGTCAACCAGCTGATTTCCTGACAAGGATTAAATCTCGAAAATGCCCCCACAGACATTATTTTGTGTTAAAATGCATTAAGAGTCAGAGATATCGTAAGTGTTAAGGGAGTAGGTATGAGACAAAAGGAGTTTATCTGATAATCCAAGAGTAGTGATATAATACACACACACACACACACACACACACACACATATATATATATATATAAACTATGGAGATATGTGTTCACGTTATTTTTGGCGATGTGTATATTTTCAGGTAAAGTAATTAAAATCTGCTGTGAGTAATGTTTCATGATGAAGGCATGCAATGAATGAACCAGTTAGTATTTCTGTGGCTTTAAATTGCTCATACTTACAGACATTTACATTATGAGTTAAGCATGACTTTTGAATTTGGGCAGTGACTTTGATAAATAAAGCAAGGCTCAAGACTGAAGCAATGAGTACATGTGAGGAGTACACTGAATATCGTTTGTGGCTGAAAGGACAGCTGATCTCCAAGTGTTTCAGTGGCTTAGAATATTACAGCAAAGGACATAAATGCAACTTCCAACACCACTGTCAAGAAATGAAGAGAGAAGAAAATGTACAAATATACAAAGGAAGAATATCCTGAAATACTGCCCTAAGAAGCTAGAGCTTTGTTTCTAAATTGTTTTTAAATTGGATTTTCTAAACCCCTAATCAAATGATTGACCTTCTACCCCCTCTACTGGAAGCTGTGGGTACTCTGGTCAAAATAGCAAAAACTTCCATATTGACATTACACGTTATTTTGAATTTCCAGTATTCTTTTGTATCCTGCTATATGTTGCCAGGACTTGGGGTTTTTTTTGTCTGTTTGTTTCATAATTTCTTCAGAACTCTTGGAGAGCAGTGAACAATTAATCTCTGACCTAGAATTCTTACAAAGACTCCATATTAAAGGAAAGACAGGATTTGAACTCTGTTTATGTAAAAGTAGACCAATAATTACACTTTTTCTAGAAACTGCACTTGCACAACAAGATATTGGGTACTGATTCATTCATTTGTTTTGACAGGCTCCACCTAAAACTCAAACAACTATTTAGACTCATTAAATTAAGCAAACGTTTACCTCTGCCCTTCTTTCCCTCTCCTCTCACTCCCCCATTATGCCCTTACTACCACCTTACCCTGCCACCCCCAAAAGAGCTATCCTCCCCGGTACATGACCCTCCAATCTCTTCTAAATCAATGTGAGAAAACGATCATCTTAACTAAATTTGTCAAAACAAGTACAAAAAGTCATGGGTTGCTTTGGTTTACAACTTATAACCTTCATAAGGCATTTCAATTAATTCTATGAAAATGTCGTACACAAAAAAGGAGATTCAGAACCAAGAACTCCATTTTTATGATTTCATTGCAGACAATCTCCTCCTAATAATCCAAGCATACAAGTGCTATGCCAGACTTTCAGGTGGAGCTCACTTGGGCTCTGCTCCTTTTTTGCACTTCTGGTATTTTCTTCACCCTATGCTGCACCTACTCAGCCTCCTTTCCTTGAGATGAGTCTAAATATAAGCCTAAGGCTACGGGGCATGCAGATTCAGAAACCAAAATACCACAGTGTCTCCTTAAGCCAGTAGATCCAGAAGGAAGTTCATCCAAAAACGAGCTTATTTACTCCTTCTTAATTCACTGCCAATAGACCAGCTCTGACTGGCTGTGTATATGGCATCATTATTTCCAAGAGATTTATTTTCCAAGATTGGTTTATATGATATGGTATTAAATTAACAGGTTAAGCTTCCTAGGTAGCTTACAACCATTTTATAGTTATTATTTTCTTATTTAAGCTGCTCAAAAATAACAACTTACAAACTTTGGAATTTTACAAACCATGAAAGATGGGGGAGGGGAGGTGAGAACTGGGCAGACCAACATAGAATCAGTAGTTTTTAATATTTTTGAGTAGAAACATTTCTTTTTTAATACCACTCACCATCATGATCTGCTGTAAAAGAAAAAGAATTTAACACTGAGAACACAGGAAGTATTGATACTTAATCTTAGAATGAAGTACCATTCTTTAAGCAAAATCAAATTAGATTTTTTAACTTACTGTATTTTCCTTAATTTTCTCAGCACATCAAGAACTCATGAGACCTTTCCTTGGATGGACCTATGCGATACGCTATTGTCTATTGGGGTTGGGGAAAGGAGAATATCCAATACATATTATGATTATAGCATAACTTTAATATCCTAATTGAGAGAGATAATAGGCCTTATGATCAATGAATGCAGACACATTCTAAATGCAGACTTAAGCAGATAGACTCAAGACCTGCGTTAAAATAATATTAGATATGCATTATTTCAGGGATTCTGGATTCATTTCAGTAATACAGAGCAGTTTAATGGTAGAAATTCAATCAATATAATTAGTGAATAATATTTTTGTTATCAGTCAACCATCGCTTAAACAATGTTATATAACAACCAATCACAAACAGCCTCATGAAACAATGAACACTATTTCCAGTGTCAGCTGTCAAGTGAAGGTGGCCTAACCTAGGCTGGTCCTAGATCTAGAGGGCTTTACTCCAAATGACCCTGTCTTTTTTAGGCTAGCATGCTATCAAAAAGCAGATTCTCCTTCTCATGGAGGGAGGGTGGAAAGAACAAGCAAAGTATCTTAAAATTCATTATGGCAAAGTCTCAGAATTGGTCCTCTGTTGTTTCTGCCTTAATTTATGAACCAAAACAAGTCATGTTATTGAATCCAAAGTCCAATGATGGAGAAATAATTTTTTTTTTCCTTTTAGTGAATCTGTGAAGTCATAGGAGAGGACTGAAGAATTGATGCAAACTGCCACAAAGACAAAGGAGAAAGAGAATAACATCATTTTGTGACTACAGAACTCTCTATTTAAAAACAAAACACCATCTGGTTAGTAAACTAATTTTAAGAAGATAATCTTTTTTTCTATCATGATATCATACTCAAACCAAGGCACCATCAAAGTATACGTTATCATTTATTCAACAAGGAAATGTTAGCGCTCTAAGATAGGTAGAAGAAAAGGAGATATGAATATATTTCATATTTATTTTTTTACTCTGAGATTAGATGTATTTCAGAATTTAGAAATTTTTATATTTTAGAAAAATCGATTTTCTATATCTCATATCACAACAGAAACTGATGCATTCTGTAATCAGCAATGTTTCCGTGTCAAAATGCATGAATATAATATATACCACGATCAACGGGATTCATCCCGGGGGCACAAGGATGGTTTTAACGTACAAAAACTGATAAATGCCATCCAACACATCAACAAAAAGAAAAATAAAAACCTTATGATCATATTGATAGATGCTGAAAAAGCTTTTGACAAAGTCTAACATCCATTTATGATGAAGGCCCTTGAAATTCTAGGGATAAAAAGAACATACCTTAAGGTGATAAAAGCCATATACAACAAACCCAAAGCCAATATTATTCTCAACAGTGAAAAGCTGAAGGCCTTTCCATTAAGATCAGGAACAAGACAAGGATGCCCACTCTCATCATTCCTCTTCAATATAATACTGGAAGTCCTTGGGAGGGGAAGAAAATAAACATTGTTTTAAAATGAACAATAACATAATTAGACATTTAAATTAATAATTTTTTTAAATACATGAATGTTAACACAAAGTGTAAATATAAAGATTGTAAACAATCTCACACCAATTCCAGTTAGGTTTTAATACCAAACTTACAACTTTCCATTGTCAAAGAGAATTGTAATTAAGATATTATGAGCTGTGATTACAGGAGAAACTAAATTATGATTCAGTAGATTGCTATAAAAATTGAATGGGAATTTATAAAGGTGATCTTATAAACAAACAAGGTATTTATGTACATCTCAATATAACTCAGAAAACATAACATAAAATATTATTTTCATAACAGAATCAATTCTTAGCCTATGTAACAAACAGATTTGTATAGCACTTTTTTTGTTGCTACCTTCAAAATTTTACCAAAAAACATGAAAAAAAAATTAAAAATTATTACAAATAAATCCAATTAACTTGATTATATTGTCATTTTACCCAGATTAAAATTATCAAAATCTCTATATTGGACTTCCTTCATGGTGCAAAGGGTTAAGTCTCAGTACTTTGAAGCTATTGGCAGCCACAGCAGCACAAGTTCAATCCCTGTCCAGGGAACTGACCCACATAGAGCACAGCAGACCTCTCCAGTCTTGCCTGCTACTCCCCTCAGCAGTGGATTTCAATCAATCCACCTGTTCTGTTCCCCACTCTGTCTCAGGTGAATCCTCTCACCACCCCCTCAAGCCTCTTGCTTACACCCCAGCTCTTGTATGCATAAATTAAATAATAATAAAATCTATATTATTTAACAATATTCTACTCAGTTCCTAATAAAGGATTTTTTGAATATGAAAAAATAATCATAATTTTATCAGAAATGTGAGCAAGAACAACTAGATTTTAAAATGAAAATAGTAATAGAGGGACTTCATTATCATATGTCATTATATAAAAAGTAAAAAAAAAATTATTTTGGGAATGCTCAAAAATAGCCTGAGAATTGCTTTTTTATGAATTTGATAAGAGTACTTCACTTTCTAGATCTTAATTGCTAACTACAAATTATTAGTTCTTTCAACCTATCGTTTTATCTTTCTTCAGCTTAACTCAGGTTAAACCAAATTTTCTTGGTATCCTTTTAACCTGAGAAACTTTCAATTTCATCCAACTTTCAGAAAATATTTGACCCAATATGTGGATAATAGAAAACTCATGAAATTTTCCTGGGCTTCTAGTTGTTATATCTAAAATATTGCTAAAAATAATTTTAAAATTTCAAAAAACAAATTATCTCCCTAAAACAGTTGTTTGTGATCTATTTCCTTTCAGTATAAAGCATAAAGGTCTTGAGAGAGTCTGTCTGCAACAAGAACAGAAAGGATCTTCTTGGAGTTGGGGGTTAACTTCCCAAACCACAGCAAGTGAAACCCAGGAGGTTGTGAAATTTTTCAGAAGAATTTTCCTAATAGGAGATGGCAGGTGGGCCCAGCCCAGGGCATTAGGAACTCTATAGCCCCCTACCCAGGAAATGGGACACTCCACTATTGGGGTGACATGTTTATTGAAATCCCCATACCCCAATTCTCTTTTCCATAAGATATTAAATGTGAAGCCAGGCTGGACTGCATAAAATTCTCTGCATCAAAAGGACTTTCGAGTGAACTCATAAATCTTCCAGGAAGGCAAAGCAAAGCCTCTTATACTCCCTGCAGAAACAGCAGCTGAGGCAAGGGCAGGACAGTAACAGCCATTGTGGGCACCATAGTGCTAAGTGGGTACATGTGTACCAGCTACTCACTCACTCACACACACACACACACACACACACACACACACACACACACACACAGTGTCACCTCTCAGCCAAATGCAAACTATCTCCTCAGTCTGAGCCTAGAGGTTTGGGTATTGTCTTTCCCGATGGGAAGCCTAAGTTTCATAGATCAGGACCAGGAAGAAAAGAGCAACAGCTAGGTGGAGAGGGAAGTGGAGATAACCTAAGCACAGATACAGCTCCCAACAAACAAAACCAGAGGCAGAGGTGACTGACTTCACTCCTCAAACCAATATTGAGTATTGAAATCCTAGATTCCACCCCCACCCCACCACCACTTACTCCACCTCACATGAAGGTAAACTAAGAGGATAAACATAAATCCCTAGTGCCCAAACCATACACACACACATAAATAGCAATAAATAAGGCAAATATTTCTGCCTAGGAAGCAAGGAACATCTCAACATAACAGAGAAAAGCAAAATGAGAAGGACAGGAGTCCAGGGACAAGTGTAAAGGAGACAGAAATAGAGAAACTACATGAAAGAGACTTCAAAATAACTATTAAAAATATTAAGTGGGGTTAACATTAAAATATTAAATGAGATACTGGAAAACCAGTAAAAGGCAGGTAGACAGACAAAGGATCACAAAAAAGGAGATCCAGGAATAAAGAATTCTTTATTAAAGAGATTGAATATGTAAAAAGATCATAAAAAGAAATCCCAAATGAAATGCAGACAAACTTTAGTGATTTAAATAGAATCAAAACAACAGAGGAAAGAATTTCAGCTGTAGAAGACTCAAATAAACAAGTTACACATTTAAAAGAAGAGAATCAAGATGTTGCAAAAATGAACAAATTATGAGAAATATTAGATTAAATTAGAAGATGAAACCTTTAAATGATTGAGCTCCCAGACAGAGAAGAAAAAGAAGTAGAAGTTGAAAGCCTATTCAAAAAAATAATAAATGAGAACTTCCCAAACCCACAGAATGAGCTGAATAAGGACATTGACTAAGCAGAGAGAACTAAATTCTTAGATGCACACCCAGATCTACACCCAGACACATGATTGCCAAACTACCAAAAATCAAAGCTAAAGAAAAAAATTGTAGGAAGCAAGGGGGGGGGAATAACATTATAAAGGCTCCCAAATTAGGGTTTTCCTGAATTTTAGCCCAGACACTCTCCAAACATGAAAATAGAAGAAAATACTGGCAATGCAAACACAAGAACTATTAGCCCAGAATTCTCTACCCTGTAAGATTATCAATGAAGTGTGAAGGGGCAATAAAGGCTTTCTCAGACATACAGAAGTGAATGGAGTTGGCCACCATCAGACCAATTTAAGTAATACTAAAAGGAGCTTTTCTCAAGAAAACTGAAGCACAAACTCTTTAGCAAAATGACAAGAGCAATAGAACACCAGTCCTAGCAGCAAGAATAGCATGAGTCAACAACACCAAATACTAAGAGGGAGAAAGAAAGGGAGTAGGAACAGTATAGCGAAATGTTGGCGAGCAGACACAAGCTCATAAAAGACCCAAAAAAGAAATTCAAGTAAAACCACTAATTCAAAAATCCAGCATCAACTCGATACCTGCAAATGAAGAAATTGACCTCTTAAGAAAGCCATCCAGAAAGAGTAGAGATGAATAAAAAGAAAATGACAGAAAATAGTTCCTGTCGATAATCACCCTAAATGTGTATGGTCTGCATTAAGCAATTAAAAAGACACACCTATAAAATGTGGGTGAAATAAATTCCAGCCATCAAATACTTTATTTACATGAGACCTATTTAACTGAAAGATTAAAAACAAGCTAAAAGTAACAAGCTAGAATAAGGTCATAGATGCTAATAACTCAGATAATACATCAGAAACTGCTATTCTTACATCCAATATGCTAGACTTTCAACTAGAAAAGGTCATCAGGACAAAAATGGGCACTATATAATAATAAAAGGAAGAAGTCACCAAGAAGCTATAATTCTTATTATAGTAACACTCTAAATATAGGAGCACCTAGTTATATAAAGCAACTATTAATAGACCGCAAACAATCTATCAACAGAAATACAATTGTTGCCAGAATTTCAACACACCACTGACACAAGGGGATAGATCATCCAGACAGAAAATTAACAAAGAAATAATAGTTTAAAGTGAAGTACTAGATCAGAATGACTTATTTGACATTTACAGAGCTTTCCATTCTAAAAGCAATGAATATACTTTCTTCTCCATTGCACATGGAACATTTTCAAGAATAGAACATATACTAGGACATAAAACAAGTCTCAGAAAATATACAAAAATAGAAATTATATCAAGTATTTTCACAGACCACAGTGCTTTTATAAAGCTAGAAATTAACCATAAAAGGAATCCTGGAACAAACCAAAATATGTGGAAACTAAACAGAATGCTTTTAAACAATCCTTAGGTCAACAAGGAAATCAAAGAGGTAAAAATATATCTAGAGACTAATGAAAACAGAGAGACAAACTACCAGACCCTATGGGATGCTTTAAAAGTAGTACTATGTGGGAAGTTGATAGTAATACAGGCCCATATAAAAAATAAAACAAACAAACAAAAAAAACAAGAGAGGTCCTAATTTAACAATTTAACTCTGCAGTTGAAGAAACTAGAAAAAGAACGACAAAAGAACGCCCAATTAGTAGAAAACCAGAGACAGTAAAAATTAGAGCAGGGGCCCTTCCTGGTGGCACAGCGGGTTAAGTAACAGCACTAAGAGGCTAGAGCCACTTCAGCATAAGTTCAATTCTCTCCCTGGGGGTGATCCACATGGTGCAGCACACCTCTCCTGACCCTCCCACTGCTCCCCTCAGCAGTGTACTTCCATCGGTTGGCCTATTCTGCTCCCCGCTCTGTCTCTAGTGAATCCTCTCATTGCACCTGCACCTCTGGCCTGTGCCCCAGTTCTGTATGCATAAATAAATACATTTTTTAAAAAAAATTAGAGCAGAAGTAAATGAAATAAAAAAACAAAAATTCCAAAATATCAGCTAAGGCAAGACATGGTTCTTTGAGAAAATAAACAAAATTGATAAACCTTTAACAATGCTTATAGAAAAAAGGGGAGAAAACCCAAACAATACAAAGCAAAAGAGGTGAAATTACAACAGATATTGCAGAAATATACAGGGTCATAAGAACCTACTATACAAGTCTTTATGCAAACAGAACCTAGTAGATTCTTAGACTCATAGGACCTCCCAATACTGAACCATGGCGACACAGACAGCTTAAACAGCCCCATCACTAGTACTGATATTGAAAGAGGAATAAAAGCCTCCCCATGAACAAAAATCCAGGATCAATTGGCTTCCCCAGTGAATTCTACCAAACCTATAAAGGTCTAATAATACCCATTTTATACACATTTCAAAAAAATTCAAGAGGGTGAAAATTTCCCCAAATATGAGGCCAACATTACTCTGAATCCAAAATCAAGAGTCCAAAGAAAAAAATTCTAGATCAACATCTCTGATGAACATAGATTCAAATTTTTTTGGCAAAATTTGGTAAATCAAAGACAGCAACATATCAAGACATTCATCCATCATGATCAAGAAGACTTTGTGCCAGGGATGCAAGGCTGGTTTAAATTTATAAATCAATCAATGTCATCCATCCAGTCAACAAAAAAGAAGACAAAAATTAAACAGTCATCTTAATAGAGGCAAAAAAAAAAAAGCATTTGACAATATCAACACTTATTTATGCTAAAAACCCTCCAAATATGGGAATAAATGGAACTTATCTAAATATAAAAGCCATATATAACAAAGGTACAGCCAACTTCATACTCAATGGTGAAAAGCTCAAAGCATTTCCATTAATGTCAGGAAAGAATTGTCCACTATCATCACTGTTATTGAACAGTCCTGGAAGTCCTAGTTGAAGTAATTAGGCAACAAAAAAGACATAAGAGGAATTCAAATTAGAAAAGAAGTGAAGTTGTCACTTTTTGCCGGTGACATGGTGATATACTTAGAGTAAACAAAAGATTCTACAAAAGAACTTTTAGGTGTAGCAAATTAATATAGTAAGGTGGCAGTGTACAAATTCAATACACAAAATTCAGTGGCATTTCTACATGTGAACAATGTATAAGAAGAAAGGATATAATATATAAAAAGGAAGGGAAAGATATCCCATACTTACGGTTAGGAAGAATTAACCTTATTAAAATGGCCATAATAAATGAAATAATTTACAGATTTAACTAATTATCTATCGAAATACCAATTTTTTTTTTAGGAAATAAAAAGTAATTATCAAATTTTTAAAAGAGTGCATAGACCCTGAATAGCTAAAACCATCTTGAAAGAAAAGAAGAAAAATGGAGGCATCACAGTTCCCTGATTTCAAGCAATATTACACAGCAACAGTAATCAAAACAGTATGGCACTGGAACAGAAACGGAAACTCAGGCTAGTGCAATAGAATTGAAAGCCCAAAGATAAAAACCATATAAATATCAACAGCTAATTTGATAAGGAATTAAGCTAATTCAACAAAGGGACCAAGATCATACACTGGAGAAAAAGATGTGGCTAGCCAAAGGAAAAAACAAACAAAAAAAGAATAAAGGAAGACCCTTATTTAGTCCCATACATGAATAGTTCAAAGATTTGCACATAAGAATGGAAAGATAAAACACTTGAAAGAAAACATAGGGGACACAAAACAGGCCATCTACCACAAAGATGCACTGGGTATACAACCTTAGAAGCAAGGGGAACAAAAGCAAAAATAAACAAGTGATTGATACCAAATTTTAAAGCTTTTGTACCTCAAACTTTAAAGCTTTTGTACCACAAAAACAAAAAGGCAGCCTACAGAATAGAAAAAAATACTTACATACCATACATCTGCTAAGAGGTTGAACTCCGAGATTTTCCAAGTACTTATACAATGTAATAACCAAGAAACAAATGACAATTAAAAAATGGGAAAAGAGGCCCTCCCTGGTGGCGCAGTGGGTTAAAGCACAGCACTGAGAATCTAAAGCCGTTTCAGCATGAGTTCGATTCCCGCCTGCCCCAGAGGGGACCACATGGCGTGGCAGACCTCTCCTGACCCGCCCGCTGCTCCCCTCAGCAGTGTACTTCGTCAATCTGCCTGTTCTGTTCCCCACTCTGTCTCTGGTGAAGCTTCTCACCGCCCCTGAGCCTCTGGCCTATACCCAGTTCTGTATGCATAAATAAATAAATCTTTAAAAAAAAATGGGAAAAGGAACTTAATAGATTTCTGTGAAGAAGACACTCATATAGCCTATAGACATATTGAAAAATGTTAACTATCACTTATTATACATGAAATGCAAATTAAAACCACACTGAAATACCACCTTACCTCTGTGAGAATGGCCCATATAAAAAAGAATAGAATTAATAAATATTGGCGAGGTTGTGGTGAAAAAAGGAATTCTCATGCACTGTTGGTACAATCCCTGTGGAAAATAATATAGAGGCTTCTCAAGAAAATAAAGATGGAGATCTTGCTTGACCAACAATGCTGCTATTTGGTCTTTATCCAAATAACATAAAAAGCTTAACATGAGAAGAGCTATCTATACCTATGTGCATCGTAGTACTGTCCATAAATGCCAAGTGATGGAACCCACCCAAGTGCCCTTCAACAAATGAATGAACATACATTCGATGGAATATTACAGACTCATGAAGAAAGATGAAATGGCACTTGGCAGAAAATGAAAGGATGCTGATGTGATCATGTTGGGTGAAATCAGCTTTAAAGTGAAAGAAAGATATCAAATGGTTTCACTCATCTGTGAGATATAAATGCCAAAAAATAAACCAATTACACACAAACAATGGAAAAATTAAATTTTGAATTCAAGAACTAAAGAAGATAATGATTACCAACGGGAATAGGGGGAAGTATAAAGGGTACAGAGGCAAATGGGGTATCAGCAAGGGTGACTAGGTGGAAGCAAAAAAATAAAAGAAAAAGTATTTCAATATTAAAAAATTACATAATCTGCTACTTAAATTTCAAAGAAAAAATAAATATAAAGGTTTTTATGAGTGTTTATTCCAGATTTTGGAAAAGTCAATCTGCCCTAAAATCATTACTATCTGCCAAACTGGGGTCTCAGTAATTGCTACATTTTTAATAGTTAAACTTCAGTTACAGGTAATGTTGTTATCTGTTCCCAGTCTATCCTTTTAAGGATTTCACTCTTGGTATGAAGTCACAATTGAACAATTTAGAAGAACTCATTTTGTTTAGCCATTGGCAAAGACCAATTTTCCATCCTTGTTCCAAACAGTTGAAAATTAGAAAATTCACACTGGAATGGGATGTTGGCACAGCTTTTAAGAACTTCACATCTCCTTTGAGAAACCAAGCCGTTCTTCCATGCTCATTTTGCTGCCAACTGAAATCAAGGTGATAAATTGCTGCAGGCAGGAAAGAGAGGCCTCCAACTGCCCATCTCACCCATCCCCTATGCCACGACTCACAGCAGAGAAGGCCCAACAGCCCCACAATATTAAAATCACAGCATTCACATGTTTTCACCCTTCAAAAAAACATTTGCACCTGAAAGTAAATAACATCAACAAAAACAAAAATTGCTTGTGAAGCAGTCATTTCTTTATAGTTATAAGGTTAGGGCTAGTTAGGGTTTGTCTGTCTTGAAGTTAACAACAGAAATATCCTGCTAATTTTGAGCAAAGGACTGACCTAATGAAAGAAGCTGAATTAGGTTAGAACTTGTACAAGATAGTACAAATAGGAGTAAAATCTGTACTAGTCTGGGATGGGGAAGCTGTGTTTTATCAGCAGTCACATGGGTGAAATAGACAGCAGAGCTCCAATCAGGGGTAACCTCTCCCCCCAACTGGAGAACAATTTGGCTCAGCGGCACCCATGTGAACTGACCCCTCTAAGGAAACCATCCTCAGGCCTGGATGCCCCCTCTTTTGCAAAGATTCATTTATTCATTTTTGTGTAGAAGAACTGAGGTGTAGGTGAGAGGTAGGGTGGGGAGAGTGAGAGGTTTCCTCAGAGACAGAGTGGGGAACAGAGCATGCGGATTAACTGAAATCCACAGCTGAGAGGAGCAGCCGGAGAGACATGGTCTGCTGCGCCCTTTGTGGGTCAGCTCTCTGGCCACTGCTCGAACTTAGGCCTTACCAGTGGTAGTGCTGAGCCTGAACCACCAGGGAGGCCCCTTATTAAAAAGAGAGACTGATTCGATTGTGTGCAGAAGAAATTAAGTTGGATGCAAACCTGACCTCAAACTAGGCCTGAAAAACATTGAAAAAATTCATCATGATATCTCGAACAGCCCAATACATCATATGAGGAAAAAATGAAGGAATAAGTAATCTATCAATAGACTATAGAATTCTAAATGAAAACATGATCAATGATTCCCAGAATATGGCATGCTCTGTTCAGTGTATTTCTGAACTTATCAGAATTTATTTAAAGGTTTGAAAGGGAGACAAATGCTAATTATGAAAGAAGAACAATAAATTTTAAAACAGACAATGTTTTCTTAAAAGCTTCATGGGAGGGGACAGAGAATATACATAGCTAATGGGAAAAATCGCTGCAGGAATCTGCAAGGATTTTAGACTAAATGACCTTTAAATACTTGCCTACCCTAAATTTAAAAGTATTTAAAAAACAGCACACTTGTTAATCTTGACTCATTAAATCACTCTAGTGAATGAAAATTCTCTGTTATTCATGGATAGATAGGTTATTCATAGCTAGACAGGTTCACATGCTGGCTCTATTTGTGTGTAGAAATTAAGCAGGATACAAACCTGACCTCTTTGTGGATCAATCTTAACTTCTTTGAACCTTCCTAGAAAATGGGCTACCAGTGTACACCTTGCAGTGGACATAACAGGTCTGGATTCAAAGAGATTCCCAATACCCAGCATAAGTAAATGTGCCCAAAATGTGACAAGCCAGTTGCTCCCTGTGGTACTGAACTCAGCATAATCTGAGCTTTATTGCTTTACATGAAGGAGAATTACTGACCAAGCAAGTAAGGGCTGGAAACAATCATAGCAACTTTAAAGAATTACATCAAGTGTATGTCTTCACTCGGATAGGGTCCTTCTAATTTGTACACTTCAAAATGGCTTAAAACACCTTTTTGTTTAAATCTCACAGTGAATGTGATCAGTCAGCTTCCCTGTCAACAAACACAGCTCACAGATGTGAGCAGAACTCAAAAGCAAGAGGCACGTCCATTTATTTTTTCCAAAAATATTATTTTTTGATCAAGAAGCTCCTAGGGAACAAACATTAAAAGATCTAAAGGTTATTTCACACTCAAAGACTTAAGGAAAAGGTACGAGCATATTTTTTTTCTTTCATCGTTGTTCAATTTTGTACAATATTTAATTTCTCACCTCAGGGGAGACCGTACCCCCCGGCACTTGGTAAGGCTTAAGATTTTGTCTTCTTTGTGAAACATAGTCAAAAGACCATCCTCTGTGATTCTGTCAGCCCCGACAGTGAGTCAGCCACCGCTGGAGGGCGCTAGACTAGAGGGAAACGCAGAAAGAACTAGAGGGAAAGGCAGCACTTGAGCTCGTGGCTTCTCCCTTCTGGGTGCGTGTTGAACTGCATTTGCTGTCACACCGCTCTGGAAGAGCATTTGAGGGAACAGCCTCCTCTGAGGAGTAAGCAGTCCCAGGGTGTCATGAAAGAATTCCATGTGGCTGTGGTTGGTACCTACAAGCCTACAACGAGTCTCACTGTCTTTGTAACCCACCCCCGAATTTCGCTGTGAGGGTGGATTGTAACTCTCATTACTGTGATGGGAGAGCTCTCTGATTTACTGATCTTGAGAAGGAAACTTCTGGTAGTCTCATTGTATTAGGTTACGGGAAAATATACATGTAGTAGGAAAACATTTACTCCATTAAAATGTTGTATTTGCCTCACACAAGAAAAAGATATTTTTGTGTCTGTGTCATAAAGAGACTTAGTCCTGCTCTTTTCCTGACCGGTGAACAAGGGAAGACAGTTTTTTAGAGATAGCAGGCGTGGGTTACCAGGAAAGGAAGTAAAAATGAGAACTTGAGGTCACTCTGGACATGCCCTTAACAAAAGACAGAAGTATTACGCTCCACCACACTGTACACTATTTCTTGAAATTTCCTGGCTGCAAAGTCTTTAGCGATGGGATTCTATGATAGTAATTCAATAAATTTCTTATTTCAAGAGGCTGTTTCTGATTAGCATTAGCTTGGCCACATAATTCATTATACAAACTGAGTCATTTTTAACAGTGAAAGGTGGTGTTAATAATAATTATGACAGACAATAGGCATGAATTGAAGACTTGGTGATCACATCCCACGTAAAACATTTTAGAAACTACCCAACTAAAACACTGACCCAACACTGCCTTGAAAAAAGACTCTTCTTAGAAAACTACATAAAAATTATGAAATGATTTGTGTCTTTTCTGCTTGCTTCCAAGGATACAGTTTCTCTCTCTCCCTCTCATTAATCCCATGGGATTAATCCCATGGGATTAGTCATGGGAGCCTCTACTGGGTTCATTTCTTTTAAAGACTTCTGACCCTGTCCATCCCCATATTCCCAAGTAAATCTTGCATAACCATGCTTGTCTGCCCTCAGTGACTACTTTAAATGCTTCTATGTTCATGTCATAAAAAAAATTGCCACAGCCCTCTCTGGTGGTGCAACAGGTTAGGATGCTGCACTGCAAGCTGGCCACAGCCATTTCAGTGCAAGTTTGATCCCCTGCCCCAGAGGTGATCCACATGGCATGACAGACTACTCCTGACCCACCTGCTGTTCTCTTCAGCAATGTACTTTGTTGATCTTCCTGTTCTGCTCCCCACTCTGTCTCTGGTGAAGCCTCTCATTGCCCCTGCACCTCTGGCTTGTACCCCAGTTCTGTATGAATAAATAATAAATCTTCAAAAAAAATTACCACGACTATTCTAAATGACACAACCCATTTTAGCAATAATAAAAATGACATTCCCATTGTTCAATGAATGTCTCCTAAAAAAGTAAAATTCTGCCTTTGCTTCTTTGATGTAAAATAAATGTATACCTAGACGTAGAGATGGCTCAGGGACAAGACTCTGATGTTCCAGGTGACAGGGGGAACTAAGGTCACATAAGCACATACCACTCATTGGTTCATTTCCTGTGCACAATACAGTTGATCAATTTACTGGAAAAATGCCACCAAAAGGAAATGAACACTATGAGCCCTCTTGAGTGTTACATTTTAGAATTCAGACCAAAAGAGGACGTGGAGAGGAAGTGATGGAGCCAGGCGGGGAAGGAGGAGGCAAGATGGGGCAGCCTTGGTTCTTTCCTTGGCTCCCTGGGCGCTTGATGAAACAAAATTGGAATATCTGTTATAAAAAAAATTGGCTTGAGTTTCTGAACATTTCCCTGATCACTTCAAGAGGGAGATGATGTGTGTGGAACAGAAAAGTCAAAAACAAGAAAACCTTTCTATATGAAAAAAGAGTTTTTTTTGTTTGTTTGTTTTTTGTTTTTTAAGATTTATTTATTTATACAGGACTGGGGTACAGGCCAGAGATGCGGAGGGTGAGAGGATTCACCAGAGACAGAGAGGGGAGCAGAACAGGCAGATCAACGAAGTACACTGCTGAGGGGAGCAGCGGGCGGGTCAGGAGAGGTCTGCCACGCCATGTGGATCTCCTCTGGGGCAGGCGGGGATCCAACTCATGCGAAAGTGGCTTCAGCTTCTCAGTGCAGTGCTTTAACCCGCTGCGCCACCAGGGAGGGCTGAAAAAAGAGTTTTAAGATTTTCCTAAACATTGTCCTATCTTTTTTGAGCAAGAGACATTGCTGTCTACTTTCATTCCCACTAGTCCATTTGTTCAAAATAGAAGTTTCTAGTACAACAAGCTACTTAAGAAAAAAAGTCCCCAATGTCATCAGCTCAGGGATGAAAAGGGCTTCACTTAGTGCTAGCTGTGCTAGGTGCAGTTGCAACCAGTATTCCAGAAACCCAGTTCTGCGAGGGATTTTTACCAAAGTTCTAGGTTTCTATTAATAGTCAGATACAATCATTTCACAAATGTATTTATTATAAGAGTTCATCAGTTGTCCTAAATAACAACTAATAACTAACATTGTTTTTTTTTTTTTAATTATCAATATTAAACATAAATACCACTCTAGCACCTCCTGGGAGTCCAGGGGTTAAATCTCAATGCTGTCACCACTGTGGCCTGATATCAATCCCGGCCAGGATTGGTATCATGGCCCAGCAGACCTCTCGTGTCTTGCCTGCTGCTCCCCTCAGCAGTGCATTTCAGTAGATCTGCCTGTTCTGCTCCTTACTCTGTCTCCGGTGTGTGTTCTCACACCCCTTACCTCTGGTCTGTACCCCAGTTCTTCTACACACACACCCACACAATACTGTTCCCCCTCTCCATCTCTTGAGCCTAGCACAGAATGTTCAGTGAGCAGGACTGATCATTATTCTCCAGGGACCCTGAACACTGAGCTTCTGTTTATGAGTTCAGTTCCCAAACATTTCCCCAGAACACTCTACCCACAGTTAAACTCTATTAGTTAATTTGGTCTCATAAATACACCATACACAGCCCCTTATTTTCTGGTAAAAACAAAGTTAAACAAATATAAAATATCTGCAAATGTTTTTCTCATAAATAAAAAGGTGTTGCCCATAAGAGTCTCTTGTTTGGAGGCGCAGAGGTGGTGGTCAAACACAAAACATTCCTGAGCACTAAAGTATAATTTTGTATCCAAGTGGGATTTGATGCCAGCTGCACATTGGGCGCCTTAATTATAAATGAGCTGATTTCTCCCCGGCCACCAAGTACAAAGGACATTTGGCCACATTTGTGTCTGTGTCAACTTACCTGAAGTCATTACTCAGGAAAAAGGCTATGTACCTCATTTAGTGTGTTCTTTTTAAAGTGGGGGATTGAAGAGAGGGGGTCACTAAAAGAGCCTTTTGTGAAGTAATGACACTTTTGTGGTGTGAATTTCAGTGTGATTTAGCTAGTAGTGCGAATGTTACCCTACCCATTGCTAAGTTCCTTTTGTCAGTGTATAGAATTTCCTGAGAGTGAAATACCCTCATTTGGTGATTTGATACAAAGGCCATGCCACATTAAAATTCCCATAAAATCTAATAAATCAAGGAAGT
This sequence comes from Condylura cristata, assembly GCF_000260355.1. Taxonomy (NCBI): domain Eukaryota; kingdom Metazoa; phylum Chordata; class Mammalia; order Eulipotyphla; family Talpidae; genus Condylura; species Condylura cristata. Next base: position 37,360,418 of record NW_004567105.1, read on the forward strand.
GACATCCACTACAACAGTCTCTTCCTCCTTCTGAGGAAAATTGTCTCCTCTCTAGGTTAACCCTTGACTTGCCAACATTATCTCACCTTGCAGTAGCCCTGCCAAAAGAGTGGTTAAGAGCAGGTAAGTTTGCTTGATGCTGTCATCTAGGCTACAATATATAACATGAATGTAAATTTTGGGTTGCATTTGTCCTGCTGGAAAGAACTCTTGAAACTGCATGAAACATTTTCCTGTTTAAGTACAGGCTCCCTGTGGAGCCATCCCTATGACCAGGCTTGTGTCTGCTTGCATATCTTGAGTGTCCCTGCTCCATTGGAAGGACGATGTGGGCATGAAGGTGGTTCTCACTTAGCACTGATGGAATCACCCATTTGTACCCACTGACTCCCATAGACTTCTTTAGCACCTCTGTATGGCAAAATATGACAAACTTATATGATTGTCTTTGGCCTGTTTCCTGATTATTCTGCTTCCTGTAAACAACAGCTACAAATCTAAGGTTGTCTGGCTATAATGAGAGATTTAATAGGTATGACTGGCTACTGCCTAATAGGTACAACAATCTGCAAAGGACAGAGTTTCCATAGTTGGATTGTAGTATGAATAACATTTCATGACAGTTGTGCCTCAAAAGTGGTCTCTCACTCCCTCCCCCCCGCCAAACCACACACACAAACACTTCCAGGAAAAGCTTTTGCCCCATATCATTATTGCTTACTCCTCCTCTGAAAGGGAAAACAATCCCAATATGACAACTTGCCAAATTTGTTGGTGAAGCTGTTTTTGTGTAAGAAAAAAAGAAATACATGAACATTTCTGATTGGCATGGGTTTTCCCCTGAAAGAACATACCCCAGTTCTGATGAAAATATCAGCTTTCTCTTACAAGAACTGGGAGGACTAAAATAAACAATGCCTTTATCTGGAGCCAATGCTTTTCACCCAAGCATATTATTATTATAGTAATCTATTTCATAAAAAAAACAATATCTGACCAAAATTAAGTTAGGGTGTCTGATAAGCTGGAGCCTTCACTGTTTGGTTTCCTTCTTCGCACGTCCAAATTTGACCCAGACTTCTAGGAGATTAATGATAACAAGCCTTCCTGATTTTGCAGGCTTTTGTTACCTAGACCTGGAGATTTTAATCATAGAGTTAAAGGGATCTTCAAAGTGTATATAGTCTTGCAGAGAAACAGAGGTCAAGAGAAGAAAGCAACTTAACAAAGGTCACAAGCAAGCAGCATCAAGAACCATTTTTCTCAGCCCCCACATCGTCATTATGTGGGTCAACATCCAACTTATAAACCATGGCAATGTAAGCCCACACTTTATTTTCATAATATCCTATTAGTCAACAAACATTGAAAACATTAATAACTAGCTTTCACTATCCTCTTGCAAAAAATTAGCATGTAGTAAATAAAACCACCTCATTTTCTGATATATAATATCCTTTCAATCAGATCTCTCAATCAAGCACAGAGCCAGAAAAAATAATTAGCAGGGTCAGCCCCATTAAATATTTCAGGCATCAAGGCAGCTGTTTCAAGAGGTAGGTGAGAGGGTAGCCAATCAGAAGGACCCAGCAAGGGACAAAAAAAAAAAAAAAAAAAACAAAAAACAGTGCAGCAAGGGGGCAGAGGTGCTATATTCCAGCCAGAGACCCAACCCTGCACTCAGGTCCACTGCCCAGGTAAGGAGAGTGAAAACCCTCACGATGGCTCTGCCAAAAGCTAGTAACAAGCACAATCATACTCAAGAACATCATTGTTTTCTGAATGTCTTCAAATTACTAGAAATTTCTAAACAACGTCCTCTCTCTCTCCCCTATGGGAAGGCATTATATGATCCATGGTTACATAACCACTACATGATATTTCCATAGACTCTTTAAATTTCACCCAAATCTACTTTTCCCACTTTCCAAGGTGAATTATGAAAGTGTCTGAACACACATAACTCAAGCATTGAAAGTCATGTTGTAACTAAAGATTGTACTTCAGACAACATCGATCGCCTTTTAACCAACTGCCCGTGAGCACATCCACCCAGACACACACTTAGACACACCACTCAGCAACACTGTGGGACCTGACACACAACTGAAAAAATCAAATTGGAGAAAACTGGGGAAGGCTGTTTGTGTCCATCCAGATAGAATACACATCAAGTGGAAGCAGCTCTAAAAGCACATCTATTGGTGACGAGGGTTTACAAAGTCCCAACTCGGCAGGGGCCACGTTGTGGTAGCTGACACTTGACTTCTCCTTTTAAAAAACGCATCTACTGGGCCCTCCCTGGTGGCAGAGCAGGTTAAAGCACAACACTGAGAAGCTAAAGCCACTTCAGCATGAGTTCAATCCCCACCCTGGAAGTGACCCACATGGTGTGGCAGACCTCTCCTGACCCGCCAGCTGCTCCCATCAGCAGTGCACTTCATCAGTTGGCCTGTTCTGCTCCCCACTCTGTCTCTGTGGAATCCTCTCACCATCCCTGTACCTCTGGCCTGTACCCAAGCTCTGTATGCATAAAAAAATAAATCTTTAAACAAAGAAACACACATCTACTTATTGAACAGTAAATCAGATACCACACTGATTGCTTGAGAGTAAAAAAATGCCAAGTACCAATTATACAAGGGATGCCCTTGATTCAAGAGTGTATTGATTAGTTGGTGACATGAAATGACCAACTGGCATTGCCTAGCTTCCTGCTACAGAAGGAGCAGAGTCCAGTGCCCTCAAGAGACTTGAGGAAGATATTTCCAAAGAAGTCACAATTCAACTCTTTCACTGTATTACAGGTAAGGATACAAACCTTGGGACAGATCTGACAAGTCCTGACTTGGGCCTTTATCCTTTCGATTGTGCTAATTAAGAAACCAATTGTCAGGGAAACAGCAGGATTGAAGTCTTCATAGAATCTCTTCAATGTTACAGATATTTTCCAACTTTATCATGTGTATTTCATTGACTGTGAATAATTACCCTGAAAAACATAGACCTTGACCATGCCACAAAGATTGTAATATCAGTACTTACTTCTCCTCAAACTCTGGATTTCAAGAGCCTCCCCATGTATTAGTCCCTCTGCTTTTCTTACAACAACACTTATTTAACTCTATTGTAATTGCTGTATCTGGATTCCCATTAGAACAAAATCTCCATGAGGACAGAAAACACCTCTGTCATTCACCTCGTTTTATGTTAGAAACAAAGCACAGCATAAAAAAATTATTTCCGAGATCTGATGGTTATTTTATTGCAGTGGAGGCAGGTAAGAGGTCACCCAGGTGCCTGTCTCAAGTTCCCTCTGCCTAGCCAGCACACCATCTCTCAGTTTCCATGTGTTGGCTCCCGGCTTCCAGCTGCCAAAATCCCCTCAAAAAAACTCAATGTGCTTGAATTAGTCCTGAGAGTTGCAATATAGACAAAGAATAGCTTTGTAATAAGCTGTACAATATAATATTGCATTAATCAGTGCTCTGAAAGCAGAGAACCCAAATCCAGAGCATATTCGGGGAGAGAACTCAGATTTCTTAATCCCTTTATCAAGGGTATAGTTTGCTGACACCCAAAGGCTGCCCCTTTTTTATGCTTAGGCTTTTATTCAGGTTCGAGTTGGGCTGAATGGCAGCCAGCATGTGCTGGTGGGTCTTCTGGGTCCAAAGATGAGGTGCAAACATCATTTTCAGATATCTTTGGTGCAGGCATTGCTGAGGGCTTCTGTGGGTACTTGGAAGCAGAACATGCACTCACGTGTGTGACACAGACCTGGGCTCTCAGAGGAAGGAGTGAGAGAGCAGGACAAGGGTGGGCATCAGCAGGGGTATCGAGTTTTACTGTCCCATCAGTCAAACCAAGCCCAAGTTCTCCCAGAGCAGTAGGAAGTTTATAACACTCAGAGTCTACTCGCTCTCTTCCCATCCATCACTTTTTCCTAGTCATCTTATTGAATTCACATGTATCAATATTTTCACTTGGGGCTGGGGGTTGAAGCCAGACCCTCTGAGTCATCTAGCCAAAACAAAACAGCGCAGGCATGCACAGAATTTGAGTCTTCTTGGACAGTTGATATTCAAAGAAAATAATCTTTTGCTTAAATTTTCAAAATGGGCTCTTCGAGTTCTGATATATTAAATTTTGACCTTCCAAATTTCTCTAGCTCTAGTGACCCAAGGGAGTGGTTCTTGCTGCCAAATGAGAAGGAAGAGTAGACACAATCTCAAGAATGAACATTTGGCACTCTTTCCCCAGGAACCCAAATGTTATAGCCCAACCGAGGCCCTACCCTGGATTTTCTTCAGAGATCAGATGGCAAGGACTAACCCAAACTGTTTTGTTCATTAGCTACTGACTTATGCAGTCATTGATTTTAAGATTTTATCCTACCCAAATAATATGAAGCTACCGTGCAATCAGGATCAAAACTCAAAGCCAGTAACCCCTACCCTGCTCATCACCCATCCCAATGCCATCTGACCCTATGACCCCACAGTAGTGGCAAAGAGGTTCTATGAACACAGTCAGCCGGTCCTGGTCTTCTCAGCATAGATTAAAATCAGCAGCCAAGAATCAGATTTCACAGTGGCCCCAGCTCTATGCTTGCAGATTCCTTAGGGAGGATCAGGAAAGACCAGACTGAGGATGACTCAGTAAATTCCATTTTCTGAGAAGAGACAGCATAGTTCCAAATGACTATAACATTTGTTTAGAGGGGCCATGGTTCTATAGAATGTTGTCTATGGAGCTGTAATGTTCAAACAAAAGGACAAAATCTTGAAGTAATGGTTAAATCGATGTAATCTACTATGAAAAGTTCGACTCCATTGTTGTACCAGCAAGCATAGGGCAAGTTCACTGTGGATTTGGGCAGATGGACAAACGAGCGTCCCAGAGCCCTCTGGATTTTTCAAGCTTTAATGCTTTCAGAGAAACAGCACACCATTCAGGGAGCCTGGCATGCAGAGAGACAGGCATGGGACAGGCAACTGAGCCCCTCAACCCCCACGATTCTTTCTACTCCTTTTCTAGGCTTTCTGTAGTGCTCTCCCAGGGTCTTGCCTCTTCTGTACTCATCTCATAGCTATCTTCCTTTAGCCATCCTGAGTGAGCTGTCCTCGTAGCCCTGGCCTCCAGGCTCAGGTGTGCACACTCATGCATGCCCAAACCCATACTCCAGGTGTCTACAGTCAGGCACGCTTGCACCCAGGGTCCCAAGTACCTTCTGCATCAGCATGATCAAGGCCACAAGTGATAGCCACAGAGGCAAAAGCCTGATCACTTCACTTACCTTACTCCCGTCTGTGGTAGCATCCAAGGCCATATTGGCTACGGCATATGGGGATGATGCTGTCTTCACCCCATTCCTTTGTGGGCAAACAAACACACCTGAAAACAGGCCAGACCAGTTGTCAACAGAGATAATCCCTCAAATTGTGGGGATAGCAGCAGAGCTATATCCCTACTCTCCTAAATGATGTGTGTGTAGCCTGTGGGGCTGATTTCAAGTGCTGGCTAAATCCAGGGAAGTCAAGGCAACTCATGACATTACAATTTGTTTTTAAACAAGGAAGCCAAATTATTTTCCCTAGAACAAACTGCAGAACCCAGATATTAACAATTTGACACTATGAAGATAGAATGGATAAAAGGGCTAGTCAGTGAAATAAAAACTTTGGAAGTAGAAGATAATTTAATGTTTTCACTTACTAAACTCTCAGTTTTGGCTTTATCTTGCCCATTGACTTAAGTGAGCTATACAGTTTTCTGAATCACCTAATTCACAAAATGGTCTTGCATTCATTATCCAAATGAACTAGTTATGCTAACATACTTGGATTCATGATCCTTTAAATTACTGAACGACGGAATGAAAATCAAAATCACCACTGATAATGGTTAGTTACCAACTGTTGTCAAGCACATTTGCATAGAATTTTCTATTTCTTGAGATCAAAAAATCCATTTTTTTTGAAATGAGAAAATGTAAAATGTATTTTTAAAAATCTACCATCTTAGAGTGATACAAAATCATGCCTAAAGTCATTATTGATATTAAAAATGAACACATAAAGGAGATGAAAAAACACTGGCCTAGGTATTTCTATAGTCTAGAGCTTAGAGGGTACACTTGAGCTGTGAGGAGAAGTCTGAAACCAATAGAGAGAGACTGGTCTTCGGTTTCTCGTCTTTGTTTCTTAGTTACTTGGCTCCACAGAGGACATCTACTGCCTGGTAGCCAAAATTAGACCAAAAAATTATGCTTGTTCCCAATTTTGTTTTCAGAAACAAGAGACCAATATACAGTCTCTATTCCATTCATATCAGAAAGATCTGCAGTGATAAAACATGCACATAAATTCTCTTCACCCAGATGATGCCTGGATTCTGGGAGGCAAGCCTTCTCCTTGGCTTTAATTTGCATCTTAATCATGCTTACCAGAGGCTGGCCTCACTTCTAGGGTACAACATCAAGGATATCTCAGTGTCAGCCCTGGGGGCTCAGTACCCACTTTTCACTAATATTTCCCTCTCACTGTGTGACCAACACCACTCCCCCCCCTTGCAGTCTCCAGTCCCAGCTGTACCCACTCCCTCACATGATTCTCACCTCAAGTGATAATAGAAGCCCAGCTTTTCTCCATGTATTTTAGCACTAGCAACATTGGTGGGTTGAAAGGTCCAAATCCGGTTTCAATAAACTACCAAATGACATGTCCATTCCTCCAGTTTTGGAATGGTTTGAAGTAGGCACAAAAGAAGGAAGGAAATGAAACATCTGGAAGGTTGGCCACTGTGACAGCCTCCCCATCATTTCACAGATGGAGAGTTTGGAATCTGATGGTCCCCTGAGACAGGGGATGTGGTACATAGCCTCTGGGTGGGGACAACAAGTGTTTCAAGACCAGCCTCATTTTAGCTGCCCTGCAGTGACCCCACACAGAGCCGAAGCCTCACCTTCTCCTAGCCATACTTGTTGAATTTCTGTCCTTCATTCCTCCCCTTAACACCACTCCAGGTCTCACACCCATCTGCCCCACCTCCATCATACTCTGTTCTGCTTATGCTTTTAGAAATGATTAATTTGTTTTACAAATGTGCAATTGTTTAATCCTCCTATTAAATAGTAAAAGGCCAGAGTAATTCTGTTTCATTTAGGAATTCAGTAACTATTTGTTACACACAATATAGTCTTCCCAGTGCCTAGGATAGAGCTGGCACAAGGAAGGAGTAGAAGCAATATGTGCTGACTGGCTGGCTAATTAGTCCACACTGTCATGGTCTGTTGTCAAGATTAATGTTTGTCTTTTATGCAAAATAATTGCAAGCTTCAAAAAGAGATAATCTAGTAGAGCCCAGTTAAAAACAAAATATCAAGTTGGGATTCAGAAATTTTTTATTAAAGGAAGGATTATTAAGCCCAAAATTTAGCCTTCATTTCCTTATATAGTTTGTGGATATAAGCAGAAATATGTAATATGATAAAGCAATGTTCAAATTTACATGTTTAATAATGATTAATCATGGTAGACAGCAATTTTTTTCCTGCTACTGAAATGTACATGCTGTCTCTTGGAAAGTGGTTATGTAACAGGCCATTGAAATCCTCCCTGTTCTGCCTCAAAAATTAAGTATTTAATGGTACAGAGGTTGCTTGCCAGCCCAAAGTTTCTTAAATTTCTCCTTCTTTCACATCCTAAGAATTGCCCAGTCATTTTCATCAGGTTTTCATTCCAGGGACTCATCCTGTTGCCCAGGGTTGCAGCCAGGTGCAGCCAGCAAACAGGCCAAGCCCCAGGAGCTTGAGCCTGAAAATTCGAGATAGAGAAATGATACAGGAACCGCCCCCCCCCCCATACCCAGGCGGACCGCCACCCTATCTGAACCATTTAGCTGTGGAAATATTCCACCCTGCATTCATTATCCAGATGGACTAGTGATGTTGACAAACTTTGATTTGCAATCCTTTAACAATGGGATGGAAAACAAAAATGACAAATGAAAAAGATCAAAGAAGGTGAGTTTCTCTCTCCAAAAACAAAGGAGCGGAGGCACTTTACCACCAGGTGGGTCAGGCCTAGGTTTAGGGGCGAGGAGCAGCAGAATCCTGCAGGTTCGTTTCTGATATCCTGGCCTCTACCTCCCCTACCCCCCAGGGATCTGCCCACCACCCTCTGGCTCCATTGCACCCAGTGGTGCCTCCATCTCTACCCAGAAGTGGTACGTGTTCTCATAAAACCACATCAGATCTGCGTTCAAATCCTTTTCCAGCACAGTGACTTCTTGCTGACAAAAAAGAATGCTTAAATTTTTAAAGTAACACCTGAATACATTTTCATTTTAAGCAGCTCACACAATACAGAACAAAAAAAGAGTCAGTTTCCTCCTAATTTTCACCAACCTCATTCTCTGCCCAGAAACATTCCTGGCGAAACATTTGATGCATGTCTCTCCAGATACTTATCCTGGATGTGCATGTATATTCATATAAAGCTATTATAGATGGACACATACAATACATAACTATAACAGCTAATAAGTAACTTGGTAAATACTCTCCAGTGATTTATTGCACTCACCCTGACAATGTGCTTTATGGTTCCCCGTTTGAGAACTCTGTGTACTGCCAGTGTTTTGTAAGTAATTTACCCCTAAGCTTCAGCTCAGATGCCATCTTTGTAAAGTGAGGATAATGCCACCACTTTTAGAGAACTGCAAGATTCACAACAGAGAAATCACTGGTGGGCTGGAACTCAGAAATTGCTGCCTGGTGAGCACTCTCTGGAATCCTCATTTTTATTAATTGTTTACATATTTATTTTCTGTCTTCTGCCCCACTGGAAAATACATCCTTTGAAGGCAAGATCTGTGTCTTTTTAATGTTGGAGTCCCAGCTTCTAAGACAGAGCTGGTAATTAAAACGAGCATAAGAAATGAATGCCGACCGGCTGGTTAGTTAGTTTCCCAGCCATTCCCATCTGGACTGGCACTGCCCCAAAGTACCAGCTGCATAGCTGAGCAGAAGTGACCATGTGAGGAAGGGCTGCTGGCACCCTTAGGTTGGGAGGGAATCGGGACCCCACAGCCGCGCAGAAAAGATTCCATGCTCAGAAGTAAGGGAGGTGAAGCAAACATACTGGGGAGCCCCAATAGGGAGAAGCAGGAAGATGGCATCGGAATATGGGGGTGAGAGAGGATGTTATCAAAAAGGCTGCCTGAAGGTGATACTCCAGGGAATTAGTGGCCGGCTGCTTCCAAGGTGGGAGGAGCTTGTGTCGCAGGAAGACCAGGCAGAAGGAAGAGCGCTGGGCCAAGGAGCAGCACCGGTTTCAGACACAGAGTGGGAAGCAGCAGCGGGAGGCATGTGGGATGCTGCAGCTGGAGCCGGAATTTCTACTCCTGTGACCCCAGGACACCAAAACCGATCAGTCACCTGGGCACTTGTGAAAGTTCCTAGCCCACCCACAGAAACTCTGATTTCTCAAAAGTTACTTTACTGAATGGGAGAAAATATTTCTACACCATACATCTGACCAAGGGCTGATATCAAAGATCTAGGAAGAACTTAGAAAACTACAAAAACAAAACAAATAATCCAATCAAACGGGTGAAAGAACTAAACAAAAGACCTCTCCAACGAAGAGATTCAGACTGTATTCGGCACATGAAAGAGGTCCCCATCACTCATTATTAGAGAAATGTAACTCAAGACCACAGTGAGACACTATCTCACATGTGAGAATGGCCCACATCAAAAAGACCAGAAATAAGTGCTGGTGAGGATGTGGAGAAAAGGGGCCCCTGCTACACTACGGGAATGAAAACTGGCCCAGTGCTTATGGGAGGCTGTGTGGAAGGGTCTCAAATTGCTAAACATGCATCTGCCATTCAATTTGGTAATGCTGCTCCCACATTTATAAAAAAAAAAAGGTCAGAAATACTAATTCAAAAGGAAACTTGCACTCCCATGTTTACTGCAGCACTATTTACTATGTTTCAGTTATGGAAACAACAGAAGTTCCCCAAAACAGAGTAGATCAAGATATAGTCTATATATACAACAATGTAATTCTACTTGGCCATCAGAAAGATAAACGGATGCCTTTGTAGCAGTGTGGATGGAGCTGGAAGTGAATTAAGTCAGAAGGGGAAAGAAAAATATCCATTAATAATGAGGAATAAATTAAGAGACAGACAAAGACAAGCTTAAAAATGAACCGTTGAAAGCCAATTACAAAGCTGAACACCAACGGCTAGTAGGAGTAAGAACAAAGCAGGATGGAAGCATGATAGAGGATGGTGGTACACTATGGTGATTTACTTGATAAAAAATAAATTAATTAGGGCCCTCCCTGGTGGTGCAGCAGGTTAAAGCACAGCACTAAGAAGCTAAAGCCACTTCCACATGAGTTTGATTACCGCCTGCCCTGGAGGTGACCACATGGCGTGGCAGACCTCTCCTGACCGGCCTGCTGCTCCCCTCAGCAGTGTACCTCGACTATCTATTCTGCTCCCTGCTCTGCCTCCCCTGAAGCCTCTCACCACCCCTGCACCTTTGGCCTGTATGCACAAATAAATAAATCTTTTTTAAAAAATTAATTAATTAATTAAAATTATGGTGATAATATCTAATGAAAAATAAATAACGAGTTAATTTTAAAATTTCTAAATTCTAATTCTACCATCCGGGGGATTTAGTCCATCTCTTAGAGATACAGAGGAAGAAAAGATCAGACAATGTGCACACCCTGGTAGCTGGCAGACCCACTACACTTGGCGCAGTGAAGGAAGCCAGAGTTGCTCAGCAAGAGGCCTGGGACAGCAGGAAGCCAGGAAGGCCGAGTCCCATTCACTCTCTCCAATGTAAGCCAGCAAAGCTCCAGCAGGGCCGTGGTTTTCCAAGTCTGAACCCAGGCTGGATCCAGACCAACAGCACCAGCATTGTTTCAGAAATTTTTAGAAAAACAAATTCTTAGACCCTACCCCTGATATGTTGATCACAAATCCTCAAAGTGGAACCCAGCAATCTGTTTTAAAAGCCTTCCAGGTGATTTGGAAGCATGTCAACAGTTGGAAACATAACGCAGGGCATAACCTGTTAACCACTTGTACTGCCTTTTGGAAACGCCCAACTTGCCTCTGGATATGGAGATTCCTAATGTTCTGGAAATTCACTGGAAATCTCACTGCCAATACATTGTCAAAGTCAAACTCAGGAGAATTTGAGAAATGATCTGAGGTTCCTACCCAGAGTAAATAGTCAGTTCTGACAATTTTTGGAAATCCATCATGGGCTGGATATTGATGCTGGAGGGTCAGCTCCAGCCGAGCTGCCTCCAGTGGGGGCTGTTGTGAGATGCAATTCCCACCCTCATCATTACCTCATCGCCATCAGCAGAAGTGTTACCAGCTTGTTATTAGAACTTTGTAAATATTTATTCTCTCTCTCTCTCTCTCTCTCTCACACACACACACACACACACACACACACACACACAGAGTCTAAGGCTGGTAAGGAGTAGTTAAGGTCACTCATTCTGGCGCAGGTCACCTGGATTTGAATCTGGCTCTGCTGTGTACTATTAGTGATTCTTTAATAACCAGTGACCTGGCCTCTAGTCTTACCCTTTTCTGGAAATTCATTCCCAAATAATTATCTTCTCATATGCAAATATGTTTTGTCACTATCCTCCTTAAAATTCTTCCACTTCCCCCTCCCTGTAAGATGGAATCTGAACACACTGTGCCATCCATACAGACATTTCTGCCTACGCATCCTGCCTCATCCTCTACCACGCTTCCCCCGTCCACTGAGCCACAATCACCCCAAACAGCTTACGGCTCCTTGATTAAGGCAGCCTGTAGTTTCTGGGATTTTCTTTATTACTGAGTAATATTGGTTCAAACCACTGTGTAAGTTTCACCAAACAAAAGTTTGAGAAAAAGACAAAACTAGCAAGTTGATCATAGAACCGAGGCCTAGGGCAACGGAAAGGAGAGGGAGGGAGTCAAAAGAACATGGTGATAGCTCTCAGGTGATAAGATCATCAGAGAACTATGGGGACTGCAATGATGTAAGGAAAAACATTTAATCTAAAAAACCTCTTAGACTATAAGAGCACAATAGTGGTTGCCAGAAGGAAGGGGGAAGAAAGGTGGATAAATTGGGTAAAAAGGATTAATTGTATAGTGATGGCTGGAAACTAGACTTTTTCTTTACCAATATATAGCTGTTGAGAAATGATCCAGGTGACCTGAGGTATAGTGACATACTTCTGAAGTCTATATAATGTTATAAAACAATGTTACTTCAATGAAAAAAAAATTTAAAACAACCAAAAAAGTAAAACATTGTATAAGTTTCAGGTGCCTGACTTCACACCTCAACAGTTGTACAAATCACACCATATCTACCATCAAAGTTCTCCCACCATCTGCTACAATACAGTTGACTCCTCTACTAGAAATTTTTTATCAGCAAACTGTCCTCACACTTGGGAAATTCCTACTTTTCATTTTGGCATCCTTTGGGAAGTCTTCCCTGGGTCATCACAGCTTGAAGACATCTTTCCTTTTCTGCTTCTATTAGCTTAATTTCCACCATGGTGGTTATTACATTTTGTTGGAATTGCCTGCCTACCCCTCCTGTAGCCTATTAATTTTCTGAGAGCTGAAATTGTCATTGTGACTTTGGCAAAATCCAGTGCCATAGATGTAAATAAGGTTAAATGAATGAATGGTAGGAATAGGTACCAGTTCAAACCCTTCCCTCCAGGACAAGCAAGAGGCTAAGTTCCAGAGTAACTAGAGAGGAAACGGAAATACACTGAAGTCAGATAGATCATGCTTCAGGAATTCAATATGCAAACAAGGCAGCAGTTCCAAGCACAAGGGCTAACCCTAGAGATGCATTTCCTGACACAAGATCATTAAGATGGTCTCCTTGGAATGTCTTCACCAACCCAAAGGTATCTTAGTACTCTGTAGAGTACTTTTGCAAGTAACTGTAGGATTCGCTCCTTGTGGCTCTTGAATGGAGCTCTGCAGGTAGAGATTTTTCTCCTGATCGCATGGATGTGAGGACCAGGTGGGAGCAATGTTTGAAGGAAAAAGGGTGAACTGAGATTGATCTGAAGACAAGTCTGTGTCTTAAACTAAAAAAAAGACTATTTCTTCAACCCAAACTTCCCTTTGTTAAGAATAAAATAAACCAGGGCCTCCCTGGTGACCTAGGGTTAAGTCTCATTGCTGTCACTGCTTTGGCCTAATTTTGATCCCCAGCCAGGGAGCTACCCACATGGTGCAGACTTCTCCTGTCATGCATGCTGCTCCCCTCAGCAGTGGATTAGATTTCAGTGGCTCTGTTTGTTCACTCCCTACTCTGTCTCTGGGGAATCCTCTCACCCCTGCACTTCTGGTCTACACCCCAGTTCTTCTATGCCAAAAAAAGAATAAAGTAAACATATTTAAAGCTTCATAAGAGTAGTTTGCTTAGTTTAGGGATGCATATTACAGTGCTTACTCTGTGGTAACTTGAGTTCAATCCTTTTGTCACTGATTTTTATGTACTAATAGGCTACTAATACTTAGATGCTTCAAAATAATTTTTTTTATATATAAGTTCACAACATGTATATGCACACATAAAACATATATAAGTTTATCTATAACCCTGTGTCTATATCCGTATCAGGGAAGAGTAAAATGGAACATACACTGGTAAAGCAAACCCAAAAGCCAAACTTACCTGATATTTGAGATTCCATATTTAAAATGAAAAATTGTAAATATTAAATTTTAATTTTAATATTTAAATATTAGAAAGTTTCCTCAATTCTTTTCAAAAGATCTCCTTGAAAAGTCAGAGCCAATTTAAAACTGTTTGGGGGTAGATGATCGAGTTTTTAGATTCCAATCACTATTAAAAGTTTGTTAGATATTGACGAAGAAAAACATCCCCAAGGGGATAATTTGGGACCTTTAGACACATTGTTGGAAACCCAAAAGAGGTTAATTATTAAAATGTAGTTCAACCGTAACTGGAAATGTATCATTATCCTTACAGTTGAGCAATCCATGTCAAGAAGCATACTGTACAATGATGGCTAGAAATTAGAATTCTGATGGCAAATATAAGATAGTACATACAGATGTTGATTTAAAAGCCCATACACCTGAAATTACAGGAAGCTAGAAACCAATATTACTACACTAAAAAAGAAAGAAAGATATTGAATCACTGTCTTCTGCAGTCCTTTTCAGGTCATGGTCACTGCCCTCCATGAACTTACACTGTTTGACTAAATAAGCATATACATACAAAGAACACATGGCAAAATTAAAAAGATGGTCTGCTGTATTATTGCAATAGGGTGTTCCCCAGGGAGAGGGGAGATTTCAGGTTCCCTACTGGAGCTGAAGCTGGGAGAGGAGATTGGAGAATGACGGAAGAAGATGGGGAGCTAGAATGAGACCTGGAGGAGGTTCGTGGAGCAGAGAAGCTGCCCTTGCGTCTTGGTCCTGGACTGGTTGAAACAGACGTGGGTGAGAGACCTGTGGGGAGGCTGACAATTGCAGCTTTGATCTTGACTTTGATTTTTCTCTTTCTGTCCCAGATGTGCTGGGTCCCTTCTGCCCCTTTCCTACGGGTCCCCACTAGGAGATGCCTTAGACTGTGACAGGATTTTGGGCCTCAGTGGCACTGCTTTGGGCCAACTCTTTTTGGCTGGACATAACCCCATGAGGAGATGGGTAATTTTGGGGTGCTTGATTTGGAGCATTAAAGGTCTTATGCACTAGAATATGTTTTATCTTGGTATGGTGATGGCAGAAACTACTTAGGGCAGGCAAGCTTGGGGATTCTGGGGATTCCCTCATCCTGCCCTGTAACATTATGGAATTTGCATAAGCCAAAAATGCACCAAGAATCTGGAGTAGGAGGAAATCAAATACTGAATGGAGAATATACTATAGAAGAAGTAAAGAAAGAGAAAGCTTGAAGGGAGGAAAAAACTGGAGAGAGGATATAGCAGGGAAAAGAATATGCTAAGGGCAAAGTCACTTTAAAATACCTGAGTGCCCCACCTCAGGGAGTTTGCACATGCTGTTCCTGCTCCAGAGATCGCATCCACCCCCATACATGTGATTCCTGCTCTTATTTCCTTCAGATCTTTACTAGCAAAACACATATGCCCACAACCACCTCCTCAAAGATGCCTTCCCTGATCCCCTTATCTGAAATTTCAATGCTCACTACCCCTAGAAATTTCACATTACATTCTCCTGCTTTTATCATCTCATCAGCAAGTGTCACTACATAATCTTTATATTTTTAACTATATCGTCCTTTGTTTCTTCCACTACATGTAAAAGCCATAAAGCAAAGAATTTGATGTTTTGTTTACCACTGGGTTCCCAGCACCTAGAACAGTGCCTTGCACTTGGCAACTATTTGTTGTATGGAGGAGAAAGGGGCTAATGAATAGACTGTTATTAAACTATAGAATTCAACGAAATAGAAATTTTACTTGGGGGACCAAGTCCATGGAGATGGGCAGATTGTTTGGAGACAGTTGGGAAGAATGCTAAATGGTTAGCCAAGGACTCATTAAAAAACAGCTCCTGAGAGAAGCTGAGGGTCCATATGGTCGTCTCTCATCTAGGCTGCCCCATGCCTAAAGTAATCCTAACAAGACACACTATTCAGCCTTTTTATTGATACAAGGTTCATTGCAAGCATCTTCGAGGCTGAGGCAAACATCACAGATCATATTTACAGCCTGGACACTACATTTTTTTTTTTAAAGATTTATTTATTTGTGCTTACAGAACTGGGGTACAAGCCAGAGACTCAGGGGTGGTGAAAGACTTCACCAGAAAGTGGGGAGCAGAACAGGCAGATCAATGAAGTACACTGCTGAGGGGAGCAGCGGGTGGGTAAGGAGAGGTCTGCCACGCCATGTGGTCACCTCCGGGGCAGGCGGGAATCGAACTCATGCGGAAGTGGTTTCAGCTTCTTAGTGCAGTGCTTTAACTCGCTGCACCACCAGGGAGGGCCTGGACACTACATTTTTAACCTCAGAGAGGGAAACATATTTTTCAGGGCTGAGCCGTTGAATTCCCTCCTAATGTTTCATATGATGGGACTGGATATAACTTCTATTCACTGGAATGGAAAAACTGAGAAGGAAAAGATGATTTAATGTGAATATGCATTTTCTTTATCTGAAGTCAGAGAAACAGTCCCTGCAGAAACCTACAGGGGACCTTTAGCTCATTAGCACCACCACAGTGCACATTCTGAGAAGCTGGGCTTTGTACATGGGTGAGAGATAGGTAACCATTACTTACCCGAGCCTTACACTGTGACCTTGTCTTACAGTCACTCCCTGCATCTCCCATCCATCTAGCTGGGAAGCAATTATAAGAAGAAATGAAGCATGATATATGTCAAATATTCTGCAGCAAGGGAAATATAACTCCAGGCTGATGGCCTCTCCCAGTGAATGCCATTTGTGCACTGGGCACTCCTAGGCCTGAGTGCGTTGACATACAGCCCCATCCTGCTCCCCAACACTCAGCAAACAACATGAAGCACAAAGGTGCAACAAAGGAAATCACGTGAGAAAGAAATGATGGATGGGGCGGAAACAGGGAAACTTCATGTCAGACACTAAGTAGGTATTCAACATTTGCTGGCTGAATTGATTTATTTTCTGAAAGCTTAATTTGTTTTTAAGAAACATCCCATCCTGTTGTTTAAATGGGTCTTTATGTAGACAACAAGAAACTATTGGACCAACTAGAAAAAAATCTCCTGACTGCATGCTCTGATGGATTCAATAAAAAAGCAACATTCCTAATTAACAGTTGAAATTCTTGAGTGAAATAGTCCATAACCTAATAAAAACAATTAAAAGAACTCAAATACCTACAAGCAAATTATCTCCTATTTTGATCGCCTCTTTTTAATCAAGCAGAGAGATAATGACTACCTAATTTTTAATTATTTTTCCTGGCATTTTCACTCTCTATCTACTATCCAATAATTATATTATTTCCAGTACAAACATTACAATAATTTCCAATACAGACATTACACAGCTCATATTGATTTTAGACCAGAAAATAGTCACAAATTGCAAAAGAAATCTAAAACTATCAATAGAGGTAAAATGACTAGCATAACACTATCTTAAGCTTCTGTTTTATTTTGAGTGACCAGTGAGTGCTTTTAAAAGGAGATAATTTCTTAAAACAAAACAAAACAAAACAAAAGGGAAAACTAGTGCCCACGTTCTGGGCTTCTGGGCTCCCTCCACAGGAGATTGGAGATCCCAAGTCACTTAATCCTTTTCTTTTTATCATTGTTGGTTAGTAAGCAGGAAATAATTTTATTCAACATTTGACAGTTTAGGATCATGTCAGTGTTCTCCTTTGAGAAGAATTCTAGCTGTGGAATTGTCTAGCTTTAAAAAAACAACAAAAACAAAACTTTTTATCACTGACCTAACAACTCCAGGAAGAACTTAGTGAACGTCTTGACTGTCCATGAATTCTCATGATGTCATGTCTGCCACAGCGCTCCTGAGCCACTTAGCAGTCTGTAACTCAAGACTCACGCATAACCATCACTAAGACAACTTGGATTCACAATGTAGGTAGAAATTTCTTTATTCTCGGGGGTACATTAACTCTGCGATAGGGAGAATGGCACATCCAAACCAATGAAACCAAGGACTATTACTACAATGTAGAACTTTTCCAAAGTTTCTCTTTGACTTTTATTTCTTTAATCTTCTTAAGGAGCTAAGTCAAGAAAACTGAACTTTGTCTTGTTAAATGAAACATTTTGCTTTATGATGTGGCTGTAAGCTTCAGTTTTCTCATCTTTAAGTCTAGAATGTGCACTCTGCTGATATCTCATTATTGTCATAGTGACCAAAGACTCTGCATATAACTGTTCTTCAGAAACCACCAATTTAGGGGCCTTCCTGGTGGTCTAGGGGTTACAGCTTAGTGCTATCACCACAATGGCCTGGATTTGATCCCCAGCCAGGGAGCTGACCCACACGGCACAGCAGACCTCTCCAGTCTGCCTGCTACTCCCCTCAGTAGATTTCAGTACATCTCCCTGTTCTGCTCACCACTCTGTATCTGGTGAGTCCTCTCACCCCCCACACCCCTGGCCTACACCCCAGCTCTTCTACACAAAAATAAATATTTAAAAAAGAGAGAGAAGACCTGCCTGGTAATGACAGGGGTTAGGCACAGCACTATGAGCTATCCACAGCCACTGCAGCATGGGTTCAATCCTGTCAGAGAGCTGAACTAAATGGTGCAGCAGACCTCTCTCTGCTGCTCTCCCCAGCAGTATATTTCAGTCTATTAGCCTGTTCTGCTCCACACTCTGTCTCTGGTGAATCCTCTCACCACCTTCTATACCTCGGGACTGTATGCATAACTAAATAAATCTTAAAAAAAAAACCACCAAATTATATTAAAAGTATCATAAATATATTAGCATCTTCAACTTAATGGGAATGTGACTTAAATTTCCAAATATAAGTGATCAACAGAACAGCCCCCTAAGGGTTTACAGCAGAGATTCTAAGACTATTTTTTTTAGGCATGGTAATTTACATCCTATAATCTCTATGATATTAAAATAAAATCTACCCTGATGCTCTCTCAAAAACAAATAAGCCCATAAGCAAACATTTATCTTAGGCATTACCATAACACTTTTA
Organism: Condylura cristata; assembly: GCF_000260355.1. NCBI lineage: Eukaryota > Metazoa > Chordata > Mammalia > Eulipotyphla > Talpidae > Condylura > Condylura cristata. The sequence goes on from NW_004567105.1 coordinate 37,379,173, forward strand.
AAAACAGCCCACACCTTATCGAGGTGGGAAATGTCAACCCTAGTACCCACTTCAGTTCTCAGCCTCTTCAGTGGGGTCCACCCTGGCCTCAGCCCATTGCTGCTACCTGGGCTTGTGGACTCAGGGCCATTACCACCAGCACGTTCACCCTGGTTCCTGATTGCTCTGCTCCTATGTATGTTCTTCTTCACCAGATTCAACTATAACAATGAGATACAGCCCTGAAAAACCCAACCACCCATAGTTCTTTGTTAATTCCTGACCTATACCAGGTAGCATGTTTGTTATATCCTTAAATTGAGATACATGAGGCAGTGTTTGGGGTAAAGAAAGCTTAGAAGTTAGAGAACTCAGGTTCAGGATCAACTCTGGCTCTGAGTAATTCAGTTAACATCACTGAGCCTTTTTTACCTATAAGAGAGAACATTGGACTAAACCTAGTCACTTTCAGTTAATTCTCTGATAATCAAGTTAGAATTGATGGGTACTTCCCAGCAGTATACTTTACCTGCAAAATCTTCCTCAAAAGCCCCAGCACCTTAAGTCTATTTCATATCTAATGACTGGTCACTCTAAAGCCACCACCACCATCTTACATCTCTTACTAAAGTAGCGCTCTCTGAGTCACCGCTGAATTTCAAGTCATGAGTCAAGGTCTTTCCTTGTTTTATCTTATTTAATATTCACCTCTCATAAGTATTATGCTAACTGAGACTAGTAGTGCAAGCTATAAACACCAGTGCTGGTTAATTTAGTGCAGGCACCTCACAGGATTACCAGAAGGTCTGGAGAGCCACTTGGGAGATTGTACAGGCAAAAATGTCATCTAGCATTACACCACTGAGCTGAGGCTCTGGGATAGTGGCTCACGTGACCTCTACTGCTAATGCTCCTAATCTTGGAACCACTACTGGCTCCATCATCCTTGCCACCACCTTTTCCCCAGGAGCTGACTCTTCCTGCTACTACCCCCTGTCCCTGGGAACAATAAGGGATTCTGGGAGAGTAAGCGGCTGGCTCTATGTTGTGAAAGCATCCTTAAACACAGAGAGGAAAGGCCACAGTTTGAACAACCAAAAAGAATGACACTGTCATTCTAAATATACCTACAATTAGAAGCTCTAATCTTGGAAAGGTTAAAGAATTTAAACCCTCCCTGGTGGCGCAATGGGTTAGGACGCAGCACTGCAAGCTGGCCACAGCCATTTTTTTTTTTAAAGATTTATTTATTTATTCATACAGAACTGGGGTACAGGCCAGAGATGCGGAGGGTGAAAGGATTCACCAGAGACAGAGTGGGGAGCAGAACAGGCAGAATGACACAGTACACTGCTGAGGGGAGCAGTGGGCAGGTCAGGAGAGGTCTGCCACGCCACGTGGACACCTCTGGGGCAGGCGGGAATCGAACTCATGCGGAAGTGGCTTTAGCTTCTTAGTGCAGTGCTTTAACCCACTGCACCACCAGGGAGGGCCCTGGCCACAACCATTTTAACCCAAGTTTGATCCCCAGCCACGGAGGTGACCCACATGGCGCGGCAGACCTCTCCTGACCTGCCCACTGCTCCTCTCAGCAGTGTACTTTGTTGATTTGCCTGTTCTGCTCCCACTCTGTCTCTGGTGAAGCCTCTCACAACCCCCTGCACCTCTGGCCAGTTCCCCAGTTCTGTATGAATTAAAAAAAAAAAAAAAAGAACTGAAACAAGGTCACAGAGAAGGCAAGTGGCCAAGCCAGTCTGACCATGATACTGCTCTGCTCTCCTGGGGCTCAACAGTGGCCACTGTTAGAACAGGTTAGTTTGTTTCATAGGTTTCATTTATCTTCATCATCTTCATCATTGTCCTCACCATTATCATCTATTTAAAAACACAATCCACAAAGTTAACACTGAATGTCCAACCTACCCACTAACCCCCAAGAAGCCAAGATGTATTGTTGATATCAATAGAGAGGAAGATATATTTTAATTAAAATATTTTTTTTCAAGATTTATTTGTTTGTGCATACAGAACCA
>NW_004567105.1:37381284-37405641 GCF_000260355.1 Condylura cristata
CAGAGGCTCAGGGGCGGTGAGAGGCTTCACCAGAGACAGAGTGGGGAGCAGAACAGGCAGATGGATGAAGTACACTGCTGAGGGGAGCAGTGGGCCGGTCAGGAGAGGTCTGCCACGCCATGTGGATCTTCTTGGGGCAGGCGGGAATCGAACTCATGCGGAAGCGGCTTTAGATTCTCAGTGCTGAGCTTTAACCCTCTGCGCCACCAGGGAGGGCCCTCAATTAAAATATTTTTTAGATCTGAATATACAGAAATGAGACTAGATAAACAACTCCACACAGGGGCAAAGTCACACCATTTCCAGGCAAATGCTGGAAACTGCTCTTACCGAAAACACCTACCATTTTACAACTAATCTCTCAACAATGACACTCTACATTGCTATCTGTTTCCCCTGAAGCTGTTCCACTGCAATTAGGAAAGTGGAAAGCTGCTGGTCCACTGATAAACAGCTCCATCCAGTCAGAGCACTGTTCACCTAAAGAGTGGGACTGGGATGAAGACTGAAGAAAGCAGTCCACTTCCCTCTACACATACTTTCAAACAGTATCTTCCCAGACATAAGAGAATTATATAGTCAAGTCCTCATTAAACATAGATAAGAAATAAGGGTAGCAAGGATAAATTACATGTATAAATCGTCCTCAAGCCACTTTGTATGGTGACTAGCAGAAGTCTTCTTTATCATATGCCTTCTGCAAGAACTGAAAATAAAAAACAAAATCTCTAACTGAGAGTTGTTCATCCTTCCCAGCCCCACCCCACCCCTACTCTTAGTACTAATTGCTGAAGGAATTAATATAGAGACAATATACAAGTATCATACAGGAACTATATAGGTTTCATACATGCAACATACAGGCACAATACAGATCATGTGCAGGAAACATACAGGTAGCATAAGGCAATATACTATACAGGCAATATGCAGGTCATACAGGTAAAGGATCCAAAATCAGTATAAGGGAGTTGGCAGGAGAATCCACAGATCCAGATAGGCTGCTGCTCACTTTTGAAGAAACCCAGAATTAACCACATTCTCACACCCTAAGCAATCTTCATGTGACTATATTCAAATTGAGTTTTAATCAATTTCTAGAAGTCACTTTGATTTCTCTAAACCCATATGTATAATATTCTCCATCTCACTGGAAAACATGTGTGAAATATGTGAACTCAGTTGCCCTTCGTCATCTGATTCTAATTTAAACACATTCTTTCTAGTTTCCTACTCCAACCATAACTATTCATTGCACTGATCATAATAATTCGCCTATAACAAGCAATAAAAGGAGCAGAGCTTCCTCTTCTGGCCAGGAACTGTCTCAAAGCTTAAGCCTGCCAGCAATTACATGGCTTTCACTTCAGTGCCTTTATTATTGCTAACGAAAACTCTTGATCTACTGCAACTGAAGTTCTCAGAGACAGAGGGCAAAACCACACACAAAAATGATGGACTTTCAGAGCAGGCATTCTCTGAACTGCCCCATACCAAAAATTCTCTATTGATGAGGAGAAACTAACAGACAGACTTTAAAGGTCAGACTCCAAGAGAACTTTAAGAGAAAATTCCATATCTGAGTTTCTGAGTTGGATAAGAATGATGGGTTTTTTTGTTTGTTTTTTTGTTGTGTTTTTTTTTGTTTGTTTGTTGTTTTTAACCAACAGCTATGGTTTAATTGCAGACATTTCAATTGCCAACCACACCGCCATTATTTTTGATAATGGACTATTAAAAGAAAAGGATTTTTTTTGTAGAGATTTTGAAGGAAAGGAAAGATCTACTGTTTTCATTTATAGCCTTGATTATTTCATACATCCAAGAGCTACAGTACTATAGTCAATACAATGAAGAGTCCCAGCAATGTGTCAACAAAAGAATTTTGAGAACTGTTTTGGGTTTATCACACTGAGAAGTGTGGTCAACCAAATTTGAATGTGTGGGGAAATCTGACAATAGAGATATGCAAGTTGTCCAAGATTGTACAGCCAGGTCAAAAATTTGATCCGTTAACCCTAATTAGGGTACATCCCTTTCCATTGTGTAGACTTTATGCTTTAAAGAGCAGATAGATTAACTCAGTGGAGAACAAAATTAACTGAAAATAACCCCCCAAGCAATCTTCATGCAATTATATTCAAATTGAGCTTTGATCAATTTCTAGATTGAGAAGGATTCCCTATGATAAGTCATCTTTGTTCCTTTCCCTAAAATTTCTTTTTCTTTTTTAAAATTAATTTACTGATATATATTTTACATCATTGTTCATTTTTGTATGTTTGTTTTCTCTCAGGTGTAGTCCCCATATAATTCCCACCGCCAAGTCACCCCTGCACCATCACCACAGTCCCTTGTGCTTGTTTCTCCCCCATTTATTTCTCAATGTCATTCTACATCCCTTGGAAATGTCTTCACGTCTCTTTACCTGAAATTTGCCTTTCCCTGCTCTGTGCTTCTATGTGGACTTCAAAGTTCAACATAAACTCTACACATTATGAGCTCTTCCTCCAGGAAGCCCTCTTGGACAGCTCTGATCCTCAGTTCCTCTCCAATTACCAAAACAGAGAAGGCAGAGCAAAGATTTCAGTCAAACAAATCCCGGTCTAAACCCCAAATCTATTTTTGCAAGTTATAAAGATTTGTGTGTTACTTATCTATGGAGGTAAGGTCATATGTTTAGCTGAAAAACAAACCCAAACCACTAGAGCATTTATTTCCTAACCCAGATCTTCCCAAATAGTATACCAAGCATACTTGTGGCTGAAGAATGGATTGCATAGGCCATAATCAGACACTTCAGGGTTTGGGGAGGCCAAGGAGAGCCAGAGGCAACTGAAGTAGCCAGTGTTCTAGTCCCGCTCTCTGGCTATGAGCAGCTACCCTCAGGTTCTTTAATTCCCACGTGAGACATTATAATGAGCTATTTCTAGCTCTTAGGGCCTTACTGAACATGCTAAGTGCAGTGAAGATGACCCCTTCACTGGCAGGTCATTTGTGCCATCAGCCAGCTAGGCAGCAGTCATCACAGATGAGAGAATCTGGAGTCCAAAGTTGCAAAAGGTAGTCCAAGTTTGGGCCAGTGGAAGAAATTAGACAAGACAAAGACTCCTTGAAATCTCAGTACTAAGCAGCAAATCCAAATTTCTATCTTTACCTCTTTTTTGATTCTTTGTCCACTTGAGACTGGCCTTATCTTTTTAATAGCGCCCAATCCTTCTGCAGAGGACTAACATTTTTAAACATTAAACGGAGAGTGACTCCACAACAAATGGCAGCATAGGAAGCTCTGGGAATGAGCACTTCTCTCCCCTTGCCCCCAACCAAGCAATTATTGAACTGGCAGGAGCTGCCGGAATCAAAAGTTTGGAACTCTGAAATCTAGTCACTTACAGCACCCAGGGGAGAACCTGATTAACAAAGAAGCGATTAAGTTTCAGCGAATTTGGCATTTTGATTGCAACTAGCATCTTTCACCCCAGTCCTGAAGCAAGTGGCCTACGTGCCTGGAACGCTGGGACAATGCTAGTGTGAGAGAAAGTGTTTTATCCTCCCAATTCTGGGCACTTGTACATTTTGAGCTGTTTGGTGATCGCTAAGGGACAAGGACAGTGTGTTGCCATTTTTCAAAGCTCTTGTATTAAATCCAGCTTCCCTGAATTAGTATATCAAAGCACTTAAAGAGATACAGCAACATGTTTTCCTTTTCTTACTGGATACAGACATTTAAGGAAACCCCTTTCAGGTCCTTGGCTGGCTGCAGAAGTAATGGAACCAAGAACTCAGTGTTGAGATAACAAGTCATCTTGTTTCTAAAAAAAAAGCACAGCACTAAGAGCTAAAGCCACTTCAGCATGAGTTCGATCCCCGCCTGCCCCGGAGGTGACCACATGGCGCAGCAGACCTCTCCTGACCCGCCCACTGCTCCTCTCAGCAGTGTATTTCCTCAGTCAGCCTGTTCTGCTCCCCACTCTGTCTCTGGTGAATCCTCTCACCGCCCTTGCACCTCTGGCCTGTGCCCCAGTTCTGTATGCATGAATAAATACATCTTTTTAAAAAATGGTTTGGAAGCATCATTAAGCAAATAATAACGGCCTTTTCCTCAATTAAAAAAGTATCATTAATCCCCAGGGAGGAAGAAAATCTTATTTCCAGAATGATTATAACAATATTTGTTGTCAATAAAAAAGTGTAACGTATACAAAGGATTGAGAAAACATGGCCCATTCATGGGGGGAAATTAAATGGATAGAAACCATTTCTGAAGAAATCCAGACACTGAACACACTGAACAAGGTTTTAAATTAACTGCCATAAATAAAATCAAATAGCTAAAGTAAACTAGGAACCAAGAACCATAGGAAATCAGGATAATGATATATAAGCTAGAAAAATCTATCAATAAAGTGGTAGAAATTATAAAAAGGGACCAAGTAGAAATTTTGGCACTGAAATCTTAATAACTAAAATGAAAATTACACTAGAGGGGTTCAACAACAAATCTGAACAGGCAGAGGAAAGAATAGGGCAATTAAAATTACCCAAATTGAAGATCAAAATGAAAATATAATAAAGAAAAGTGAGCAGAATATAAGAGACCTATGGGCATCATTGAGCACATAAATGTATTCATTTTGGGAATTTCAAAGGGAGAAGAGAAAGGAGAAGATAGGTTTTGCAAAAATAATAATAATAATAATAATGATGATGGCCAATTTCCCCCCAAATTTGATGGAAAACATCAGAAGTTCATGCTTGAACTCATAGAAGTCAACACTGCCATATCATTATTGTCCTGCCCAAAGGCAAAGATGAAGCAGGAATCTGAAAAGCAGCCCAGTGACTGTCATGTAGAAGGGACCTTCACTATTTTTAACAACTGACCCATCCTAAGAAAGTCCTTCAAATCGGCCATCAAAAAAACTCCTAATAAAGTAAATTCCAGGGCCAAATAGCTTCACTAATGAATTCTACCAAGCCTTAAAAGAATTAGCACCAATTTCTTTCAACTCTTTCCCAAAAGCTAGAAAGGGAGAGACACTTCCTAGCACATTTATGGGGCGACCATCCCTGGCCTGGCAGGTTCATGATTGATTCCTAAATGCATTTTGCAATAACACATTACATATGGGTGAAAAAACCTGGGAGAAAAATAAAACCAGAGTTGGCTGCCACAGAGGCTGGCAGTGGGAAGCAAAAAAAAAAAAGAGAGAGAGACTCAGTTACTCCGTGTTCCTTATACCATGCTACAAGGCAGCATGGCAAAACCAAAGACCTAAGAGAAAACTGCATATCATACCCCTTATGAATGTAAACCTGAAGATTCTTGACAATGTCCTAGCAAATCCAACAGTACCTAAAAAGAATTATATACTACCATGGAGTGAGATTTAACCCAAGAATGCAACAGATAGCACAATATAAGAAAAACCATCAATGAAATACACCACATTTATAAGGTTAAAAAAAAAAATAGGGTCAGCTCATTAGATGCAGAAAAAAAACAATTAAAAAATCAATTCATTTTATATTAAAATATACTCTGCAAACTAGAGAACTTCTTCAACATGGTGAAAAACTAAACATTTATTTAAAAAAATCAACTAATGCTACACTTAGTAGGGAAAAGTTAAAAGCTTTTCTCCAAATATCTAGAACAAAAACAAAAATGAGTCTGCTTTCACCACTGCTTTTCAAAATTGCATTGGAAGCCCTAGCCAGAACAAACAAGCAAGAAAAAAAAATGAACCAAATTAAAAAGAGAGTAGTAACACTTTATTACTTGTAGATGGCATAATTGTATATATGGAAAATCTGAGATTTGTAAGAAAAATACATACTAGAGCTAACAAACTGTGCAAAATTCAGGCTACAAGATTAACACACACAAATCAGTTTATATCTATACACCAGCAATGAATAATCTAAAAAGGGAATTTAGAAAACAATTTCAGCAGCTTACCTGCCCTCCTGTGACTATGCAGGTGCTTCTCATTTTCTTTCTACTTTTCCTGATAAGCCTGCCCTTTTGGATATAAACAAAAAAGAAAACAATTCCAGGAGTCACAGAAGAGTGCATATTTCAGGGGTTGCCTCCTCCACATATTCACAGATTGCAACGGAACAAAGTCAACAAGTCCAGAAAGATAAGTGGAGTGGGTGACCACCATATACACCAGGAGCAATAATGCAGGAAAACGAATAGGGAAAGTCTAATTAAGCTATGTTTGCAGCAATACTAAATCAGTGTGCCCATTAGATGAAGGAGCCTTTACTATTGCTAGCTCAGGGGCACAAGCTCACATCAGAGATTTCAGATCCAGGCACTGCAGTGGAAAAGGGGTGCCCATCGCTGTACAGGACAATGAATGACAAGTGTCAGAGTGTGGAGCAATGATCACTGGCTAGCCCTAGAACAAATACAGCCCAAAGAACTTGGGAGAGTGAGATAGGACCAGCCTCGCAGGAGAAATGGCTGTCTGCAGCCAGAGACCTGGATATGCAAAACACCTGCCTGAGTCCCACTCAAATCCAAAACCCAGGCAACAGGAAAATGCTCTCACTAAGCGGAGCTTGAAGCACCTGGACCTGGATGACTTGAGAAGCTCCCTGGGTCAAACAGGCTGCCTATTCAAAAAGCAAAGAACCATTCCAGTTTGTGGCCCTGTTTCAACTGTATCCTCACTCAGTATGACACAGCCTACAGTGAGGTTGGTGGTAGGAGAGATGTAGGCTGCAACTATAGGACACACTTTGTCAAGGAGTTGACCTAGGGGATGGTGTCCTTGTGGTTCCCACCACACGAGGGTGGCCACTGCACAGCTGACAGCTTGGACCCTTGTCTGCTGCTCACTGGAAGCAAGCGTGCAGTGCCCTTTCTGAGTAATCTTGCTGATGCCAGTGTCCTGCTAGGCAATCTAAACAGGTGCAAAGGTGACCTCCTGTGAAATAACAGACACCTAAAGATCCTGTAAAAAAACCGAGGTTCGGCCCTCCCTGGTGGCGCAGCGGGTTAAAGCACTGCACTGAGAAGCTAAAGCCACTTCCGCATGAGTTCGATTCCCGCCTGCCCCAGAGGTGACCACATGGCATAGCAGACCTCTCCTGACCCGCCCGCTGCTCCCCTCAGCAGTGTACTTCGTCGATCTGCCTGTTCTGCTCCCCACTCTGTCTCTGGTGAAGCCTCTCACCGCCCCTGAGCCTCTGGCCTGTACCCCAGTTCTGTATGTACAAATAAATAAATCTTTTAAAAAAACAACAACAACAAAAAAAAAACCGAGGTTCTACCAAGGCTTTTTGTAGGAGGGGTGTTCTAGTGCCAGCAAGTACAGGGCAGGTTCTCTGTCAATTTGGGCAGACAGATAAAGGAGAGTCCAGACCCTCAATGGACTTTTCAGGCTCTACTTCTCTCTCTGGGAACCAGGCACACAGATACACCAGGCAGGGAGGCTGGCATGCAGGGAGGTAGGCATTGGCGGGACAGGGCCCCTGGGAGGGAGGCAGGCAACTACCTCCCAGCCTCCTGTGAATCTTTGTACTTTCTCTACACTCACTCTGGTGTCATCTTGTGTTTTTGCCTCTTTTGTGGTCATTCTGCTTGGCCCCCTCACTGCTGCCACTGCTTTTATCCCATCCATGCTCCAGACTCAGACCCATGTGCCCCACTCCTATGCTCCCAAGCGCCTTCTGCATCAACATGATCAAGGTCACAGGTGATAGCCACAGAGGCTGGGAGCACAAAAACCCTGACTAGTTCATTTATCCTACAACAGGACAACATAAATGAACCTGAAGATATGTTACATGAAATAAGTCAGGTACAAGAATGCTGGGAGCCGGCCCGTCGCCATTACAAGATGGCGCCCGCTTCCTGCTTGCTTAGAGGTAAACAGCTCCATATAAGGCAGTGTTACGGTGAAGACATGCCATGAGAAATGCGCATGCGCATTTCTACAATTGTCCCTAGCCAATCCTGAGGCGTCTGGGGGTGGTGAGCTTTTGGCGACCAATCCACTGGCGACCCGTGTCCTTGTTCTCTATATAAGCAGTCGCTCTTTGCCGCTTGGGCCCCTCGCTTCCTGCTCTCCCTTCAACCAAGAGGCTCTCCAATGTGATCAAGAAGAATCCTCGTGAGTGTGGTCGTTCTTCTCGCCACACAAGAAGACAACTATGACGTAATTCTACCTTACATGAAGTCTCTGCAATAATCATTGACGCGGAAAATCAAGTCAGGGGAGGGATAAAGGCAGAGTTGCTCTTCAATAGGTAGAAGAAAGTTTTAGTTATGTTAGATGGGTACATTCCAGAGATGTGCTGTACAAAATTATATATACAGTGAATGATACCATACACTTAAAATGGAGTCAAGAGACTAGATCTCATATTATCTGATCTTATCACAAGTAAGTGGCTAGGTGAGACAGATGACAGATGATAGATATGATAGGGTTTTTTTTATATATATATAATAGTTTATTTTTACGTATTTTTGTGCATTTTTCCATCTCAGTTGCAATCCCCTTGGGTTTCCCATCACCAAATCACCCATGTGCCATCACCGTAGTCCAGTGCATTTCCCTCCCCCCCACTGTTTTTGATCCCATTCCCCACTCCACCCCCACAAAATGTCTCTGGTGTATAACTGTTTAGATAATGTTAGGTTTTTCAATCATGATGAGATACCACTTCGTGCTCATTTGGGATGACTATAAAAAAATGGAAAATAATTTTTGAAAACGATATGGAAAAATAAGAACCCTTACACAAGTGGGCAACAATGTAGAATGTGCAGCCTCTGTGGAAAACAGTCTGACAGTTCCTCAGTGTAGAACAGCAATATGACCCAAAAGTACTGAAAACAGTTACTTGAGCTAAACTTATTCATGCATGTTTGTAACATTCGCAGAAACAAAGAGGCAAAAACAATGGACAGATCCAAGCATGGAAAGATGGAAAAATCAATTGTGTATGTACATCCAGTGGCCTGTTAAGAAGAAATGGAATAAAGCTTATGCTGAAACTTGGAAAACTCTCAAAAACATTATAGTAAGTGAAAGAAGCCAGATAGAGGTCACAGATTGTATGGGTTCTTTTACCTGACAATCCAGAATAGGCAAATCCATAGAGACAGGAAGCAGATTAGTGGTTTCCAAGAGCTGGAGGAAGAGAAGAATGGAGAATGATTACTTAATGGATATGAGGTGTTATTCCTGGAAGGAAAAGTTTTGAGAGTCAAGTATTTGCTGTACAGCATTCTGAGTGCACTAAATGCAACTGAATTGTCCATTATAAAATGGCTAATTGTGTGCTTAGGGAATTTCACCTCTATAAGAAAAAAACTCTATGTAAATGCTAAAAATGAAGGATTCAACGTTACTTGAAAATCTTTTAATTTGTCAATAAAAGGAATGGAAGAGCTGTTAAGAGTCTCTAGATGTAATGTCTATTACTGATAATGCTTCAACGGTACTAAGATTTGTTTTACATTTTCTAACCTGTAGAAATTTGAACAAGTTTCCTTTAAAATGGTGGTTCTTGGGATTTTAAGGTTAGCATAATTCTTTATCAAAAATTGCACACAGGCATTTCAAACTTAAATAAAAATGAAAACTTTAGTTCATAAAGGCCATTTCAAGTTTCTTCTTAAAATATTTAAAAAGATGTGGTACATATATACAATGGAATATTACTCAGCAACCAAAAAAAAGAAACACATGTCTTTTGCAGCAACATGGATGGTGCTGGAAAAGATCATGCTTAGTGAAATAAGCCAGATGGTGAAAGGAAAACTACCAGATGGTTTCTCTCATAGCAGGAGTATAATGGAAGAGGCAAGAAAATAATAATGATGAACAGTTATATACCAGAGACATTTTATGGAGGTGGAGTGGGGAATGGGATCAAAAACTGTGGGGGGAGGGAAATGTATTGGACTATAGTGATGGCACACAGGTTATTTGGTGATGGGAAACTCAAGGGGAGTGCAACTGAGATAGAAAAATGCACAAAAATATGTAAAATAAACTATTACAATTTTTTTTAATTATAAAGATATTTTGGAAGTTTTTCACAAGTTTGATAGTTAATTGTCTTCTAATACTTGGATTACATTTGTCTTATAATTATGCGTTATAAAAATGTCTTAACTTTGTTTTTACCCAATCCCATATAGGTAACTCTCAGTTACTTCCAAATTTGTCCATATACTAGTTAAATATTTTTTTCTAAGTGTATCATAGTATGTGGAAATGTTTAAATGTCAGAAGGTATCTGCTTTTCAAAATTAAATAAATACCATATCGTACTTGTCATTGTTAAGTTGGTCTCACCAAACATATCATCATTTGTAACAATAGCCTCAGCTGCTACACATCTTCCGGATTTTCTGTAGCAGCCAGTGTTGGCAGTGCCTATAAATCCTCACAGAACTAAAGTACATCACTGGAATATGTCTCCTGATTCAGGATAGCACACGCCTAGCCTCAAGGTGTTTAGCATAAAGCAAGCATGTAGTCAGAGACTATATGGATCTCCCAGCCGGATCCAGAAATATGCATATATTCTCCAGCCGTCTGGAGAAGCTCAACAGCTTCCTCATTTGGATGTGCTTTCAGCTTTGGTCTTCAGGTAAACCCAAACCTACAGGACAATGTGTGCCTATGGTTGAAAACAGATGTGTCTGTGACTGTGACCTGAAGTGGTATGGCTATGTGAAACATCAGACTGGAAATGGAGGTATCAGGTAACTGTGGAATCATCATATGACTGTGGGGCCATCACATGACTGTGATGTGTCATATGGCTGTGGACAGTCCACTTAGCAAACAGGAAACACGACTGCTCCTTCCTTGGAATTTAAAATCCAGTGGAGATGAAACAGTATTTTGCAGGGATGTGGCAAAAAACTGTCATTTTAACACCTCATTAAAAAAAATTCTGTATTTTAATTTGTTAGTTTGTTTCTAATAGATGTAAATCAGAAGACCCAACTTTACCTGAAGTGGAGGTGTTAATGGTACTTGCATACAAAGCTCTTTAAGTTTTCTCCCACTAACACAACAGAAGGGGGAGGGGAGTCTTTGCTGAGGTGTGAGGGGTATGCTGGGCCAGATTTAAATATGGACATGGATTCCTGTAAAGTTTGTCTATGTGGGATTTTTTTTTTTAAATAAAACTTCATTAGTTACCCTGTTTACCAGAGACTTTTTAAAAGTTCTACAGAGTAAACAATAGCCCATAGAAGGAGAGAAAGGACAAATGAGGACTGACTGAGATCATTGCTGGGTCTGGAGACTATTTTTACTCACAGAATGAGAGAGGAAGGAGTCAGGATATTAAGGGATGGGCTCCTGAAGCCTCCTGCATTTCCATCAGGTTGTCCCACAAACCTCAGAAACACACACCTAGTTAAAGCCAGCAGCGTACACTGATTCCTGGAGAGAACCGCATGCCTCCCACAGAACATACACTTAACATTTTTCTGTCCACCATGTGATCAGGCCTCAGACCAGGAATCTACACTGCTCATGATGGCTGTTTGGCTCTGGGACAGGCCCTGGGGCTGTCATTATCACCCTCTAACATCGATCCAGTTCTGGAAATTTTTTAAACAATAAACTGACTTAGCACTGATATCTTAATGAAGGAAGGAGCTGAGGAATGGAAGAGGGAGTGTGATAAATTAATGGCATTGACCTTTAAATACCCAAGGGAAGAAAAAGGGAAATGATTCCCACAAACTTAAAGATTCCTTGAATCATAATTTCCTTATTATGCCATCCACATTTCATGGGAAGCTGGAAATAAAGGGGAATGAGGGAATGTTGAGAGCCATTAAAAAAGTTCATGTCTGACAGTCAGTCTTTCTCCAGCCAGTGTATTTCAGTCTAAGATGTTCTGTCCTTTAAGAAGGGACAGTTAGAGCATGGAGCACTGGGTGAAGAAAACAGTATGGAACCCATAGCCAATCATGACACTCTGCAGATAGAGATGCTAAAACTCAGCCATGTGTCCATTGTCCCAACTCACAAGACATTGATCAGAGAAACTAGGATTTCTGGTTCTCAAAGTTACTTTTTTTTTAACCAAGCCATAATTTAGCTATAGTACATGCCACAATGAGAAACTTTCAATCTATTTCCATTACCCAAAACTTCAGAAATGAGTGTTATCTGTGGCTCCCAAACAAAAACTGTTGAAACAAATGCATCAACCAAGACCTCTTTATTTATAGTCCATATTTGCCTAACTACTCTTGTGATAACATACTTCTCATCGTTGCTTATCAATATGTGTTTAGATAGAAACGATATATTTTTTTAAATCTAAAGTCTCTGGAACCTTTTTAACTCTGAAGAGTCTAGAATGATGCTATAAACATTAACAATATTGTTAGAGGCTGGAATATGATTGACAAGTGTATATAGTAAGTTTAGATGATAACCAGGTATTTAATAATACCTTACCAAACATCCCTCCTCCCTATACACTTCTGAGAAAGCATACTTTCAAATAATCCAATGTCACTGGAAGTTGATCAAGCGAAGAAAGAACTTTCGGTCTTAGATTTGGGAGAATCTACTTAGCAAGGCAAAATGAGCTATTCTATTTTCCCTTCCAAATGAAAATCTGAGAACTAGTACACTGAGATGTATTTTGGTGAAAAGAGGTCAAATCTTTACAAAAGACGGTTTAATGCACTCACCGAGGGGTATAAGAGAAGAAGCTGTGGATGGGACTGTAATTGCCACAATGATTGATGTTGCAATGGTGAATTTTTAAATGCTCATTTCATTCATCCTACAGTTATCTACTGAAATCTACCATGTGTCAAGAATATTGCATGCTCTCAGGGACATGGGTATAAAGAAACAGTCTTGCTTCTAGAAATTTATAGTTTAATGGGAAAAGAAAAACATTCCTGCAAATTTCTAAGATATGTCACCAACAATTATCACCCACAGAAGATTCAGTGAAGTGCTCTGAGTAGAGTGGGAATCCAAAAAGTACATCATTTCCAAGCAGCTAAAATCTTCATCATAGACATCAATTCTTGAGCAGAGGCTTGAAGGATAGCAAGAGTTTAACAAATTATAAAAGGAGAAGGGAGCGGTGGGGAGGAATAAACTTGCATATGTATGGACAATTAATCTATGACAAAGAATCCAAAAAAAAATACTCTGAAACAAGAAAAGCCTCTTCAGTAAATGGTGTGGGGGAAACTGGTCAGCCACATGCAAAAGAATAAAACTAGACCACACTCTCACAACTTATACCAAAATCATCTTAAAATGGATCAAAGACTTGAATCAAAGACTGAAGTCATAAAATACATAGAAGAAAACATAGTAAAACCTTTCATGACATAAGCTTAATGATGCCGTTAGGGATTCATCCCCAACAGCAAGGAAAACAAAAGAGAATAGGAACAGCTGGGACTATGTCAAACTAAAAAACTTTGGACAGCCAAAGAAACCATAACTAAAACAAAAAGACACCCTACTGAATGGGAGAAAATATTTGCATACCACACATCAGATAAAGAATTGATATCAAAGATATATAAAGATCTCAAAAACCTCTACAAAATAATAATAGTAATTCAATTTAAAAAATTTAAAAAAGAACTAAACATACAATTGAACATGAAAATATGTTCAGTCTCTTGTTGTTAGAGCAACGTAAATCAAGACCACAGTCAAATACAAGTCTAGTCTTCCAGTCAAAAGCAACCAAAACCCACAGTCTTTACTAAATATTTCTAGAAAAGGTTATCCCAAGCTGATTGCCATGAAGGAAAGAAGATCCAAAGAGGGTAGATTGAAACTGACTCGCTGAATTCACAAGCATGCTAGTTGTTTTCTTCTTCTATTTTTTTTAATTTGCAAAAAAAAAAAATAAACAATATGCACACATATATTTAAGCCAGTGAGATTCATAGTGACTTTACAGTCATTTATTAATTGCAAATTCAGTCATAAAAGCATTGTTTTCTACCTTATACATTTACTGGGCATCCACTATGCTCAGGGTGCTGATCTGAGAATGGTAATAGGAGGAATAGAAGTATACACAAGACATGATTGTGACCTCAGGAATCTTACAATCAAGTAAGACACAGAATATACAAATGCTGATGATAGATTAGACAGACAGAGAGATAAATAGATAGATACATGGATAGAAGATCGATTAGATAGATGATGGACAGATGGATGGATGAATGGATAGAGAGATAAATAGATGGATAGAGAAAATATCCGGATAGATAGATACATGGATAGATGATATATTAGATAGATGATGGACAGATGGGTGGATGAATGATAGAGAGACAAATAGATTGATAGAGAAAATATCTAAGTCAAGTTTCTTTCACACAGTAGAACTTATGTAGGGAATCATCTCCCATTTTCACATCAAAAAAAAAAAAATTGGATCCTTTTCTGAGAAACGGTGCCTCCCTTTCTCAACTGGAATTATATTACTGCTTCCTGCAGTGGGCTAGTTCCTTGTTCTTTCTCTGATTATAATGCTTTTTGGAATGAGGATTTTAAGACCAGATCCAGATTAGTGTGAAAATAAACAGAAGGATCTCTCAAACCACTTATATGATATTGATCTAAAACTACCACCAAGTCAGTATAATAAAAAAAGAAGAGAATAAATCTCAAAATTCTGAAATAATGCCCAAATTAACTTGTCTGATTTTTAAAGAAAGGCTAAACTATTAGTATAAATTATCACTGTGGGTTCAATTCATCCAAAATATATTTACTGAACATTTATGACATTATAGTGTTGCAAGCTACTCTTAGGAAATTAGTATTGTTTGTTCAGTATCAGTGGGTATACTCTGAGTTTAGGATGCTCTTTTTCATGTCATAGGGCATACAAACTAGGTAAAAGATATTGGACATTGATCTTCTGGTGCTCTACAACCTTATCTCTAGCCATGAAGGTAAAGTGAAAATAAAACTTGCACTTATGAAGTGACTGTTGCAGTATACTGCAAAACAGATTAAGTTAAAACAACCCATTCAGGCAATCAGAGTTGAATGTGTTTTGTACTTAGTAGTTGCATGTGATAAATAAATCTTTGAGTAAGCAAAGATTGTTTTGATAAACAATTTTGCAGAACTTGAGAAGGGTGGAGAAAGTGTTATTAGGATCAAAACAGAGTGGTCAGAACAGGGTAGGTTATTTTATTTGTTTGCTCAAATAAGGATAGTCTTTTAAAATTTAGAGTAAAATGGTACAGTGTAGCCCCTGAAACTTTAGTGAACCCTGTTATTTGAATTCACATTGGCATTTAAAGATTAATATTGGCCAGCATTCACATTACACCAAATTGTATTTTACATAGCCAAGTGTAAGTGACTCCAAATGTGGTGGCTTTATATCCAAGTTTAGACCATAACCAATTTGTAGAATGCCTGAAACTAAGCTTATTTGATTAAATTTTCCAATCTCAGTTTCCCCGTGACAATCTCTAAGCTATTTTATTTATGGGTCTCAAAAAATAAAAATGATGGGCCTTCCCTAGTGGTGCAACAAATTAAAACACAGCACTAAAAAGCTAAGGCCACTTCAGCATGAGTTCGATCCTGGCCCCGGAGGTGACCCACATGGTGCGGCAGACCTCTCCTGACCCGCCTGCTGCTCCCCTCAGCAGTGTACTTCGTCAATCTGCCTGTTCTGCTCTCCACTCTGTCTCCGGTGAATCCTCTCACTGCCCCTGCACCTCTGGCCTGTACTCCAGTTCTGTATGCATAAATAAATAAATCTTTAAAAAAATAAAAATAAATATAAATGACAATATGTTTTAGGGGAAAAGATGGGGAATGCTCAGCTTACTATTCTTTTGACTTTCTGGGTTTTGTGTCATTGTTGTTCTGCTAAAGACAGAATATCATTTTTTAAAAGATTTTTAAATATAAAGATACAAAGAGGTAAATCAAGTAGTTCTAAAGAGTGAGGCAATGAAACAGAGCTTGTTATTCTGTTTCCTATATTTATTAAAAGTCAAATCTGAGTGATGGCAATATGGTTGATTATCTACAAGTTTAAGAAGTGGAGCATTTTGAATCCATGAATTATCTAGTTTCCCTCTTTTTCCAATACCATGGAAAATGTATTGACTTTTTATACATTAAAAATGTTAACTTTAATGCAAAAAAATGAAATTAGATTACTGCCTCACTCCAGTCACAAAAACCAACTCGAAGTGGATTAAAGACCTAGACATAAGACTGGAAACCATAAAATACCTAGAAGCAAAGATGGGTCAAACACTACACGACATACACTTCAGTGACAACTTTAAAAACAGAGCACCCAACGCCACAATAGTGAAGGCAAGGATAAATACATGGGACTACATCAAGTTAAAGAGCTTCTGTACAGCGAAAGAGACATTATAAAAAACAAACAGACAGCCCACTAATTGGGAAAACATTTTCTCACACAAAAGTAGCGATAAAGGACTGATCACAAAAATATATGGAGAACTGATGAAACTCAACAAAAATAAACAACCCCATCAAAAAATGGGCAGAAGAGCTAAAAAGACACTTCTCCAAAGAGGAAATGCAGATGGCCAACAAGCATATGAAAAAATGTTCAACATCACTCATAATAAGGGAGATGCAAATTAAAACCACAATGAGATACCACCTCACCCCAGTGAGAATGGCACATCTTCAAACAACTAGCAACAACAAATGTTGGCGAGGATGTGGAGAAAAGGAACTCTCCTGCACTGCTGGTGGGAATGCAAGCTAATACAACTACTATGGAAAACTGTTTGGAGGTTCCTCAAGCTGCTAAACATGGAGCTTCCATAGGACCCAGCAATCCCACTCCTAGGTATCTACCTAAAAGACACAAAAACACTGATTGAAAAAGATACTTGTACCCCCATGTTTATTGCTGCTTTATTTACAATTGGAAAAACATGGAAGCAGCCCAAATGCCCAAAAGTAGATGACTGGATAAAAAAGATGTGGTACATATAGACAATGGAATATTACTCAGCAACCAAAAAAGAGAAACACATGTCTTTTGCAGCAACTTGGATGGAGCTGGAAAAGATCATGCTTAGTGAGATAAGCCAGAAAGAGAAAGAAAAATACCGGATGGTTTCACTCATAGCAGGAGTATAATGGACCAGGCGAGAAAATAACAAAAATAATGAACAACCATATACCAGAGACATTTTGCAGGGGTGGAGTGGGGAATGGGACCAAAAACAGGGGGGTGGGGAGGGAAGTGCACGGGATTATGGTGATGGCACACGGGTGACTTGGTGATGGGAAACCCACAGGGATTACAATTGAGATTGGAAAAAAAATGTACAAAATGATGTAAAAATAAACTGTTATAAAATTTAAAAAAATATATTGAAGAAAATACATCACAGATTACTTCTCAATCAGTATACAGAAAGAAACTATTCAAAAAAATGTTAACTTTAAACATTTTTGCATATACTATATTCTTTGTACATAAGATTCCTTCATTATTGCACCAATATCCACCAGTAGAAACAGACACTAGTAACTAAGATCAGAATCAAAAGAACTGATGAGTGAATCCTGACAAAAAACCTCTAAGTCAAAATGATTGTATTTTAAAAATACATTTATTACACCATCCTTCATTTTTGTACAAATGATTTTGCTGTGAAATTCCCACCACCAGTTCCTCTGTGCACCATCACCACAGTCCCTTGTGCTCTTCCCACCCCTGTCCTAGTCCTTCTCCCTCCTCCCCTGCAGAATGTTCCTCATCTACAGTTGCCTGATAACTTTAATTTTTACTGAGAGTTTCTCTTAAACACGTTTCTCCACAGGGCAACAAAATATGCATCAGGAGTCAACAGTGAAATAGTCATATTCCAACACCTGAGAACTCCAGCTTACATGTCAACAAAAAGAAAACACAGGCCCTCGCTAGTGGTGCAACTGGTTAGCACAACACTGCAAGCTAACAGCAGCCGCGTCAATGAGAATTCCATCCCCAGCCAGGGAGGTGATCCACATGGTGCAGCAGACCTCTCCTGACCAACCCACTGGTCCCTTCAGCAGTGTGCTTGGTCAGTCTGCCTGTTCTGCTCCCTAATCTTGTCTCTGGTGAATCCTCTCCCCCCACCCCCGCACACCTCTGGCCTGCACTCCATTTCTGTCTGCATAAATAAATAAAAATCTTTAAAAGAAAGAGGTTCTCCCTGGTGGCACAGCAGGTTAAAGCACAACACTAAGAAGCTAAAGCCACTACACCATAAGTTCAATCCCAGGCCCCGGAGGTGACCCGCACTCCCCGGCAGACCTCTCTTGACCTACCCACTGCTCCCCTTAGCAGTGTCCTTAATCAGTCAGCCTGTTCTGCTCCCCACTCTGTCTCTGGTGAGTCCTCTCACCACCCCTGCGACTCTGGCCTGTAACCCAGTTCTGTATACATAAATGAATAAATCTTTAAAAAAGAAAGAAAGAAAACACACATTTTATAAGAAAGGTCTAGTAAAGCCAGGAACCTATCCTTTCCTAGAGTAGAAAGTTGTTCTTCAAATATGAACTGAATTTAACTGAGTTCAACCAGAGTTGGCCATAGACTTGATGATCAGCAAATAGGTGATGACTATAGCCCTGCTCAATGTACATTCCCAACATATCTGGAGGTAAATCAGAGTGTGAGTTAGCAGCTGACCCACTGTCCAGTATTTGACAGCATGGCTAGTCCCAGCACAAAGCCTGGTGAGATCTACAAAGTGTATGGTGGTGATAACTGTATCACAACCATTCTCAGAAGCCCAGGCCACCACTGTAACTAAATTTTAGCAGGATATTCAACTGGTTGCAGAGTAAGGAAAGTAAAGGGGCCCACAAATTTGCCTATAGCAGATTGTTAGGGGCCAGGGACACTGGAAATTCTCCTGCAAAACAAGTCACTTCAATTCAAGAAATGCTCTGTCAGTGAGGTATTGTTTTCTAAGAATTAGTCCCTTGGTGGACCCATCTCTATTTCTGTAAACCAGTTTTAAATAGTTCTTCTCTATACATAAAACATGTTCACTAGCACACAGTAATTCTGTAAATGATGTCACCACATCCTTGACAGAACCAGACCTTTCACAGTTCTCCTTATTTCAACAGACAGACTGGGAGCCTCCTGGAATGCCAACAGCTGTAACCAAAACGAAAATGGTATCTTCTAAAATTAGTGGGCTGCTAT
This sequence comes from Condylura cristata, assembly GCF_000260355.1. NCBI lineage: Eukaryota > Metazoa > Chordata > Mammalia > Eulipotyphla > Talpidae > Condylura > Condylura cristata. The sequence continues at coordinate 37,400,515 of NW_004567105.1, forward strand.
TATCGTATCGTCTCGTGTAGCAGGGCAGGGACCTGTTCCCCCCTTCTGCCTGATGAAGTTTCTATATTAACAGTGAGATGCATAATCTATCAATGCAATAAGTGTGGTCTGATTAATTGGTCCCTGCACTGTTTGTGGACATGAAAACCCAACATTTTCATCCAATTATTGTTCGATAAAATAATCCATCAGCCCACAAAAAAAAAAAAAAAAAAAAACCCTTAGACCTGTACAATTCCCATCCTAGCCCATGGCCCTGAAGCATTATTTTACTCTTTCAAAGATGGTTCTCAGTCAGGGTTGATTTTGCCCCCCGGAGGATATTTAGCAATGTCTGGAGAACTTTTTGGTTGTTATAGCTGAGGGGAGTGGGGTTTACTGGCGCCTAATGAGTAGAGGCTGGGGAAGCTGCTGGATATCCTACAGTGCATGGGACATTCTTTGCACTAAAAATTATGTCACCCAAAACAGCGACACTTGCTGAGTTGAAAAACCCTTCTTCAGAGCAGTGCTGTTCAATAGGCATGAATGTGAGACATAAATGTATTTTTTTAAAGATTTATTTATTTATGCATACAGAACTGGGGTACAGGTCAGAGGCTCAGGGGCGGCGAGAGGCTTCACCAGAGACAGAGCGGGGAGCAGAACAGGCAGATCGACGACGAAGTACACTGCTGAGGGGAGCAGCGGGTGGGCCAGGAGAGGTCTGCCACGCCATGTGGTCACCTCCGGGGCAGGCGGGGATCGAACTCATGCAGAAGTGGCTTTAGCTTCTTAGTGCTGTGCTTTAACCCACTGCACCACCAGGGAGGGCCAACATATATGTAATTTTTAATTTTCAAACAATTATTAAGACAAAGGAAAAGGAATGGGACATTACAAATATACTTTATTTCACCCATTAAACCAATATAATATAATTTCAGCATGTAATCAATGTTTTAAAAATTGAGATCTTCTGAAGGTCTCAAATTTCATAGTATTTGATTCTTCTATCTCCTCCCAACTCAGATCCCACATTGGAAAGTATAGCTTCTAGAGGGCGAAAAATATATATTTCAATTTGTTGATGTAAAAAGAGCTGCTTCTCTTCAATTTACAAAAGATGAGGTACGGGGTTTCCCCAACTCATAGAAAGTTTCTTTAGGTCTAATCAAGGACAAAATGCAAGCTGCCTCTAGGAAAAGTTTGTGAACAGATGGTAAAAGTTGAATCATCTGCCACAGGCTGATAAATGTTGATTTTATTAATGGATGGTAAATTAAATCCAAGAGGACATAGACTAGAAAGCAATTTTGAATGCTTAGAACTTAGAACACGTGGACCTACTCAACACTATATTTAAAATCCTCAGAATGTATTAAAACTGATTACCTAACAGAAATACTATGAAGTTTATTTCCCCCCCCATGCTATAAATTTTTAATTCCCTTTTCCATCCACCCAAATTTTAAAACAGCTTTTGAATGGCCAATAAAATACAGTTAGGGAGTGTGAGATCAGACAGCATCATTTATTTAACTAGCACTGTACAAAGCCATTATTTTATGCAATAAAAGGGAATTAGAAGTAGTTTCTTAGAATCTGGTTGGAAATAAGCGAATAATAACATATGAAAACAATTTTTAGACATTTACAAAGCAACATTTTACTGAGTGCCTCTATAAACATTACTTTATATTCAGGGTTATTTTTAATAATATATTTCCCTTTGCTTATGCAAAATATCATAGAAATCTATTAAAATTTACTGCCCTCAAATCAATCAGCTAAGCCAATTATAAACAATTGAGTGCAGATTTACTTGGAATGCATGGGTTAGTTAGTTTACTCTTTTAAAATAATTCCTCATCTGTTATCATTGCAGAGAAAGGGAACTTAATAGCTTGTTTTCATAAAAATATCTGTGCCACCACAAAAGTGTCACAAAATAGAAAATCAACATTCTAGATTGAGATGTGTACACAGCAAAGGCACCCGTGGGAGCAAATACCTTCTCAGGGACTGAGGAGACCCAAATCATAGGTTGAAGTCTGTGTCTTCTTTTGTCTCAAGTTTAATGAGAACTATATTCTGAATATGGAAAGACACTGTCACTTGTATATATTTATCTGGTATTTTTGCAGGCAAGACAAGAGACTGAAAGTAGTTCTTAGAAGTTTGAGTTCAAAAATAGTTGTGAATGTGGACAAAACAGAAATAGACATTGATTCATTATGTAGAAAAGTTAGCTGAATTGTCTGACTAAGCAAAGAAAGAAATATTAGTTCTACCCCAAAAATACCTGAAATGAGTTCACTTAATTCAATATGTCCTTTTATGTTTTCTAAAGGGTAAAAGTTATTAGATCCAAATAATGGAAATAAGAATTTTAAAATATTTTTTACAACTCAACAAAAAACAACCCAATTTTTAAAAATGGGCAAAGAACTTGAATAGACATTTCTCTAAAGAAGACACACAAATAGCTGGTAAACATGTGAAAAGATGTTCAACATTTCTAATAATTAGAAACAACAAACCCAAACACAATAAGATACTACTTCACAGAAACTAGGGTGATGACTATAAAAAACAAAGAATGGAAGATAACAATCATTGGTGAGGATTTAGAGAAATTAGAGCTCTTATATACTACTTATGTAAATGTAAAATAATATAGTTGCTGTTGAAAATATTATAGTAGTTCCTTAAAAAATTAATCATAAATTGTCATATAATTGAGCAACTTTATGTCTCATATATACCCAAAAGAATTGAAAGTAAAGACTCAAATAGAGACTTGTGTATTCATGTTTACAGTAACTTTATTCACAATAACCAAAGGTGGAAGAAATACAAGTACTCACCAACAGAAGACTGAATAAGCAAAACATGATGGACTATTACTCAGCCTTTAAAAAGGAAGGATAAGGCCCTCCCTGTTGGCGCAGTGGGTTAAAGCACAGCACAAAGAAGCTTAAGCCACTTCTGCATGAGTTCGATCCCCGCTTGCCCTGGAGGAGATCCACATGGTGAGGCAGACCTCTCCTGACCCGCCCGCTGCTCCCCTCAGCAGTGTACTTTGTCGATCTGCCTGTTCTGGACCCGGCTCTGTCTCTGGTGAATCCTCTCACTGTCTGCATCTCTGGCCTGTACCCAGTTCTGTACGAATAAATAAATCTTTTAAAAAAAAAAAAAAAGGAAGGATAGGGTCCTCCCTGGTGGTGCAGCAGGTTAAAGCACAGCACTAAGAAGCTAAAGTCACTTCAGCATGAGTTTGATCCCCAGCCCCAGCCCCATCCACATGGGCACGGTAGATCTTTCCTGACCTGCCCGCTGCTCCCCTCAGCAGTGTACTTCATCGATCTGCCTGTTCCACTCTCCATTCTGTCTCAAGTGAAGCCTCTCACCATCCCTGCACCTCTGTACCCCAGTTCTATATGCTACAGTATGGATGAACCTTAAAGACATTATGCCTAGTAAAATAAGCCAGATCCAAAAAGTCAAATACTGTCTCATTCTACTTATATGAGATCCTAGGTCAATTTAATTCATAAAGTCAAAAACAAAATGAGTTGGGAGAAGAAGACACAGGGAGGTTATTATATTTATATATAAATATATATATATGTATATGTATATTTACATCTTTCTTCATATTTTACATATTTTCATCTTAGTTGTAACCCATAGGGAGTCATTTTTTAATGGACACAGAGTTTGGAAAGATGAAGGAGTTCTGGAGAAAGTTTGTAGTGACAGTTGTGCAACATATGAATGAACTTAATGCCACTGAATTGCACACTTAAAAGTGATTACAATGGTTAGTTTTATTTTCAAGCATTTTATAAGCATTTTACCACAATAAAAAACAAGAAGAAACATTAGAAGAGTTTCAAATTATCACATACGTAAATTATTTATTATATTCTCTTTATATTCTCCTTGTCATCTTGACTCAATGTGTTTTTATTATTTCCAATTGCCCCAGAGGAAAAAAGAGGAACTGGGTAGAAGACTGAAGAACCTGTCTTCCTTCCTGTGGGCTTTGGCTACAGGACTCCACAGAGACACTCAGACCTAAGCTCTGAATTTATGCTGAACTGCTGAACTGATTGTCTACTCTCCTGAGCCTCTTTTTCTCTTCTGATCCCAGTGTTTACATCACAGTTCTCAAAGGTACCCCACCCAAAACCCGGAAGCAGTCTTTAAGTTCTCTTTGATTCAGCCCTGCATCTGATTAATTATGAAAACTGATCCTACCTCAAAGATCTACTTCCCCATTTTTCCAAGATGACTTTGGTTCCTAACTTGGGTTGGCCTTGCCTTTCTCTAGCCATTCATCCTTCACCATGTCATCCCAATGACTTTTTTAATATGCAAATATATTTATGCCATCCATGTTTGAAAAAATTAAGATGTTGATTGTTGCCAATATAGAGATTCTGGTTTAAGAAGATAAGGTTTAGAAAAAAAAACAAAAACATGTAAAATAGAAACTGAAATGGGAAAAGTGTCAAAAATGCAAAACACCTGGTAACCAAGATTACCTAATTCTAGAAACAACCATGTGATTCCATGATAAAGCATTCAAAAGTTGAATATTCTCTGGCATAAAGTGACCTCACAGAAGATCTCTGGCATAAAGTAGCCTCACAGAAGAGTCCCTCCATATTTTTGCCTTCCATTGTTTTTAATGTTATTAGTAAACTTTCTGAGCTGCTTAGTAAACTTTCAATTTTTCATTTCTATTTATTACCTCTTTAAAAATGTAAGATGACAGTAGAATCCATATCATTAAGGAGTGAGCCCATCTTGGAGAGAGAATGTTGCACTCCCATGGCTTATGAGCAAGGGGGAGAATAATTCTGGGGTCATGCTGGGAAGCTGGGTCATGTTTGAAATACAATGGATGGGACCAAAGTATTTAATATTACAGTATTCACAAACATATAGAGTATAATCCAAAAGAAGGTTTAAAACAAAGGGATTCAATTATCATTTGCAACATGTAATGATTTTTTACTCAGAAAACTCAAGCAAACCACTGAGAAACAATGTCAACAAGGAAAAAAAGATAGATAGATAGATAGATAGATAGATAGATAGATAGATAGATAGATAGATAGATAGATAGATAGATAG
>NW_004567105.1:37405741-37432140 GCF_000260355.1 Condylura cristata
TAGATAGATAGATAGATAGATAGATCTAGCAGGCAACTATAAATCAGAGACATTCTACAGGAGAGAAGGAGGAAGAGGGATCAAAACAGGGGCGGGTAGAGCCCAAGGGACTATGGGGATGGTGCACAGGTGACTTAGTGGTGGGAATTTTACAGGACAACACCTGAGAGGAGAAAGCAAAGTGTACAAAAATGAACAATGATGTAAAATGTGCATAAATAAATTAAATTTTTAAAAGTTCACTGTGATGCTATCTACCCTAAATTTATACAGTGCTAATTATATCCCAGTAAAAGTAGGAGAAAATTTAAAAAATAAGAAAAAGAAAAGGAGGTAGCTGGAACGGAAGATAGAAGGTGGAGCCAGAGAAATGGCAGTAAATGTGGATGGAGCTTCCGGCAGCAACAGATTTCATCCGCAGAGGTTTGAGCATTTACCACGCGCAAGGAACTGGGCTAGACTGGGGCATCCAGAAAATAGAGCCTACCCTCCTGAGGGGAATCAGAGCATCCATGTCCTTTCTGGGACAATCTTTAAGAAGAATAGTAGCTGAACATAAGACAAAAATGCAAAATACCCACAGCAATTATGTGGAAGGTGGGGGTGGAGGGGTAGGACTGGGAAGCATTCTCAAAAGTAGTAAAAACTGGACCTTCCTGGTGGCGCAGCGGGTTAAAGCACAGCACTAAGAAGCTAGAGCCACCTCAGCATGAGTTCGATTCCCGCCGGCCCCTGGGAGGTGATCCACATGGCTTGGCAGACCTCTCCTGACCCGCCCGCTGTTCCCCTCAGCAGTGTACTTCGTGGATCTGCCTGTTCTGCTCCCCCGCTCTGTGTGTGGTGAACCCTCTCACCATCCCTGCACCTCTGGCCTGTACCCCAGTTCTGTATCCATAAATAAATATAAATTTTTTTAAAGTAATAAAAACTAAAATTCCTAGAAAATATCTTTTAAAAAACTAAATGAGAACTATAAATATGATCACTGAACTTAAAAATTTAATGCAATTGTGGGCCCTCCCTGGTGGCACACAGGGTTAAAATGCAGCACTGCAAGCTAGATGCAGCCGCTTCAGTGCCAGTTGGATCCTTGGCCCTGGAGATGACCCACATGATCCAGCAGACCTCTCCTGACCTTCCCAGCGCTCCCCTCAGCAGTGTACTTCCTCAGTGGGCCTGTTCTGTTCCCCACTGTCTCTGGTGAATCCTCTCACAGCCCCTGCTCCACCCTTCTGGCCTGTACCCCAGTTCTGTATGCATAAATTAATAAATCTTTAAAAGAAATAATGCAATTGTAATCAAAAGTCTGATAGGGCTTTATTGCTAATTCAAGGAAATGATTTTTAAAAGCAAGGGATATATAGAATACATTTTGAAAATTCAAAAATTCTGACTTTCCTCCTATATTCTTTGTATGTGAGAGTAGGACTGTGTAGAAGAACTAGGGTGTAGGTCAGAGGTGCGGGGCTGGGGGTCTCCCCATTTGCAGTGATGCTAATACTGAAACTTAACCCTTTGGCCACTAGGGAGGCCCCTCTCCTCATATATATTCCTCATATATATATAATGTCTCTTATTTATAGTTGCCTGCTAGATCTATCTATCTATCTATCTATATTTTTTCCTTGTTGACATTGTTTCTCATAGTGGTTTGCTTGAATTTTCTGAATAAAAAATCATTACATGTTGCAAATTATATATATATATATATATATATCCAGAAAATCCCAGGCAGGACTTTTAGTCTCTTTTAGTCGCTTGTTTAATAGATTCCTGATCGCACTTCACAGCAGATCTCTATTTCATGTCTTTCTCCCATGGTGGTGCTTAAGCTTAGGGTCAGTAGAATTAAGCTTAAGGTCAGTAGAATTCATCACCCCTTCCACTCAGCATGGAGAATAACTCAGAGGGAGCATTCAACAAATAGGTGTTAACTAATTTTTTGATTAGTAAAACAACCACCCCACAGTAATGACTAACAGACCCATGTGACTCCTGAAGAGTGGATGCTTCTTCCTTTGCCCTCTGCACAATGCTGCCAATGATAAATGAACTTGCACAGCTTATTTGTGAACAGCAAACACTTCTGAGGAAAAAGTAACAAGCTGGCAGAAATGAAAATGCTCTCAAATTCTGATAGGCTGGGCAAGCAGGCCCAACTTCAGAAGGTAAGTTTCAGTAAGGGCAGTATACACATACACACTGAGTCCTCTATGAATAAAACTTGGTAAACGCAGGTGCAGGTTTCTGAGAATTCACATGGAATCCTAGTAGTCATGCAAGCAGGTGGTCCCCAGGCCCTAGACAAGGTGCCTTTATGTTTCTAAATACTTCTAGACTCATCCTGAAAAGCAATAAAAGATATAGTTCAACCAGATTTAAGGGAAATCTGCAGGTTTTTATGTTTTCTACTTTGTTTGGATTAAAATAACCTTTTAAATTTTACTTCAACTGGCCCTCCCTGGTGGCACAGCAAGTTAAAGCACAACACTACGAGCTAAAGCCACTTCAGCATGAGTTCGATCCCCGTCCCGGAGGTGACCCACCTGCTGCTCCCCCCAGCAGTGTACTTCGTCGATCTGCCTGTTCTGCTCCCCACTCTGTCTCTGGTGAATCCTCGCACTCCTGCACACCTCTGGTCTGCACCCCATTTCTGTCTGCATAAATAAATCTTTTTTAAAAAATTTTTTACTTCAATTTTAAATATCTACAAAATCAGCTCAGCTGCATCATTTTGAAGCAAAAAAACAGAGTTTGACTCTATGAGCTGAAAAAAATTAAACCTTGCCCTGAAGCTTCATAGCATGTAAGGACTTGGGGATTCAAAGCCAGGCAAGAACTTGGCCCTCAGCCTTCCCTGTAACTATGAAAATAGCATGGTTAAGGAAAACTGCAGATAAGCAGTCAAGGCACTTTTCTGTTTGAACATGTGAATGTTTTCTGAAAATTCGAGATATATCATGTAAAGCTTGCTCCATCAAATTCATTCTCCTTGAAGACCCTATTAGAATAAAAGATGGAGCATAACAAGTTTCATTTGTTATTTTATGTATGTGTGTGTGTTTTTTCTTCCTATTAATTCATTAATTTTTTTCTCACACCATCAATAAAATCTTAGCCAACAAATTCCATCAGTGCATCAAAAAGAGAACTCATCAAGATCAAGTAGGACTTATCCAAAGGACACAAAGATGGTTCAATATCTGAAAATCAATGCAATTCACCACATCAATAAAAAGAAAAAGAAGTCCATATCATCATAACAATATATGCTGAGAAAGCATTTGATAAATTCTAATATCCATTTATGATGAAAGTCCTCAAAAAAACTCAGGATAAAAAGGACATATTTTAATATAATATAAGCCATATATGGCAAACCCATAGCTAACATCATTCCTAATGATGAAAAATGAAAGCTTCTTCTTAAGATCTGGAACAAGACAAGGATGTTCACTCTCACCACTGCTGTTCAATAAGTACTGTGAGTCCTAGGGAGGGCAATTAGGCAAGAGAAAGACATAAAAGGAATCCAAATAAGGAAAGAAGAATTGAAATGATCACTATATGCACATGATGCGATAATATAGAGAGAGGCTACTAAAAGCCTCGTTTGTTAAAAACAATATGAAAGGCTTCCCAAATAGAAATAGGCAGACTGCCTGAGCCACATCTTAAAAGATCTCTGAAAAAGTTAAAACTAGGCCCTCCCTGGGGGTGCAATGGGTTAAAGCACAGCCCTGCAAGCTACCTGCAGCCACTTCAGTGAACATTCAATCCCAGGTCCTGGAGCTGACCCACGTGGCCCAGCAGACCTCTCCTGTTTTGTCTGCTGCTCCCCTCAGCAGTGTACTTTGTTGATCTGCCTGTTCTGCTCCCCGCTCTGTCTCTGGTGAATCCTCTCACCACCCTGCACCTCTGACCTGTACCCCAGTTCTGTATGCATAAATAAATAAATAAATCTTTTTTTTTAAGTCAAAACTAGCAAGCTGACCATAAAACTGATGTATGCAAGCAAAGGAGGGGGCAGGAGGTGGTCAAGAGGGGAGGGATGAACACAGGAACTGTGATTGTCTTTCCATTTCCCTTGTCTTCCATTTGTGTGCATACCTCACACTAGCGGTGCAACAGAATACAGTGGAAATGTGTAGCCAAAACCTCTAACTTAACGTAAACAATTAAATTCTCAGATTCATCTTCTGCACTTTGAGACATGTGCAATGTGTCCTTTTAGAACAGAAGTTCAAGTATGAGCAGTGGGTCATCGATAATCTTTTCATAGTAGCCTGTGGCCATTATTCATTAAGTGATGATCAGCCAAAAAATGTGGGCATCTTCAAACATGTAGGTGCCAGCCTGCAAGCCTCACACAGTAACATTGCTTCCTATAAAGATTTCCACATACAAACAAACTCCCCTGCATGCCATGTGGAATGCTGCAGAGAGAGGTAACCTATAATTACTCTTCCAATAAATGCAAATGCACAGAATAGTTTCTAAACCATTGCCATGGGTTTCAGCAATATCTTTTGGTTTACCAGACACATAATTGACTAGCTTGGACTTGACTTAAAAAATCAAAATAAATGCTAAATGCCTGGTATGTTTGTAGAAGAAAATGCCAACAGCATCATGTGCTGAAGAAAATGAGCACTGTGCTCAAAAATGATAGAAAACCCAACATTAGCTACCCCCACTGCAGCCCTTAGAAGATCATTACATTTAGACTGTATCTAGGTAAGGCAAATTATCAGTAGGGATCTACGTTCTCTTGATGGGATTTAGAAGAGCAAAATCTGCTCCAAAATTTCCAGACATGGGAATGGATAGAGGATGGGGAGCTGACAGGTTGCAGAAATTCCTTGGCTGTGAGTCCCTGCTTCTGCCTACTCTGTGCATCCTATGGTTCTTCCTGTTTGTATGACCCTATTTCACCCTCCATGAGCTGAGGCCTTACCCATACTTTTCTTCCAAAAACAGAGGAAGCCCTCGAAACAGGAATATGTGCTTGTGACAGACTTGACAGGAGGTAGAGGAACAGGACAACTTTACAGCTGCACCAAGAAACAATTGTGCCAAATATTAAACATTCCTGCTTCGAAGAACCTCCCATGAACCCAGCATCCCAGGATTGTCACTCACTGTCTTTCCTGCTGTGGTTTCCCAGGATCACATGCTCTCCCTGTTTCTCTCCTCCTTTCCATTTCCCCTCTTTCTAATAGCTTCCCAATTCCACTTCCTCTCACTGGACATCCAGCCTCCAAAATCAGTACCAAGACCTCCTTAGAGTGCTCTGGAAAAACATAACTTCTAGTTACAAGAACCATCTTGCTCTCCAGCTAGTTGTGCCTGGTCTTGGCCATTACCTCCCATTTAATTTATAAATGATAGAAAACCCAACATTTGCTACTTCCACTGCAGCCCTTAAAAGATCATTGCATTTTAGACTGTATCTAGGTAAGGCAAATATCAGTTGGGATCTATGTTCTCTTGATGTAAACATTCATCCGACGGGACTTAGAAGAGAAAAATCTGCTCCAAAATTTCCAGATATGGGAGTGGAACAAATACAGCCATATTTGTTACAATAATTTTGTGCAGTATTTGAAAATGTGCAAAAATAGTTTATGGCTTTTTATGTCGTAGGTTTTACACTATGAAATTCAAACGAACCCCAGATAGTCAAAGTAATTTTAGTGAACCAGATTTCTCTTTTGGTCTCCGTGTTTGCTTTTTTCCCAAAAGGACCATTTTATACACAGCCCCCACATTCCATTTACTTGAAACTTTGACCTTACTTTTCCACAGTCAGCTATCCTGGCTCCAGGTCTTGAAGCAAGTTCTCTAAGGCAATTCTCTCCAAATGCTACAGAGCTGGGAGCCAGATGGCAGTGGTCTGAACATGAATGAATTGTGACAGTCAAGAAAATAACATTTTATTCCAATTTTCAACTGACTTTTGTTAGTAAATATTATGCTAATTACTTTCTCTTCCAAATGTTTCTTTACTTTCTACAGATTACATAGAATTAATTTGTTTATAAACCTTGTACTGACATACTGTTTTTACATTTTGGAGTCAAGTAATAAATAATGCTTAAGTAGGTAAGGGAAGAGTCTTTTATTCTCAAATACAGCTTACAGGAATTCTTCCAGGTCCTAGCACCCAATTCTCAAATAGGAGGTAAGTTTAAATGGCTTCCCACTTGCACACACATCAAATGTTGTGGTGAGGTTACTATCCTAATAGTATCAGTTTGGGGGTGACTTTCACTTTGGGGGAAGAAAGGGACGGAAGAACTATTTTGGTAAAGATCTACCTATTTTCTTCATCCAGACAAAACTGTATTTCTTGTTAAAAGTGTCTCTCACTCACCTTTCAATTCAATTCATAGTGTAGGGATCCCCTGGGGGCAGAGATGATTGCTGATGGCTTATTCCATCCAACCCTATGATTCATCGATCCTGTGAGTCCACAGTTTGTAATTATAACATAATGGAAGATATTATTTTATGAAAGGAGAAGCTACGACTTGCCCAAAAAAGGAGTATAGATTATAGTAAATATAAGATGAACCAGAATACAAATTAACAATTTCCTTTTGTATGAGCAGGATTTGAATGAGTCATTTTAGGTAGGAAAAAGAGAGACTAGAAATTTTATATTTTCTTTAAAACATTTAGTTTATTCTCTGTGAATAAACTATTCTAAATTTGTGATTTTTGGTCTTAGGAAATACAGCTTTTGAAAAGAAGGGTTAAATATCTTTATATTAATTAGAATATGTTTACTTATTTTCATTAGTTACTTAAGAAACATGTTTATTTTTAATTTCCTTTTACCGTTGATCAAGTTGTACTAATTAACCAAAAAAAATACTATTAGTGAAATATAAACTCAAGCATTAGAAAAACAAGTGATTTCCTAATATGATAAATAGCTAAATTTAAAACTTAGATTCTTTCTGAACCAACTGACTTACAGTTATTGTGCTGTATTTTTCCATCACAGACAAGAGTATTTTGGACTATCTTATTAATTCAGAGTCCAGAGAATTCCAGTGAGATAATGTCATTGACCTTGAGTGCAAATAATCAGTGATGAATATTGTAATATGATAATAAGAAAGTCATAAGGATCTCGTTCTCAGATTCCATTAGAAAACCTGCTAAACCAACAATAGAATGAGGCACAGCATGAACTAAGAGAGCAGACCTTTAAGGCATGTTACCTAAAATAGAAAGGCTTCTAAATAACTCGGAGAGATTAAGTGTGAGCCCTCATGCTTAACTCCTGTTGAACCAGTACAGCCTGTAACATCTATCAGCCATGCGTCACTTAAGTGACCAAAAATAAATGTTAAATTCAGGCCAGTCACTCTCATCAGTTATTGCTTTTACCTGTGGTTTCATTTATGATGTTAATTTACCACTTTTTCAAAATCATGCAGCTTCATCAGAGATAGCCCTGCCTCAAGCTGCATGCTTCACTGTGGATAAAAGACAAATGCCAACCCCTGGAAGGGGCGATATCATAGAAGAAAATCACCATCTGAACCCACACAATGTGTGTTTACACCCAAAGGCTACAAAAAATCTCCTTGATATTTGTCAGAAATGCAGTTGTAATTAAGGAAAGCAGAAAAACTCAGCCTCAGTTTGTTAACTGACTGGAGGCATCAAATTTATGTACATGTTCATTTTGTTAAAACATGCAAGCAAAGAACTATTGGAGGCCATATGCCATTCATTATGAAAAGCACATTCCTTTAGCCTTTGTAACAAAAGCCATATGGCTTTCTGAAAGTTAATTATATCATAAATATGCTGTAATAGTGGGGAGTGTGGTCTAGCAGTTGCTGGAAGAAACTTTGAGACTTGGCTTCGAGTCAGTATCTCGGTAGAATCAATTCAGAACCTGGGATGGTTACATGCCTGCTGTGCCTCAGTTTTCCAATATTCAAATTGAGGGCAATAATAAATAGTATGACACCTAACTAGGAAAACTGAAATGTTTTCTACTCAAAGGTACTCAATATTACAAACTCTCATTCAGCTCATGAAAGCAGTAAAAGATTTATCAAAATAGTAACTGATCAGTCAAAAACAGTCTCTTCTCTCTTCCAGTGCTTCTTTCTCACAATTAAATTCCTTGCTAGACATTATTTACAAAAAAGTACTTGAATGATAGATGAAGGGCACTTTATGGTCTGTTTCATCCTGCAGCCTGGACCCATCCGCCCCTAGTCCCTATCTGGCCTGACATAGAGCCCTTGACGGGGAAGTCCAGTTCACATCTCTGTATTTTAGACTTTGACCCCTCCACTAAGGATGCCCTGCCTCCACTTTTTCACTTGGTTCCTATCATGTGTCCAGAACCAGATTATGATTTTCCCCAGGTGAGATCTATGACTTCCTCAGATCTTTGGTAGTTCCATGCTCTGAGCTGTAACAGCCTTTGCTGCACTACCTTTTCAAGCACTTATTACACATTACACTGTAATTATTTGTAAGCACAACCTCTTCCTCCCGCCCCCACCAAAGCTGGACTCCACAAAGGCAGGGTCTAGGGATTGGAAAGTAGTAAATTTCAGTAAGTACCAATTACTGTCCAGTGGGAAAAAAAAAAGATTTAATTAATTTATTTATGCATCAAGAACTGGTGTGTAGGCCAGAAATGAGGGGGTTGAGAGGATTCACCAGAGATAAGCAGGAAGCAGAACAGGCAGATCCATTGAAATTCACTGCAGGGGGGATCAGCAGTAAGGACTGAAGAGGTCTGCTGTGCCATGTGGGTCATCTTCCTGGCCAGGGATCAAACTAAGGCCCAATGGCTGGCAATAGTTTGATAGTGCTGAGACTTTAACCACTGTGCCACCAGGGAGGCCCTTATTGCCCACTTTTAAACCATAAAGGTATCTGACTATTGGACCCCATATCCATTTTCATTTCAACCACTCAATCTTCCATCAGCAAAATTATCTAATCATCAGAAAATGAAATGTTCTTAGCTACTGACAATGGTGTCACTGTGTTATCTTTTTGACAGAAAAAAAGGAAATGATTTGAGAAAATCTTTCAGCTATATTTAAAGTCAAGAGTTTTCTGGTTCAATTTCAATTAATCAAAAATTTAAATGAAACACAAGTCCTCATTTCTCAAACATTTAGTCAGTCATGGAAACTTAGTCTGACATGGAGACTGTAATGAAACTGGAGAGAAAGCATGGCCTGCAGATAATAATTGTCCCCTTGGTAGAGGGGAACTAGGAATAGTTTCGAGAGACTTAATAGTGATGACTGGAGAATGTCCAACATTAAATTATTATTATCCAGTAATAACATTATTCTAATGAACTATTGCAGTTTTTTAAATTTGGTTTGACCATGCTTCTGGTTGATATTTGAAAGAGAGAGAAAAGCGTCCCTCTGATTTCATAGGATTTGAATTTTGTAAAAAGTTAAGTATTTAAAGAATCCTCTTTCAGGAACTAAATCATCTCCATATGGGCTAAGGAGTAGAAGGGAGAACATTTATTTCTGTGATATATTCATATAACTTACAGGAAAACCAGAGGAATGTCTAAAACTCAAAGAGGACAGAGAGAAGAGTCTGAATTACAAGTTTGTTGGGAACTGTTTAATAGAATGAGGATCTGATTTGAGGGGAAGGCAACAGGGAAATAAATAATAATAATGAACACAATAGGGAATCATTGGTAGAGTTAAGTTTCAAAACTTTAACTTCTTCAAAATATTTTCCAGATGGTTAGGAAATACTATCCAGGTCCAGTATTTTTTGAAGTCTGATGATTTTTTCAGCAAGATACAATATACACTTTATTTAATTATTCATTTATAATAAACTTTAAAAATTTTTCTTGTATAGAAGAACGGGGTTGTAGGCCAGAGATATGGGTGGTGAGAGGATTCACAAGAGACAGAGTGAGGAGCAGAAGAGGTGGATTGATAGAAATTCACTGCTAAGGAGAGAGGTGTGCAAGACAGGAGAGGTCTGTTGCGTCACGTGGTCACTCCCCAGATGGGGATCGAACTCAGGTCACAGCAGTGATAGCTTTGAGACTCCCTAAGCCACCAGGGAGGCCCCCAACATTACATATATTTTAAATTATTCTTACTGATAGTGAACCCTTGACTTTGAAGCCACCTGGGAGCCAGCAGCATATCTTAACTTTGCCAGAAAGGCAGGAACTGTCATCACAAGTGGCCCCTGGCAAACAGAGCTATGAGTCGTGGGTATATTCTACATGCTAATGTCCACTCTACTTTCAGAAAGAGAGTACTAACCAAATGTCCCAAGATTCTCTCCTTCCTTCTTTCTGTATCTTTGGTATATAAGCATTAAAACTACTGCAGAGGAGAAGAAAGGAAGTAATCAAGAGGGAAATAAGGTGGTATGTCTTGATATCCAATTCCTTTCGTGTCTTACTGGATACAGACCCAGCTGACTGGATGCTGGTCCTTAAGTCTGACTCTTTGCTTAGTATAGAGTTAATGCATGTCTATATACCTCACTTTCCCTGCCAGTATTCTACTTTCTTATGGAAATATTCAAAATATGAACAACTTCTTAAAAGGCCATTATATAAACACAATGACCTTCAAAGTGTCATTTTTATTACCAAGCCATCTATCCAACCATCCATCCATCCATTCATTCACTCACTCAATAACTATTTTTGAATGCCTACTATGTATGCATTCATAATTACTATCAGTAGACAAGAACTGATTAAATAATCACACACTTAGAGAATTAGAAGCTGTTTATATGGAACGCAACACATACTAATCACGATCCAGTAAACACTGTATTTTAACTATTGAGGGTGACTGTTTGCTCTGTAATTTGTATATCAGTTAATATTTACTCATCAAATGATTCTTGAAAAATACTTGTCCAACATAGCATGTTATTCACCAATCAAGTCTTCTAGACAACAATTAGAATTGAGGTTTCCACATGGAACTAGATCTTCACTTTAGTAAAACAGAAGAAATGTTATCAAAAATTTAAAACTATACAATTTAAGAAGTGAAGACTGAGGGACCTTCCCTAGAAAATGGAAAACACAGAATATTTCCAGAAAAATCATTGTTCAGCCCTTGCTATAGAAAGAGCTTCCATCTGCAGTGACACTAACGAGTTTACTGTCAAAGACTGTTCTAGTTTTAGAAAGACTAACCCACAGAGTCATCAAAGCAATTCTCTTAATCATGCATTAGTTGTGTAGTGGTATTATTCCCATCCTACAGAGGAAACTGAGGCAATCACTTGGCTATTGCCCACATAGTAGGTAAAAACCAGTGCTCAAACCCAGTTCATGCCCTCATCTATCATGGTGTCCCACCTCTCATCAACCAGTCTGCAGAAACATGTCAAAAACCCTTTTTTTGGTTTAAAATTTAGATAGCACATTCAACTTTTATTTTTGCTCTCTCATGTGTAATTTTAATGACTGTATTCTTCTCAGACAAAGAATTGATTCTACACGATTTCTCCTTGTGTTTATCACATTCAAAACAAACCTTAACAAAACTTTCAATTGCTTTTGATCAGAAATTTAACTTATGGGAATTAAAAAATAAAGGGGAGTTGCTTTCATAATTTTTTCAAAAACAAGAGACTCACTCCATTGTCATTCTTGAGCAAAATGCTTTCTCCTGTTATTATTGAAGTGGAAGCTGGATATAGGTTGGGTAGAAGTTCTACCTTAAAGTGAATGACTCTGAAAATTTGAGGCAATGACATATGAAATATATGAAATAGTGCCATATTCTAAACTTTAGTTCAAAGGTAACATGGAAACTTTAGTCAAAACTTCAGTTCATAACTAAGATAGAAAAGCCAACTCTGGAGTGACCAAATTCTGTCTCCACAAAACTGTGAAGCTAAAAATGCACCTCCAGAAGGTGTTTTGATGACTACATTTTCATCTCAAATCATACTGCTTCCCAGGTTTCAGTTATGCCAGAGATTCCAGGAACAGAAGAAAAGAAACAGAGCAAAGGAGACAGGTTTGGGCAAGTTGGTGTGGAGAACGCCTTTTGACTCTTTATGGTAAAAAGATTGGGGGGTGGGGGGGAGGTGGGTAGGGGGATGAAGATTAGGCAATCATCAGAAATGAGCCTCCTCATTTGACTTGACAATTAACCAGAGGCTTTTTTTTTTTTTTTAAATACCAGAAGCCCCTGTTGAAGCAATTGCTATACCACAACAAACCATTTGCTAAGGTTTATGCTGCTGACAAGACAGGAATCTTCTCGGCAACTGCTGATGAGATGTGTTAGAGCAGAAGAGCTTTGCACAGAAAACTGAGAACTTGGAAAATTGTGATATAGTTGTTAAGATATACAAACAGCAAAAACAAAAACAACACCAGAATTTTTTTAAGTGCTTTTGTTCTCAGCAGATCTTATCTGCTGGCTCCACGAAATCCATAAAGTGCAGTGATTATTTCTCCTTCTGTCCTTAGTTCTAAAAGGACAAATTAATATTCTAGTAAAAAGAATACACCAGAATAGTTCAGAGCTATTCCTTAAGATAGAACTCCAACTTGAACCCTTGAACCTCCTAAACTTGCCATGGAAATGTTAGCTTTAAGCAGGGGTGTCTTTCTCAGGAAGGGGAGGGCTCAAGCTAAACAATTGGTGAGTGGCTGTCAGGAAACCACATGAAAATGGGAAGGAAAATAAAACTGGGCCTGCTTTTTGCTCTTGCACCCCGTTATCATATTAAGAGTAAGTGCTTTTGCATGGGTCATAGTAGTAAGAAAGCCAAAGGATGGTGAGTAGCCCTTGCGTGACCTTCCACACCCTTCACCCCAGTCTCAAATTCCATAAATAAACTAGAATGTTTTGAGCAGGTTATACCAATCAGTGGGCACACCCTTTTTAGAGGCTAAGCTGTCAGGCTGAAATGGCCAGACTTCAGCATTAGGTTACTGAGGCTGGAACACCAGGAAGGACTTATTGAATTCCCATCTGGAAGGGGTAAGGGGTGATGCAGAAAACAAAGGAGTCTCACCAAAGTTTCTTTTTCTATTGACATTTATAGTTAAGCTTAGGGGGTCTTAGAGCATAGAAAGTGAGTAACTGGATTTTATTTGGAAAAGCAAAATTATTTAGAATGAAATGCAGTCAACCTCTGTAGTATGTAATATATAGTTATGGAGGCAGAACTCTGTCTTTTAACAAAAGACCTAGAAAGTTATTCAAAATAAATACAAGTTCCATCTTTACTCTGGAGGAATTAACAATTGTCTGGGAATTATTATCCATGAAGCATCAAAAAAAAAAAAAAAGTCAAAGCAACACACTCCTAGCAAGCGTCTAGGGCTCAAACTTTGTGATGAGTTACAGCTGGTGCTTGTGAAATGTCAAGCGTGGGTCAGTCTTCCCAGACCCCCGATGATCAGCTGAGGCTCCAAAACATTCTTGTCCAAGTTAGATAGGTGGAGTCAACAATTCCTGCCTCTCGGCCATCAGTCGCATTATCGCTATTGCACTATGGTATTGTACTATCACTGTTGGAAGGAAGGCAACACAGTGGCATGGGAAAATAGCACAAAACAATGAATGAAAAAAACATAAGGGGCCTCCCTGGTGGCCTAGTGGTTAAGTCTCAGTGCTATCACCACGAAGGCCTGAGTTCAATCCCAGGCAGGGAGCTGACTCACATGGCGCAGCAGACCTCTCCTGCCTCACTGACTGCTCCCCTTAATCTGCCCATTCTGCACCCCACCCTGTCTCTGGTGAATCCTCTCACCCCCTGCACCTTTGGCTGACACCCCAGTTCTTCTAATAAAAAAATAATGTGAGTTACATATCGCAACCAAATAAAAGTTTATGTCGATGAGAAAGAATCCAAAGGAAGCATGAAGTTTAAAAAGTTGTGTAGGGTGGGAGGATTATGAAGGAGTCTACAGAGTGTCCTCTGTATGTTGTCAAACTAGAAAATACTTCTCAAATATTTCAATGATTATACACTGTCAAGAGTGTTTTTGTGAATAAGAGGAGTTTTCATGATGATTACGCAAAACAAAAGGGTTTGATGTTGCCCAAGAGGAGGAAGGTATTGCCAGGGTAGTAGCAAGATTCTTAATTCAGCAAATTCAAAAGTATAAACAGAGAGGCTAATATAACACCAAGTTGTGACTCAGGGACAGTCGGAGGCTAAGAGGAGGTTTCAGAATTTTATAAGCTAGAAACGAGGGGGAGTAATGTGACAGGAGGGTTTGAGAAGTTTGAGCTTAACTGATGTCTGGAGGATTTCCAGAGGCAAAGGGACCCCAGAGCAGAAGAAAATGGATGAGAAAGACGCTTGCTTTGGTGTGTAAGATGACACAGGGCCTCATCTAAAGCAGCCCCACCAATTAACCTCAGGGAAATGCGATCTCAGGAAACACACTAACTTCCCCTCTTTAAAATTGACAGTGAGGTTTTGCCACCTTCCACACTGATCATACAGGTGAAGCTCTACAGGTGTGAACATCAAATGCATAGGGAGGACTCCCTGCAATCAGGTTGCTCTACCCCAGCCCTTGAGGAGCCCAGGAAGGATTTGAGTAAGTCTTATGTGAGAGGACTTCACGACACACCCATGAAAACAGAAATAATATATTTAGGGAGAAGCGCTCTGACTTGCACCAGCATTAGTCATCAGAAGATAAGCCAAAGGGAGCAGAGCTGCAAATATGTCTACATGGATGGTCGCCAGATTGCCAGAGGTCAGTAAATAAATAATAAACAATAAAGAAATACATATATGTTTTAAGAACAGCTGAGATTTTAGGGCCATAACCTAGAAAGGCCTTGTGCACTGGGGTTGGTGGGATTTCAAGTCCTGGTGTCAGCGCACACTTCTAATTTTGGAAAGATCCAAAGGGATCCAGTTACCCACAGAGCATCTTGCACCCCACCAAGAGATGCTTCTGGAGGGCTTTGATTCGGTGAGCTTTTGAAGAAATGGAAAGCTCAACTGATAATAAGAATCTCAACAAGGGGCGTGGAAGGTTGAAGGTTTAACCTTGATTCTGGGCTGCGGCAGGCCATTTCATCCTTAATGACTGTTGCCTAAAGAAAAATGACTCTAAGGGAAAACAGCCTTATTCATTCTCTGTGAACTTTGAACAGACCCACTGATTTGGTTTTTTGATCAGTCACTTTTTTAGATGCTGTTAGATGTCTAATTTGTATTACAGTTGCTAGACTTAAACACTTTCCTCAGTTAAAAAGGATTTGGGAAGAGAGAGAAGTTTGTCACCCAGCTCCTGAAAATATCACTGAAAGATTCAGACTCTTTGCTTATGTTCTTAACTGGAGAAAGAGGGGGACTTGCCTGTCTGTGGGTGTGCACCTAAGAGCAAAAGGCTAGGAAAGCAGGAGGCAGGAGAACCCTCAATCATCCTTGACACGGAAGCCCTGTTTCACAACGGAAGGGATAAAGCTTCTCTCCTGCCTGGCGGCTAGGACAGGAACCAGTGGCCTCACGGACACAGGGCCCACTCTTGTCATTTCACACCCCAGACAGTAATTACAACACACACAATAATGCGATTTTCTGCTCTACAGTTATTGTTACTTCCATTGTGTACATTGTGATTATTTAACAGCAACTGATTCACCATGTTGGATGATTAAGTTCTTGACACTCATTCCTCATCCTGCCCACACCCCTCCACACACACAGACACATGCCAAAAGGCAAGAAAGCAAAGGATTAACATGTCGAATGACTGACAACATCATGTACCATCCACGATGCTGGAGCCTCATTAGTAGATTTAAATATCACTCCCCTCCCCAAAGGAGCGACTGTGCTAAATGCCAAATGCAGAAGGACAGTATGGGGCACAGCTCCAAATAGGGGTTTTTCCTCTTTGC
Organism: Condylura cristata; assembly: GCF_000260355.1. Classification (NCBI taxonomy): domain Eukaryota; kingdom Metazoa; phylum Chordata; class Mammalia; order Eulipotyphla; family Talpidae; genus Condylura; species Condylura cristata. The sequence continues at coordinate 37,421,647 of NW_004567105.1, forward strand.
CCACCTGAGATATGGCAGTGAATGAACAAATTCATGAACTAAGTTTCTATTTGTCCATAATTTGCTGAAAGCCTGTATTGCATTGCCTAAAAATAGTGGCATACTTAATCCTAATCTTTCACGTATAGTTTATTCCTCCCTTTACAGATCATCCTCTCTCCTGTCTTACCTTCAACAGGTGTGCACAGCACAGAAACCCAGAGAGCAATTCATCAAGAAAAATGACTGATGGAGCTTACAGTGGGCCCTTCTTTTTAATAAAGAGCTGTATTTGAACGAGGAGGGACCGAGAAAGTGTTCTCCTAGAGTATCCGAAATCATGCATGTCTTACCCAACAACTCACATATATTCTGGAGTTGGCTCAGATGCCAAATGACACAAGAAAAACAGCTAGAAGCTCGCACATTTGGTTTCATTTACATCATTTATCATAGGTTGCTGCAGGAGCATGCTCGCTTTCTGAGGGCTCAGTATTTAAAGGAGTGTATGGAGGCAGTGTCCCAGCCATGAGGTGCAGTCAGCATTGACCTTGCTGGACAATCCTGTGCTTCCTTGACTGTAATTCACACACTGGCTGCCTTCTCCACTGCTCTCTCACTAACACTAGAACACTGACCTAAGAAGCCTGCTCCTTGATTTCTTCTTTATCAATAGTTCTCCCAAAGAAGCAGGAGCCACAACAGCAGGCTGCTTACAAGGGAGGCTTTACTGCTCTCTCTTTCACCTTCCCCCGCAACTACCAGGACCCTCAGATCAGCACAATGTTGCATGCAAGCAAAACCCAGTTCAGAACTTGCTAGGTTGGATTTATAAGGCAACATACAATCACCTTGTCCTCCCTCCCTTCCCCTAACCTTCTTTTCCTGTGACTCCTTGGCAGTGTGTGGCAGTAACTGAGGGCATAGGTATGTGAGTCAACACCTGGATTTAAACCCCAACTCTATCATCTACCCCACCCCTATGAGATGTTAGGCAAACCTCCTAATTGCAGTTTCATGTTCTTTGTCCATAATGGAGATGATAACCACTTTGCAGATTGATATGAGTTTGAAATGGAGCAGTGCGTGAGAAACTCTTGGCTACATGAGAGGTAATAAACAGACAATAAATGGTAAATAACGTAAGTAATGATACCACCTGGTCGTTCAAATGAAGCAGGCGTCTTAAATAGCATTCCTCTGTCCTTGTGTGTGTGTTTGTGTGTGTGTAGAAGAACTGGAATGTAGCCCAGAGGTGTAGAGGACTCACAGGAGCCAGAGTGGGGAGCATAAGAGGCAGATGGACTGAAATCCACTACTGAGGGGAGCAGCAGGCAAGATAGAGTTAGCGCCCCCCACCCCTCTGGGATCAGGTGTTGGTGGTGATAGCACTGATTAGAGACTTAACCCCTAAGCCACCAGGAGGCTCCTTCCTCCTTTCTTCTCTGTAGCCCACTACACTTATGGCCTTTTGTTTCTTTTCTATCAGGCTTGTCCACCATAACGACTTTTAATTCCACATTCCTGCACATTTCCCAATGGTGTGAACTTTCTGGCATAGAAATGCATTTCTGAGGCTTCCCTAATCAAGGACACACATTCCTCTGTGTGCAACCCCAAAGCTCTGCACAGCAGGGAGTGCTCACAGCACACCTTCTGACTCCCCCACATTCACCCCAAACACCTCCTTGCAGTGGCCTCATGCTGCCATGCCTCGGAATGCGCCTGGCCTCATGGCAGCTCCCACCCGCCTGCCATGACTCAGTACCGCAGAGCCCTTTCACAAGATTTCTGATTTTTCCTTTGTGTACTATATTATAGGTGCCCCCAAAGTTGACATTATGCCACTTTGCCTCTCTGGAAAATCTACATCAGTACCTGTCTTTGTTATAGGGTAGCCCAGAGTGGTCTGGGCCGCCTGTCTGTGGGGCCTCACCTATGCGCTCACAACTCAGTTACAGCAGGGACACACAAAAGGGTCAATAACGGGTTTATTTACAAAAGGGGAAAGGAATAGGAAACAACCCAGGGAAAGAGAGCGGGATACAAAATAACTGGAGTAACTTACGGCTAGGCTGACTGAACACACCGAGTCACGTGGTCAGGAGAGCTACTACCTGAGGGAGACCGCAAGATGCAATCACGCCCTATTAATCCCCCAAATGTCCCAGAATTCCTGCTAGCTCCGCCCTTGGGTCCTCGCAGTTCTCTCCCTGGTACTGCTGGGAGTTGTAGTTTCCAATCACTGGAGCAAGGTGTAGGGTCCAGAAAGCTGGAGTAGGGGATGGGGTCCACAAGACTCTGCAGAGTTCCTTTAGGACATCCTTCCCCTTAACATCTTGGCTAATGTAATGAAATGTAAAGATTTTTCCTTATACACAAAAAGCCATAAAATATAATAAAGCGTGTTTATTTTGCAATGAACATTACAATTAGCCACTCCTCAAGCACCACCAGAAGCAGCTCCAAGCTCCTTCCGGGGCAACTACAGACTGCATGTTTATCACATCATTCTGGCTTTTCCTCTGTGAGTGTTAACTTAGGGTTATGTGTATTTTGTTATAGTTGTCATTTTTTGAACTTGGATACACTCAAAAATTTCCATATGAACAAATGGTAATTGCTTCTTTGTTTTTTGCCACTTTCTGCTTAAGAGGGTTATCATAGGAATGTTCTGCTTTCAGATAGCGGGGAACATGTATTTTATTTTTTGTTCTCTTATCTGACTTCTGTTGGCAGCTGAATTTCTTGAGATAAGGAATTGTATACCTTGCATCCTGATTCACAAGTGACTAACATAGATGTTGAGTGAACTCACTCGGCAAACATTTACTGAACGCCCAGCCTTGCCCCCCAAGGGTTAGGGCCAGGGCTGGGACCGCTGGTTATATGGCCTTTGATGCCATAGGTTGTATGAGCAGGGTTCCACTGCCTGAAATCTTCTTCAAACTCGCACTCAGACCTCCTAAACTGTCTACCTACAATGGAAACACCTGTATAAATGTCATTTAAATTGATTCTCATAGCAGCTCTTGGAGTTACTAAGTTTGTAAATGAGAAACCCCAAATTCCAAGAGCACTAGTGGCTTGTTCAGTGTTAAGCAGAGGAGATTGGTACACCCAGGTGTTAGGAGAGGCAGTGTTGCCCAGACTGAGAAGTTAGCTTTGGAGGGACACCAATCTAGGTCCATTTCTCAGTCTTTCCACATATGTGCTGTGTGATCTTACAGTTACTTCATCTCTTTGAATTTTAGTTTCCCCTTTTGAAAAGAAGCAATAATAGTGCCTGTCAACCTGTTACAGGGTAGCCCAGAGTGGACTGGGCTGCCTGTCTGTGGGGCCTCATCCACATACTCAAAATTCAGTTATACTGCAAGTACACACAAAAAAGGTCAATAACGGTTTTATTTACAAAAGGGGAAAGGAATAGGAAACAACCCAGGGAAAGAGAGAGTTATACAAAATAACTGGAATACCTTACGGCTAGGCTGACTGAAAACACTGAGTCACGTCGTCAGGAGAGCCATTTCCCAAGCAAGAGAGCGAAAGATGCAATCGCGCCTTATTTATCCCCCAATGTCCCAGAATTCCTACTAGCTCCTCCCTTGGGTCCTCACAGTTCTCTCCCTGATACTGCTGGGAGTTGTAGTTTCCAATCACTGGAGTAGGCAATAGAGTCCAGAAAGGTGGAGTAGAGAGTGGGGTCCACAAAACTGCAGAGTTCCTTTAGGACATCCTTCCCCTTAACAAACCTATCTCACAGGGTATGTGAAATCCAAATTATAGGCTTTTAGGCTTAGAATCTGGGAAGATCCTGTGGTGGAAAGGGGGACCAAAATCAGCTCAGTGTCCAAATTTTTAGTCACTCTGGGGGTCAATGACTGATGAAGCATTAGTGCTAACGAAGATACTATCTGAAGTTACACAGGGAAACTGAAACTCAAACTGAGAATACTCTCTTCATTCCCAGTAATCAAGGGTGCCAAGAAAGTGGACTGTCTGCCGACAGCTTGGAGGTATTCCCCAGATAATTCAGATCTTGTCAACCATCCAATAATGAGATCTTGTAAAATGTGAACATGCTTCCAGTATTGTTTTCATTACTAACAGCCTAAGTTGGGACCCTAAGTGACTCCAGAGAGCTTATAGGATTCTCTCAAAGCCATTTCCTTCTTTCTTCCCTCCCTCTTTTTGGCAGTAAAACTAAGACTTTCTCTTCTCTTATTAAACCCAGCTCCATTGAATGTGATATTAATTCTATCAGATAACATGTTTGGGTCTCACTTTGTGAAAGTGGTATAATCCTTTTATAAATGCAAAACATTGGAATAGTATTGTTTTCACTATTGATTGTAATCTTGAAGCTATGGACAATGACAACAGTAGTAAGAAATTAGTAAGCTGAATGATGCATTGGGTACTGAGTTTAAAAACCACATTATTCATTTAATAGAACAACCCAATGACAAATGTGGGATCTAACAGTTAAACTCCATACCTCAGATTTGGAAATTAAACCATCTGTCAAAAGCCAAGTTCTTGTCAGTTATTTTATGTAAACCAACTACTAAGTATGAGACCACTTAATATTATCAAAACCAAATGAAAAACTACCTTGTCCTCAAGAAGCTTATGCTGTAGCTCTGATTAAATCCTGTCTTAGGATAAATTAATGCATAAACAATAAATGAACTAAATAATCAAATGCTTAATTTTAAGAACAGAATAGCAGTTACCAGATTGGTAGGAGAAGGGAACAGCTAAATCAGGGAAAAGGGGCAGCTGCCCAATGATGGATGGAAATTAAAATTCTGATGATGGACTCAAGGTGTAATATAGAGGTGTTTATTAAATGGTTGTGTACCTGAAAACTACCTAATATTACAAACCAACATTTCTTCTTTTTTTTAAATTTCATTTAATTTATTTGCACCATTGTTCATTTTTGTATGTTTGATTTATCCACTCATGTGCAGTCCCCATAAAATTCCCACCACATATCACCCATGAACTGTCATCATAATCTCTTGTGCTCTTCCCTCCTTTGTTTTGACCCCTCACCCACCCCCTTTCCTCCTGTAAGTCTTAGGTTTATAACTTGCCTGCTAGTTTGGTCTTTTTTTCCCTACTCCCTCTTTGGGTTCCCTATATTCCACCTATAAGTGAAACCATCCAATACTTCTTTTCTGCCTGACTTCCTTCCAGCTCTATCCATGTTGCTGCAAATAGTGTAAGTTTTCTTTTTGGTAGCTGAGTAGTATTCCACTGTGTATATCTACCACATCTTCTTGATCCAGTTATATAATTGGGGGCATTTAGGTTGATTCCATATCTCACCTATTGTAAACAGTGCTGAAATAAATATAGGAGGCAGGTTTCCTTTCAAATTAGTATGTCTGTGTCCTTTGGGTAGATTTCTAGAAGTTGACTTTCTGAGTCATATGACAGCTCCATTTTTATTAATTTAGGAAACCACCACATAGCTTTCCATAGTAGTTGGACCAGCTTGCATTCCCACCAGCAGTGTAAGAGTGTTCCTTTTTCTTAACATCCTTGCCAACATTTTTTTGTTGCCAGTTTTTTAATGTAGGCTATTCTTACTGGTGTAAGTTGGTTTTTCATTGTGTAAGCCAATGTTTTGTCAATAAAAATGTGTACATACTTAATCAGCTTCAGTGGATCAATCAGACTAAACCAAATCTAAACCTAGGCACAGAGGACAGTAAATCATTGCCTGAAATGAAATATAAAACAAGGAGAGGAAAGCATATCTGGGTAGTGAGAAGGTGCCTCTGAGGTCACGGAGCCCTCCATGAGCTCAGCTTAGTTCTTCGCTCTAGAGTCACTCTGCTATTCTGATTAGAATTTCCATCCTATTTATAATTTTGACCTAAGTCCCAGCACCTGTTGAGTTTATCTCAGAATCAAAGAATATCTGGCTTGATTTTCTCTCTTCATTTTTGCAAGTTTATCTCCCTCTAAACATTTCTTTCTTCACGACCTACCTGCAGGTCACTCTTGACAGAGCATGTCTGCTGCACGAGGACATCAGCCAGGGGCTAGTGATGGATTTGGGGTTCAGAGCCTGAATCACAGAAACATTCTGATGGAGGTGGGGGTGACAGAAAGAGCCATGGTTCACCAGGATTTACAATCCTTCTTATGATAACTGCACCTCAAGTCAGAGTGTGCCTTTTGGATTAGGACATCATACTCTTTTGTGAACTGATCTCTAAAAACAATTTTATTAAGACCAAGTTTTTACTGAAAGTTAAGTAACCTTTTGTTTGGCACATCTGAAAGTATCTTTTAAAAGCACCAACATTAAGTCTTAGTCTTGGAATTGCATTTATTTTTGTGTTGTGTTTAACCCCATTTTGCATGCTTGTTAGTTCTTATGTTGACAAACTACTAAATGGGTTCCTAATAACCTAAAAATGTTTAGCACGAATATAGAAGTATTAACAATTATGTATGTTCCTATATCACTTGTCCAAATTTAAAACACCACATTCCCTTATTGCTAATAGATCTTCCTGGTTTTGCTGGGCCTTGAATTACAGAACTTCAACAAACAAACACTCCAAACTCACTAAGTGCCTAAAATTTGCAGACAGGCTACAGAGACACAGATTGACACCATCCAGAGTGCCCTAGAGCTCTGGATGTGCCAGTGTCAGGTGGTTGTGTCAAACCTGTGCTCTGTTCCCCTGGTCCTCAGTCGCTACCCTGCCACCAACTTCTAGGTTGCCAGTTATTTCTCAATAATGCAATTCCAGCCAGGCCTCTCACTCAGTCAGGGACACCCCATCAGTTAGGGAATTAGAGAAAAGTCGTCTGGGGAGAAAGGAGATCAGCTGTGAAGTCGTGGCCCGAGTTTTAACCACCTCCCCAGCCAGATGAGCCATGTGCCTCATAACCCTAAGTCTGGGGGTGCCTTGCCTGAGCCCTCTCTGCCAGCTCACCTCAGCTCTGTGCCCATGGCCCAGGCTAGCCCTTGGCCCATCCCCCTCTATAGTCCTCTGTGTCAGCATTTTCAACCATTTGGCTTTTAAGAACCAATGAAATGTCTCATTCATCCACCATCTTCTCTCTGGGAGCCCCCTGTTCTCTGTCACTTCTGACCCCAGTTCCTCTCTTCGCACCCCCTCCCCACCCCCGCCCCAGCCCTGCCTGCCCCATGATACTTCACATCTGTGCTGTCTCTACCTGCAGTAACTCCCAGTTCCTGCTGTCCCAGAGGACATGGATATTTCGCCCTCAGCCCTTAACACAGCACTTCTCCATTAACAAAGGAGACCCTCAACAAATACTTCTTGAAAAAATAAATGAACAAAACAGGTAAGACTCACCTTTCGCCTTCCCCAATTCCTTATCATTATCTGCTCTTTCTCAGGCTTTCCTCGCTCCCCCACCTCCATTCCTGGCTGTTGTCCATCCCGTCTCCAGCCCTTGCTGTCCAGTTTCATCTCTGCACCTTCCCCATCAATATCAAACTCTGCAACTGATGGATATCTACCTTCACCCGGGGTTGATAATTTGCCTTGGGACACATTCATGAATCTCTGTTAGGGGATTTTAGCCCAGTAAGTGGATCTCTCACAGTGCCTGTCCTCACCCTGGAGTTTTGGTAGAAGCTGCCCTTTCAAGATCTTTAGAGGTGACAGAATCACCCTGGCTAGGTGATCTGGGGCCCCAGGAAGTCAGTCTGCTGAAGCTGAATGATCCGCTCATTCTCCTAGAAGTGCCAAAGCAATTGGGACTACTTGAAAAAATGTATCTCTAAGTTTGTTTAACTAGGCTCCGCATTTAAAAGATAAGGGAGGCTTTGCCTTGTTTAAAAAAGAAAAAAAAAATTTCAGCAGATTTGATTTAAACACTAATTTTATCTTTCTTACTTGATGAACTATTTACATGTAGAATTTTGACAATGGAGGCACAGGAAATAGAATCTTTAAAACCCTTATAGTAACTCAGCAGAGGGAACAACTTCCCAGTCATCTCTCCCTCGATAACAAGCTAGTGGGTAAACAGTAAGAGAGAGAAGCTCAGATGAGTAACAGAGTTCAACAAACGTCCTTTCTGATTTCCTAAGAATTCTGAAAGTTCTCTGTTTTGTGAGAAACTTCTGTGGAAGACGAAAGGTGGCTGCTCCATTCTAAAACGTCTGTGCATCAAAACCTGGAAAAATCTATGCAGCAGTGACAGACACACCCAAGGGTCTACACAGTGGGATAGTTGTGTTAAACAGACAAAAGGATTCCTGCCTGTAGGGTAAGTGAAGTGATCAGGCTTTTTGTGTCACCAGCCTCTGTGGCTGTCATCGATGGCCTTGATCCTGTTAATACAGAAGACATAGGGCAGGCAGGCCAGATTGTGGATACCTGGAGCATGGCTGTGGGCGTGCCTGCGTGTGCATACTTGAGTCTGGAGGCCAGGAACAATAAGATGATATCACCCAGACACAGACAGCTATAGGAGAGCGGTTGCAAGAGAATGAGTGGTGTAGCTACAGAAAAAGCAAGACTTGAGATGATGCAAGACTGAGAAGGCCAGAGAGAGACCACAGAAAGAAAGCAAAGATTTGCTGGAGGCTGGGAGGCCTGCCAGCCCCCAGGCCCCCTGTATGCTCTGCACCTGGCTGCCCCACAACACTTCCCACAAGCCAACCCTTCTCCAGAATGGCCATTGGCCCAAGGCCATACCACTGACGCAGAGTCGCTGATGTGTCAGCCTCTGGCCACTGGGCAGTGAAAACTTTCAATCTGTGAGTCACAGCTGAGAATACGTCCCTGGGTTTACCTTCTCTCCCTGACCCACTGGATGGTGGCACAGCCCTGAAGTTGGCCTGTCTAGCTTTCATGAGGATAAGATCCCTTCATTCCCTGACTTCCTCCCAAAGTGGAGCCAGCAGAGACATAGCTTTTGAGAACATTTAAGGCTAGAAAAGGAGAAGGAGTTATTTAGTCCAACCCTCTGGTGGGGTGTCATGGGGTTAACAGAGTGCAGGTACAGCCCATAGTCCAACAACCAGCAGAGACTGAGTTCCAGTCAGTGTCTCTAGGGCCACTAGTGCTGGCAGCGCTGGGAAGCCAGGTCTCACTCGTGATCATTCCAGTAAGACTGGACATCGCATAGTGGCAAGACTATCTAGAGCAGGAGGCATTGAGAATTTGTGGAAATAGCCAATTATTTCCAAGCAAGTTGTTTCATTATAAATTCCACCATTTGTCTGTCCAGTCCAGTTCCAATGCTCAAAGTCAACAGATAAAGTTTGATTTATTTAGATTTCTCCAGTAATCTTTTCCTCTTCCTTTCCAGATATTAAAAGAAAATGTGGTAAAGAAAATTCCTGGATGTATTTCACTAAAATCTTGTTTCCTTGAAAACTGGACAATAAAATGTTATATCTGAGAACTCCAGCTATACGATTGGCCTTACCCAGCAACTACAGACATAGTTTAGCAAGTAGACTCTCACAGGACTGTTCAGACATTACAAGATGCAGTAGCTGCTACAACAGCTGGGGCTGTGATCGAAAAACAAAACAAGAAAATCAACTTACTCCCCCTCAACACAGCAGTGAAATTTGTACCTCTTAAAGCAATGCAAGGCATATCAAGCATAATTAATTTTTCGTTACTCTGTGATCATACAAAAGTAAGGGTGGGCCCCATAAATACTCTGCCTAAAGAATATCATTACAGGGTGAACTGGTGAGAATTTCACAGGGAAATCATACTTTGCATAAAAATGAAGAATGATGTAATGAACATATTAACAAAATTAAACTCTGGACATTTTCATTAAAGTGATAATAACAGTCATAATGGTCAAGATCACATCAATTTTTCATTGATTCAGAATAGTTTTAAAAATTCTTATTCAAAATTAAACCAATAAAATCAGCTAAATTTCTTTACAGGAACAGAAAAGGCTTCAGCTCCCTAATGCTCATTTTTTTCTCCTAGAATTTGCAAACGTTTCTTTCCAAAGAATCCACTGGAGCTGGAACTCCATAGATCACATTTTGGACTATTCTGACTATTTTAAAAGTACCTTTAATAGCAGAGACTGTGTCTGTAATATATTGAATCCTTAATACTACATATTAAGTCCTCAATACTGACCAATTATCCAATATTAAAACAGTGCTAATCATTCTCTAAAGTAGTTGAATGCATTAATAACTAAAAGAATATTCACTCCTTTATTTTTAATCTTTTAATTTTTATTTTAAAGTCTAAACGTGTTACCAAAGTTTACCTTACCCTGAAGTATATCTGTTTGTATTTTTAAAATTTATTTAATTTATTTTTATTCACTGTTCATTTCGTACTGCATTTGTTTTCTCTCCTCAAGTATAGTTTCCATAATTCTCCCATCACCACAGCACCCATGAATGGTCATCTCAGAACTTTGTGTTCTTCTCACCCCTGTCGTGACATTTCTTCCTTCCCCTCCCCTGCTGTATTTTTTCCCCCTGACGCTTGTTCAGTTTCCCTATACTCTACC
>NW_004567105.1:37432240-37441715 GCF_000260355.1 Condylura cristata
ATTCTTACTGGTGTAAGTTGGTTTTTCATTGTGTAAGCCAATGTTTTGTCAATAAAAATGTGTACATACTTAATCAGCTTCAGTGGATCAATCAGACTAAACCAAATCTAAACCTAGGCACAGAGGACAGTAAATCATTGCCTGAAATGAAATATAAAACAAGGAGAGGAAAGCATATCTGGGTAGTGAGAAGGTGCCTCTGAGGTCACGGAGCCCTCCATGAGCTCAGCTTAGTTCTTCGCTCTAGAGTCACTCTGCTATTCTGATTAGAATTTCCATCCTATTTATAATTTTGACCTAAGTCCCAGCACCTGTTGAGTTTATCTCAGAATCAAAGAATATCTGGCTTGATTTTCTCTCTTCATTTTTGCAAGTTTATCTCCCTCTAAACATTTCTTTCTTCACGACCTACCTGCAGGTCACTCTTGACAGAGCATGTCTGCTGCACGAGGACATCAGCCAGGGGCTAGTGATGGATTTGGGGTTCAGAGCCTGAATCACAGAAACATTCTGATGGAGGTGGGGGTGACAGAAAGAGCCATGGTTCACCAGGATTTACAATCCTTCTTATGATAACTGCACCTCAAGTCAGAGTGTGCCTTTTGGATTAGGACATCATACTCTTTTGTGAACTGATCTCTAAAAACAATTTTATTAAGACCAAGTTTTTACTGAAAGTTAAGTAACCTTTTGTTTGGCACATCTGAAAGTATCTTTTAAAAGCACCAACATTAAGTCTTAGTCTTGGAATTGCATTTATTTTTGTGTTGTGTTTAACCCCATTTTGCATGCTTGTTAGTTCTTATGTTGACAAACTACTAAATGGGTTCCTAATAACCTAAAAATGTTTAGCACGAATATAGAAGTATTAACAATTATGTATGTTCCTATATCACTTGTCCAAATTTAAAACACCACATTCCCTTATTGCTAATAGATCTTCCTGGTTTTGCTGGGCCTTGAATTACAGAACTTCAACAAACAAACACTCCAAACTCACTAAGTGCCTAAAATTTGCAGACAGGCTACAGAGACACAGATTGACACCATCCAGAGTGCCCTAGAGCTCTGGATGTGCCAGTGTCAGGTGGTTGTGTCAAACCTGTGCTCTGTTCCCCTGGTCCTCAGTCGCTACCCTGCCACCAACTTCTAGGTTGCCAGTTATTTCTCAATAATGCAATTCCAGCCAGGCCTCTCACTCAGTCAGGGACACCCCATCAGTTAGGGAATTAGAGAAAAGTCGTCTGGGGAGAAAGGAGATCAGCTGTGAAGTCGTGGCCCGAGTTTTAACCACCTCCCCAGCCAGATGAGCCATGTGCCTCATAACCCTAAGTCTGGGGGTGCCTTGCCTGAGCCCTCTCTGCCAGCTCACCTCAGCTCTGTGCCCATGGCCCAGGCTAGCCCTTGGCCCATCCCCCTCTATAGTCCTCTGTGTCAGCATTTTCAACCATTTGGCTTTTAAGAACCAATGAAATGTCTCATTCATCCACCATCTTCTCTCTGGGAGCCCCCTGTTCTCTGTCACTTCTGACCCCAGTTCCTCTCTTCGCACCCCCTCCCCACCCCCGCCCCAGCCCTGCCTGCCCCATGATACTTCACATCTGTGCTGTCTCTACCTGCAGTAACTCCCAGTTCCTGCTGTCCCAGAGGACATGGATATTTCGCCCTCAGCCCTTAACACAGCACTTCTCCATTAACAAAGGAGACCCTCAACAAATACTTCTTGAAAAAATAAATGAACAAAACAGGTAAGACTCACCTTTCGCCTTCCCCAATTCCTTATCATTATCTGCTCTTTCTCAGGCTTTCCTCGCTCCCCCACCTCCATTCCTGGCTGTTGTCCATCCCGTCTCCAGCCCTTGCTGTCCAGTTTCATCTCTGCACCTTCCCCATCAATATCAAACTCTGCAACTGATGGATATCTACCTTCACCCGGGGTTGATAATTTGCCTTGGGACACATTCATGAATCTCTGTTAGGGGATTTTAGCCCAGTAAGTGGCTCTCTCACAGTGCCTGTCCTCACCCTGGAGTTTTGGTAGAAGCTGCCCTTTCAAGATCTTTAGAGGTGACAGAATCACCCTGGCTAGGTGATCTGGGGCCCCAGGAAGTCAGTCTGCTGAAGCTGAATGATCCGCTCATTCTCCTAGAAGTGCCAAAGCAATTGGGACTACTTGAAAAAATGTATCTCTAAGTTTGTTTAACTAGGCTCCGCATTTAAAAGATAAGGGAGGCTTTGCCTTGTTTAAAAAAGAAAAAAAAAATTTCAGCAGATTTGATTTAAACACTAATTTTATCTTTCTTACTTGATGAACTATTTACATGTAGAATTTTGACAATGGAGGCACAGGAAATAGAATCTTTAAAACCCTTATAGTAACTCAGCAGAGGGAACAACTTCCCAGTCATCTCTCCCTCGATAACAAGCTAGTGGGTAAACAGTAAGAGAGAGAAGCTCAGATGAGTAACAGAGTTCAACAAACGTCCTTTCTGATTTCCTAAGAATTCTGAAAGTTCTCTGTTTTGTGAGAAACTTCTGTGGAAGACGAAAGGTGGCTGCTCCATTCTAAAACGTCTGTGCATCAAAACCTGGAAAAATCTATGCAGCAGTGACAGACACACCCAAGGGTCTACACAGTGGGATAGTTGTGTTAAACAGACAAAAGGATTCCTGCCTGTAGGGTAAGTGAAGTGATCAGGCTTTTTGTGTCACCAGCCTCTGTGGCTGTCATCGATGGCCTTGATCCTGTTAATACAGAAGACATAGGGCAGGCAGGCCAGATTGTGGATACCTGGAGCATGGCTGTGGGCGTGCCTGCGTGTGCATACTTGAGTCTGGAGGCCAGGAACAATAAGATGATATCACCCAGACACAGACAGCTATAGGAGAGCGGTTGCAAGAGAATGAGTGGTGTAGCTACAGAAAAAGCAAGACTTGAGATGATGCAAGACTGAGAAGGCCAGAGAGAGACCACAGAAAGAAAGCAAAGATTTGCTGGAGGCTGGGAGGCCTGCCAGCCCCCAGGCCCCCTGTATGCTCTGCACCTGGCTGCCCCACAACACTTCCCACAAGCCAACCCTTCTCCAGAATGGCCATTGGCCCAAGGCCATACCACTGACGCAGAGTCGCTGATGTGTCAGCCTCTGGCCACTGGGCAGTGAAAACTTTCAATCTGTGAGTCACAGCTGAGAATACGTCCCTGGGTTTACCTTCTCTCCCTGACCCACTGGATGGTGGCACAGCCCTGAAGTTGGCCTGTCTAGCTTTCATGAGGATAAGATCCCTTCATTCCCTGACTTCCTCCCAAAGTGGAGCCAGCAGAGACATAGCTTTTGAGAACATTTAAGGCTAGAAAAGGAGAAGGAGTTATTTAGTCCAACCCTCTGGTGGGGTGTCATGGGGTTAACAGAGTGCAGGTACAGCCCATAGTCCAACAACCAGCAGAGACTGAGTTCCAGTCAGTGTCTCTAGGGCCACTAGTGCTGGCAGCGCTGGGAAGCCAGGTCTCACTCGTGATCATTCCAGTAAGACTGGACATCGCATAGTGGCAAGACTATCTAGAGCAGGAGGCATTGAGAATTTGTGGAAATAGCCAATTATTTCCAAGCAAGTTGTTTCATTATAAATTCCACCATTTGTCTGTCCAGTCCAGTTCCAATGCTCAAAGTCAACAGATAAAGTTTGATTTATTTAGATTTCTCCAGTAATCTTTTCCTCTTCCTTTCCAGATATTAAAAGAAAATGTGGTAAAGAAAATTCCTGGATGTATTTCACTAAAATCTTGTTTCCTTGAAAACTGGACAATAAAATGTTATATCTGAGAACTCCAGCTATACGATTGGCCTTACCCAGCAACTACAGACATAGTTTAGCAAGTAGACTCTCACAGGACTGTTCAGACATTACAAGATGCAGTAGCTGCTACAACAGCTGGGGCTGTGATCGAAAAACAAAACAAGAAAATCAACTTACTCCCCCTCAACACAGCAGTGAAATTTGTACCTCTTAAAGCAATGCAAGGCATATCAAGCATAATTAATTTTTCGTTACTCTGTGATCATACAAAAGTAAGGGTGGGCCCCATAAATACTCTGCCTAAAGAATATCATTACAGGGTGAACTGGTGAGAATTTCACAGGGAAATCATACTTTGCATAAAAATGAAGAATGATGTAATGAACATATTAACAAAATTAAACTCTGGACATTTTCATTAAAGTGATAATAACAGTCATAATGGTCAAGATCACATCAATTTTTCATTGATTCAGAATAGTTTTAAAAATTCTTATTCAAAATTAAACCAATAAAATCAGCTAAATTTCTTTACAGGAACAGAAAAGGCTTCAGCTCCCTAATGCTCATTTTTTTCTCCTAGAATTTGCAAACGTTTCTTTCCAAAGAATCCACTGGAGCTGGAACTCCATAGATCACATTTTGGACTATTCTGACTATTTTAAAAGTACCTTTAATAGCAGAGACTGTGTCTGTAATATATTGAATCCTTAATACTACATATTAAGTCCTCAATACTGACCAATTATCCAATATTAAAACAGTGCTAATCATTCTCTAAAGTAGTTGAATGCATTAATAACTAAAAGAATATTCACTCCTTTATTTTTAATCTTTTAATTTTTATTTTAAAGTCTAAACGTGTTACCAAAGTTTACCTTACCCTGAAGTATATCTGTTTGTATTTTTAAAATTTATTTAATTTATTTTTATTCACTGTTCATTTCGTACTGCATTTGTTTTCTCTCCTCAAGTATAGTTTCCATAATTCTCCCATCACCACAGCACCCATGAATGGTCATCTCAGAACTTTGTGTTCTTCTCACCCCTGTCGTGACATTTCTTCCTTCCCCTCCCCTGCTGTATTTTTTCCCCCTGACCCTTGTTCAGTTTCCCTATACTCCACCTATAAGTGAAGCCATTGATATTTGCTTTTTTCCTTCTGAGCATGATCCCTTCCACCTTCACCTATTTGCTGCAAAAGGCCGGAGTTCATCTTTTTTGATCACTGAGTAGTATACCATTGTGTACCTAGACCACGTCTTCTTCATCCATTCATCTGACTTGGGCATTTAAGTTGTTTCCAAATCTTAGCTACAGTAAACATAAGGGTGCACTTTTCCTTTCAAATGAATGTTTTTGTGCTGCTTGAGTAGATTCCTAGCGGCAGAATCACTGGATCATATGGTAGACCCATTTTTAGTGTTCTAAGGATCCTCCACACAGCTTTCCATAGTGGCTAGACCAGTTTGCATTCCCACAAGCAGTGTAAGAGGGTGCCCTTTTCTCCACATTTTCGCCAGCATTTGTTGTTGTAAGTTTCTTCTTTTTCTTTTATTTTTAAGGCAGCTTTATTGAGGTATAATTTATATAAAGAATAACTACCATTATTTAGTTGTATAGTTACAACTTGGGTTTTCTAACTGGAAACTTTCTTCCATGCCTACATTTATTATATGTAAAACAAAATATACAAAAATTTATACAGGGCCATAAAAAGCCACAAATAACAAAAGCAATGTTGAAAAGAATGAAAAATAGATAGCACATGTTACCTGACTTTTGACAATATTATAAAGCAACTAATTAATCCATATGGTACTGGAATAAAAATAGATACCTGGGTCAATAGTACAGAATCAAAAGCCCAAAAATAAGTCCACATACATTTCAATACTTAATTTATGACAAAGGAGTGGTGACCTTGCACTGGGGAATATAAGCAAAAATAATCACTGCAGTGATCTTTAATTAAAAACTGTTTATACCATGAAAGAAGGTATCAGTAGAAATGCAGAAAAAATCAGACATTACACAACTGACAATGGATTCCTATCCAAGATACACAAAATGTTCATTAAACTTAACAACAGGGGGCCTTCCTGGTGGCCTAGGAGTTAAGCTCAGCACTATCACCACTACCACCTGAGTTAAATCCCCGGCCAGGGAGCTGACCCACATGGTGCAACAGACTATCTTATCTCTCCTTCTGCTCCCCTCAGCAGTGGATTTCAGTCAGTCTACTCCCAACTTTTCTACTCCCAAATTTCACTCTTTGAATCCTCTTACCACCCCCTAAAATGGAAATACCATATAATCCGATCATGCCCATGGGGATCTATAGGAATATGAAACTATCACCATAAAAGCTACATGCTCCCCAGTGTTCACTGCAGTATTATTTATGATCACCAAAATTTGGAAGCAAGCAAGTACCCACAGAGTATTGAATTATGAAGATATGGCATATCCACATAATGGAAGGCTACTGAGCTATAAGGAAAGATGTAATGTTAGCATGAGTAGCAAAATTGTAGTACCACAAGTCAAAATGCAAATATGAATGTTTACATATACATGGATAAAATGAATGCAAATAAACAAAGCAAAATTCTTACAAAAATCAGCTGATACTAAAAAATGGAGTTTAATGGAGAACTAGAACGAATCAGAGATTATTGGATGGGGTGTCAGTGAGAAGGGACTCCAATGCCCAACCTCTGCTGACCAATTTGATCAGAATCTCTAGGGTTTGGTCAGGGAGAAAAAGGAAAAAAAAAACAAAACAGAAATGGATGCAGTTGCCATCCACACTGACCCACACTCAATAATTATGGGCAAGTTATTTCATCTCTCTGAGTTTGGGTCACCTATCTGTACAAGGGATATTTTATAATTGCACTTTTGATAGGTATGGGGAGAAAGAAATGTATGCCAAGTGCCTGAAATGGAATGGGCACTAAACAAATGGAACCTGTTAATGTTGATGACTTTAACTGTTACCATTCCAATCCGCTGGTGATCCCTTTCCCAACTCCCCCTGGCCACATCCCCTCATCACCATCTTCCCTCTCCGAAGGAGGCAACAGGGTACTGTTTCACAACCTCACTGCTATTTCTTTCAGCCAAGTCCATTGTGTTACTGGAGAGTCTCCACATTTGTGAAAAGGTAATTACATCTAAATGAGACGGCGAGACTTCACATAATCAGGCTCTCCTGAGCAAAGCGAAAATGTAGAGACTCTTGGGGAGAGAGAGATTGAAAGTACTTTATCAGGCACTTCACAGGTCAGCCCTGTTCTAGATAGTTCCACAGCAACAGATATTCTTTACTCTCACATGTTAATGATCACCTCTGGCTCCACGACATCCCACCACAGGAAAGATGTGGAAGACTTAATTGGTGCAGGCTTTGCTAAGCTGAAGAAATTTGCCCTTACTAACCTGTTGGCTTGGTTCAAGTCTCCAGAGAACTTAACGTAGGGTGGGCAAGCGGCTGGGGATCAGGCACAGCTGGGCTGCAGCAGCCCTGTCCTCAGACAAATGGTTGTCTCCCTTGTCAGAGCAAAGAGGAAAGTCAGGCCCCGGGGCTCTGGGCCAGAGGAATTTAGAAGGTCTCTCAGTCCGCCAGCAATTTCTCTGAGCCTGAAGAACTTCCCCACCTACTTTCCCTGACCCCTACATCTCTGAGAACCACAGTTCCTCGGCAAACTGAGACACACAAACACCTTCCCTCTCCTGCCTACGCCAGATCCACCCCATGCCTGTCCCAGTCACACTTTCTAGCTCCTCCTGCCTGAAAAACTCCAGGGCAGCCTTTCCCATTTGACCTACTGCCCCGAAAGCTTGGATGGAGAAATTTCTTCACAGTATAATGACCTTGACACCAGGGACTTCTGGGTGAGGGGAGAGAGACCGCCAGTTTGCAAATCTTCCTAACTGCCCTGTGATTGGCCCTGGCCATCAGGATTCAGTTAGTAAAACTGCTAATGGGTCAGTTGTCAGCTCTCAGGCAGAACAGACCAGATAGTCCTAACTCTTTTCTAGAAAACCTGCTCTGTCCACAGGTCGGAAAGAAGGAGCTTTAATCTTCTCTGTTTGGGCTGTGGGTGAACACCTGACAAGAAAGAGCTTGTCCATTGGCTGGTTGATGCCTACGGCTTGTGATAAGCAGGTGAGCTGGCCAGACAGACTTGTCTCAGGAACCGTGTGACAAGAGACATAGAGGAATTTAGCTCTCAGTGGTGGCTAGGAGACCAGAGGAACCATTCATGCAAGATGAGTGAGCATAGGAATCTGGCCAAGATAAAGGAGGACTAGAGACACAGATGGACAGAGACGGCACAGAGCATTATCCTAGACAGGCTTGCGGGCTCCCAGCAGCCCACACAGCCAGCTCTGCCTTCGTCTTTGTCCTGTGAGCTTCTCCTAAGCACTTTCAGTCAAGTCCCTCCTGATTGGAACTAGTTCAAACAAAAACAAGCCTTTGTGTCTTTGTCATCAGAAGATGCTGGACTAACATATAGTTGACCCCAAATAGTTCTTTATGTCTCAAAAAAATCAAAGGTCTCCTATTAGTTCCTCTATAATAATAAACAGTATACTTCGTGCCACACAGAGTGCTAACAGCTTCAGGCACATCATTTCATTCTTCTCAACCAGGCCTGTGAGAAAACATTATTATACCACTTTCATACACAAGGAAAATGAGACTAAGGGAAGGTAAGTAAAATTGCACCTTCCAAGTGCTAACTCAGTATCTAGGTATCTCAGTATCTCAGTATCCCACCAAGATGGGTCCAAGTCTGTGCTGCCATCCATGCCAGGGGGTGATCCCCCACAGCCCACAGTGGCAGGAAAAATCCAAGTCACCTGCCAGGCTATTCCCCAGAGACTCTCCTGGAAATGAATGACATCCCAGTGCAATGCCAGGTAATGCCCAAGATGAAACTGAGAATTATAGAGACAATCACAAGCATACCTGCCTCTCCTGGTGTCCCAAGGGGAGACCTACAGGAGATTGGATACATAGTAGTTTCACCCTATCCTTGCTGCAGACTTCCAAAAGGACGCATGAACTTTAAAACATGTCAGGAAATGCAGATCTGCCTGCAAAATCACCATCTCACTGGTGATGCTTTGAGAACAATTTCCAAAGTGTTAATAGAGATTTAAATTTAATTATATTTTTGTAAAAGAGCTGGGGTGCCCATGTTTATTGCTGCTTTATTTACAATCAGAAAGCCATGGAATCAACCCAAATGCCCAAAGTAAATGACTGGATTAAAAAGATGTGGTACATATACACAATGGAGTATTAGCAACCAAAAAAAAAAAAAAACAAACACATGCCTTTGCAGCAACGTGGATGGAGCTGGAAGGAATCATGCTTAGTGAAATAAGCCAGAAAGAAAAGGAAAAATACCAGATGGTTTCACTCACAGCAGGAGTATAAAGGACCTGGGGGGGGGGATAATAATAATAATAATGAACAACTATATACCAGAGGGAGTTTATGGGGGTGGAATGGGGAATGGGATCAAAAATGGGAGAGGGAAGAAGTGCGCTGGACTATAGTGGTGGCACACAGGTGATTTGGTGATGGGAAGTTCATGGGGATTAAACTGAGATGGGAAAAGGCACAAAATGATGTAAAAATAAACTGTTTTATATATATATA